>NC_089827.1:36406852-37009352 GCF_035046505.1 Tiliqua scincoides | reverse complement strand
AAATGAGAAGTTCAGAAAGCAGTATTATGGGTTTTTATTTCATTATCACCATTTCGTCCCACCTCTATTTATGACAGTCATAAGAGGACATACTCTTTTTTCCCTCAAATGGTCAATGGCTTTCACATATATTTTCTCAGTAATCCATACAATCCTCTTGCCAAGTAAACAAATTTTACTATACCCATATTACTGGGAGTCAGGCCTGGTCAAAGTCAAAATACCTAAATTCCACTGGCCCCAATCCTATCCAACTTTCCTGCACTGGTGCAACTGCAATGCAGCCCTGTGGTAAGGGAACAAATGTTCCCATACCTTGAGGAGGCCTCTATGACTGTTTCCCCACTGCAGGACACAGCGCATGCCCCATTGGCATGGCTGTGCTGGCACTGGAAAATTGGATAGGATTGGGGCCACTATCCCTTCTTTTTGAACCATTTTTTTCTTTCCTATCATGTGCTTCCAGGGGCTTGGACCCCCAAGAGGAAGGGGGGAAGAGAAGGAGGCTGTGGCACTGATGGAGCTACCAGCCAAGCCACAAATCAAATCACTACTATGCTGCAATCACACATACATGAAACCTGACCTCAGAACGAATTGGCAATGCTTTGGCCTCTTGTGGATATACATCTGTACCTGCCCACATTATGAAGGGTGCTTCATAATGACAGGCATATAACTAAAATGTAACCAAGGTTGTCATACACTTACCGTCCCATTATGAAATGAGGTACTACTGATATAAATGCTCCAGTGGACATGATGAGACATCCAATAGCAATGGCCTTTGGGCGGTGAACTTTCGGTCCAAGGTAACTCACCAGCACCAGAACCACCAAGTTTCCTAAATAATGAGAAGTGATACAAGAAATGTTGGAAAACAACCACTTTCAATGATGTTTTCACTCCTAAAACCTGATACCTCCCTTCCTGTGTTGCAAAGGGAAATGGGTATACCTATCTCAAAGCTTCCATCAATCACACCAACCACAGATGACGAGATTTCAAACCTTCTCTCAATCTGAGTAGTCATACTCTTCATGTAGCTTCCCGAAAATGCTTTGGCAAAAAAGCAAAATGCCAGCGCTCCAAGAAACATCTATGGAGAAAAAACACAACAACGAAACCACTGAGCTGGCAAAGGAACCACAGTCACTAGATAACTGGAAGACTAGTGCAACGTCTCTGTCATGCACTGCAGAGATAATCAGTATTATGAAATGGAAACTGTGTGACTTGCTGTCCTCCCTCCGCACTGCTGAAAAGGACCAGAGCACAGACATGGGGAGCATTTCACAATGGTGTGGGTTGTTCTGTGGTTTCAAACATAACATTTATATCCTAGCCTTACATGAAATTCCCAGGTTATCCCATCCAGGTTATTGATCAGTTGCACATCCTCTTAGCTCCAGGAATGTTAGCATAAGAACATAAGAAGAGCCTTGCTGGATCAGGCCGAGGGTTCATCTAGTCTAGTTTCCTATATTGCACAGTGGCCCACTTCAGGGGCCATTCAAGACAACATGATACCTCCAACTTTTTGCCACTCCCTTGCATTGGGCATTCAGAGACAGGCTACCTCTAAACTCTGGGGGTTGCATATAGTCATCATGGCTTGTAACCTGTAATGGACATTTCCTCCATAAATCTATGCAATGTTGTTAACATCTAGTGCTCCCAGATTATTCAGTGGACTCTGTTTGTCCTATACATATTAAGACATGAGTTACATTCCACATTCTCCCCTTAGTTAGTTGGCAACCTTCAGTCTCGAAAGACTATGGTATCGCGTTTCATATTATTTACTATTTTTGCAGCGCCATCCATGCAGTGCAATGCAAGCAGAAGGTTCCAGGTAGGGTTGGGAAAGACCCCTACCCAAAACCTTAGAAAGCTGCTGCCAGTTGATGTAGACAATGGTGGACCAATTAGCTGACTCATGTGTTCAGGTGTTCCTAGGCAAAAATAGACAGATCCCTGCCCTCATGGAGCTTAGAACTGAAACAGGCTGTGAGGAATACAACAGAAGAGAAGGGAGAGATAAGGATAGGAAGTGTGTGTGAATACGTACCAAACGAATATTTTTATCACTTTTTTTGCAGAGGAAGTAGAGGAAGAAGACTTTTGTCTTTACCTTTAGCTCTGAAACAGAGGAACAGATTCTTTTTGCTGGGTTGGACCCATGGCTTTTGTCCAAGACTGGTGGGTTGTCTTTAGCTTCCACTGGAGTCATCTTTTCTTCCATGGCGTGGTTGATCTCTAGCTTGGAAAACAGATCCTTATGTCTGGGAAAATACAGAAGCCGCTCCATGAGCTGTTAGGGTTAGGGCTCCTCCTATGTCATCATTTGGATAATTAAAAATTTGGATTCAGATAATTTGGATAATTAAAAATAAAGATTGCAAAAGGGGGCATAATCTTGAGGTTAGATTCATCTTGCCTGAAGTAATTCTTGCCATCCAAGGGGGCTTTTAATTTAGATCTGGGTTGCATATCATCAGCCTTCTAATTAAGTTGTTTGGTAATACTGTGTGGTGTGATTGAACAAGAAAACTTCTCTTGGTTTTACAGATACTGGACATTAAAATAGATCACTGTCTTTTCCCAAGGGAGTATGGCAAAACCATGGTATTGTGGAGTTGATCATTACTATTAAAGCCTATTAATTCAGATTTTTGTCTCACTCAGTTTATATCCTGTATGTTGATGGTCCCACATAAACAATGAATAAATAGATTATAAAATTGGGAGACAACCATCATTTGGATAGTTTGTAGAGCTTCTCTTCCTGACCTAACTTGGTCTAGCCAATGTCAGGGCAATATCACCACTATACAATGCCAGCTTCCTCTTGATTTCTTCTACTTTCACACCTTTCAGTATTACATTTGATCTTATTGCAATAGCTGAAGTTTGATGGGATTTATTTATTCTGAGAAAAAGTGCTGACGCTCACATAGCAACTTGTTCATTACAACGTCTCAGGATGGTGTGTACTCAAGATCAGGCATGTCCTGTGCCCAAGCCATTCACTCTTTCCAACCTTGTTGCCTGTAAATGTGTAGATTTGGATGTGCAAATTTAGCAAATATCATGCGTGTTCACAATTCAGTATCCTGAACTGCCACATTCAGTCCTACCTGAATTTTTTAAAATGATTGTTTAATGATACCAGCATCAAATCTGATAAGTGTGCAGGGAATGTTCACCTTTCAAACAAGGAATGTAACAAATCGTGCTCAAGGCCTCTAAGAACTGCAGCTGAAATGTGGAAAAAATGCACTGTGCTTCTCTTTATCTCCTGCTGATGATTAACTTGTCGGACAAGCTGACCTCTTCAGTCAAGATACATTTTGACTATAGGCATCTGTGTCTTTCCAGTTGTGTATCATTATGTAGACATTTCATTCCTCTCTGTTACAAAATGGCTTGTTTTGCAGGTATCATTGAATTGGAAGAAATGCACCCATATCCTGCTCATGATAAAACATGGCAACATTCAGAGTTTCGCAGATCTCCTCTTCATTTGTCATGAAAAGAGAACATGGTGGAATTCACTGCCATGAGATGCACTGAGGGCTTCTAGCTTTGACGGCTTTAAATATGAATCAACAGTTTCATGGAGGATATGGCTGTCATCACAATAAATACTTGAACCTCCATGTCCAAAAGCAGTATACAGTTCTTCCAAATGGCAGGTCCTGAAGACAAATAGTAGGATATCAACTTCTTGCCCTGCCTGCAAGCTCACCGAGACTAAGGGCCCAATCCTATACAGTGCACACCGGCTTACTGCCAGCGTGCACTGTTGCATTGTGGACCCTAGTGCTGGTGGAGTGCCAATGCTAGCCCAGCGTTGGCTGAGCAAGCACTGGAGCTCCGCTGCTCAGTAGTCGCATGGACCACTGGGCAGCAGAGAGGTAGGTGGGGAGGTGGGGGGAGGTGGGGATGAGGTGCTCGGGGGTGGGGGGAGGCTGGCCTAGGGCAGGGTGGAAGGCATGTAGAAGGTGTGCCGGGTGAGGGAGCAGGGAGGGAGGGAGACGGGACGGGTGGAGCAGCCTGAGCCTCCATTTCAGGCCACTGGCCTGACACAAAGGCTCAATATTCTACACCAACACTTGGGTCGATGTAGAATTGAGCAGCCCCATTGCGGGGCTATTCGGCTTACCTGGGGGAAGGGGTCTTTAGTCCTCCACCACAGTTCCAATCCAAATTGCCTCCCCACACGCTGTTTTTGTCAGAAGGAAATAACATTTCATATGAACATAGACTCAGGCCAAAGGCTCACCTACATCATAATTCTATACCCCAGCACACCGTAGCATGCAGCTGTGCCAATGGAGGCTGTGCCGCACACCAGGGGTGTCTGTGACCAGAAGGCCAACTAGAGGTGAGCAAAAAGTATTTTACTCACTTTCGCATAGGCCTTCTGGTCGCCTATGAATCTCCTTGGACGGACCCTTGCCAGCTACGAAGCTCACACAAGTCTGAGGAGAATCGAGAGGTGTTCTGGGGCAGGCTTATGGGGATAGGATCTGGCGTGCATGACTGCTGCCAGATCCCCATCCCCTTCCTCCCCGACACACCCCTGGCTCCTCCCCAAAATGTCATGATCCTCCTCCTCCTCCTCACCCATGGCCCACCCATGTCACCACTTACTAGCATGCAGCTGAGTCTGGTGTGTGCACAGAACTGCTGAGTTTTTCTGTCAATGACTGCATCACATGAGACAGCAGCATAATGTTTCTGCCATTGCTGGGCCTTTTGTATCAGTGGAGAGCAATATCCACTGACATGGCTCATAGGATTAGGCTACTAGTCCAGCATCCTTCCTGCAATGGCCCATCAGCTGCCTCCAACAGGAGAAAAAGGCACACTTCTCACCTACTATTGCTTCACACTGCCACTGAACCTGGAGGTCAAGCATAGCCATCATAACTAGTAGCCATTGATAGACTGACCTCCATGAATTTCTCCTTGCACTCTAAAGTCCTCCAAGCCAAATGCCATCACCACATCTTGTGTCAAGGAATTCCTCAGACTCTTTCTTCACACATAAAGGTACCTCCTTTAATCCATCCTGAGTCTTCTGCCAATTGGTTTCAGTGGGATGACCCCCTGGTTCTAGCATTGTGAGAGAGGGAGAAAAATGCCTCTTTCACCATTCTCCCCATTTCACGCATAGTTGTATAAATCTCAATCCTGTCTCAAATACTGGCTTTCAATGAAAGCTTTTTGTTTTGTAAAATAGAGCACGAGTTTTGCAATTGGGATCGGTGTGGCAAATTCCTAAAGTGCTCCTACATTCCTAAAGTGCTCCTACACAAAAGCTTTCTGCCCTGTTTTGCATCCCTCCTTTGGCCACTTAGAAACAAAAACAAAACAAGAATCACCAGGCCACATGGTGCATTTTGGGTATCATGTGATTTGGCTCTTAGGAAGCCGCTGCCCCATATCCTGAAACCTCTGTATCTTTTGATGTACACCCCAATTCAGTAAATTGGTCATCAGTAATGGAGAAGAAACCACTTCATTAGCCCATGTGTTTGGAGCATTCTTGACATGCTCCTTTGACATGACTGGGAACAGCCAAGCCATCTCTGTATGCATTCAGTTCTTACAGCATCCAGGTTTTGCTGCCTAACACCTGGTTCACACATGCAAATGAATGACTGCACCCCATGCTGTCATGCATGTGTGTGAATATTTCGTCATAGATCACCTTGTGGCTAGAATGGTCACACACAATGCTTCTCAGTGGAGTCAGTTTCCATATTCAGCTGCTGGTCATCGAGGCATATTAAAACATATTTTTAAAACATTCTTTAAACCCCATCTGGAGCTGAAGGAGCTCTCAGAATGGCTAACATAACATTCCTATAATCTCGTTATTGTGGTCCTATTCACATTACGAATGGGGGCGGGGAAGGTGAATGTTTTCACCTTCACTGATAATGCTGCCAGATCAGACCAAGGGTCCATTCACTGCCCAGTGACCAGGCAGGTGCACCTGGGGAACCCACAAGCAGAGGCTGAGGCAGCAGCCCTGTCGCTTGCCCCTCCACCAGGCATTCAGAGCTTCTATTTAGCAATAACAGTACTAGCCATTAATGTCATTGATCCTACATGAATTTGGGCCAATCCTATCCAACTATCCAGCACTGGTGCAGCCATGGCCAATGGGGCATATGCTGCATCCTGAGGTGGGTGGTGCAGTCATGGAGGCTTCCTCAAGGTAAGGGAATGCTTCTTTCCTTACCTGGGGCTGCATCAGTGCTGGACAGTTGGATCGAATGGGCCCTTTGCCTAGCAGCCTTCTAAAGAAGATCTGCATATGCTTGCCCCACAAAACCCAATTATTTACCAAAACTCATTTTGCCCATCTTATATCTTTATATCTATCTCATATCAATGCAAAGTAATAAAAAAGTAGGAACTGTGACATACCGTGTGAGCACTTGACAAACAAACCTGCAGATTGGTGCCAAGAGACTTTACAATTAACAAGCGGCAGTTCATTAATGAACAAAAGAGAAAGAAATCACCCAATGGATCACGTTTTTGTCCAAACAGCTGTCCAAACTCTTTAAGCGCCTGCCCTTTAGTACTTTGACTGCTGTAGAGGTTTAAAAGGTCTTCTCACATCTAATGCAGCCCCAAAACAAGACGATGCCATTTTTCTTACGACATTCCTCCAGCTGTTAAATCTTCTTCCATCCCAGGTTAAACATTAAGATCTGCAGAGGGAGAACTTACTTGTGCAGCTTGGCTAGCTGTTGGCGTTTCTTATTAGCGCTGGGGCAGGGAGCCAGCCCAATGTCACTGTCAGGGATCTGCCTCTTTAGGTAGGTGGAGATTACTCCATTGCATTGCAAAACTTTGGCTTACCTAGTTTCTTCCAAAACTCACTTCACTTTCTTCCAAAACTCCTTATGAAACAAGGGCATTTACATTCCCCCCCCCCCTCAAATGAATGGTGAATTTCTTGCATTGTTGCTAATTTGGCATTTTGCCTGCAGAGGTACTGTGAATGCCAAGTCTTTCTCTCTGCCAAAGAAACCATGTATTTGAATCACTGGTTTGGGGTGGGGGGGGGGGAGAGACGGAAAGAAACTGAAGCTTCTTATTTCCTGCCATCAGATGTTGATGGTTGACTGAAAGGTGATAGTTTCCTTTACCAAGACAGAGGATAGCATTATAAAACTACATGACAACCAGATTAATTTGACGTGTCTTCGGGAGCTTGAGACAAAAAAAAAATCAAAGGTCGGAAAGTTAGTTTGCACAAGTGGCTCAGGCTGAGCCCTCTTAAAGTATTGAAGCTCATGGTAAACAAAGAAATTAACCCCACAAATGTTAGGAGAAATGTGATCAAATCATGTGATGTCGGATAAAGCTTATGGTTGACCTGATTATCAGCCCAATCTTAGCCCCACTTACCTGGGAATAAGCCCCATTGACTCTAATGGGACTTCCTTCTGAGAAGATAGTCATAGGATTGGGCTGAAAGTGGCCAGCTTGCATAAAGCCAGGGTATGCCTTTCTGGCCTAGCACAATGGATTTTCACATGAAGAGAGCCTCTGAGCAAACTGAAAAGTGTTGCAGTATCACGTCAGATATTCAAGTGGGGAACTGGTTGTTTGAAAGCATCTGTGTCTATTGGAAATCTCCTGATATTACCTGTTTTCATTAGCATAAGAAGCTGTGCCCCAGGAAAGCTTGGTACACTGCCGCTGTTGCTGGAAGCCCCACAGAGGTGATCAAAAACTCTAGAAATGGCCAAAAAGAAGCCAGAATGTTCCCTCTTCTGCTGGACCTTCCTAGTCATGTGTGCCTGATGCATACACAAGTCAGTGACATAATCAACATGCATTGGTACACCACATCTCCTGTTATCAGGTGTGCTTTTGGACACCGACAACATGCATACAAAAGGGAGTCAAAATGTGTTGAAGGAGTATTGTGCAGTTGGCTTACAACAGGGGTGTCCAAACTTTTTGGCAGGAGGGCCACATCATCTCTCTGACAATGTGTTGGGGGCCAGGGGAAAAAAAAGAATTAATTTACATTTAACATTTGAATAAATTTACATAAATGAATATATTAGACATGGAACTTAAATGAATGAAAGGTCTTGCAATAGCACCAAGGGCTATAAAAGGCATTGCACAAAGCAAGGCTGGCCTTTCCTTTGCTGCCGCTGCTGCATCACAGACATGAAACAGCAAGCAGTGGAGTGATCCTCCACTCCACTGATCCTTTGCACCACCCAGTGCGGGAGGCCTGCATGTCACTCCTTGCAGTGGGCGGGGCAACACCCCAGGTGGTGAGCGTGGTGATGTACCATCGCCCCGCCCCCATTGGTTTTTTGGCTGTACCTTTTGATAGAGCACAGATATTTCCATGTGGTTTTTTCATTGCATTCTGCATGAAATTATGCATTAATTGATATATAACATGATGGTATTATTCCTCCAAACTCTGATTTTAGTGATTTTGAAAACTTGTAGTCTCACACACACACACACACACACCCATGTCAACTTACTAACACCTTATTACAGCAGTTCTCAAACTTTTAGCACTGGGACCCACTTTTTAGAATGACAATCTGTCCAGGACCCATTGGAAGTGATGTCATGGCCAGAAGTGACATCATCAAGCAAATTATAATAAATAATTATAAATGATTAAATTAAAATAAAAGAAATAATTAAATAAGGGGGAGCAAGACCTGTTCCACCAAGTGAATTTTCTCTGTAGTCTGCCTGCAATAACACCCCCCAAAAAACACCCCCCCCCAAAAAAAGAATCAGTGAGATTTCCAGCCCTCCCCAGTGCCCAGTTTAAAGTTCTTCTATTTCAAGCATATCAAGATAAGGACCTACCTGGCTTTGCAAGTGCAAAATAGAAAACATTCCCCTTACCAGTTAAAGCCTCTTTTTTTGTCCTTTTCAGTGGGGGGGGGAAGGCTGCCTTCTGGAGCATTTGTTGCGCTCCAGTTCCATCAGATCGGGACCACTCTGGTGTCCTCACATTCCCCTTTGCCTGGCCTGATCACAAGCCAAGGCATGTCTGCCTACTTGCGAATAAGTGCGACCATGTGGCTGAGTTTGCTTTCCATAGGGCTCAATACACTCGCCAGCTAGGAGGGAGGGACCTCCTTCTCGGGTGTTTTGGGGGGCTGCATTCATTGGATCAGGACCATTCTGTCGTTGTAGGGTTCCTCTCAGCCTGCCCTTTCCAATGGACTAAGGCAAGTTCGCCTACTCACGAGTAAACACAGCCACGTAGCTTAGTTTCGCTTTTCATAGGGCTCAATACACTCGCCAGCTGGGAGGGAGGGACCTCCTTCTTGGGTGTTTTTGGGGACTGCTTTCATTGGATAAGGACCATTTTGACGTTGTAGAATTCCTCTCCGCCTGCCCTTTCCGACGCACTAAGGCAAGTAAGCCTACTCGCGAGTAAACACACGATCCAGCTCGGTTTCACTTTCCATAGGGCTCTATGCATTTTTGTTTCCAGTTTTTTTGCCATAACTTTTGAAGGAAAGGAGCTATTTCACTGTGGTTTTTTGCATTGCATTCCGCTGGAAATTCTGCATCCAAGGTGTATGGCATGATGGGGTTGCCCCTAAAACCGCGATTTTAGCACATCGTCCGTCCGTCCCCCGTGCACTTCACCCCCCTTCAGCATCACCTGGTGTGGCCTGCACCCCCCTAGCAACACTACTGGCCATAGGCAAGGAATGAGCCCCTAGGTAGGCCAGAAAGCACTTTACTAACTTGCGCAATTGCTCTTTACCAATGCATCAATCCTCCAAGAAGAATCAAGGGAGAGCAGTAGTTCTCCTTGTTCTCTGGAACATTGTTTCTCAAACTGTGGGTCTGGACCCAGTAGCTGGGTCACAAGCCAATTCATTTTAAGGTGCATTTTATTTTTTATACATTAGACTTGATGCTACCATAGTATTGTTGGAGGAATTTAAAAAAAGTGGTTTCCTCTTTTGGGGGGAAGCAGAGTAGCTTCAACAGCAGACCCCTCCCCTCTTGCTGGGTATCTGATTATGATCAGAGGTTCCGCTAACTTAAAGATAGCAAGGCCCTAAAGCTGCCTCACCCTGCATGCCATGTGCTCAAGATGGCGTAGCCAGCAGATCCCTACTGTGTGCCATCTCAACAGGTCAGTTGTCAGAGAGGAAGAGAGGGTGTGCTTGGAGAAGAAGGGAAGGTTATAGGGTCTGGGCCACACCCCCACAAAGGTCACAAAGGGGACAGGTAAAGAGTAGGGTCACTGGGCCATGGCTTAACCCTTTCTGGACAGTATCCTGCCACCTCTGGACAGCAGACGGAGTTGCTCCAAACTCCAACAAGTATGTAACTGCATATGGGGAAATGTTACAGATCTGTATTTTTTATCAGGCTACTATGTCTGTGATTTTAACAATGATAGTCAATGGAGCTTACTCCCCCAGGTAAGTGTGGATAGGATTGTAGCCTTTGGGATATTTAGGGAATTTAAAAAAAAAAAAACAGATCAGCGACTGCTTGGGAGGGTTAGGAGGGTTTTTCTCTATTTTAAATAAATTTTTAAACTTATACTTATTGTAAACTTTTAATGTACTTAAATTTGATTTTGTTAAATCAAAAATTTATTTGATGTTAAAAATTTAAATTGTTAAAAATTGGGTGTGTTAAAAGTTGGGGGGTGTTAAAAATTTTCCTACTTGATGATGTCACTTCTGGCCATGACATCACTTCCAGATTAATGACATCACTTCCAGTAGGTCCCAACAGATTGTCGTTCGAAAAAGTGGGTCCCACTGCTAAAACGTTTGAGAACCACTGCTCTGGGGGATTCTTATGTATATTGGATTCTTACTGGGTTCTAGACATGGTTGAAAAAGAATCCAGAATGTTCCCTTGCATCTGCAGCTCCTTATTGTTGCCGAACACACCTGTGTATGTGTAAGCAGTTCTGGATGCGTCCAAGGTGGTTATTGACCCAATCCAGACTGATGTAATGTTGGAGGGCAGGAGGCACCTCTTCACCAATATAGTGATGTCCTAAAGGACTTCACATTTTCCTTACAAAAACCACGAGACACCTTTGGTTACAAAATACACTATTTTACCACCTTGTTTAAACTGACAATACCAAGCATCTTACTGATTAATTTAAAAAAACTGAATGCCTGAATGTTCATCTGAAGTCAGATGAACAGAGTTGCCTCTAACCGAAGTAGATGGAGAAACTCTTCCAGACTGGGGAGCACCTCATGAGACAGGCAACCCAATCCTAACCAACCCTCCCTTGCCACTATGCAGCAGTGCTGAAATGACCTCGGCTATATTCAGCACAGAAGGAGGGGCTGCTGGAGGTCTCTCCAAGGGAAAGGAACATTTGTCCACTCCCCCAGGGTAAGCCCCAGCAGCTGCTATGGGGCTATTCAGGCTTGCACCAGCAAAATTACTGGCACAGGTTCAAGCAGCATTGTGTTGGGAAATCAGGTCCAAGAAAGGGGATAGGGTATGGGGGTAGGTAGCCACTGCTGCCATTCCAGCCCCCCAGACCCAATCCAATATAACAGCACATTTTGGGACAGGGAGCCATTAGTTATTTGATTTTTCTCTGTAAACCGCTTTGTGAACTTTTGTTGAAAAGCGGTATATAAATACTGATAATAATAATAATAATTAATATACCACCAGTATTCAAAAGAAGCAAAGGTAAAAAAAAAAATACGCAGTGATAAAAAAATAATTGGAAATGGCCTGCCAAAACATATGTGTTTTTAGCCCCTTCTGAAAGGGTAGGAGGGAGGGAGCAAAGCAAACTTCCTGCAAGGAGTAAATTCCACCAGGAGGGGGCTACCACTGAGAAGTAACTTCTGGCCTTCTCCACAAACCGTACCTCAGATACTAGAGGGCACACAAAAGTGTGTCTCCAGAGGATTGAAGGCCTTGGGCAGACTCATGTAGGAGGAGATCCTTCTGGTTTCTGGCCCCCAAGCCCTTTATGGCCCAATCCTAATGGGTGATGGCAGGAAGGATTCAGGACTTCTGGCCCTGTGGCCACGCCATCCAAACCCACTGTCCAGGAATGAGGGAGAGGAAAGAATGGAAATTGCTTACCTTTGTGTCAGTCTATGCATGGTCTCTGATGGGACTGCTCAGCTTGTTTGCTGGCATAGCATTAGGGAACCTTCTGGAGGCTTGTTGGGGCCAGCAGACTGGATACAATGGACTGCAGAGTGCCACTGCAATTCATCCTTGACCCGATCTTTGCCTCTCCATGGACAGAACCCCACCAATGATTGATCTTGCTGTGCTGTGGACAGTGCATGGCTTTCTGGCTGCTGCACTGGTGGAAACACTGTGCAGACTGGCACAGAGACTACCACACTGGTGGGGCCCTCATTGCGCTGGTGTTCCTAGGGTACACCAGTGCAACAGACCCACAGGATTGGGTCTTTAGAGCTGCAATTGTTATAACCAGCATCTTGAATGGCAGCCAATGCAGCCAGAACAATAGCACAGGAATTTGAAAACAGTGTTATTTATTTTACTCAGAAGAAAGCCCATTATGTTCAGTAAGAAGCTGTAATCCTATCCTACTCACTGGAAACAAACACCTACTAAAAGGGTATGACATGATCATAATATTTTGCCTCAATTTATGCCCTATTAAATATGGCCTCTGTGGAACCTCCTGTGCTGCGACCGATTCCATTCCACTAGGGGCAGAGCAAGCAGTCTTCAAGGGATATCAATGAAGTCTGGGAGGGATATTAATGAGATAATTATGGCATCCCAAAATAAGCCCTTATCTAAGAGCTCAGGTATCTAGCTAACTAAACTCTCTGATCATTCCACAGTGATTGTTTTAATTTAAATTCATTGCTTTGATGTCACTGGGAGTTCTATTCTCTTTCTGATTGTTGAAACCTGCCATAAGCTTTTGGGAAGTCATGGGATATGGAACTGAATGGCATTGACATTAAAAGATCAAATATCAAATGTGCCTGCCAATACTGAGGTTGCAATATCTCACTTTTGAGAAAGTTTCTGTTAGCCAGAAGATCAAGGCAAACTTTGGCCACTAACCGCAAAGTTCCTATTAAAGACCCTGACCGCTCTCTCTCTCTCTCTCTCTCTCTCTCTCTCTCTCTCTCTCTCTCACCTCCCTGAAGCGCCATTGATCTCTGGCCCTCTCCAATCTGCCTAACTCTTACTCCCTGGGGCTCAGCCATCTGTCTCTCTATACACTGCTGCTTCCTACTTCCTCCTCTCTCCATTGGCTTCTCCCACTCCACCTTGCTTTCTCCACCTCACAGATCTTCCTTTGCTCTCCCTATCCTTCCCTCCTCCACCTTCTCCCACCCTGTCCCATTCTCTCCTGACTCCTTTGGTATCATCTCACCTTGCCAACCCACCCCAAGTCTTCCCAGCTGTCAGCCATCCGGCATCCCTCCCTGGGTCTAGCGTTCCAACTCCACTATCATGACAGCTGGCTATTCTCATGGCCCTGAGCATCTCTGAGCTGCGAGTGGGACTAAAGCTGCTGCAGCCAGCCATTTCTGCAGTTCCAGGCATCTGTAAGCCACAAATGGAGCTGCAGCCATCACAGACCCTTAGCAACTTTCATGTGGTGACCTGTTTACCCAGTCTTCCAGAAAACTGCCCCAGAACAATGAAGCCCATGCAAAAGTGCTTTGCAAACTACATTGTTTCGCCTCCCCATCCATCATGATGACATTTATGAAGTTCACATCTATTTGGATACGGTTAAATAACAGCTTTTCTGCTTTGAAATAGGCCAGTGATTACAAAGCTTTCATTAGCATTGTGCTATTTGAAAAGGACGCACGCTTTTTGAATGCTGCGTTTCACGCATCCCAGAATCAGCATCCTGCCAAGTAATTTCTAAATGAGAGGTGTTTTATTTTCTCTCAACTGGCAAGAGGCACAGAATTCTATACCTGTAAAGGCATGCACACAAACCACACTTTGTATATTTTCCCCTGCATAGGGTCACAGGGCTGAGCTAGGCTTGCCTCAGCTCAACTTGAAGCTAATTCTGCCCAAGGTTTAAATTATTGCATTATTTAAGTGACAATCACGTGTATACTGACTGCATGGAAGGAGGAAAGGGATCACACTTCCTGCAACTGGCCCTCCCTCTGCATGTTCATTCACAGTACAAGAAGTACTGCCCCGGGCCACAGTGATGTACATGCACGAAAAGCAACATTCTGGGCCAATATATCAACTTCTGCAACAAAAATTGAATCTTGCCATGTGCTGACTTTTTGCAAATGGTTTCTCTTATACAGCAAATTTTCAATTTTGCAAATTTTATTCTGGTTCTTCTGGGGAGAAGCTGGACATTATTTATATAAGGCACTCAAGTCTCTCCATTTGACCACTGAATTAGCCTCAGCTGCCGCCCTATCCTATCCCTCCTCCCGTCCCTGAAAGCCCTATGATGTTCCCTTATCATTGGCCCCATGACCATTTTGGTGTTGCTGTAGCGCAGGGCAGCAGCCAGCATAAGATTGGTCTGTAAGGCAGGTTATTTATACAAAATATGGAAAAGGTTTATTGAAACAAAAAAGGAGAAAATGGAAGGTAGATGGCAGAAAGACAGATTATATACTTGAGGTCAGACGTAAACTTCAAAAGAAAAAAAATCACCAGTGCTAACTGAACATTCCTAGCTTGGAAGTTCATTTGCGGTTAGGACAACTCCGCTTGAGTGCAGCATATCATTTCAAGTTTCCCAGGTTACCTTGGCACAAGGAGAGCAACTAGAGAGAAACACTGAGATTTGTATGCTTGTAAGAAAGCAGACAGACATGCATATCTGGGGGCGCCCTCTAGGGAGAAGATGCAGAACAGCTGCTGCTATACTGCACTGTAGGGTCTCTCTCTCTCTCTCTCTCTCTCTCTCTCTCTCTCTCTCTCTCTCTCTCTCTCTCGGGGATTACTACTGGTGACTTTAAACCTTTCTTTATGTATAAGCAAAGACATTTAATCTTAAAGATCAACTTAACCATAGTTTTCAAATTGTGTTCTGGAGAAACCTGAATTTCCTGATACATTTAACAGGGGTTTCTCAACAAGAAGATCAGCAAAGATGGACAAGTGTCCCTGAAAAACCAATTGCCCACCACAACCAACATTCCCCTGCAGTGTGCAGTCACAGGAGAGTGTATTAAAACACATGATGTGCATTAGGCCTAGTTCTACTGAAGTGCTCTACCTGGGCTAGGGCTGTACCATGTAGGTGAGGACTTACACAACTGTAATTATTCCACGTAGGAAAAAAAAGCATGTCAAGGGGGGGGGAAAGAGCTCAACTCCCCCAGCACAGTAGTTTTCTATGTGGAGGAAATGTTTTGTTTAGAAGAGACCCAATCACTCACGCCCCCACCTGCATTCCAAAGTGGTATAGTCCAGACAAAAATGGAATGCCTTGGTGACAACAAGGCAGTTTGGCCTGAGTTGAGCTCACAGAAATCATCTTCACTGTATCTCATTGGCCCTGACGGGCCAGGTTTTCAGACCCGCTACACCTGGTGATTCCCTGCTTGGGCAGATCTGCTAGCTGAAGGTTGCTTATGTCATCTGGACCTGAGTGACTCCAGTTTTGAGACTGGAGGCTGAATGGGTGGTCCTAGAATAAAGTTCTAGGCACTGTTGTGGCCTCAAGGAAGCCATTTATGCATTTATGAACATACTGGATGAGCCTTCTTACATTAGTGCAAATGTAAGCATCTTTTACCCTCCTTGGCATACAACTCCAACATCCTGGCATATCTCCAGTATGGCCTGGAACTAGGATTATGACCAAAAGTACTAAAAAGTACTAAAAAGGTAGTCATCAGCATCAGCATCAGTCATCCACAGTTCTCCAAAGGAAGAGAAATAAGAATATGCTTTTGTGTATCTTCAGTTGGCAAGGTAGGAGTGCCCAGTGAAGAGCCCTGGAGCAGAAGTGGGACCAGGGAATGCATGATACCATGATATCAGTCCCAGTAATCCAGAAACTGTCATCACATCTGTGCTGAATGCTAACAGCCAGTTTTACTGGGGCCATTAGCCATGCCAATAAAGGTTGTTGACACTGATACTGGGGCCATTATCCTCTCTCTCTCTCTCTCTCTCTCTCTCTCTCTCTCGGCCTCAGGCATCAAAGCAAGAGCTGTCTGGGTATCTGTGTAGGCTGCAGGGTGTTGAATGCATTTTGTTGGAGTGAGTGTGCTCTTTTTCATATTGATTAGGCAGTCATGATCCTCCAGAGCTCAAAGTGTCCCCTCTGCATTCCTACTCTCCCATCTGAACAAGGGAGATCTCAAGAGAAGTTAGTCTAGATAAGGGCATTGGTGAGTGACCCTCAGATGCACAGTAAGTGCTACCATCAACCTGAATCACTGAAGAGAAGCAGGATTGCAACACTCTGTACTATTCGTGCTTACTCCCAAGTGCTAAAAGCTCAGGAAGTGACTTGAGGTGCATGGAGGCATGTGAGACCTGTGGAGAAAAGGAAAACTTTGCTGTTTAATACTGTCCTTTATGGTTTCTGTTGTGTCCATCTGGAACTCTCTTCCTTTTTTTAAAAAAATTAATTTTTAATTATTTTCCAAAATAAAAACAAACAACAAATATAAACAAACACATAACAAACACAAACTCAATACACAACACAAAAAAAACCCCACAAAAATATACCATTGAAGGGTGCAGAAAATCATTTATCAATATAGCTAATCAATCAATACATATCTTCTAGTCTTGTTCCTCTTCTAGTTTAGCCTCTTAATATCATTTATCTATCATATCATATCCTGTATAATATATCATGTATACAATATATTCATCTAAATGCCCTATCTTATACATCTACAACTTCATTTTCAACCAAGCATAAAATGGTCTCCATTGCTCTTTCTGTGTCGGTTTACGCTGTTGATCCAAAATCTCTTTAAGCCTATCCATTTCCGCCACATTCGTTATTTTCTCTATTAATTCATCTTTCGTTGGAATTTTATTATCTTTCCAGTATCTAGCATATAAAATCCTTGCAGCAGTTAATATCATAATAACTAAATACACATCATTTTCTTTATCTATAATATCTAAGGTGATATTAAGCAAAAATAACTCTGCTTTCAGTGGTATCGTAAATCCAACAATCTCTTGTATTAGATTCCTTACCATTTTCCAGTATACTTGCATTTTTTTACATGTCTACCTCATATGATAAAACACCACTTCTTCACATTTACACTTCCAACAATTTTTTATATGTTCTGATTCATTTTTACCAGTTTTACTGATGTCATGTACCATCTATAAAACATTTTATATGCATTTTCTTTAAAATTTGTTGCTCTAGTAAATTTTATATTTCCAAATCTGTTCCCATTGTTCTAATGTAATATTATGGCCTATATTTTGCGCCCATTTTATCATACATTCTTTTATTGTTTCTTCATGCATCTCAAAATCCAATAGGAACATATACATTCTTTTGATATATTTTTCTTTTGTTTCTAAGAGTATTCTATCACATGGTGTCTGTTCTGAATAGAATCCTTCTTGTTTATCTTTCCCAAATTTTGAATCAAGTTGCAAGCGAGTCCACCAATCCATCTCCACACCCTGTCTTAACAGTTCTTCTTTTGTCTTTAATTGCCCATCTTTCTTCAATAAACTTTCATATCTAAGCATTTTTGTTGTCTCTAGTAAATTCGGCCGGCTACATGCTTCTAGCGGCGCCACCCACGCCAGATTTTGGTGTACATCTGTCTTTGTATTTTAGCCCAGATCCATAATAAAGATTTCCTTAATATTTGGTTATTGAATTACTTATATTCGTTTACTTTTCCATACCAAACAAATGCATGCCATCCCCATTCAAGATCATGTCCCTCCAGTTTAATTATTCTTTGATCTTCTAACATAATCCACTCTTTAATCCATAGTAGTGCTGCGGCCTTATAATATAAAAACCAATCAGGAAGCCCCATTCCTCCTCTTAGTTTCACATCTTGCAAGGCCTTCATTTTAATTCTTGGTTTCTTTCCCTGCCAGATGAATTTCGAGATAATTTGATTAGTTTCTTTAAATGTATCTTGCTTCAAAATTACAGGGATTTTTTGGAAAAGAAAGTTTATTTTAGAAAGAAAGAAGACATTCATTTTCACTGCAGCAGCTCTTCACATCAACGAAAGTTGCAATTCTTTCCAATTTGTTAAATCTCTTTTTATTTCTTCAATCAGTTTCAAATAATTATCTTTCACTAATGTTCTTGTTTTCTTCATTAATTGAATCCCTAAATATTTAATTTTTTTTCTTCTTTGAAATTTGTAAATTCCACCAATTCCTGTATTTTCTTTATTTGCTTATTCTTTGCTAAGATTTTCGTTTTCTTGACATTTATTTTCAGTCCTGTCACTTCAGTATATTCTCGCAACACATCTAACAAATTTTTGGCAGATTCTAATGGTTCTTCTATAATCACCATAAGGTCATCCGCAAATGCCTGGATTTTAAATTCTTCACCTCTTATTTATAATCCTTTAATCTCTTCTGTCTTTCTCACTTGATTCAAAAGTATTTCCATAATCACTATAAATAATAATGGAGGAAGTGGACATCCCTGTCTTGTTCCTTTTTCAATTTTTATCTCATCTGAAAGCTCTCCATTTATTCTAATTCTAGCAGTTTGATTCTTATATATAGCTTTAATCAAAGCAATAAACGGAGTTCCTACATGCATTATTTCAAATTGTAAAAACATCAAATTCCAGTTTACATTATCAGATGCTTTTTGAAAATCTATAAAAAACATCGCCATTTGCTTATCAGGGTGCATTTCATAATATTCTATAAAGTTCAATATCTTTCTCATATTATTTCTAATTTGTCTTCTTGGTAAGAACCCTGCTTGGTCTTGATGAATAATGTTTATCAAAACTCTAATTCTGAAGCTAATATTGTTGCAAAAATTTTATAATCCACATCAGTGGCATCACTAGGATTTGCATCACCCAGTGCGGGAGGCCTGGGCAACCCCCCATATAGTGGGTTGGGCAATGCCCCAGGTGGGTGTGGTTATGTACCATCGCCCCACCCCCACTGATTTTTTGGTTGTACCTTTTGTTAGAACACAGATATTTCAATGTGGATTGTTTCATTCTGCATTGAAATTATGCATTGATTGATATATAACATGATGGTATTATTCCTCCAAACTCTGATTTTAGTTATTTTGAAAACTTGTAGAGTTTCACACACACACACACACATACACACACACAAACACACCCCGTGTCAACTTACTAACAACCTATTTCAGCAGTTCTCAAACTTTTAGCACTGGGACCCACTTTTTAGAATGACAATCTGTCCAGGACCCATTGGAAGTGATGTCATGGCCAGAAGTGACATCATCAAGAAATTAAAATAAATAATTATAAATAATTAAATTAAAATAAAATTAAATAAGGAGGAGCCGGTCCTGTTTCACCAAGTGAATTTCCTCTGAAGCAAGTCCTATTGCGGTCAATGGGGCTTACTCTCAGGAAAGTGTGGGTAAGATTGCAGCCTGTGAGCCCAAGCCTATGCATGCCTACTCTTAAGAAAGTCCCATAGTGGTCAATGGAGCTTACTCTGTAGTCTGCCTGCAATAACAACTCCCCAAAAAGAATCAGTGAGATTTCTAGCCTTCCCAGTGCCCAGTTTAAAGTTCTTCTATTTCGGGCACATCAGAATAAAGACCCTCCTGGTTTTGCATGTGCAAAATAGAAAACTTTCCCCTTACCATTCAAGCCTATTTTTTGTTCTTTTTAGGGGGGGGGGAGGCTGCCTTCTGGAGCAGCTCCATTGGGTCAGGACCCTTCTGGTGTCCTCACATTCCCCTTTGCCTGGCCTGACCACCAGCCAAGGCACATCTGCCTACTCGCGAGTAAACGCGCAATACGGCTCACTTTCACTTTCCAGTTGGGGAGCAGACATGGAGGCCTCCTCAAAGTAAGGAACTGTTTGTTCCCTTACCTTGGAATTGCATTGCCCTTATGTCAGTGCTGGAAAGTGGGTTAGGACTGCACCCTAAGTCATGAGGCAGTGTGACCAGATCTAGAGACTATCCCTCTCTGATTATCCTCGGCACCCACCTGACTAGCAGAGGCCTCCCATATGTGCTAAATGTCCTGAAAACAGCCTCCCTTTGGACAGTCATTGTTGTGTCTGTCATTTTGTAATTCTTGTATTGCACTGACCTAGATAAGACTGAAGAAATGATTAAAGCCCCTGCCCTGGATTCAAAACTTACTCCAGGAAAAGGACCAGGCATTGGCCCATGTTTGTCTTCCTAGCAATTGTTCCTCTCCAGTCCTCTCTGAACCTGTGGGTGGGCTGAAAGGACTGAGAAGAAAATCTACCGGATTTCATGGTTCCTCTCTTGTTTAAGAGAGCATGGCCGCCTTCTTGCCATAATGACTGCCTGTGAAATCCCCTTTCACTTGGGCACCTTTGTCCGTGGGGAGGTGGGAAGAGTCCAGGAGCCATGCCAAGATATGGCCCTCTCTGTCCATTTACTCTGCCCCTGTGGCAGTTGACCACTTGGACCCGGGGTAGGCTTTTGTTCCTTTACTCTGTAGGAGCCTTTCTTCACAGGCCGACTTGCCACAGTCTCTCTAACATGATTGTCATATCTGTCTCTCTGTAGGTGATGCCACAGATCTCAGCCAGACTGTAGTTACTGGTAGACTAGCAGTAACTGTCCATCAGGTAAGTTGGATCTAGGTTAGCTCTTATGTAGTCCCTGGATGCCAGGGCCATAAGTCCATCGGGAAAGTCTGGCTTGGGGCTTGTAGGGCCTGGCTCCAAGCACAGCTGGCACCACTAGATCAGTCTCCAATACCACATGGTCCACAGGCCCTGTCCAGGCTCCTGCAGTATCTGATCCTCCTTGCTCCCTCACCAGGCTCTTTGTTAGCGCTGAGAGCCAGCCAGCCTTCCTCCACCTGGCTCCGCTATTTAAAGATCTGGATCCCCCTCCCCGCCAATCCGCACGCGGCAGGCATTTGGCCCTCTCCAGGCTCTGTTGGCCTGCCCTGACCACCTGAGCCTCCACTTGGCTGTCTTCAGCCCATTTGGAGCCTCATCGTGCCTCCATGTCTCTCATCAGTGAGGGTGATAAATGGCAGCAGTTTCTGGGCCTCACGTTAATGGTGCAGGTCTCACATGCCTCCAAGAAGCCGACCCCCTTGGAAGACAAAAGATGCCATGCTTGTCCTGGATTTGGAATCCACCTACCAATTTTTTTTTAACCATTGTATCTAATAACTGTGTCTGAGATCATAGCTCTAATAGCATTCTTTATGGTTTCAAAGGCTGCATCTACTGCAAAGGCAGAGGTCTTCATAATGTTACTGATGCCCTGTCTCAAATGGCCCCAGTACTGTCTCTAGTACCAGGGTCTGAAGCTGTTTTGCTCACATAGTGGATGCTCTCACCGAAACAGAAGCTGCTGCAGAGGCTCTGATCATTAGGTCTTGGCACCGAGGTCAGATACCACCCCCACAGGCATGGCTATGTTTGCTGCTGTTGCTGCTACTGTTCTAAGGTGGTGCCAAGCTGAGAGCATTCTTGCCCAGGCTTGCAGACTCTGCTCCAGCCACTATTGACATAACTTCACCCTCCTTGGCGGCACACTTCAAGGCATTTTTCCCCTCCCACATCTCTTAATGTACTGCTAATTGCATAGCCTGTTTACCTGAGCCCTCCTCCACTCAGAATAAGCCCTGCTTCCCTAATCACAGCTTCAGTCCTCTGCTTACAAGATATGTAGCTGTCAATCCAACTCTGGCTCAGAGCTTTGGCTTCCAAAAATCATGTGCCTGACATGTTTATGTGATTAAGTGCCTATTTGTTGCCTCTTTTAGAAAAGCTAGTCAGTTGTTTTCAACTTGAAACACAGCTCAAGGGGGAAATGGATGAATATTACAAGATCCAGCCATTTGCTATCTTATGCATCACTGGCTGGAGAGGTTAGGAGGAAGTATCTTTCTGATTCCTGGAAGGGACATCAAATCAGCACTCTGGACAACTGGCATTTGCTAGAAACAGGAAGAACTAGCCTCACTGAAGCTCAGTTCTTTTAGGGCCAAGCGAGACATGTACTTTCACAAGAGACATGCTTCCAAGCAAAATGACTTATTTTTTCTTAGATTGGAACCAGAGTGTGCAGGGTGGGGCAGGTTTATTCTCTTCAGTAGCATTGCTAGAGGGGTGCGGGTCACACCGAGTGACGTGCACAGGGGGGTGACACCGCTACTGGCCAAAATTTTTAAATCTTGATACTTTCTAATAATACCATTATGTTACAAATCACTTGATGTGTGATTTAATGAGGATTGCAATGAAACAAACCATATTGAAATATCTCTATTCTATCTAAAGTTATAGCCAAAAAAACCAGTGGGGTGGGGCAATGGTGCATCACCATGCCTACTGCTCGTGGTGTTGTCCCGGCCACTGCACAGGAGGAGGTCCATAATGGGGGTGACACACTGGCCTCCCACACAGGATGATGCAAACCCTGGTGATGCCACTGATTCTCTTCCTCCACACTCTTCTCATGCTAAAAATCACTCCTCCCAACAAAGCAGAAATTTTCTCTCAAATGGATCAAATCAAATCAATTCCAATTCAGCATGAAAATGGTGACCTGGAAGAGAATGAACATCTCTGCACACCTCAGTTCCAATTTGGCTCCCACCACCACCACCCCTGGTCAGCGGTGGATCTTCCCTGTACCATGCCCCAGGGCAAAGGTCTGCAATGGTGCCCCCCCGTGGGATGCCACAAACCCCCCCTGCGCGCAAATGCGCGCACGCCCTTATCTGGAATTCTCGGAGCCTTGCACAACTCCAGGATGCGTTGGGGAAGCCTCCTGGAGCTTCCCCACCACTTTAAACTGTGCTTCCTCTAAACCAGAAGTAGAGTTTCTGACCGTGTCAGGAGCCTTGAAAGGTTTCCATACAGTCCTAGAAGCATGCGTGGCTCCATGCCTGGGGCATTTGCCCCTTTGTTTTAATGACAGGTTTGCCACTACCCCTGGCCGCACTACCCCTAGCCACTACCCCGGCCTACCCCTATTTGTGAGGAACAAATACATCTGGTTGGAAGCATGCTTCTTGCATTTGTGTTTGTGCATGCATCTAGTTTAGCTTGTAAATATCACATTCACACCGAAAAAGGAAGAAAATACTTTGAGAAAGCCTAACAAGTAGAGCAATACAAAATTACTCAGGCAAACATCTCTCTACATGCTCATACCTGATGCAAAATACTATTTTCAGCATGATCCCAAGATTCCTTTGTTTTCTAGCCATTTCCAAAGGCGTTCAAAATGGAGAGTAGCAGCTCCAGGCAACTATGCACTGCCCATGAAATCAAGAGAATCAGAAGAGTACTGCAGGCTCAGACCAGCAGCCCATTTAGACCAGCATTGCGTTTCCCACAGATCCAACCTGGTGCATCTGGGAAACCCAGAAGCAAGACATGTAAGCCAGAGCCTTCTGCCTCTGTTGCTCCCCAGCAACTGCTGTGCAGTGACATGTTGTCTCTCAGCAAGAAGGTTCCATGTTTTGGAAGAATGACAGCATGGGAACTCGAGCTGCACAATAACAGTGGGTGTGGGTGTATGTGTTCATCCCCACCAGCAGGGGAGAAACCTATTTGTTTTCTCATTTAAAGCTTTTTGCTAGTTGCTCTCTTCTACTTTGTCTTCTCATTCACTTCTTTTCTGTCCTGTTTTATGTCTCCCTGCATAAGCGGGCAGGACCAGTTGCTTCTTTTGTTCTTATTTGCAGCACAAATAAAGCACTTTGTGTAACTCAATTCCAGTCATTGAGTTTGCTTTTTCCACAGCTCCCTTAACACCAGACACCATGACTAAAAGTCCCTGATGAACCTATTTTTCATAAAGTTGTTTTTGTAGAATTTGCAATCTACATTGGACTTCTTCCTCAGATAGGATTCTGAGACCGGCAACTGGGCACACACACACATTCCTGAGTAGTTGTTTACAATGGTTTGTGGACCTTAGAGGAGGAGAAGCTAGTCAAGTTGACCACACTTTAGAAATCTAGCTAATATAGATCACTG
This sequence comes from Tiliqua scincoides, assembly GCF_035046505.1. NCBI lineage: Eukaryota > Metazoa > Chordata > Lepidosauria > Squamata > Scincidae > Tiliqua > Tiliqua scincoides. The sequence goes on along the minus strand of NC_089827.1, from coordinate 36,985,169 downwards.
GCATTATAGGGACTTTCCCAGATCCGATCTGTTGCCACTATATTACACCAACTAGCAAAATCACTTCTACCCCTTCCAGCATTTGCAGAAGTCATGAATTGCCAATAGAAATTAATACATACAGGCCAACAAGCCTGAGTGTTATATAATGACACTTACTAAGTAAAGCTTACAAGTTTAGGCTGGAGACGTATCAACAATCACCTGCCACTATCTATATTGTGTGTGTGTGTGCAAGTGTGTCCATGTCCACATTCTGGGAAAGTGTTATAAATAACAAACACAAGGTTTAATAAACTACATCATCTTAACTTCGGCTAGCCAATCAGTCATTACTTAGTTCCAGGTTTACACAGTCAGTTGTCTCTGGATATAACTTTGCACAATGTTGAGCTTTGGAGATGTCCTTCTGTTCAGCTGGTTCAATTTCTTCATCCTTAGCTTCCATTTCTATGTTCTCACCCATCCGATTCTTGCGCCGTTTCTTTAAAATGAGAAGTACAAACACGCAAGGGATGAAAGACAGGCCATGGAGAACTGATGGCACACCCAGATACAGCCATCTGGAATACAATTTGCAGTGCATTAATAAAGAGCAGAACAAACCATCATATCTAGCAGAGCCAGTGTACAAGCAGAGATCACATTCAGGAGTCAACCAGGTAGGAGCAGTTGCCTGCCTGCCATAGACCGGGACGGGGCAAAAGCCCCAGGCGCCAGCCGCTGGGACCCCGCAGAAGCCTCTCTGAGGCTCCTGATGGGAGCGGAAACTGTGCTTCCAGTTTGCCAGAAGCATAGTTTATAGCGCCGGGGAACCTCACAGAGGTTTCCCCGGCACGGGAGGAGGTTGCGCAAGGCTCTGTGAGCCTCTGGTGAGTGGGGAGGGGGTGGATTTCTGCCCGCGGGGGGGTGGGTGGCGATAGCCCACAGGGGGCCATCGCGGAGCTTTGCCCATTCGCAGTGCTGCAGAGGTCTGCAGCTGGGTAGAACCCTGACTGAAGCCCCTGTGTCCAGCAGAGGATTCCCCCCCCCCAGTCAGATTGATCCCTGGACCCTTGGTAATGGTGGCACCCAATATGTCATCATGGTAGTGGGCAGGTTGTGCCATGGCAACCCTAGTGCAGGGCTATGCCCCAGATCCTCCAACAACCTAATGTTAGCACTAACCTCACTGCATCCATCAAGCTTGTTTTCAGAGGTAGCACTTTGTTTTTAATAACCTGCAGTTCTTAGCAGCATTCACATAAGGGCAAAGGATCCCAGAGCAACAGTGTATTAGATGGCAAATGTTTAGGGGAACATCAAAATGACCATTTTCTTCATTCCTTTGGTGTTACAATTTTGAGAGACATTTGAACCCTTGCAGGGGGCAAAGCCACTCGGGGCGTGATTTAGAACAGATAAGTTAAGGGGTTGAGCACACACCCCTTCCTCTGTTGGTTCTCCACTCTAAAGTCCATGCTCTCCAAATGACTCTGCTTTTCTAAAAATGATGCTGAGATGCTGTTACATGTGATAGCACAACTGTATAGTTTGCCCTTGCAGCCCTACAGCATGCTGAAGCTAAATAAAGCAGCATTATTTATTGAGTTAGGAAATGTATATCTTGCTCATCGAATAAAGCCTCTTGGAGCAGCTAACATAATTAAATCCTGAAACAGCAATGTAAGATAGTAGCAGCTGGCAGAGAGATGTACTTCTATAAGGATACCTGTAGGTGTCAGCATTGTACATGCGACATGCTCCTTCTCCACCACAGCTCTTGGTTCCCCATTTCAAGCATGTGGTGTCTATAATAGCTCCGAAATAAATGGGTGCTGGGATTCCAGCTACGTGGAATATGACACAAAGAGAAGAAGAATCATTTTAATGCTTTTAATTATTCCACAAAAAGGCATTTGGAAAAGCAAATCAGTTCTTCTGATACTACAACCAAGTTTCTAAAAACAGAAAACACCAGATGACTTTAGGAAATGGAGTACATGCATTTTGTGGACAAAAAGAATGCATCAGATGAATTGGAACTGATCATTCGATGAAGGCTCCTGTTTTGTTTGGGAAGGGAGAGCTAGGGCAAAAACCTTGCAAAGACCGGAGGCTGCTTTCCCATTGTCCCCCTTTGCTACTTGCCTTCCTCCCTCAGAAGGAGAATTCTGAACATGGGGACGGGGGGACGGGACACAAATTCTTTCCAACTCCCACATGAACTCATCTCAGAATGGATTTAGATGTAGGGTTATTAGATACAGAGTGGGACAGAGTGCCTATACCTTTAGCCATTGTATAGAAGAGGGAATTTTGGCAGGTGTGCATGGTGTACATGGAACATTTAAAAAATTGCACCTGCCAAAATTCCCTCTTCTACACAATGCTTAAAAGTATAGGCACTCTGTCCTCCATTGTATCTGGTCACCCTGTTTAGATACAATATCTTACAGATCTGTTCTCAGCAAATGGGTAGAGTAAGCCACTGAGAATATGAAGTGGCCTTGTCAGACCTGTTCATCTAGCTCACTGTTTCTCAACCAGTGTTACAGGTAACAACAGTGGTACTTGAGGTGGAATCTGGTGGTATTCATGGGACCTCTGGACATCTGCCACCCAGCAGTGAAACCAGGAACTCAACACAACAAACAGTGATGGGGTCTTCAAAGCATATTTTTCTGTGCTTGAAAAATCGCTCCCATCCACCTTTAGCCTCTTACTACTGTTTGTCATGTCTCGTCTGCTCCCCCAACTCACAAGTAACTGGCAATGATGTAATTGCCAGTTACTTCCAGTGGTACTTCAGATAGGTAGACCATGTGAAGTGGTACATTGGAAGACAAATGTTGAGAAACACTGATGTAGCTCAGTGTGGGCTACTTAGGCTGGCAGCAGGAACCCAGAGAACTATGTTTTCAGGCAAGAGTCTTTCTCTGCCCTGCAACTTGACAAAGCAGAGGTGCCCAGGACTGAACCCAGGACCTGGTGAATGCAAATGTGTACTCTGCAACTGAGTGCTGGTCCCCCCCCCCCCCATCTGCCATGAGCTGAGAATTGTCACAGGGAGAAGAATGTGACATGGTAGCTAGATACGCCAGCTCCAAAGTGGTCTCATACTTGATGGATTCCCAACCTGCTATGATTTCTGCAAGGGCCTGTGCTTGTGGAAACTGTCGTGGAATCAGAATCCAGCAGGTCAAGAATCCCACCAGACAGCCCAGTTCCACAGAGATCCTGGCTGTCATGGTGCAAAGGCAAAAAGTTACTACTAGGGATGGGAAAGTCCAGTGTGGTTTGACTTGAGTCGAGTCTAGAGTCACCACCCCCCTGCGACTCGACTCAAAAATGAGTCATAACAGGGGCACTTTCCAAGTTGCCGAGTCACCCTTTCGCGACTCGATAGGTCTCAAGTTGAGATGCCCCTTCTTTAAAAAGCCTGCCGCAGAAAAAAAACTGGGGCTGCTGCCAGTGTGTGTGATAATACTTTAATACTTTAATACTCCCCTGATGTCCTGTCCCATCTGTAAACAATGGGAGGCGGTGGACGGATGCGATGGAAGAGACTGCAAGAGACTGGGGACAGAAGTGGCAAGAGGGAGGAGGGTCACATGCAGCAGCTGCAAGGCTTACCAGGACAACCCAATCCTTGGCAGCTCTACTCAGAAGTAGTCCCACTGCAGCTGGTCATTCAATGAGATTTCCTCCCCCCCCCCCAAGTAACAATGGGAGCCATGAGGTGGAAAGCATGATCACTATAAACTGTCTCCCCCCCTTCCCTGCCTCCCCTGGGCTTATCCAGTCCATTGTAAGGCAAGAACCCTCTTGGGTTCTTCCCCCTGCCCTACCTCAGTCAAAGAAAATATCAGAACGTCCATCCTTTGTCCAATGATCATTGGTTCTTCCATCCTATCAGAGATGGGCAAAAGAGTTCACTCCTGCTTCCCCCCACCCCACTCAGCTGCAAAAGGAAACATTAACCCTTCCCAGTCTCCTGGCAGGAACTTCCCTGCTGCTGTTCTGGTCAGAAAGATGGCTCCACAAGGTTTTGCAAACCATGAAAATAGTAAGCAAGCACACCCAGACACAGACAGACTCGAATCTGTGTGCATGGGAATGAGTGCCGAATCAGGGGCCCTTGACTCTGGTATTTCCCAAGTCTTCCATGCGTGCAACTCACGAGTCAGCTAAAAACGCACATCTTTGCGACTTGAGTCCAAGTTACCTGACTCGAGTTCCCAACCCTGGTCATTACACAATAGGGAGTGAATAGCCTACAAAATTCAGTCTCGGAGGACAAGAGGAAGGCAGAAATATATCTCCTCCCTACCTGTGTACAAAATGCACTTAAAATAACAAACACATCTCACCAAATGCTCTTTCTGTCAGTGTATGGAGTCCCACACCAAATGACTTCTCCTCAGGCTTTAAAGACCTGCAAAATGATTAGAACGTTTTGTATTAAACCAATAAATGAAATGTTTAAATAATACTGCTGGGTTTTGCATCTTATTGCTGTCTGACTGCCTCTAGTTAAGGCTATTTACTCTCATGCCCCATTATCCATAATTATGTGTCTTTGTTAAAAATGCAATTTCCTTGCAGATCCTTAAGGGGGAGAGTTGTTTCATGAGAACATAAGAACAGCCCCACTGGATCAGGACATAGGCCCATCTAGTCCAGCTTCCTGTATCTCACAGCAGCCCACCAAATGCCCCAGGGAGCACACCAGATAACAAGAGACCTGCATCCTGGTGCCCTCCCTTGCATCTGACATAGCCCATTTCTATAATCAGGAGGTTGCACATACATATCATGGCTTGTAACCCGTAATGGATGTTTTCTCCAGAAATTTGACCAATCCCCTTTTAAAGGCATCCAGTCCAGATGCCAGCACCACATCCTGTGGCAAGGAGTTCCACAGACCAACCACACGCTGAGTAAAGAAATATTTTCTTTTGTCTGTCCTAACTCTCGCAACACTCAGTTTTAATGGCTGTCCCCTGGTTCTGGTTTTATGTGAGACTGTAAAGAGCATCTCTCTATCCACTCTATTCTTCCCGTGCATAATTTTGTATGTCTCAATCATGTTCCCCCTCAGGCGCCTCTTTTCTAGCCTGAAGAGGCCCAAACGCTGTAGCCTTTCCTCATAAGGAAGGTGCCCCAGTCCAGTAATCATCTTAGGGCACAATCCTAACCAACTTTCCAGCACTGGCATAGCTGTTTCATTGGGGCATGTGCCGCATCGTGCAGTTGGGGAGCAGTCACAGAGGCCTCCTCAAGGTAAGGAGTTGCATTACTGCCTACTAGTTTCATTATCTTACTAATAAATATCCCAAATTCCCACAGCACACCTAGGGATTATTTGTTGCACACCAGCATGTCACGGCACAGTGGTTGAAAATGGCTGCCATAGAAGGTTGACTTTCTTTTCCATAGAATCCATACTTCACCCTCTACTCCTGGTTTTGCTCTACAGCATGGTTTCTCAAACTGTGTGTCTGTACCCACTAGGTGGGTCGTGAGCCAGTTTCAGGTGGGTCCCAATTCATTTTATTATTTTATTTTTAATATATCAGACTTTGTTACCATGGTATGTGACTGCATTTGGAGAAATGTTACAGATCTCTAATTTTAACAGGCTACTATTTATGAGCTTTTAAGCAATGATAGTAAATAAGACATGCAGCGCAATCCTAGCTTGCTCTGGAACAGGCAGGCCATGAGGCCTGTGCTGTATCCAGCACAAGATTGGGGCCAGAAGTGGCTCAGACAGAGGCAAGGGGAAAATCTTTCCCTTAAGCCACCACAGCCCCAATGGGTCTCCTTGGACTTTTGCCATCTCTGGAGGTGGCATAAGTATGAGGAAAACAGAGTGGCTTGCAACCGCTCCACACTGCTCAGAGAATGAGGTTGGGATCCAGCATAACTACCAGGTCCCAGCCCCACTTCCAGCTCCCCATCCGCCTGCCTCTGGGACTGCCCCCACCTGGAAAGTCTCCCTCCCACCTCCTCCCCACCCTCCCCAGACCCCTGCATCAGCCAAGCTCGGCCAATGCAACCCTCCCTTCCCAAGTTGGCGTGGAGGCTAGGTACAGCCTTTGTGGGCTGGCATGCATCCCTCCGCTGGCCCAGCCAACTCCCGAGGAGGCACAAAGATGCTTTATGGCACATTTGCGACCCTCCTGGGCCAACACAAGGGTGCAGTCAGGATTGCGCCCTTACTCCTGGGTAAGTGTGGATAGGATTGCAGTGTACGTTTATAAAAATTTTCCTGCTTAATGATGTCACTTCCAGTAATGATATCACTTCCAGTGAGTCCTGAAAGATTCTCATTCTAAAAAGTGGGTCTCGGTGCTAAAAGTTTGAGAACCACTGCTCTATAGCAGGAGTGTCAAACATAAGGCCCGCAGTCTGAATGCAGCCCTAGGAAGCCATTTATCTGGTCCCCTTGATAATTGGGATCTCTTATATCTTGAAAATATCAACAAGATTTGCACATTTTCTCTTCTTTCATTTGCAGCTAATGAGTTTCTGTGTGAGAACAATGTGCTTATTTCTGGCTGTCATCTGCTTCATGATGTCACTTTCTGCTTCATGATGTCACTTCCAGCCCTCAGCAGGCACCATGAATGTCAAGTCAATCTTTGGCCCTCTGTATGAAACAAGTTTGATATCCCTGCTCTACACTGTCAAACATGAAGCACAGAAAATTTGCATCTTCTCTGCAAACCAGAAACTGAAGGTGGGTAGGAAGATCATCTTACTGATAAGCTGATAAGCACTGAAACAGAAATTTCAATAAGAAGCGGTGGAGTTCAAAGTTCCTTCACAAGTCAATAACACTGCAACTAGGGATACTTGGCAAATCTGGTTTGACTGGACTCCACTCTGGACTTCCTGTTTTGGAAGTGCAACCAGGCGGATTGGCAAATCTGGTTTAACTGGACTCCACTCTGGACTTTCTGGATTGGAGTGCAACCAGACGGAATCCAGTTTGTATCTTAAATACCTGGGGAATATATGGGCCTTCTAGCTCTGTGCAGCCCGGATTGTGCAAGCCCCATGTTGATCAGATGCAAATGCCAGCTGGATCTAGCAGGCCTTTCCTTTTAATACCCAAATGTTAACCATAGGAAGCACACAACAGAACAGCAACTTTACACTGAAGCCCTTGGGGCAAGAGGATTTTGGGGGGCTTCAGCCTCTTTCCCTCAATATACCTGTTGGAACAATTGGTGGTAGAGCAGTCAGCCATTCTGTGCAGTTCAAGGGAGGCCCTGCTGAGCTAGCTGACAGTTGCAGAGAAAGATTATGGGACTTGTGTCTGATGATTTACAGTTGCAAATGAAAACCTGGAAGTACATTGCCAAATCTGAATTCTCCATTGGATTTATTCTGTGACTACAACATTGGGAAACCACATAATATTGTGCCTGCTGTCATCATTCTCTGCCTTTCAGTTGATAATGGAGATAGTTTTATTCAGAAGGGCTTTTACTGAGTGACTGTTGTGAAGAATAATGATTTTAATCTAGTCTTTGTTGATGTTTTATTGTTGCATTTGCTCCTGTGCTTTATTTTTCAGATGATTGTATCATGCTAGGCTGTTGTTATGTCGCACACTACCTTGTGCACTTTGGCAAAAAGGCAGGAAAAGGCTGCAATCCTATTCACACATACCTGGGAATAAATTCCACTGAAATCAATGGGACTCACTTCTGAGCAGGCATGCATAGGAGTGCCCTGAAAATCAACAACAACAACTGGATAGTGGATGTGGCAATACATGGAGATGCAAGAACTGAAGACAAAGAACAGGAAAAGATCACAAAATAGAAAGATTTGCAAATGGAAGTTGAATGCCTATGGTAGGGAAAGACTAAAATTGCTCCAGAATTGTCAGCCCTCTAGGCGTGATACCAAAAGACTTTGAAAAACACACAGACATCCTACGTGTAAATGAAATCACTGCACACCAAGAACAAAAAGCAGCCTTACTTGGGACAGCAGACATATTATGGAAAAATCTGTGACTATCCTAGGACCTTGGGAAGAACCCGATATTCAACAGGCCAAATCCAGCCACCAACAACTGCATAAGAAGTACTACTACTACTACTACTACTACTACTACTACTACTACTACTACTACTACTACTACTAATAATAATAATAATAATAATAATATAGGCACCACCTTGAACATAGGAAAGACATATATAAATCTTTTAAACAAACAGACAAACTGGTCTTACAGTACCTTATCAGGACCATGTAGCCCGGCATGGCTCCAAAGGAATAAATTAAACAACATATTAAGCATAAAATTAAGTAGTAGTGCAATACTGGACCACAGTTCCCCTCTCTTTCGCACTGGCCAAGTGCTGCGGAGCCATTTCCAGAAGGAAACCCTGAGGCTAAAATGCAGGAGCAGTTTTCAAATACCTGCAAAAACAGAACACGAACTCATTTAAGGACATGCTGTTGGGGGTTCATAAGCCCAGCAGGGAATACTGGAAGAGTTGCAGACTCAAGGATCCCATACTAGTAAATGCAGCTTGCATTCTCCGACTGGCAGATACTGGAAATCCTTCTCATTTGATTCAAGCTTCTGAAAGCACACTGGCTAATTCAAAGACACAATAAGACATAGAAACTCTGACAGGCCCATATTCCATCCCTTGGGTGGCTTGACTCTCTGTGTGTGAGAACATTGGCCTTTGGTCTGTTCTGACTGGTAGATGCAAAACTGTCCCATCCTTAGACTTTTCTGGTGGTCAGGATGTCAAATTATATGTACACTAAAGACCAGCTTTCTAACTCATGTGCACTTCTAATGTTTCAAAGGAGAGCATCTCACACTTTTCTGCAGAGGCGGAGTCAGGGGGTGGAGCTGTAAGTGCCTCAAGCCTCCCAAACTCTCTGTGTAAGCTGGCCCTCCCTCTCGCTCTCAGGGCCATTCTGAGGAGCAAAAGCAATGTGGAGGCATCTCCTCCGCATTGCTTTCACCCCCAGCCAGGCTCCGAGACCAAAGGGGAGGGGTGGCTTATACAGCAAGTTTGCAGCTATGCGGCACTTATAGCTCTGCCCCCCCGCACTACTACTGTTTTTCTGCAATATTCTAATACAGTCAACCCCTCACTTATGACTGTAATCTGTTCCACCCTATCATAATGTGAAAATATTGTAAAGTGAACCCAACAATACATATTTTGGGGAATTTGTTTCAAGACCTCAGGAGTTGACATTTCTGCCATTGAACTAAGTAATTTCCCTCTCTAATAGGTGATTTTAAAAGTGTCTACTGTGCTCTTTAGGGGCCATGGTTATCAGTTTACACAAAAACCCTCCAGACAAACAGCCATGATGTTAAAAACACTGCTATTGGCTAAGATATTAGCAAATGTTTGCCTCTGCATCACGAATTGGCTTACCCATGAGGTCTTGTTGGCAGCAATTGTGAGCCCATCATTAAGTGAATAAGAGCGCAATCCTATCCTGTGCTGGAACAGGCAAGCCAAGAGGCTTGAACGGTAACCAGCGCAGGATAGGGGCCAGAATCAGCTCAGCCAGAGGCAAGGAGAAACTTTTCCCCTTAATCCTGGGCAAGGCGCCCTGGCCCCTTTGGGTCACCTTAGACCTGTGCCACCTCTAGAGGTGGCGCAAATTCGAGGAGAGCAGAGCGGCTTCAAACCACTCCAAACTCCCCAGGAATGGGGGTGGGGATGCGGCAGTTATGCCCCGCCTCCCACTCCCCACCCACCCCTGGGGCCATCCACTGCCCACCCACCCCCGCCCAGGAATACTTCCCTCCTGCCTCCTCTCTGCCCACCCCAGAGCCTTCAGCCCAGAGCTGGGCCGATGCAAGACTCACCGTGCAAGCAGCCACAGAGGCTGAATTCAACCTCACACCAGCACAGCTTGCTCGTGAGGAGGCGCAAATGTGCTCTACAGCATGTTTGCGACCCTCCTGGGCCGGTGTAAGGGACTTGTGCCGGCCCAAGTGCAGTTTAGGATTGCGCTGCACGTTATTGTATAATGAATCTTGTTTTACAACGAAGAGTTCATTGTAAAGTGATTTGATTGTAAAGTGAACCAATAGTAAAGTGGGGGTCCACTGTATATGCATCTTCAGCTAGACTCAGTATGACTACTAGCTGTTTTTTGGAATACAGGCCTTCCCTGATATATCCAGTCCTCCAGTTTGCCTTCACAGTCTTCTGTATGGACTGATCTAAGCAGCAATCATATATATGTTTTGCTAGCTGCAAAACATCTAAAGCTCTATGCACATTACATGTGCATTTAAGGACATCTGTGTGCTGAAAAGTCTGCCTTACTGTATTTTTTCCAGTTCCATTTGAGACTTCACATCCAGCAAGGCATGCCGAAACATACGTGATTCCATCCTCTCCACAAACTGGGTCCCACACCTTGGTCGAGCAGCCACAACCATGATTGCACTCTGCATTCAAACTGGTTTCCCCATAGAAGACTTGATCTATCCTGGAAAACATTCCAAAGGTGAACTGGGAATTCAGTAGCTACAACTAGGAGCTCAAAGAGCTTCTTCAACATGGTGAGAGCTTGATGACTGACTCTGGGTGCACTTACTGGCATACTGCCTTGGGAATCCAGAGGTTGCACAGGGAACGTGCGACAATCAAATACTAACAAAGATCCTCTTGCTGACTTTTTCAATTTTCCCCATAGAGAGTGGAATAAAGGCTGATGGGGACGAGGGAAGATTCTAGTGGCAGGGAAAAAGTGCACTTGAGCCTCTGGAGAGTCTTTGGACATATCCAAATCCAGCCTGTACCTGTGAGCCACTTATAATGGAAACTTGTAAGGGTCAAACACAGTGGGAAAGAACATAGTGAGCTGACTAGAGGAGGCATTCTTTTCAGCCACCCACAAGACAAGAAGGAACATGGCAGTCGGGTCACAAATGGGGGGGGGGGGCTATTCTCTCTACTCCTGAGTCCTAGTGCTGATGCTTTCTGTGGTGAGAAGCCTGGCGATGAAGTTGGGTCATGCTTACTGCCTGCTTTGTCAGTGCTGCTGTAAGACAACCATGAGCTCCATGGAGCAAGCAAGCCCAAGAGAAGATGCATTACACTGCTACTGACAACACTTCTCCTCTGCTCATTAACATTCTGCACATGCAGCATGCACATACCCAATAAATACATTAACATAAGCATGACACACTGGGGGAGAAACCGCTCTCCCCTAAAGCCCAGAAATAACCAAACCAGTCAGCTCGTTTCAGGAAACTTAAGGACTAGATGAGAGTGGGCACATACCCTTCATAGGAGACAGTTAAGCCAGCAACTGAAGCGCCTTTGCAGACCATGAAAAAAGCTGAAAGGTAGATGAGATACTGAACCAAGTAACTCCAAAAGCCTAAGTGGGCAGCTTTATAGGTGCTGATCTTGAATTTCTTCATCATAAGGCCTCCAAAAAAATATCCAACACATATAACTGGCAAATTGTAAACAGCTATGGAAAAAAGCAAACATCTGCTTTTAGAGCCATCAAGGAGAATGCCTCGTGCCAAAACTACTGCAAAGGTACAAAATGACCAAGAGGAGTTGCATTGCAAATGGGAGCAGAGGAGAATGTACCATTCAGCGTCCACGTGTATAACTTGAGATGCATTTCTGTAGGCCACAAGGTTTTGCTGGCATCCTGAGAATTACAGTCTACATTTTCTGAAGTGAGGGTGTCGGCTCAGAAGGAAGTGCCATTTATTTCAGTGGGACTTTCTCCCATGTAAGTTTGTACTGGATTTCACACTTGGGGCCTGATCCTTGGGGTCTGATGCACTGCCTAATCTCATGTTCCAGCGGCATAGCAGGCTTTACAGTGGTCACAAAATTTGATCCACCATTCTGTGCAGCCAGGCCACCACCACAAGTGGCGAGTGGCTGCAGCCATGCAGCAACAGCCTCCAGAAAAACCATGGCATTGGTACAGCGGCGTTGGGTGGGTGGTGGGCAGAATGGGGAGAGGAGGGGAGCAACAGTGCAGAGACTGGGACAGAGGGGTGTTGAGGTCCATGAAGGGGGCAGTGTCAGCAGCAGCAGCTCTGCTGATATCCTATTCTCTTTCCGGCTTTGATTCACCTTCCCAGGTCTGTTCAAACTTGTGCCAGCGCAGATCTGAATAGACCTATTGTGGCAGCAGAGGTTAAAGGAACAAATGTTTCCTTACCTGGAGGAGACCTCCAGGATGGCCCTCCCCAAGATCAGCACAGGCTCCAGTGACACAGCTACGCCAGTGGGAGGCAGGGTTTAAATAGTATTGGGCTGTCAATGACACCAATTCTATATAAAATGGCATAAATGACAAAAGACTGAAAACAAGAAAGTAAGTGGGGGGGAAGGCTTCAAACTCTACATGCTGCTGGTGGCACCCAAAGATGCATAGAGGGGGGCAGAAAAATGCACATCCTAAAGACAACAGGACATGGTGCAATTTTTACTACACATTATAAAGGAGGCAAAATGTCTTGAAAATGACATTTTTGCCATTTTTGCCCTGAGTATAATATAAGCTCTGCACTCAGTTCCATTCTTTGTACAGTGATGAAGGCTCCATGTTCCTATTTAATTCATTTTTTCATGTGTATGTGCATGTGTACATGTGTGTTTGTGTGTGCATAATAGGCTATGAAAATCTATTATGCAGGCAACCAAGAGCTGTTTATACAGATACAAACTCTAAAATAGGTCTGCCCAAGACCTCCTGACACCTGATGTGGCATGCTAAATACTCTCCCCTACTGGATGATCCACCAGCCTCTGCTTCTCCCACTCTCCAATGTTCCAGCTCAACATGAACCTCCCCTTCACATTTCCTCTCCCTCTCTTCCCCCTCTTCCTTTTCCAATCCAAGGAGTGGAAGGAAAAGAAGGAGCAATAGAGCCAGGAAGGTGGACCTAGAACAGTGCCCCCCATTCTACTGTCTGATGTTGGCCTCATAAATGAGCCAGCCCTGCTCCAAAGCCTTCCAAGCATCTTTTCAAAATAATACAGTGTACTGTAGCAAATTTGCAGTATTATATTGCTTGGTGGGCCAGGGAGCACTTTGAAAACTTTGGGGCTCTGTTTACTAAAAGAATACTGCACTGAAACTCACAGCCATGCCTCAACCTTTGAGGCGCAACTATTTGTTTTAAAGCTGCAGTGCTCTCGGGCAATCTTGGCAGCCACACCTTATCACAGATCTGTTGCTTCATCTACAGTCTCCTCTAGATGTCCACCCTGCTACCTCCCTCATATTTCACAAACCTTCCAGTGCTGGAGAGAGCTGGTATCTAGACATTTATAAACAACATTACATTCAAGTACATGCGCGCGCGCACACACACGCACACACACGCACACACGCACGCACACACACACATTATATTTACCTATTAAGAAAATAGCATCTGATGCAGAGATCCCAAACTGCTGCTCCAGATATTTTGGCAGAAAGGTAACCATCCCAATGTCAGCATTGAACTGTACCACAGTGATGCATAAAAAGAGCATGTAAACACGGTTGTGAAAAAGACTTTTCAGGTATGGGATGAAATCTACAAACAAAGGAAAAGAAAAATTCTTTTCAGTCACCTTACAGTCTTGTAGCAACAGTAGATGAGGTTCGCTGAAACACGTATATATTCCTCCAGAAAGCCAGATCTCTACACACACAGATCATTACATCTGTTCACACCTTGTGCTTTCTAATGAAGGGATGTGTGGATGAGAGTTTTCTCCTGATTCAAAATTCTGAGAAAAGGGAAAGAGGCTTCCTTCTTCTAGCTATGAATACTGGCCTAGGATGCCATTTGGTTGATAGGCCCACAACAGACCATAATTGTCAATGGCAAGCTTCCATTCTTCCTGGTGTGCATAATTCAAGACTTATTTACGTTCCAGTCTGATCAGCAGCACAAAATATACAATAAAAAGTTGGACCCACAAAGTTGGTAGCAGGCTCAAAAGATGGAGGGAGAATTTTCAAGTCTCCTGAGTCCCAGTTATTGAGATTGTGGGTAGCTGATAGGGTGGTGTCTGGCTGAAGAGAGGTGAAGCTGGTGGGATTATGGGCAGGGGGTGACATGGTGGGGAGAAGAGAAGTCATTTAAAGAAATATTTTCTACTCAAGAAAAAATGTTTTTTGAAAAATTGGTTCTCTCTTGAAACTTACAGTTGTATACACTGATAAAAAAAAATTTCCTCCTCTTTAAAAGTAATGAGTTGTCTCACCTTTAGCAATTTCACGAATTTTCTCTTTGGCACTAAGCGCACGTTCCATTTGGAGTAACGTTTTGTTTCCTTTGGTTGCTAACTCTGCACTGTTTTCCTCTCCTTCCTTCGGAAGAGACTTGGGCAAGAAGCAGAAGGGAATTGCAACGAGAAGATTCACCATGGCACATATCAAAATTCCCAGCCACCAGGCCCCAACCCAACGAGCATCAGTGAGGTTCAGCGTCACATCCTCTGGAGAGAAATGAATGGGGGGTGCTGTTTATGTAGAATCAAGTTTACAGTCATCCTCAGAGTCCATTTCCCCTTGTTAGCTGTCTGACTGTAGTCAATACCATTATACTGAACACTGAATTCTGGAAAAGAAACACAGATTAATCCCTAAAACCCACCCAAATGTGAATGTCTAAAAGACAGACACAAGAAGAAGACACAAGGGTGAGATGAAGTCAGATAATGTTTTACAAAAGAAGAGAGGATAGGTCCCTGCCTTGAAAGGGTTACAGTCTAGAAAGAGTTGCAGGAGACAACAAGAGAAAGGAGGCAAGGAAAGCAGGGGAAGAATACGTGATTACACATGTGCACATATTTAGGCTTAGTTACAGTAGGTTTTGGGGATCAGGGGGCTATACCGAAGGCTTAGACTCAATAATGCCCAAGTCAAGCAGATGCATTAAGCTGGGTAAATTCTGAGTGGCCTGCAGCACATTTATGCTGATTAAATATATGGATTTTGACCATTTTCATTGCATTACCTAAGTTCATGGATCCAACGTCAACAAACAGTACAGCAGAGTATGAAGCTATCATTAACCCAAACAAAGGGCCCAGGATAGTTGCTATCTGTAGGCAGCCTAAAGAAGGATAAAAGAGAGAACTAAATCAAACTAGTGAAAAACATAAGCAAAATGTGGCTTCTTTCCCAACATTCGCTTGACTTGCTGTCTTCAGCCTCTCAGGGTCATCCATACAATAGCAACCCTGGGGCATATCATCATCATCATGCCTTTATAGGCATAGTAGACATTCAATAAACATATATAAAAATCAGTAAACAGTATTTAAAAATCAGTAAACAGTTTAAAAAAAATCACCAACCTTCCTTTACAATTGTGTTTGACCACCTCCTTTTTCTCTTAATAATTAAATTCAATAAAAATGCCACTTTCACAGTAATGTCTTCATTGTAACATAAAAGGATAAACTGAATTTTTTTCCGAGTCATCCCAACCCACCCTCCTGTTGAGAAGACTCTCAAGAAAGGCTGAACAGAGATTCTTGTAAAGGGACAATACAGAATCACATGTTGTAAGGATTCAATCACACCTAAGGAGCAAGCACATATTCTCACCTCCAGAGGAATTCTTCTGAATCTACCATATAGCACCTCAGAGGGCATGACGTTACTTCTTGCAAGGCAGAAAGCGCTACGCTCATTAGGGCATTTTCAAAATTAAAAGTATTTAGCTATATGCCCACAACTAACCAGGACATGCATATGTAACAGTGAGCAAATCTTGGCAGCACTCAGCAAATTTTGCTGTTCAATATCTTGTAATCTACATTTAATCAGGTGGTAAGCTTTCTTCAGTTTCAGTGAGCCAGTAATATCCAAATCAAGGCCCATAGTTTTAACTTTCCTTTCAAAAAGGAACATCTTAACTTGCTTATCTTTCTACAAGCTGTTAGCAAGTAAAGATTGGGTAGCAGGGTAGCTGTATCAATTCCTCATATGAACTATTGAGGATCTTTTCTCTAATTTCACATTGAAATCTCCAGCCCACACAAGGCCCATGGATATCACCTCTCAAGTTCCTCCATAATGTTACTCAAATGGCTCCATTGTTGTTTTCGCTGGGACCTAGTCAGTGAGGGAGGGATGTATACATTACCTGGTAATTAAAATAATTGTTTTACTGCTAAGTCTGGTCTTAATAGCTTGTGTATAATGGCTTGGTTTCATCAACATGATTGGTTCTGCACTTAAGTGCTGTGAAACCAGTGCAGCAAGCTCTTCCCACTGTGGTGACAACCCTTTGGATTTACCTTAAACGCTGGTACACATTACAAATTAAAACCTTTTAAATTAATCTGATCAAGCATCCAGTTTTCTTGTGAAAGGGTAATATCTGCTCCTTTAAGGAGCTCTAAGAAACCCTTGTCATTGGACTTCCCTCTCTAACCCTTCTGGAAAATGGACTTCCCTCTCTAACATTCTGGAAAATAACTTTAACTGGAGATTTCCCACCCAGGTCAGGGACATTATTGTAGAGTCAGGCCTCCTTTTGAAAACATATAGCCCCAACTTGATCTTCTGACTTGATTTACTGACTTAGGGGTGATGTCCACTGTAACAACTGATTATTCACAGGTTCATCTGCCTTGGAGGAGATAGCACTCTCAAGCTGTGGTGCCATAACTCCCAATGCCAATATCACAGCCAGCGTCAGCCCTCCATTGTTGTCATTCTCAATCACAATCTCCTGAGATGTTGATGTCAAAGGGGCAAATCTATTCAGCAAAGGCAATTTTGAAAGGTCTGGAGCGGTTTCTGACCAGGCTTGACTATCTTCCAATCTTAGTTGTTTCGTTTTTAGCAGAGGGCTATGTTCTGAAGGCAGCCTCTGGCCCATATTGACCTCGATAAGGGTCCCTTTCAATCTCACCAAAGCAAACTCCCCACAAGGAATTCAAAGGTAAATATATCCAGCAGGAACCCTCAGTAATTAATCCGCAAAGTTATTGATTAAAAACTACCGGATATTCTGAGATAAATACACTGCAAAGAGAAGCTCATACCACAGGGTCCTTACTCAGAGTCATCTTGGGCAAAAAATATAGATGTCTAAGCATTGCGTATAGATTTCTAACCATTGCTTTTCACCATGCACCACAGAATGCCAAATGGCACTACCTAGCACACTGAGAACTTCTCCACTGAGACTGTGAGCACAAGCCTATTGATTGCTAGTGCCAGTGCAGCAGAAGCTGTGCCAACACAGAAGCTGTGCTTTTCAATGACTCAGCAGCGGACCTCCCCAGAACCGTGCCCAGGGCAAAGGTCCACAATGGCGCCCCCCTGCGGGCTATTGCCACCTCCCCCATGCAGAAATCTGCCCCCCTACTCACCTGAGACTCATGGAGCCTTGCACAACCCAGGAACGCGTCAGGAAAACCTCTGTGAGGTTCCCCAACGCTTTAAACTGTGCTTTCAGGAAACCAGAAACACAGTTTCTGCCCCCATCAGGAACCTCAGAGAGTCTTCTGCAGGGTCCTGGTGCCTTGCGCCTGGGGCTTTTGCCCTTTCGGACCTTATTGTAGGTCTCACATGTAGGTCTCACATGTAGGTCTCACATGACTCACATGTAAGCAGCACCAGCGGAAAGGTCTATGCTGGCTGTATCACTACCCCCAGCCATTGTCAGAGGAAGTAAAGCACCAAGTGGTGCAGGGGCTGGGAGAAAAGCAGTGGGAGGATGTTCCAGAGGTGAGGAGAAGGTGTAATGGGACAGGACAAGGGTGGATCAGGCCCGGAAGGGGGTTGGATCCTGCCAGAGAAGCGGTTGGCCCGCCAGAGAAGCAGCTGGCCCTCTGGATGGTGAGGGAGGGAAAGGGGAGATAAAGGAGGCTTAGAGATGACAGAGAAATTAAATGAATTCTTTGCATCTGTCTTCACAGCAGAAGACCTCGGGCAGATACCGCTGCCCGAACGGCCCCTCCTGACCGAGGAATTAAGTCAGATAGAGGTTAAAAGAGAAGGTGTTTCAGACCTCATTGATAAATTAAAGATCACTAAGTCACCGGGCCCTGATGGCATCCACCCAAGAGTTATTAAGGAATTAAAGAATGACGTTGCTGATCTCTTGACTAAGATATGCAACTTGTCCCTCAAAACGGCCGGTCAACCTATAAGCCGGTCAATCTAACATCTATACCGGGTAAGATGGTGGAATGCCTCATCAAAGATAGGATCTCAAAACACATAGACGAACAGGCCTTGCTGAGGGAGAATCAGCATGGCTTCTGCAAGGGTAAGTCTTGCCTCACAAACCTTATAGAATTCTTTGAAAAGGTCAACAGGCATGTGGATGCGGGAGAACCCATAGACATTATATATCTGGACTTTCAGAAAGCATTCGACACGGTCCCTCACCAAAGGCTACTAAAAAAACTCCACATTCAGGGAATTAGAAGACAGCTCCTCTCATGGGTTGAGAACTGGTTGAAGGCCAGGAAACAGAGAGTGGGTGTCAATGGGCAATTTTCACAATGGAGAGAAGTGAAAAGCAGTGTGCCCCAAGGATCTGTCCTGGGACCGGTGCTTTTCAACCTCTTCATAAATGACCTGGAGACAGGGGTGAGCAGTGAGGTGGCAAAGTTTGCAGACGACACCAAACTTCTCCGAGTGGTGGACCAGAAGTGATTGTGAGGAGCTCCAGAAGGATCTCTCCAGACTGGCAGAATGGGCAGAAAAATGGCAGATGCGCTTCAATGTCAGTAAGTGTAAAGTCATGCACATTGGGGCAAAAAATCAAAACTTCACATATAGGCTGATGGGTTCTGAGCTGTCTGTGACAGATCAGGAGAGAGATCTTGGGGTGGTGGTGGACAGGTCGATGAAAGTGTTGACCTAATGTGCGGCGGCAATAAAGAAGGACAATTCTATTCTTGGGATCATTAGAAAAGGTATTGAGAACAAAACGGCTAATATTATAATGCCGTTGTACAAATCGATGGTAAGGCCACACCTGGAATATTGTGTCCAGTTCTGGTCGCCGCATCTCAAAAAAGACATAATGGAAATGGAAAAGGTGCAAAAGAGAGCGACTAAGATGATTACTGGGCTGGGGCACCTTCCTTATGAGGAAAGGCTACAGCGTTTGGGCCTCTTCAGCCTAGAAAAGAGGCGCCTCAGGGGGGACACGATTGAGACATACAAAATTATGTAGGGGATGGACAGAGTGGATAGAGAGATGATCTTTACACTCTCACATAACACCAGAACCAGGGGACATCCACTAAAATTGAGTGTTGGGCGGGTTAGGACAGACAAAAGGAAATATTTCTTTACTCAGCGTGTGGTTGGTCTGTGGAATTCCTTGCCACACGATGTGGTGATGGCACCTGGCCTGGATGCCTTTAAAAGGGGATTGGTCAAGTTTCTGGAGGAAAAATCCATTATGGATTACAAGCCATGATGTGCATGTACAACCTCCTGATTTTAGAAATGGGCTATGTCAGAAGGCCAGATGCAAGAGAGGGCACCAGAATGAGGTCTCTTGTTATCTGATGTGCTCCCTGAGGCATTTGGTGGGCCACTGTTAGATACAGGAAGCTGGACTAGATGGGCCTATGGCCTGATCCAGTGGGGCTGTTCTTATGGGATCGATGGTGCAGTTCTCCATCTTATCCTATCTTCCCTTCTAGACCTGGTAGCCTTACACAGGGCTGCTCAGACTTGCACCAACAAATTAGCTGGTGCAGATCTAAGTAGCCCCATTGGGCAGGCTAGAGCATTACTTGGGGTAAGGGGAAAAATATCTCCTTACTCCAGAGGTTCCCAAACTGGGGCATCATGATGTCCAAGCCAGGAAAGTCCTGTCTCTGTCCCCTTAAGGGGAAGGCAATGGCAAAGGTGCCAACATGATCGTCATGATCGCATCACTGCCAGGGACAAAAGGTTGTTTTTTTTAAAACTTACTCTGGCAGTGCTGGCTCTCTGGAGGGTGTGAGGAGCCCGCAGATTCCTTTGCAAGACCCCCCAAGCCTCAGAAAAGCGAAAAATAGCAATTGTGACCCACCTCCTGTGCTGGGTACAGCAGAGGTCACTCGATTCGGCTGTGCCAGCGCAGGTTAGAATTGGATTA
Organism: Tiliqua scincoides; assembly: GCF_035046505.1. Taxonomy (NCBI): domain Eukaryota; kingdom Metazoa; phylum Chordata; class Lepidosauria; order Squamata; family Scincidae; genus Tiliqua; species Tiliqua scincoides. Next base: position 36,965,056 of record NC_089827.1, on the reverse strand, counting down.
GCCGGAACATTACTTTTGTAACAGGACATTCAATCAAAAGTGGGTCCATTTTCTACTGCTGTTGCATTTATCCATGTATCCCTTTGGTCTGAAATATCAGATATCAAATACTTTTTCTCTTCTGGACATAAAGATCTAGGTCTGCCCTGTGAATGTTGCCAAGTCTATTTGTGCAATTGAATTTATATTCTGCCTTGTTTTCCAAGGAAGGGAAGACCTGGATGACTATGTGTATAAAGCCAAAGGTTTATAGAAACCTGTTTTTAAGTCAATGCAGAATACTAAGGGCTTGAGAATGTGTAGGTTTACCAATGTAGAAAGGAGAATTTTCTGCCTTTGCAAAATCTTCCACATACGAAATGCCTAAAGGGGCAATGGGAGTTTCGCCAATGCCTCGAATGAGATTTCCCACCAGCAAAAATACCCACAACAAGGATCCTGCCTGTTTTTCGCAATCTGTGAATAAAAAAAACAGACAAAATGTAAATGAAGGACTTTGCAGGTAATTGAACATGTTAATGTTTCATTCCTGTCATGAAATACCTACTGTACATTTGCATGCAATGTTATATTGCATGGACTGGATCAAAACTAAAGACTGATTGCATGATATATTGCAGCGGTGGAATTCCCCAGCCCCGCGCCCCGGGATAAAGGTCCCCGATGGCTCCCCCCGTGGGCTGTCGCTGCCCCTTGCATGCACAAATCTGCCCACCACCACCACTCACAAAGCCTCGCGTGACCCAAGGCTGCATTGGGAAAGCCTCTCTTGAGGTTCTCCAATGCTATAAACTGTGCTTCCCGAAAAGCGGAAGCACAGTTTCCAACCCCGTCAGGAGCCTCAGAGAGTCTTCCTCAGGATCCTAGAGGCTCACACCCAGGGACTTTGCCCCCTAGAATGCAATGCTAGGTCCGCAACTGACATATTGTTTTGTATACCCCACTCTCCCAAGTTTTAGGAAGTTTCAGGAAGGCATTCTGGCTATCATTGGTGTAATTATGCGACGTCACTAGCCTGTTTGCTGAATACAGAAAGGAAGCTCACCTTCTGAGGGTTGTTCAGTAGGCATAGAAAACTGGCTTTGATGGGCAAGACAAACCGCCATGCTTGAAGATGAATTTTCAAACAAAGCAACAGTGCTGCCGTAATCGTACCTGTGAATCAAATTTTAAAGTGTATGACATGAAGGTAAGTGATTTCTCTTTCTTTTTTTACTTTTTTCAAAATGTATGGTAATAGGAATGGCATCCCCAAATGTCCCAATCTAAACAACGAAAAAGTCATGTGATTAGTCTAAAAATAGCAACTTCTTTTTGTAGTAAAAAAAAAAATTTTCTAGATGGTTTTCTAGATGGTACATTTTTCTAGATGGTTTGTCAATATTGTGTCTTTGTAAACTGAGATATATACAGAGTGTGGTCTTGGGAAAATAATTGGTGTTGAAAACCATAATTCAGTCACGTACACATGCGTAAGGCCACTGTCATTCATTTTTACACATTCTGTCACCAAAACAGCATGAGGAAGTTGGGCACTCGATACACCATCCTCACTTGACTTGTGCAATGCTTGTCCCCAGTTACCGCTTTATATCCTCTTACTTGCAGAAGCTAGGCATCCTGATCCAATAGAAAGAAACATGTCTGCAGAACTCCAAGCACATTTTTATAATAATGAAGGTGAATAGAATTTAAGGAACCAGAGTTTATATCGCATTTTGAAAAGAATAAGTAATAAGAAGAGCTTAAAACAGGATAAATAGCAAAAGCTCTCTAATACAACTCTTAATTTCTACTTTAGTACTAGCTTGACTCTTGTTTATTAACCATTTAATGATTAATAATGGTTTTTTATTTATTTATTTATTTAGCAAAACAAGATAAACTTAAAAATAAAAGCTTAACTCAAGTCTATAGTTCCAAGAGGAGGAGATATGCATATGTCAGAAGGGAAGCAGGCTCACCTTCCCATCAGGAAATGAGGTAGTGCTATCAAAAAACACCCCAGTGCCATAACTGCACAACCAAGAGCAATCAAGCGTGGTCTGTGGAGTTTCGTTCCCAGGTAACTTACAAAGGTCATCAACAGCAAGTTACCTGCAGGCATAAAAGAACAAAGTACAAGATCAACCAAAGTTTAAGCATGTTTAAGTCACACTGATCTCAGGAGAGGAAGCATGAGCTGTTTGGCCACCCTGGCAAAGAGTAAAGCTGCCTCCAATCTTATTTTATGCAGTCCAGGACTGCGTTTGCTCCTTAAGTGTTTTCACCACTGCGACCCCTTTCTACTGCCCCATGGAAGTGAATTGTGTAAAGGGTAGGGACTTGTCCACCCCTCCCCTGGGTATTGTTTATTCCCAGCTCTCCCTGTATTGAGGTGACAGGGTTCACCTGTCAAAGTCTGGCAATGATATCTTCCTGGCCAATTTGCAGCTGGTCCTGAGCAGTTTGATTGGGGGGATGCTAAGCTTCAGGCTAACCCTCCCCTCTGGGCAGGATAGTGTGGGCAGGGAAGAGGACTTCTCAAGCCAATGGATAATCTTAACCACCGCATACCCATTTCAAAGCTTCCACTGATTACTCCAACCAGTGAGGCGGGGATGTTGAAACGCCGTTCAATCTGTGTGAGTATGCTGCTCATGTAAGCTCCAGACATGGTCTTGGCCAGATAGGCAAAAAACAATGCCAGGAGAAATACCTGGAAAAGAAGGAAAGAGAATAAATAAATAACAGAAAAATTGTAGGTAGAATGGAAAAGGAACTTCAAAAGCCTGACACACTCCCTGCACAGGTCAGAAAGAATGCAAGACCTTATCAAGACCTTATTCAATGCAAGACCTGTTGCACTGAATCCGCAACAATGGAACACAAATAACCCAACCTCAAACCATTGTTGATTATGGGGCAAGTCAATTTTAGTTGCTAGTTGAATAGTAGCTTCTGTCACAGTTATTTCAGTCTATTGGTTCCTTCTGCTTTACGTCTAATTTTGTCTTCTTTCTGAATTTTTCGTCTATTGCCTCTTTCACTTCTCCCTCAGGTCTCTTTTCAGCATCTCCTCTCCTTCTAATGATCCCTGATTAACTTTTCACCTGTGGAAAAATCCCTGATTTCCTCCTAGTTTTGAACATTTCCAAATCCCCAACAGCTTCTATGATGTTTCAGCCTCCCAAACCAGGCTGCTGAAACATCATGCTCTTTGAGCTCATTGCCATTACAGAAGAGCCACATGTCACATCAACCAAATCAGACTATGGATTCAGCGGAGTCACTGAAGGGGACCAGGGGACGTACTGCGCTCCCAGGTAGCAGTCCTTTGCCTCCCGCATGGCAATCATCCACTCCTTGTGACCTACCTGCATGGCTGCCTGCTTCTTCCGCTTTTCTTTCCAAAGCTGAAGAATCATGTGGCCACTCCAAGAGGAGGATCTGCCCCCTCACAGTCGCTCTCAGACCAGCTGAGCACCGCTCTGAGCCCAATTCTCATCACGTCACAGCAGGTCTTTCAGGGGAGCAATGGTGTGAAGCAGTGATTCTCAGACTGGGGCATCGCAACACCCCAGCCAGAGAGCCCTGGTTTTTGCCCCCTTAAGGGGTGGGGAAGCGGGGAGGCAGCAACACGATTGCCAGGATAGCGTCGCCTTGGAGGGACACTGCCAGTTTACAATCGTGAAACCAGAAGTGAGTTGTAATTGTTGTTTTCACAGTCTCCGCAGGTTGGGGAGCCCTGCAAAGGCTGGCGCGGGGCTCCCCACACCCCTGGAAGGCTGCTATAGGCTGTGGTGAGTCCAGCCAAGCCCCTGTGCCCCTCCAAAGCAATAAGATCCTGGCAATCGCATTGCTGCCTCCCCCGCTCCCCCTCAAGGTTTTACTGCGGAGCTCAAACTCCCTGTGAGTTTGAGAACCACTGGTGTGAGGGAATGCATCTTCATCAACTGCTTGAGGGCTCACCTGTGGTAACTGGTGGGTTACTGGGGAAAACAGGATGCTGAACTAGGTGGGCCTTTGGATGCTGGACTAGCAGGGCTCTTCTTAATACCTTGCAAGATTTGGGGAGAAAATTATCTTCTCTTCTGCTCAGATATTTCCTCAATGGATATGCACAGAAGCACCTGTATTAAATGGGTTTTAAATTGGCAAGGGAATGAAAAAATACCGATACCTTTAGCTTAGTCATACACCAGAATATAGATGGCTTCTTCCTGTCTTTCATTTTGCTCTTTGATGTGCTTAAGAAGTCTTCCTGGAAGTCAAGGTCGGAGCCTTAATTTACGAATTTCTCCCTTTTTCAGTGCATGAATCGATTTGTGTCTTCTCTTGGACCAAAGGCTTTTTGAACTCAAGATTTCCTCATTTCTGGAAAAGAAAATTCACTGAATTATATGAGCTGTCTGGTAGGGAAGGAGCAATCTTCTTCACAGCTTAAACTAGGATCCTTTGAGAGGGGAATAGGCCCTGTTTCTCCTACGTCCTGCACTTAGATTTTAAACACATCAGCACATGGCATTCCTGTTTTCCTAATATAGGAAGTGACAGGCACTTTGTATGTTAGTGGATATATGAGATTTTAAAGCAATTGTCAACAACTGCCCTAAGCTGAACAGAACAAAATATTTATTGTTCTAAAGATGCTCTCAAATGTATCACCCAAGTCTAGAGAAGTCTGTGGGTTGTGCATATGTGTGGGTGAGTGAAACTATTGATGTGTCCAGAACAAAAGTTCCCATGCTGTTCCTGAAACCTGAATTTATAGGATCAAGACATGGGTGAACGATATGGCCTCAGCATAGGGGTGCATACTCACGGTCGAGAGGAACAATGGGATGTGGACTAATCATGACCACTGGATGATCTGAGCGAGCATGGGCACCATTTGGTAACTCCACACAAGCGATCTGTTCTTCCACAGCCCTCAGCAGAATAAGTGAAATTGTTCCACTAAAATGCCTTGCGCTGAGAGAAAGGGGCATGAAAGATCTGTCAGTAGTCACTGGTCAAGTAGTGGTGTCCATTTCACTCTTGCAAATATCAGCAGTACAGCAAGTTCTTTTGAAGAGCTGCAGGGGCATAGGGACCAGTCTTCAATCCCAGGTTGCCCACCCATTTCCTTTTATTTCTTTGTCCTCCAAAGCATTGGATGTCTCCTTTTGCACACTATTTTAATCATAGTGTCAGAGTCAGTGAACATCTCACTCTTTATTTGATATCACTTATATTGATAAATTCAATTGATGCCTCCCCACTACTTACTCCCCACTACTCCCCAGAATACTTCAATTGATGCCTCCCCACTACTCCCCAGAATACTTACTGGCTGTGTTTTCTACTGATATATTGAGAGTTTGAGGACTCTCAGAAGTAGTTGGGAGGGGGGCACAAAGACCTACAGAGAGAAGGGGAGATTGGCAAACATCTCCTCTTCGTCTTTGTACCAATGAAACTTCAGTCATGAACAAAAGCAGTTCTTAGGAAACAAACCCATTATTTTTTGTCAAGTAAGCAAATATTGAGGATTCACTCAGGAATGTGAATTTCAGAAACTTGTGCATGGGGCTGGGGGGCGGGGGAGGAACATACAGAATACACACAACTAAAGGCTGACATTCTAGGCACATTTATTAGGGAGCAAATGCTATTTAACACACTGGCAGCGCAATCCTACCTTGTGCTGGAACAGGTAGGCCAGGAGGTATGCGCTGTATCCAGCACAAGACTGAGGGCGCCATCTAAACCAATTTTCCAGTTCTGACATAAGGACAATGCAGCTTCGAGGCAAGGAAACAAACACTGCCTTTTCTTGAGGAGGCCTCCATGATTGCCCCCCAACTGAAAGATGCATCACATGTCCCACAGACACAGCTATGCCAGTGCTGGAAAGTTGGTTAGGATTGCACCCTGAGGCTAGAAGTGGCTCAGCCAGAGGCAACTCTTCCCCTTACCCCCAGGTAAGCCACCATGGCCCCAATGCATCTCCTCGGACTTGCACCACCTCAGGAGTTGGCACAAGTCCAAGGAGAACAGAGTGAGCCTCCTGCCCTCCCACCCCTGGGATCACCCTCCACCTGTCCTTCCCCTGCCCCAGAATGCCCCCCTCGCACCTCCGCCCTGCTTCCTCCCTGCCTCCTCCCCACCCTTCCTAGACCCCTGCGTCGGCTGAGCTCGGCCGATGCAACCCTCCCTTCCCAATACGGCACAGAGGCTGGATGCAGCCTTAATGGGCTGGCACACATTCCTGTGCTGGCCCAGTCGACTCCCAAGGAGGCGCAAACATGCTTTATGGCACGTTAGCAACCCTCCTGGGCCAGCCCAAGGGACTTGCAGCATCCTAGGGCGCTGTTAGGTTTGCGCCCTGGGACTCATTCCTGAGCAATTATACTTAGGATTTCACTGACAGTTGCTAGTTAGATCAGGGGTTTCATATAGTGGGCCAAATAGCATTCATATGGCGCCTGCTGAGAGCCAGAAGTGACATCACTAAGAAGGACGTTACATCATTAAGCAGATGATGGTCCCAAATAAACGCTTTCTTTTCATATACAAGCTCATTAGCTGCAAATGGCAGAAGGGAAGATGTGCAAAACGTGATCATATTTTCAAGATATGGGAGAGCCCAATTATCACGCAGGCCACCTTTCCAGCAGCACCATTTCTGCCACAGCATCACTTTGCCCCTGAGAGGTGGTCTGCAAAGTGACACCTCAGCAGAAGCAGTCCTGCTGAAAGGGCAGCCGACATGATAATTGGGCTCTCCCAGCACCTTGACAGTGTGTCCCTCTCTCAGCCCTCTTGGTCTGCCTCTTCCTCTGTAGAGCTCCTTTCCTCCTGAGACCTCTTTCCTTCTCTCCCTCCCAGAACCTCAGCAAAAGCAGCACTGCTGTTAGGGCAGTGCTGGGAGAGCCCAGTTATCACTGGGGCTGCATATAGAGCTTCCAGGGGCTGCATACAGCCCACAGACCTTCTGTTGCAGACACCTCTGAGTTACAACATTCCACAGAGGTGAGTTCCCACAATCAATTGCATGCTGTGTCCATTCTGTGCTTCAGCTCTGGAGTTTGAACTTGTGTTGACTATCCTTTTCCCTGTGGGCTGCCCTTGTGTGCATTAACACTGTGTTCTACTAATAAAGTCTAGTTTTGCTTCTGTAATTTCCATGGGAATCCAAAAGGCCTGACTTCACAATTTAATGCCCTAAACAGCCATATCTAGCAGTACCTGGATTTATGAGTGATTAATGACTTCAACATCAAATTTGAGAAGCATGCAGAGAATTTTAATCAAGTAAAGAATTTTCTAATTCTGCTGAGAATTTCTTTTTAAAAACTTCAGCTGCAATGTAGAACAAATGTTCTTTGGGTTCCCTTATCTTCTGCACTGATTAACCTGCCAGGTTCTCAGACCTCAGCCTATGCATGTCTACTCAGAAGGCATGCATAGGTGTGTTTAATGAGGCTTACTCCCAAGTAAGTGAGGCAAGGATTGCAGCCAAAAATATTTTGAGAAAGGGTCTCCATTATTTCTTCCCAAATGTGTTACACAGGCATTTTTTTCCTCTCCATTATTAAATGGTTTCATAGCCAGTTGTTATCGTATGGGTCCCAGTGGTCAGAAATGCAACATAGGGCGCAATCCTATCTTGCACTGGAACAGGCAAGCCAGGAGGCTTGTGCTGTATCCAGCGCAGGATAGGTGCCCAAATTGGCTCAGCCACAGGTAAGCCACCCTGGCCCAATGGGTCTCCTCAGACTTGCACCACCTCCTGAGTTGGAACAAGTCTGAGGAGAGTGGAGCAGCTTGAAGCCACTCTGCACTGCTCGGGGAACAGGACTGGGATCCTAATAATTGCCAGGTTCCAGCCCTGTCTCCTGCTCCCCACCCACCCGTCCCAGGGCCACCCACCACCCACCCTTCCCCTGCCCTGGAACACCTCCCTACCACCTCCCCCACCCCCACCCAGAGCCTTCTCAAGCCAGTGTGACTCCGTGCACCGGCCTAGCTGATTCACGAGAAGGCGCAAATGTGCCTTATGGCTTGCAACGGCCCATCAGGATTGCTCCATTAGTCTGCTAGTAATAAACATTGGCAAGATTCAAAATTTCACAGAAATCTTCTTCACATATAGCAGGAAATAGAACAGATATTTAACTTGTGGAATTGAACTTTGGCAATGATCACTCATTTAGATGGCTTTAAAGGAGAGTTAGTCAGATTCATGAAAGATATGACTATCAACAGATGTTACCCATGGCAGACAAATGGACCCTCAGATGCAGTAGTAGAATACCTCTGAATATAAATTACTGAGAAGGGGAGTAAACAATAGGAGGACTATTTATTTCATGTTCTGCTTTAGGGCTTTTTTGGAGGCAGTTGGTTAGTCACCAGCTAATCATGAGATGTTGGATGAAATAAACATTTGGTTTACCCCAGCAGGCCTCATCCTATGTTCTTAAGTGTACAGTAATCAACAGAGCGCCCCAACATATTATCTGCTTTTGGCTATCTATCTGGAGTCTATCTCCAGTGGCATAAATATAATCATTTAATTCGTTAATTGACCATTCGTTGAGCTTTATTGGTACTCTCAAATCTGCTGATTGAGACCCCTGCCTAATGGTAGGCCTAATAAATATAATCATTTAATTCGTTAATTGACCATTCGTTGAGCTTTATTGGTACTCTCAAATCTGCTGATTGAGACCCCTGCCTAATGGTAGGCCCAGGCCCACTAATCAAGAATAAACAGAGAAATCAAAGGGTTGAACCAGCCTAGGGTTCTTAGAGCCCAATCCTGAGCTGGGTACCGCTGGCTCCAGAGTCACGAATGTGCCATAAAGTACATTCATGGCACTGGGGGAGGAGGGAGCGCAAGTGCTGCGCCAGTGCCAGTAGACACTGTGCCTCAGTGCCAAGAGGATGGATGGACAGTGCTCCTGGAGCACTGGCTGGAGGTATTTTCAGGGTTGGGGAGGAGGTGAGGAGTGGGCTAAATAAGGTGGAAACAGAACAAAGGAAGGGGAGGATTGGGCCCATGAGGGAGTGGAGACTGTGGCAGCATCTGCCACTGCATCCTGAAACACCCCACCCCGTGAGCCAGGTGGCCCACAATGGGTCTTCTCAACCCTGCACTCGCTCAAACGCAGGCACAGAGCGAAAGAGACCCATTGCTGCTGGCTGCCTGGAAGAAGAGAATGAACGCTTTCTTCCCTCAAGAAATTCCCAGTGGTAGTCATGGCGCCCATAGGATCTGGCTGTCGCTGTTTTGGCACCACTGGAGCCCTGTGCGCTACCAGGTTCAGGATTGGGCTGCCCATCACTAGAATGGGTATAAAAGGGATTCTATTGCAGTGTTATTGCAAGAACGAAAAAGTTGCAGGTTGTCAATCCCTTTGCAGATAAAGTACTATATTAGGGGTGGCCAAACAAGAGCCACATATGATTAGTTTCCAGTCCTATCGAGGCCCGTTCCCTGATGAAGTTCTGGAAAAATTACAGAATGAAACATCGGACCTTTTTGGACCTTTTTAACCCATTTCTCCCCAGTTCACAGGTATATACATTTGATCTCTGTTGTGTATATGCAACATTGGGCACAAATGGCTTAACAACATGGATTTTAATCCTTGATCTTCCCACCTGGATATGCTAAATTGTTGGATTATTGCTGGCCATGAAAACCTACAGACATACATTAATTTCCGGTGATTGAGAGTTGCATGACAGATGTTTAAGAGCTGCAATATTCAAGAAGCATTTAAGTTCTTAAATATATTTACTAACCATGAACATTAAACTTATGTTTTAATCCAGTGGACTCTCAGTTTATACCCAGTAAATAATTATAAAGCTTGAGAATTTCTTATTTACTTTTTATATTAATTGTGATGCAAAAACAAGCTCGGTCAACAATATTTCCAAGATCTGCACATATTTGAAAGAGCTGCCTGTGGCTCACCAGCTGTGGTTTGTACACCCCGTTCTATGTAAATGAGCAGCAACAATTTAGGAAGAGCCTTGCCAAATCAAACTGAGTTCATTCCCTCTGGCATCTTTTTGTAGGAGTAGCCCGAGACATGCTTCAGGGAAATTCACACTCATCTCCACTACTCCGCAAAACTCATTCTCCACCCCTACCCCCACACACATCTAGTATTTAGGCTGACAGTCTCTGAAAACACAGACACTTCATTTAACTGTCATGACTAATAGAGGTAGGTAGCTTGATAGCCCATAAAGTTGCAAGATCCCTTTATTGTTACCCCAACAGAACGCAGCCCATTAAAAAAAATATATATCCTTTTGCTCTTTTGTATATCTGCCAATATCAAGTAGTGTAAGAACAGGAACCCTGACATAACAAGCAAACTGTTGCAATGGACACGGACACAGAGCTGCTAAGAGATTTCACATGAACAACTTGCAAGTGTGTTTTATTTTTCAAAGTCCATAGTATCTCATTGCCTGCTTTCCTGTCCTAACTCTGTCAACACCAGTTCTTTTGTACCGGGGCGGTTGCAAACATTTCTGCATTTAAGGCAACTCCCAGATCTAGATTTGCATCTTAACTCCATTTTCTTGCTACCACATTCTTCCACAGGTTAAATCATTTTCTCTCCAGAGGTAGCCTACAGAGATAGAAAATCAAGAGAGAACTTACTTGTATCACTCCTCTTATCAGGCAGAGTTTCTTGTTAGTGTTGGGGGAGGGAGCCAGACCAACATCACCATCAGGGATCTGTGTCCTCTGGATGGTAAAGATTAGCCCACTGCACTGCAAAACTTTGGCTCACTTAGTCTCACCCGCTTCCAAACATCTCTGCATTGCTGAAGCAAAAGCATGCTATTTTTTTCTAGGAAAGGAGCTTTCTTGCACTGTTGCTAAATTGCCTACAGGGTGCCAGAGCCTTCTCTCTTCGAAACATGCCACGTTTCTCAAAGAAAGAGAAAGAGGCATTGGAGCTTCATCAGTTCTGAGATTTTACTCTCAGAAAGTGGACTGAAAGGTTACATACTTATGGTTTATGCAATGTGCCTGAACAAAAAAAAACAGAGTTAGCTGCTAGCCAGCATTGCACAACTCTGTCCCTTGGGTTTGTCTTTTGCTGGAGACATATGAAACATCTGGAGAACTAGGAAAAATCCGTGCATACACAGTTGCTCATATCATGAAATTATAACATGTAACTAAGTTTGTTCATGACTAAACAAACAGTAAGATTCATCCATGGCTTTGTTGATCTCATTGATAACCCATCATTTAATTTTCTTTCCAATTGTCCCACAGCTTCAGGAAACTTTGTATGAATGTTGTCAGGTCCTCAGTGTTGAATTCTGGGAATTTCTATTTAATGCATTTGTGTTCCAGCTCGGCAAGAGGTTTTTCGAGGTGAATAAGGCTGCAATCCTAAACACACTTCTCTGGTAGTGAGCAAAATAGTAAACATGTATAGGCTGTTAGAACAATACCTTCAAAATATAGCAAAAAAAAGGAAATCAACCGGAAAACATTAAAACTAAAAATGGAATGCTAACGACAATTTGCTGCTATTTTTACCATTTAAAAATGAGAGAGAGAGAGAGAGAGAGAGAGAGAGAGAGAGAGAGTTATATATCTATATAATACTATCAGGGATACTTTACAGCATAGCATAGGCTAAAACTAGATCTCTGCACTGTTGTGCTTACAGTTGGGCAGCCCAATCCTAACTAAATTCCTGCATGGCGATGCAGCTGTACCAGCATGGGCGATGTTGTATCCCGCAGGGCAATTTTGGTTGCTGGAGGTCTCTTCAGGACAAGGAAACATTTGTCCCCTTGCCCTAGGGTAAACTCCTGCAGCCACAATGGGTCAACTCAGTCCTGCGGCCAGTGATATCGCTGGTGCAAGTCCAAGTTGATCCATATCAGCAAATTTGGCCAAGGAAGGAGAGATGATGTGGCACATGACCATGCCACCAATCCCACCCCCTCCTAGGCCTGATCCACCCAGCCCGCCTCCATGACCTCCCTCCGCAACCACTCCACCCCATCCCATCCTCCTCCCATCCCTACATTGGATTTGCCTCCTCCAGCTGGCACCCTTCTCTCCACTGGCAAATGCAGGAAGTCTCTGGCTGCTCTGCTGGTGTGCCAGCCACGAATGCTGTCTCAAAGCACTTTATATGCTTTTGCAACAGCATGAAGGTCAGGCACACCAGCAGCACAAGCATTCTGCCAGTGCACCACTTGGTCAGGATCAGTCCGTAAATTTAGATGATGGTGAAGGATAACAGGTGGAAAGCTAGAAAGGCAAAGTTAACCAGGGATGCAACTTCATTTCAATTAGGAAAAAGGATGAGAAGCTGAGCCAACTGCTTTATGGAAGTGGAAGGTTTCAAGCAGGGCTGAAGGGAAGAAAAAGGGATGGAAAAGGGAATGAGTTAGTAGCTCATTGGCAAAGTACAGGCTTTGCATGCATGCAGAAAATCCCAGCATCACCAGAAGTGGGAATGATCCCTGTCTGAAACTGTCAATATAGTCAGTGCCAAGCTAGTTGGTCCAATGGGGTTACTCAATATGAGGCAGTTTCTTATACAGAGTTATATAATGTGAACATGACAATCAGACCAGAAAGAAGGGTACAAGGGGCAACTTTACATGTGCTGCAAACTCTGGAACAGGCAATCAACAGGCTGGTGGAATTCCTAGATAAGGTGATGATTCTGATGCCACACTTTGGTTACATATACTTTCTTGTACTGTTATATGAAAAAGACTGTCCTAGAAAAGGAAACGATGCAAACACATCCTGTGATATTGTGCATTACAATCATTATGGTTTGTTCATGGTGCTTCCAGAAATCTAACAGGGCAACTATAATTTTTTTCCCCACTGTGATAACATCCAGGGCATTGATAGCTGCGTTAGGAAGTTGCAGCAAAATCAATAAACCACAAAATAAATGTGCTTAATCTTTCAAATACCACAAAATCTACTGGTTTTACAAACAGCAACATTTCTTTCCGAGAAGTTAAGCAATTGAGCTATGAAGGACCCCCCCCCCCAACACCTCTTAGCAATTCATCCACAGCCTACATTTCTGCTGAGTTTTAGAAATGAATTAATTCACATCTCCAGATATTGGAGATTCTGGTGGCAGCAACTTGCACCAGGATCCTATCCCCTCTTTTCCTGGGCCACCAGGCCCCCCTTCTCTCCTTGGACTTAACACCAGCTAAATAGGTGGCTAAATAGCTGGAGTGGTTCTGAGGAGACTCATAGGTGGCCAGAAATTGAAAATATTTACTTCTGATTGGCTTTCTGGTTGCCCATGCATTGGATGCAGCACACACAGTGTCAGCACGGCTGCATCGTGGACAATTATGAGACAGAGGGTTAGGCTGTCAGATTGATAATAGTGGGTATTTTGGAGGAGAACTGGGAATTCACAGCCCAGTCCTAAGCTGCACTGGCTTAGCTGGGCCACATGGTCTCTGCTGTATCCAGTGCAGCTGAGGAGCAGGCTGGAGGTCTCCTTAGGTAAGGGGATAATTTTATCCTTACCCTAAGTAACGCCTCAACCTGCACTATGGGGCTACTTGGATCTACACCTGCTAAATAACAGGTGCAAATCTGAGCAGCCCCGTGTAAGGCTGCCAGGCCCAGGAGGGAAGATAGGACATGGTGGAGGCCCACTCTGCCAATCCCACCCCCTCCCAAGCCTGATCCTCCCTCCCATTCTGCTCTCCCCCTGCCCAGAAACACCCCCTCCCCACCTCTTGTTCCACCCTCCTGCCACCCCACAGCACAAACTTACTTTCTCCATCAGGCAGTATGTTTGGATGCAGCACCGGTAGGATGGTGCATACCTCCCTAAGCACTGCTTACTCGCAGGGTGCTGCAAATGTGATTTACAGCATGTTTGCAAACCCTCGGCCAGCACAATGGCTGCTGTACCAGTGGAGCAGCAACTAAGGATTGCGCTCTCAGGCTTTTTCCTATTAATAGCATTAAAGAGCCTGTTCTGCACACACACGAACAGCTTGGACATATCAACATATTGCCCCCAAACAGTGTAGGCACAGTTTCACAAGCAGAACTTATGTGTGAGCATTTTTTCCCCATTAACTTCAGTACATTGTGGCCATCTCTGTATCTACACCTATCTCAAAGCACAGAGCTTCCTCATGAGGCACTGAGAGAATCACCAAACCCTCATAGATGGAGGAGCACCCACAGGTACATCTGATCTTGTTGCAAAGAATGTCTGGATTAGAGTATCTGCTGCTTTGCTGGGTGATCTGTTGGCATCCTTTAGTCTCGGAAGACTATGGTATCGCGCTCTGAATGGTGGCTCTGAAACAGTGTCCTCTCCAGTACGCGAAGCCTGGGTAAAGTAGGTATGGAGGATAGGCTGTTACCCATGCAGCAAATCCCCCCTCTCCACGTCGCTGAAATGGTCCAATGGAAAGGCAGAGGCCAATACGGTTGGTTCCAGGGCGTCGCAGGAGTTGCCAGAACGTGACTGTGTTCAGCCATGAACTGCCTCAGGGACTCCGGCTCCCGATCTACACTGGGATTAATCTGGCAAAATCAGATCTTACATCCGGGCCCAGCTGAACTTCTAGAATGTGATCCAGAACCCATTTTAGAGTCCAAAACAGCATTCACAGAGTCTGGGAAGGAAGTGAGTCTTTGCGGCATACATATGGAGGTCACAAAACTAGTGCAAGTTAATAAATTCCTTAATCCTAAATAGGACAGGCATCTTTGTGTCCACACAGAAGCCTTTATTGCAGGCTGGGGATTTGGGAAAGACTCCTGCTGAATTTGCTGAGGAATCTGCCAAGGCAGATCACTTGGCAACTTTCTTGTTTGAAATTCAAATGAACAATTAACTAACAAACAAAAGGCTTGTTGTTTTTCCACAGTGTGGGACTTCAGTGCAGGGTATCCATTTGGATGTCAGATGTCAGAGTCTTTCTTGGAACAAGAAGGGTAAGCAGAGGGAAATGTTGAAGACATTTTAACCCTTGCTTGTGAAGAATGAACTGCAACTCACCATTGTCTGAAGACATTGGAGAGGAGGAAGCACAGCACAGCACACGGTTTGCTCCTCCACATGAACAGAAAAACTCCTCTATAGAGGTATCTGCCATATCCAAGAGAAGGGTTGTGGCCCAGCCTTCTTCTCAACATGCTAAATATGTATGTGGAGGAAATGCTTTCCTTGGATGAATATTCAACTTTATGAACCCCTGTTTGCAGTATGTGGTACAGGCCACCTTGGGGGAGAATCTCTAGGCCAACGATTTTCAACCACTGTGCCGTGGCACAATGGTGTGCCGCAAATGGTTCACAGGTGTGCCACAGGAGTTTGGGAGAGGAGAGAGACTCATTTTATTAATAAGGCCATTGGGGGATGTGAGCCCCCCACCAGCAGTGCAGTGTGCCTTGCCA
The DNA here is from genome assembly GCF_035046505.1 of Tiliqua scincoides. Lineage (NCBI taxonomy): Eukaryota > Metazoa > Chordata > Lepidosauria > Squamata > Scincidae > Tiliqua > Tiliqua scincoides. The sequence continues at coordinate 36,949,620 of NC_089827.1, read as the reverse complement.
ATTTTCAAAAAACCAATGGTGTGCCTTGACAACTTTAGTACCTTGTCAGTGTGCCATGAAATGAAAAAAATTGAAAATCACTGCTCCAGGCAAAACAGGCATAATGGGAGAGATCTGTGGCTGGAGCTCTCAACTTTTAAAAAACATTAAACAGTTAAAGGAACCCCCCTCTTCAGTGCAATATGAAGTGGTATAGCCCAGACACTACTTCAATGGGAACTAAATCCAAGAGGTTGTCTTAGAACACAGTCAATAACACTCTCTGATGTCGGAGATTGTACATAAGGCCATAGTATGGGGCAAGTAGCTCGTTCACTGGTGTAGAAAAGGCATAAAACAGTAGCACTGACAGGGGTGCTTAACCCTTTCCCCCATGTTGTTTTTCTGACCTTATTGCCCCTTGAAGGTACTATTAGGCCCCAATACAAACATGATACTGATCTCTGAACATTTTTCACTGCGGGGGTCAATAGCATAGGGGTAGGGGAAAGCGTTGATTGGTGGTTAGACAATGGCATGGGTGAACAGCGTTCAAATGCCCCCCTCTCTCCAGGCCATTGCTCCTATCAAAATTAGGGGCTGGGGGGACTCATTGAAAATGAAACAGACCTCTGCGATCCAATCATGTATCTACCACATCATGTTTGTTTCAGTCTTCAGTTCATCCAGGGTGAAGCTGAAGGCCAATGAGCCTGGCCGGTGCCCAGATGAACTGAACGTGAACTCTAGTATCATGCTAAATTGCTGCTATATGTAAGCCCTGGAATATGTAACCAAGTTCAATGTACAAGAGTTCCTGATCTGGCAAACTAACATTGTACACAGGGTCTTGAAGGTATAATATTGGAATGCACTATAAAGAAAAAACCTTTAGAAACTGGATTTACTTCTGAATATATTTATTCATGGGATTGTGCATGGGATGCATGGGATTGTGCTGTCAGTTCCAGAATCTAGCATGTGGCTCACTCTGCAAAGTCTATCACAGTTCTCTTATGTTTAGCTGAAGTTTTTTTTCAGACCAACTGTGCCTTTCAACTGTCACCAGCTGTCCCCAAAGTTGTATCAGGGCTTCAAACTGCTTCTGAAGTTCAGCCCTTACCAGAAGGCCCTCTGAGGGTGCAACCTTTGTGTGATGATTCAGCAACCATTGATCCTTTCATTTCCTCTCTGTGTTAGTTAAGTAAAGCCTTACTGTAAGGTTCAATAGGAAAGAGGCTTTCTTGAGACACTTTGAAATCAGCATCATTGCAAAAGTACTCAAGCAGTTTGTGTATTCTGTGTCTTCTAGGTCCATTGAGAGCAATAGCTCCTAGCTTTTACCTTGCTGGAATTAGCAAGCATGAGCTGATTGAGAATCCAGGCTGACCTGACCAGATCAAAGGGTAGTAGGGATGCCCAGGTTGTCATAAACCATCCAGTAGGATAAGACAATGACAATATCGAACCAAGATTTCTTAAGATAAAGCTCAAGTATACAGACTGAGCCTCTTCATCCATGGATTTGGAACTTGCAGGAACCAGCAGGCTCCTAACCCAAGGTGGAGGCTGGACTTGAGCTCCCAAACACCATCAGAGATGCTGTCCGGTGGTGTCCAGAGCCTTTCTGAGATCTGCAGAGGTCGCACACAGCCTCTGGTGGATTTCTGAGGTCCACGGCGGTGTTTAAAAAGCACTTCTGGTTTTTGGTGAAAACTGGAAGTACCCTTTAAACACCTCTGGAAAGCCCTTCCGTGGTCTCTGCAGGTCTCAGAAAGGCTCCACATGTGACCACAATGAGGTTCCAATCACTTTCAGAGGCCCTGTGTGTCACAACCAATGGATTTCATTATCCACGTGTCTCAGTATCTTTGGGGGTACCCCTCAATGAGTACCCTGCAGATACCGAGACACAACTGTATTTCTGTGAGTTCTGATTTAAAACTCTTCAAGAAAGCACCTGTGTATGGCCATGTTTTCAGCTGCCTCCCTGGGGATCAGAGAGGCTGTATAATGGACTCCTCAAGCTAATACCAGAGTAAGTACAGTTAGAGTACAGTGAGATTTAGATGTTTTAGGGAATTATCTTCCTTTTAAGTTTGCTGGTAATCACCTGCTTTATTTTTGCTAAGATCCACAACAAGTCATTTTGCAAGCCTGCTTATTTTATTCTTTCTTTTTGTTGGTCCAATCCTATTGGCCATTTATGTTGGCAGCACATGCATTGCATCAGTGCAAACAGCTTTATAGCTGTCACAAATATAACAAGGTCAGAGCAAGAAATCAGGCCCAAACAAAGATGGATACTGAAGGCCCATTGGAGCAGGTAAGGCAGGGAAATGGGGAAGGAGTGAAAGCAGTTTCATATTTTTTGGGGGGGAAAAAATTTAATCCCAACTTTTGACTGTGGTCCCACAGCAGCTTCCAATCATCATTTAAAACAAATTACAAACAATCCTAGCCAAGACACAACAATACAAAACAAATTACAACAAGAACAATGTAAAGCAGTAAAATTAAGGAGTACAAGTTAGCATAATTGAATCAAACTCTGCTAAATGCCAGCACATATAAAATTGTGTTTATGTGTTGCCTGAACGACAGGTAAGTGGCAGTATGTTACAATTTTTGTGGGTAAGGGCTATGGCACACTGACACAACACAAGATTTGTATAGAAAGTCCCCACTGATTTCCCAAGTTTTTTTTAAAAAAAGAACACAAAATACATATAGTAGGTGTAAGAAAAGCAGAGACTTTGCAAAGCTTTCTTGAGTCCAAATAAAAACCTTCCATACTAGACTTGATGGTTCAATTTGAGGGTCAACTGCATTACATGCAAAGTTTGTACACCCCAATCCTAACTCCCCATACAGTGATGCTGTGGCGCCAACACAGCTGTGTCCCATGGGGGGCAGTATACTGAGGCCTCCTCATAGTAAGGGAACATTTGTTCCCTTGTCCTGGGGTAAGCCTCAGCAGCTGCCATGGGTCATCTCAGACCTTTGCCAGCTTAAATAGCTGGCTCAAGTCCATATTGATCCAGTGGCGTACCTAGGGGGAGCAACAAGGCAAATGCCCTGGGCGCAGCGCCTGCAGGGACAGTGCCACCATCTTCGCCCCCTGCTGCCCATTGATGGCGTCCAGAATTGTGGCTGTGAGAGCACCATACTGGATTGCCTCCCCCCTTCATAAAGGAGGAGAGATGGGGGCAGCCTAGAGTGGCAGGGCACCAGAAGTTGACTCCCGGTGCGCTACCACTCTAGATCACCCCCTTCTCTCTTCCTATAAAGGAGGAGAGGAGGGGGGTGGTCCAGAACAGTGCTGAATCACGGTCAGAGTGACCGCAGCTCACAGCTTTTGGCCTGCAATTCTGGGCTGTGTCTTTCGTCTCCTTGGAGGAGACAAAAACGCACCCCAGAGCGGCAGATTTGCACCCAGGGAGGATAAACTCCTGGTGTGATTCCAGAAGTGATTGCTGTGTCATGATAATGTCACTACAATTACTTCTGGGTCAGGGGTATGGCGGAATATACAGGGGTGACCCTGGGCACAAAAAAGCCCAGGATCACCACTGTATTGATTCTTGAAGGTGGAACCGGCCCACTAAGGGGTAAGGATTTGGTTAGGTCAGCAAGAGAGGCGGGAGGGGTGGCAGCAGGAGCGGTGGGGGAGAATGGAAGGGAGCAAAACAAGGTGAGGTGATGACGGGATGGAGGTGGGCAGATCAGGCCCAGGAGGAGGTGCTGAATCAGCAGTGCCAATATCCTATCCCCCCCTTCCCAGACCTGATTCAGCTGCTTGGGTCGTGCAGATCCATGCCAGTTATGTAGCTGGCATAGGTCAGAGGAGATCCCTTAGGAACAATGGGAACACACGTTCCCATAGGATGGAGTGGTCACCATTTTGGCACTGCTGCTGCATCAGCGAAGTGTGTGTAATGAATAGGATTGGGCTGTCAACGAGAAGACCTGACTAAGATTTCTCATGCATGACCATCTCCATTTACAGAACATATTCGTGTATTTTTGCATGGAAGACAATGACAGAACCAACCCAAGGGAGTACATTCCCACATGATAATTTAACGGTTGTTCTGTATCTCACAAACTGTCATAACCCCTTATATACCTTCTTTTCTTCTTGACATTTAAAACAACCATATCAATTATAATTAAAATTTAAAAAAATTATAGGCAATGCTGGGCACAGCAGTAGACATGCACACACTCCCTATAGCAGGGGTGTCAAACATGTTTCATACTGTGGGCTGAAGAGCATTCAAGATGTTTGCTGAGGGCCGGAAGTGATGTCATTAAGCAGGTCATGACCAGAAAAAAAACACATTTTTTTTCTCACTTGGGAACTCATTAGCTGCAAATGACAGAAGAGAAAATATGCAAATCTTGATCATATTTTCAAGATACGGGAGAGCCCAATTATCATGCGGGCCACTCTTTTAGCAATGACACCCCAGCACAGTTCAGCTGGTGAGAATAGCTGATGATGGTGGTGCTGGGAGAGTCCAAGGACCAGAGAAAGCACTTCTACATGCTCACCTGGCCCGTGGTTTGACACCTTATGTTTGACACCCTTGCCCTGTAACAGCAATAGAAAAGTGTCAGCCTTAGACTGCAATCCTGTACGCATTCCCCTGGGAACAAGTCGCAGGGAATTTAATGGGCCTTATTTCTGAGTAGACTTACATAGAATTGTGCTGTTACTCACCACTATCTGCTGTATGTATATTTGCTGGATGATTGCTATAGGTGACACACGCACACACACCATCACTGGGGGTACAAGCCTTTAGTTTTAGTCAACAGTCATTACTTAGACTTGGGTTTATATACCCAGTTGTCTCTTGATGTAACTTTGTACAATTTGGAGCTTCAGATACATCCTTTTGCTCAACCGATCCATTTCTGTCTTCTTTGGCACCCATCTCAATGTTCTCAGTCGTCATGTTCTTGCACTGTTTCTTTAAAATGATGAGCACAAACACAGAAGGGATGTAAGACAGTCCACGGAGGACTGATGGGAGTCCCAGGTACAGATGTCTGGAATAAAATTTGAACTTCCTTAATGAAGAGCAGCCATAAATCACTATTCAAGTCAAGATATCATAGCACCCACATAACTTGTTCTGAGCAGCAGCCCTGTTTACTAACATAAGAACACAGGAAGAGCCCCGCTGGATTAGGCCCTAGGCCTATCTAGTCCCACTTCCTGTATCTCAAAGTGGCCCACCAAATGCCCCAGAGAGCATACAAGACAACGAGATCTGCAGACTGGTGCCATTCCTTGCTTGGTAACCCACTTCTAAAATCAGGAAGTTGCACATTCACATCATGGCTTGTAACCCGTGATGGACTTTTCCTCCAGAAATGTGTCCAATTCCGTTTTAAAGGCATCTAGGCCAGATGCCATCACCACATCTGGTGGCAAAGAGTTCCACAGACTAATTTCTTTTTGTCTGTTCGAACTCTCCCAACACTCAATTTTAGCGGATTTCCCCTGGTTCTGGTGTTATGTGAGAGGGAAAAGAGCATCTATCCATCCTCTGCATAATTTTGTATGTCTCAATCATGTCCCCCCTCAGGTGCCTTTTTTCTAGACTGAAGAGCCCCAAACATTTTCTAGACTGAAGAGCCCCAAAATCGCCTTTTCTCATAAGGGAGGTGCCCCAACCCAGTAAAAGGTGTGGTGTCACTCTTAGCAGTACAATGGGCCCTCCTTATCCATGAGCTCAACATCTGTGGGTGCTGAGCCCACATCTGGAGGTTCTCAGAAGGCACTTCTGGTTCATGGACTTCCCATTGTGCCTGGACTCTCCATACCTCGGAACACCTCCAGATGCTACCAGAAGTCACTGACACAAACCAGAATTCCTTTCTGTTCATGTCTGGGAGGTTTCTGAGGAGGGTGAGAGGCTGCAAACAACCGCCAGAGGGCTGACTATGGCCACCAGATATGTAATTGTGGCACCACATGGTACCACTTTGCAGTTTTCATTATCTGTAGAATTCAGTATCTGCAGGGAGTCCTGCAGATAAAGACCCACTTTATTCACATGTCATACTGAGTTGAGCAAAGGAAAAGTTGTATGAATGGCCAGTATTTAAGATTGTCATTCTGATGAATCAAATCACTTTCATTGTGGTGTCTTGATCATTCTGAGAAGGACCGTAAGTTCTGCAAAGTGAAATCTGACATCTGAAGCTGAAAAAATAGGGGCAGTGAAAGGCTTTGGCATCCTGTTCCTCTTCTGTGCCATCTCTGCTCTAACCTCTCTCCTCCCAAAATGGCCTTTCAGAAAAACATTGGCAGGGCAATGTGATCAGGTTAAACACAGCATGTAAGGTGTAGAAAGCCACTGATACCTGTAGGTGTCTGAATTGTACATCCGACAAGCTCCTGCACCACAACTCTTGGTTCCCCATTTCAAGCATGTGGTGTCTATCATAGCTCCAAAATAAATGGGTGATGGGATTCCAGCTACAAGGGATACAGAATACAGAGAAAAAACAATCCTTTTCAGTGCTTTTGTCTCCTGTGTGACCAATAAACCTATTTAGCGGCTTATCAGCACAGAGCTCTTGGTCTCCTATTATTTTTCCTTTGCTCCTTTTTGATGAGGTTGTGCATTTTTGCTCCTTCCTGATGAGGCTGTGCATGTTTTACACAGGCACACACTAGTTGGACATGCTCTAAATTTACAACTTCATTCCAATGTCAGTATTCTTCCATTTTTTAAAAAGGACCATCCAGGCTCATACTGCCTCATGACCGTATTTATAGACTTCGCATGGATTTGAGATGAAATTAAATCTTATAGGAAAAGATCAGACCATGTTCTCACTCAGAAAAGCACTGTTGCCTCTGAGACCCACACAGACAAAGCTGTTTTGGCAGCTCTGATCAGTCAGGGTGGGCAAGGTTTGGGGATGAATGCAGTTGGATTCAGTTCCTAGAGCAGCCTATCTATGTCTTCAGTCTGAATCAATGGAAAGCTGCCCACACCAATATGACTAGCTCTAATTCTGCTACAACTGTGCAGACTTCCAACTGAGGTAGAATAGATGCAATGAACTTTGTAAAGTGGCCACAGTGGGCCACTGAGGTATTCTTGACCTCTTCTTATAGGACAAATCATAAAAGGCTTCTCACTACTCAGGACACTCTGCAACTTCTTACTGGCATCCAGTCACTACACAGTCAAACTGGATTAGTTGCTGATATACCAACCATAATTTACAGAGTTGGAGGAAGGACCAGAAAAGTGGATGACATCTAATTGTCTAATCCCCCGTAAATGGCATGTCTGAACTTTACTGTCCTTAAGGTGTGGTAGCCAGGGTGGCCATGACTGGCAGGTATACTGTAAAACAGGGAGTAGGAATAAGGATTTGGTGTCTCCCCTTAGGTAAGTGAGAGTCCAAGGGACCTGATCAGAACTGATCTCAAGAGGCTGTCTGGTTCAGAGATGCAGGCTGGTGATTCCTTGACTTTGAAATGGATATTGCATTTTAAAGTTCAAGGCTGTCGGGATTTAGGTCAGGGGGAACAATCTGGTTTCCCTGACCCCCTTTCCAGGAGTTGGCATTGAAAAGCTGGAGTCACTGAGAAGCAACCTCAGATTGGAGCCAAAGTGATTTTGCCTGACGGGGCTGGACATGTTAGCTGTCTCTTCCAGGGTAGGTGACTGCACTTAAGGGGAGAAGAGTTTGTATAGACAGGACCCTCTGCAGTTCTAATTTGATTGATCATTATGGATCGATAAACATGGCCCATTTTAATCAATCTGATGATCTTGTGCCTTTGTGGTGGGTACCTAAGCAAAGTGAAGTTTCCCATAAAGTTAAGGCAAGAGTAATTGCACAATGGGAGTGAAGTGCCTCGTAAATTCAATATCACAGGACAAGAGAAAGGCATATTTCCTTGCTACCTATCTGTGTTTGGGATGCAATTTAAAATAGTGAGCACATCTTACCAAATATTCGTACTACAAGGGTATGGAGGCCCACACCAAATGACTTCTCCTCAGGCTTTAGGGATCTGTGTGATAAAAAGAGCATTTTGAATTAAACCAATCAATGAGATATTTACTGTTGGTGTCTCGTGGCATCTCATTGTTTTTGTTGAACTGGTTCCAGTTAAGGCAGTTTTCTCTGTTGCCTCAAAAACTTTCACTGCAGTAGTTATCACCCATTCCACAGCAGCAAACTCAGGTTTGTTGAAGAGTGACTGCAGGAAAAGGCACTGCAGTGTCTATTTGACAGTCATAGTTGCAAGCCGGTATTTGGCACATTCATTCTTTACATGCCCATGCCCACTTAAGATTTCTAACAAGCACATTTAAACAATGTAGTACCTGAATTGGCCCTGACTCTGAAGCCAACAAAAGCCTCAGAGTAATTTGTATTGCCCTTATAGAAGCCTGCTGCAGGCTTCCAGAATATGCCATAATATATCAATTGCCCTCTAAGCTTTAACAGCCATTCTGTTCATCACTCTGGTGTTATAGACTCCAGGCTGCCTCTCATAAAGCCTTCTCAAGATCTGCTACCTGAAATTTATCATGGGATGCATCAGGAAAAAAAAAAAAATCTTTTTAGGATGTATTTATTTGCACCTGTTTCCCCCCTGAAATATGTCCCAGAAATGCTCATGCAGTTTGTATGACATTATGAATAATGGAATTGTGTGACATTGTGGACAACTCTCAGTGAAAAGGGTGTCAGGTGCCGTCCACATGCATGCCCAGCAATACTGGAGCTGTTTCAGTAAGGTACTGTCTCACACTATATGTGAGATTAAATACAACCACGCAAGAGTTCTCACTGCACAGATCATTCCCATAGAAATGACACCTCATTCCATGTTCCTAGTTTTTCTCTTCAGGGTCAAACCAGAAGCAGAGGGAATTTACAAACTACAGTATTGTTCTCTGGAAATGAAGGTTAACTTCACAGGAAGATCAGCTTACTAAGTGGCCAGATTTCCCCATGAATATAAACCTCAAGAGCCAGCAAAGGAGAAAAATACTCTTTCAAAGTTAATAACATCAGATCTGGACATTCTAAAACAGATTCCACCCTCCCCTCCCATACCTTATTAGCACCATGTAGCCTGGCATGGCTCCAAAGGAATAAATTAAGCAGCAGACTAAAGATAAAATTAAGAAGTATTTCAACATCGTATCACAATTCTTCTCTCTGTAGCACTGGCCCAGCACTGCCGAGCCATTTCCAGGTGAAAATGTGGATGCTGAAATGCAGGAGCAGTTTCCTAGTACCTGCCAAAACAGAATTGAAATCTGTTTTCAATTATATCTTATATCAGTTATATCTTATATCTTGTAATAAAGGGAGATAAATGCATCTCAGACTTTTCTGAACTTTCCTCGTACATGTGTTACAAGCTACAGAGTTAGTATGATTGCCAAGTATTTTTTGGCAAGGATAAGGGCTCTATACTACAAATAATCCTTAAGGATAGACCCAAGTGGCAATCATATATATGATTTATCTGCTCATTACATGTGCATTTGAAGGACATCTGTGTGCTGCCTTACCATGTTTTTCCCAGTTCCATTTGAGACTTCACATCCGGCAAGACATGCCGAAACGTAAGCTATTCCATTCTCTCCACAGACCGGGTCCCACACCTTGGTTGAGCAGCCACAACCAAGATTGCACTCTGCATACAAGCTGGTTTCCCCATAGGAGATTTGATCTATCCTGGAAAACATTCCAAAGGTGAACAAGGAATACAGAAGCTATGACGAGGAGCTCAAAAGCTTCTTCCACATGGCAAGAGCTTGATGGCAAACTTTGGGTGATAGCAGCACAAAAGAAGCTTACTTGTGTATTGCCTTAAGAATTCAGAGGTTGCACAAGGATTATGCAACAATCAAGGACTTACAAAGGTCCTCTTGCTGACCTTTTCCATTTTCCCCATAAAGAGAGTGATAAAGATTGATAGAGTAAGGGAGGATTTTAGAGGTGTGCAGAATGCTTGCCTGGGCCTCTGGAAAAAAGTTTGAGATACCAAAGAATGATTGATACCTGCCTGTAGAGGAAGTATTATCCCCTTTAGAAGGAAGGTGGGTAGAAAGAGATAAGCCAGACAGTGTCTTGAACAGGAAGGACAAGTCTCTGAATAGTTGAGGTTTGCTGCTGGGGCTTGTCCTCAGGGCTCTCTATGGTAGTGTGTTTGGCAACCAATATCCACCCTAGACCTTCTGGTGCCTGAGGTGGCATGCCAAATGCTGCCCTGTTACCTGGCGATGTGCCAGCTTCTGTTCCTCTGATATTCTCGCCCACTGCTCTCCTGACATCCATACTTCTGCTTTGTTCCCCTCTTTCTTTTCCAATCCAAGGAGTGGGAAGAGGAAGAGAATCAGTGGAGACAAGTAGGAGAACAGAAGTGGGCATCTCCTGCCTGAGATGACCACTTCAATTGGCCTAATGGATGGGCCAGCCCTGCTGGCCACTGCCTTAGACCAGGCTCCTGCCTGCTGAACCATTGCCAGAAATAGCCCAGCCTTGACCCCTACCAGCAGTCTGGGTCAAGCTGTTCCAACATAAATTGTGGCCTGTTGCTGCCACTGGCACCTCTTCTTCTCCCCATTCATTTTCAGTTCTGTACATACATACATGCATGAGTAAGATTCTCTCCCAACTTGCTGCTCAGTACAGACGTCTGCCCAGCACATGTATGCACCACAAACAAGCACCTCATCTAGCAAGTAGCAGAACATCTGAGAAACTGGCACTGCTGATTTGATGGGAGTGGGCCCATACCCTTCATACGAGACCGTCAAGCCAGCAACAGATGCATTTTTGCAAACCATGGCAAAGGCAGAAAAGTAGATGAGATACTCAGTCACAGAACTCCAAAAGCCGATGTGGGCAGCTTTATAGGTGCTGATCTTGAATTTTTTCATCATAAGGCCTCCAAAAAAATATCCAGCACATATAATTGGTAAATTGTAAACACCTAAAGAGAAAAAACAAAAATCTAGTTTTAGACTCATCAAGGAGAACTTCTCACACTAAAGTTTTGCTGCAAAGGGACAAATCGCTCAAGTATAGAATTTCAATGGTGGAGGAGAAAAGGGGAGAACAAATTCTCCAGGAACCACATGTATCCCCTCCCCCCAATATGCTTTAGTAATGGTCCCAAATTGTTGTTGGAATCCTAAAAATCAGTTTACATTTTTTGTAATAAAATTGCATTTCTAGACCTGAATTCACTCTCTCTGTCCTTGTACAGCAAATGCAAAGATTAGCAGTTCAGGGAAGAAGGACTGTACAGCTAGGCAAATTACTACCCAACTACCAACAGTAACTGGAATGAAATGGGATATAATGATTTGGGAACAGCTACAATGACTTGGTAAGACTTGAGGTTTTGGCAGAGGCAAATGAGGTCCTAGGACAATGCTATGTGAATCTTTATTTTTGGAAATTAACAGGGTATGAAGTGTTTAAAAAAATAATTGGAGAAATAATATGTGTTTATTATATGGGAAAGGCATTGCAGTCCCAGTGTATTCTGCTATTCTATGCAGCCCACTTTGGAGATCCTTTGTACATTGTAAGTGCTGATAACAGACATAAAACTCCAAAGCCTGAAAGGTATCTTTTCTTCTAAGGCAGGGGTGCCCAAACCCCGGCCCTGGGGCCACTTGAGGCCCTCAAGGACTCCCAATGCAGCCCTCAGGGAACCCCCAGTCTCCAATGAGCCTCTGGCCCTCTGGAGACTTGCTGGACCCCACACTGGCCTGACACAACTGCTCTCAGCATGAGGGTGACTGACCACTCATGTGAGCTGTGGGATGAAGACTCCCTCCACTGCTTTGCTGCTTCACATCTGTGATACAGCAGTGGCAGCGGAGAGGCCAGCCTTATTTTGTGCAAGGCCTTTTATAGGCCTTGAGCTGCTGCAAGACCTTCATTCATTCATATATGTTCATCTTTAATATATTCATTTATGTAAACTTATGTAAATTTATTCAAATTTTAAATGTAAATTAATTATTTTCTTCCTTGGCCCCCGATATAGTGTCAGAGAGATGATGTGGCCCTCCTGCCAAAAACTTTGGACACCCCTGTTCTAAGGAATACAGTATTGCTTAGCAAATTTGCTGTTTTGAACTGCTTGGTAGACTGCGGAGGAACTTGCAAGGCACTGAAGTTCTGTGAACTGAGCAAACACATCCTGCACTCCCACCCACGCATCAATCTTTGAGGTGCTTCTGCCTATTAAAACATTGTAGTGCTCTCAGGCAATACATTGGAAGCTACCATCTCTTCACAGTTCTGTGTCTTTACCTACAGCCTCTTCCAGGCATTCCCCTGCTACCTTGTTCACCTTTTCTAAATCTACCAGTGGCCAAGAAGGATATATGGATATATCCTCAATTTTAAAAGCATTCCTTCATGCACACATGTGTGCATATGCCATGCTCACACACATGCATGCACGCAAACCTATGTTCGTTTTACCAATTAAAAATATGGCATCTGATGCAGATATCCCATACTGCTGCTCCAGGTATTTTGGCATAAACGTAATCATCCCAATCCAGGCACTGAACTGTAGCACAGTGATGCATAAAAAAATCATGTAAACTCGGTTGTGATATAGACTTTTCAGGTAGGGGATGAAATCTACAAACAAAAGAACAGAGAAATTAGTTTCAGTCTTGCAGACACAATGAAATATCTTGTTCGCTGAAATATATTTGGGGGTGTGTGTGTCAGTACTACTCTCTCAAAGCTTGAGCCCCATGACAGAAGAAGATGGCTCTGTCCACAAGTTGCTCTTCTGAATAAGGGTGTGGGTGGGTGGGTGGGAAACCTCCAGTGATGTGCAGTAAGGTTCAGGCCTGGGGAGGCAATACACACTCACTCTCCCCCCTCGCCCTCCAGCTCAGTCTATGAAACACACACACACACACACACACACACACACACACTGCTTCCACCAAAGAAAGAAAGAAATAAAGCCCAGACTCTGAAAAGCACACACACTCCCCTCCCTCTGGAAATAAATTTTTTTTAAAAACTTCACCTCTTCTTCTGCCACTTGGAACTAGGAAAAGCTCAACGACATGCAACAAATGAAAAGCTGCCTCTCCTGATGCTATACGGAGCAATTGTTTGCACAGACTCCCTGTTTTTTTTATGGTTGCTTTTTTTTAAACAGAGCTGAGGCAACTCTTCCCACTGCCTCCTAGAGCTTGCTGGTGCAGGCATCCTGCTGTTTTCTGATTGGAAGCCAGCTGCCCTGCTTTTTTTTTTTTTAAAGTGGCAGATACCCATGAATAGAGCCTTTCTGCTGAAGGCAAATCTTCCTCCTGCCTCCCCAGAGATGGCTGACACACAGCAGCAAATCTCCCCAGCCTCGCGCCCAGGGCAAAGGTCCACAATGGCACCCCCCGTGGGCTACCGCCACTCCCCCCCCCACAGAAATCCGCCCTCCCGACTCACCTGAGGCTCACGGAGCCTCGTACGACCCAGAAACGCACCAGAGAAACCTCTGTGAGGTTCCCTGACACTTTAAACTGTGCTTCCAGAAAACCAGAAGCACAGTTTCCGACCCCATCGAGAGCCTCAGGGAGGCTTCCCCTCAGAGAGGGGTCCTGGTGCCTTGCGCCTGGGGCTTTTTCCCTATTGGACCTTATGGTAGGTCTGCAACTGCTGACATAGACATCCTGCCGGATTTTTTCATTGGAAGTCAGCCATGATTACAGAGAACCGGCTGCTGGCTGCTTCCCTCTATATTTTAATGGGTGTGTGTGCTGCTTAATCTTATTGACTGTTCTGGAAAAGAAAGGAGCAGCACAGAAAGGTAAGGAACTATTTTTTTTTTTAAACTTGGGCTTTGTTTTTTTCCTTGTTGGGTCTGGTGAGGCTCTGCCTCTCTACACATCACTGGAATACTCCCCTGATGCCACTGTAGAGAATTCAGAGGGAGGGAAGATGGCTTCCTTCTTCTAGATACGGATGCTAGCACAGAGCACCATATGGTTGATGGACCAAAACAGACCATAATTTTCAGGTGGCAAGCTCCCATTCCTTCTGGTGTGCAAAATGCAGGTGCTGAGACAAGAGCTATATCAAGGGTGGTGCTTGGCTGATGAGGGGATAGAGCTGAGTGGCATTTGCTGGGGGGCAGAGGATGGACATGGGATGTGGGGTGAATCCCAAAGTTTGCAAGCCAATCCAAAAATAGTCTGTCCTCTTGGTTCCAGCCCCTCACCTTGAGACTTTACTCCTTTTCTTAAGGACATGAGAAGACCTAGAAGCTCCAGCCAAAATCTGTCAAATTTAGATGGTCAAAACTTAACATTGTATATACTGTATACACTGATTAAAAAACATTTTCTCCTCTTAAAAGCAATGAGTTGCCTCACCTTTAGCAATTTCACGTATTTTCTCTTTGGCACTAAGCGCATGTTCCGTTTGGGGTAACGTTTTGTTTCCTTTGGTTGCTAACTCTGCACTGTTTTCCTCTCCTTCCTTCGGAAGAGACTTGGGCAAGAAGCAGAAGGGAATTGCAACGAGAAGGTTCACCACGGCGCATATCAAGATTCCCAGCCACCAGGCCCCAACCCAACGAGCATCAGTGAGGTTCAGCGTCACATCCTCTGGAGAGAAATGAATGGGGGGGGGGAAGCTGTATTAACAGAACAGTCATTCAAAGCGTTTCTTTTATCTCTCACTCTGGCTGTTTGATTGTGGCAAATACACTCATTATGAAGGATTTTGAATTCTGGAAATGAAATACAGTCAAACCCCTTTTGGTTACCCAGTTATTGTTTGCTAACTATCTAATGGCCCTTATCCTATCCAAGGCCTATGGCAACTGATTTTGGAATCCGCAGCCGCTAGGCCTCATCCAGCATCACAAAAGCTGTGCACTGTCATGCACTCTGGAGAGCAATGTGCACTGTCATGAACACTGCTGCAAATGTCCAAAGGTCCCAAGTGCATGCCCCTGGCTCACCAAGCCTGCACTGGAGCAAGTAAGGTGGTGGTGGTGGTGGTGGTGGTGGTGGATCAGGGCAGGGACCAGGTTGAATTTGTTAGTTTGGGGTAGAAGGGGAAGGGTCTCAGCAGCAATGGCACACTCCAGGATCAGCTGGTGTAGGTCTGAGGAGACCCATTGGTGGCCTGGGAAAGATAATTACTTCTATTTACCAGGCCATCTGGTTGCCCCCCCCCCCCCAGTATAGCATTCTGCACACTGTTCTATTATGCATGCTGGGGGATAGGATTGGGCTATAACTGAACTTCATGAACTGAGTAACTCTTGGGGAAGAGACTATTGTGACAAAAACAACCGCCATGACCCATCAGTTGTCTGTGGCTGTAGCTCTGGCATGGCTTGGCTTCTGGCCATACCTCCTATGTGGCCTTTTGCCGCTCCTCTGATGTAGCAGTGGCTTGAGCTACTGTTGCCACTGTGCTGGAGCAGGGGCTGCTGTCATTCGAAGATGAAAGAGAATCATCTTCACCCTTGAACCTACTCTTCTGGATGAATACTGACATATTTTGACCATTTTAATTGAATTACCTAGATTTACAAATCCAATATCCACATACAGCTTGGCACAGTATGAACCAATCATTAAACCAAACAAAGGGCCCAGGATAGTTGCTATCTGTAGACATCCTAAAGAAAAGAGAACAATGTATAAAGCCACAGAATTGGTTATTTGCCCAAATCTCTTGTTTTCACCGCCTACTTGGGACTGAAAAATGAGAGAAGCAGTCAGCTGCATTGCAGCACCTGCAGTACTTGGTGACAATACTTGGTGAAGCTACCACTGTTTGTTGTAACAGTTGTTGTAATGAGTTGCTTCTAGGAATAGGAAGAACCACCACAGGTCTCATAATTGTATCTATGACCACAAAGAGTTCATGAAGAGAGGTACTGTAAAACTCACTATGAGAACAGAATTTGTATCTGCAATGCTAGAGGAAATTAGGATCGCCATCCTTTTTTCTAGTACGAGTAGGAGAAAGATCTTGGTTCCTGCTGGAACACAGTTTGAAGCAACCATGAACTGTAGCATAGCTAGAGGGGGCAAAATTGTAAGTACTGCAGGTGCTGCAATGAACCATGTAAGCGGCCCCTCCCATTCAGGTCAGAGCCATTCTGGGCAGCGACAGCAATGCATAGGTGCTTGCTGAACCAAACAGCATCTCCTGTGTGTTGCTGTTGCTGCCCAGGATGGCTCTGAAGGTAAGTGGGAGGAGCTGCTTACACTTTGCATTGTGGGGACTTACCATTTTGCACCCCCCAGCTACGCTACTGACTACGAAACAGATTTTTTTTTTTCTGTTTGATGGTGTCACCAAGAATGTGACTGATTTTGCTGAGCGGCAACTGAACTTTGCAAGAATTTGTTGAAAAAGAATGCAGTACACAGGCAATTTGGGTTAACACAGCACTGTGAAAGGTATTTAAACTTGGAAAGTTTCTGGTCTGTATGATTTTCCTAGGACCAACACCATCTCAGGGATGGTTCAGGGTGTAGTTCTCATTCTGTGGGGTTGTCTTCTGAAGGAGATTCATTAGACATACCCCACTGTAAGCCCTGGACATCTTTTACTGTTAGGATTTTTGGAAGTCAAGACTTAAATTTGAATGTTGGGAGTCTGCAGCTGTCAGATTGTTCTGTACTTTGTGTTATCCCCCCCACCCCGCTTGTTATTTATGATGCTAAAGGGTATTCTACACTAGCTTGTTATTTATGATGCTATAGGGTATTTTACACTATCTTGCCTGTATTTTTGAGGGTTGTTAGATATAATATGAAGCATAAGTTTATAAAAAATAAAATGCATGACTAGAGGACTGCATTTGGCTTGTCAAGTGATACAGACCTGTATCATAGACTTGCTTTTTATAAATGGTTTCCAACTTTCCATGAGTGAAAGTCTTGGGGTCCCAAACAGGCAGAACAGCACAATTCCTGGTTCCAAATACGAATCTGTCCTGTGCATTTCCCCCTGAAATTCTTCTCAAGCTCAGAATGCAAATCAAACCCCACACAAGAGTGTTCAGTGTTCAGGCTAACCAAGTTGTTTTGTTGTCACATGCTCAGCAGTTCTTTAATGTTAACTATTTCCTCTGGAAGAAACTCTCGCTAGTTACCAGGAACTCCATAGGTAGATCAGGTGACCAAGCAGCCTCAAGGTGCGTGAGTATCTCTTTAGTCTACTTGGATCAGTTTTCTCCATTTTTTTCTTGCAAACTTTTACAATCCAATCTTATTGAGCTGCTCCACAGGCAGAAAGCGTGTTCAGCCACATGTGTGTTGCAAAACAACTGTAAAGAGTGCTCCGGTAGCACACAGAGTAGTGTGCTGCCGGAGCACGAGCAGGAAAGCTAGAGTCTTTCCACATGTGTCTCTGGATCGCTGGTCACCTGCCCAAGTTTACATGTAAGCCCATGCAAGCTTCAGGAGGGAGGTGAGGAGGGGATGGACCGGAGAGGAGATGGGGGCAAGGAGGAGGGCAGATTGGGCCCAGGAAGGGGGCGGGTGTGGCACCCACCGAATCCTAACCCCCTTCCTAGCCCTGATCTGCCTTCATGGCTCAATGTGGACTTGCACAAGCTATTGAGCTGTTGCAGGTCCGAGTTGACCCATGGCAGCTGAGACTTACCCCAGGACAAGGAGACAATGTTCCCTTACCCTGAGGAGGCCTCCAGAGGCCAAAACTCTCTTATGAGATACAGCAGTAGCTGCATTGGTGCAGTTGCATTGCCATGTGATAAGTGAGTTAGGATTGAACTGTTAATGTATTTGCTGCTCTCCATCCAGCTCTCAAGTCCTCTCTTGTTCTCAGGTCTTGAGCTGTGGGCAATGATTCAGTCTTAAGGTAGCTCTTCAGCATATATGTGTAGCACCTTTTGCATACATGCACCAAAACTGCAAGCTGGGAGAAAGCTCTCAGAAAACAGATAGAGTTTTTTTCTGAATGCCAACAAAGAAAACCAAGTCAATTCTGAATAGAGCTGAAGAGAGTCGCCCATCACTTTTCCCACAACATCCTGAGTTCCAACATTTTGACAGCTCATGTACACTGATCTTCTATACTGACCTCTTTACTGAAATGTCTTTTTCCAAAACCCATATGACAAGAGACCAGAGAGAAAGAGAAAAAACTAATGTGTTCCCAGTGGAAAATGATGGCTTCATCATACCATCCCATTGAACTGAAAAAGCTAGCATCTACACACAGCTTTATAGATGATATGGAATGTTAGAAAAAGACATGGCTACCAATAAGCCTTCACAGGGTATGCGCTGGTATGCAGTGGTGTTTCTGGAAGCATGGTGATGACATCGTATGTCATTGCCGAACTCCCGGGAATGCTGAGCACCAAGCTGTGTTGAGCTTGGCTTCCCAGGCTGTACAGCTGCTATGCAGCTTAAAGGGAACATGGATTGCTGGTTGGTTGGCAACCTTCAGTCTCGAAAGACTATGGTATAAGCCTACAGCACCCAGTATTCCCTGGCGGTCTCCCATCCAAGTACTAACCATGCCTGTCCCTGCTTAGCTTCCGAGATCAGACAAGATCTGGCATGTGGAATCACTCAGCTATATCATGTAAAAACCAAAGGTTTATAAAAGTCTGTTTTTCAGCCAATGCATCATAGTACACTGGGGGGGGGGTGCATTCGTAGGTTTACCAATATAGAAAGGAGAATTTTCTGTTCTGGCAAAATCCTCCACATACGAAATGCCTAACGGGGCAACAGGAGTTTCTCCAATGCCTCGAATGAGATTTCCCACCAGCACAAACACCCACATCAAGGATCCAGCCTGTTTTTCACATTCTGTGAATAAAAGAAATAAACAAAAAACATTCAGTACGAAGGATTTTACAGGTAATCAAATACTTTAATGCTTTCCATTCACAGGTAACAAAATACTTCTTATACCTGCATGCAATGTTATATGGCCTAGACCGGATCAAGAAGAAATTTGATTTGAGGAAGCTTGGCTTCATCACATATTGTTTTACATTCTCCACTTCCCTGTGTGCTAGCAATTTCTTTGCAGGGAAGCAGTATCAAAAAGATCACAGCCACAGCAGCTGACATTGGCTTAGCTGCTCTGATGTCACAGAAGTCAAATGCTAGTTTCCAAATTGCTAAGAGAACCTGGGAAACCCTTAGCATTGCAGCTCCTAAGGTCATTGGCAGTTTTTGTATTATTACCTGTAAGTATTGCCTACCCATCCGTTGAGCTATTTTGGAGCCATACAGTGAAAGATATAAATTCTAAGACTGGATTTCCCCCCACTCTTGCCCATATTAGTAGCTAGACACACATGTTCTCAGCATGCTCAAGAACAACTAAGGTCACAATCCTAACCAACTTTCTAGCACTGGCATAGCTGTGCCAGTGGGGCATGTGCTGCATCCTGCAGTTGGGCGGCAGTCACGGAGGCCTCTTCAAGGTATGGCAATGTTTGTTCCCTTACCTCAGAATTGCATTGCCCTTATGTTAGTGCTGGAAAGTGGGTTAGGATTGTGCCCTAATGTATGGTAGATACAGTAAGGTCGCAGCACTGGATGAAACGGCATTGTCTAGCCAGCATTATTTGGCCTATAGTAGTTATCACTGTGGTGATGAACTTTATTTGGGATGTACCACTTCAGATTATACATGGAGTGCGTACAAAAAAAGAGTGTTCTGCACATAGAAAGTAAGCCCTTCTCCCTAACGTGCTTGTCTGGTATGTGCAGGAAGGGGGGGTGTGCGTATGCGGTCCATGCACAGCTGTACACTTGTAGATCTCTTCATGTGGGAGGGCAGGCTTTGGTCCTCACCTTGTAACGGTCTCAGCAATTTTTACAAATTCTGGTGTGACATGAGGTTAAGTCTAGGATGGAACTCTTTTGAATCCCAATAACTCAGTAATGCACTAAAAATCTCCTAACAGAAGGTAGTTAAATGGAAATAACAGGAGAGAATCCTGAATATAGAGGCATACCGTACCTTCTGAGGGTTGTTCTGTAGGCATAGAAAACTGGCTTTGATTGGCCAGACAAACAGCCATGCCTGAAGAAGAATTTTCGGATAAAGATAAAGTGTTTTCATACTCATACCTGTTGAGTCAGAATAAAACGTACATGAAGTGAAGGTCACCATGCTTTGTGGGAAAACTGGAAGTGCCCATTTTTTCCCCCTTTTTTAGACTTACAGAGGCTTGGGGAGCCCTGTGGACAGCTCCCCAGAGCCCCAAGACAACAGCGTTGGCTACAGGTAAGTTGAAACACCCCCCTCCCCCACCGTTCCCAACAGCAGTGCAATCCTAGGGATTGTATTGCTGCCTTCCCCCACTCCCTACCCCTTAAAGGGGCAGGGACAAGTGCTTCCTTGGCTGATGAGTCGCAGCCTACCAGTTTGGGAACCACTGCTCTAAATCAGGGGTAGGCAAACTTTCAACTTTAGTGATTCTGAACCTTTAACCATTGTATAGGAGGGGATTTCAGCAGGTGCAGCTTGTCATCTCACAGATGACAAGCTATACCTGCTGAAATTCTCTCTTGTACACAATGGTTCAATGCCCAAGATCCCTAAAGCTGAAATTTTTCCCACCCCTGCTCTAAATAATAGAAAAACTTGTGCAATGGGCTTCAAAATAAATAAATAAATAAATAAATAAATAAATAAATAAATAAATGCCACTCACTTTGTGATAGCCAGACAAACTTAGCTTTTTGAGAATAGCCTTAATTTGGAAGCATAACAGAGTGTGGTCTAGGGAAAATCATGAGTGCAGAAAATCACAATTCCGCCTTGTATCTCTGCATAAATCCATATTGGTTCATTTTCACCCAGGCTATCACCAAACTTACATATTTCATACCTGATCCACATCTGACCTTCAGATGTTTGCCCTGCTGTACTTTCCTTTGGATGTGGAAGTTACAGTCCAATCCTAAACTGTGCTGGTGCAGTGGGGCCTCATGGCCGACGCTGCATCCATTACAACTCAGAAGGTGGCTGGAGGTCTCCTTGGGTAAGGGGATTTATTTCCTCTTACCCCGAGTAAAGGCCCAGTCATCTCTATGGGACTTCTCAGATCTACACCAGCTATTTAGCTGGCATAAATCCAGGAAACTCTGTGTAACACCAGGTGGCCCAGGAGGGGGGTTAGGATACGGCCGAGGCCTACTCCACGGATCCTGCCACCTTCTCCCAGAAACACCCCATTCTTGCCTCCAAAATGACTTCTCCCCACCCTCTCCCACCCCCGACACCGACCAGTGCAACCTTACCTGCGCTGGCCAGCGCTGCTCCTGAATGCAGCATCAGCAGGCCAGCACAGGCAGCTGGGCCCCCGAGCAACACCACTGTCCAGGTGGAGAACACATGCACATGTGAGAAGGGAAGCACACTGAATAAGTTAGTATTAGGACTCACCTTCCCATCAGGAAATGAGGTAGTGCTACTAAAAAACACCCCAATGCCATAACCGCACAACCAAGAGCAATTATGCGTGGTCTGTGGAGTTTTGTTCCCAAGTAACTCACAAAGGCTATCAGGAGCAAGTTACCTGCAGAAATAAAGAATACAGAAGATATTAAGCACCGATATATTAAGCACTTTTAAGGCACACTGATTTCAGTTGAGCCAGCTGGAGCTATTTGGCCACCCCAGCAAATAAAGTTGTCCCCAATCTTATTTTATGCAGTCCAGGAGGAGGGGGACTGTGGTTTTCTCTTCAATGGACTTTCTAACAGCAGCCTCAAGTGAAGAGGAGGGACGCCCGCTCTATTCCCTCGTATGTATGACACAAAAGAAGCTGCAGAGAGTAGACGGAAAGCTATTGTCCCCATACCCAAGACCGTATTCTTCTAAAACTCTGTGATACTTATTTCCCCAAGAGGATTTGACTAACACCCAGAATGTTGCCATCCCAGGCAGCTGCCTGCACAGCCCACTGGAATTGGGCTGGTCCTGAAGGTAGCAACATTTCAGAGGGGAATAATCTAGCAAGCAACCAGCCGCTGGCAAGGCTCAGCTGTCTTCCACACATCTTTTTGTGGAAGGTGGTTCTTTGTTTTTCTTTCTTCCAAGCTGTGTGTTTTCTCTCTCCAGCACCGGAGTTCACAAATATTTGGGTTTCAATTTATTTTCCCCCAAAGTGCCAAATAAAATAATACCACTGTGACCGCCTCATCCACTGTGCAAAAACAAGACATCGTGCGATTGGTATTTGATCAAATTTGGGATGATTTTAAATTACTTTTATTATTATGAATATCTGGGCAGGCACTTTGGCTTTCACTTCTCAAGCCAAGGGTGACCTTAGCTACCTGCATACCCATTTCAAAGCTTCCATTGATAACTCCAACCAAGGAGGCAGGGATGTTGAACCGACGCTCAATCTGCGTGAGCATGCTGTTCATGTAAGCTCCACTCATTGTCTTGGCCAGATAGGCGAAAGATAATGTCAGCAGAAACACCTAGAGTAGAATGAGGAAAACCCATTAAATAAACAGCAGGAACCTTTTAGAATTAAGATGGGACTGCAGATGTCTGATTTCTAGGGTTGCAAAACAAAATGCTGTAGTGTGCATTACTGCCAACACAAAGAAACTGTATAAAATGGCTTCCCTGTGGCTGGTGAACCCTGCCCAGATCATAATAAGTGCGCGCCATTATCATGTGATTTGTTTCCACTGTGTTTGAGTCTTCACACTCCAGTTTTTCATTCCTAACTGTTGTTGCTTCTGCTCCCGCTTTCTGTGTGGGTGGATGTGCATGTGTAGACTGGGAGGAAATCATGTAGTGAGTGCTTACAAATACTGCCCTTGGGGTCCCAGTCCAGCTGTAGACCAGCTACAACAATGTCAATGCCCCCCACCAGCTTATCTGGTCCAGCATGGCCTGCGTGAACCATTGACATATGCGCAGGCCTCCAGCCGTTTGCTGCAACGCACTACAGCTGTGCACCTTTTGCAGTGCTGGACTGGGATTTATGTTGGTGCGATCCGCCACCGTCACCCCCAGATTGGATTGAGCAGATAGTCTTAGACACAAAGCGGTCATTGAAATTCAGTGCAGATTAGCCTTAATCCCATTACTTCTGCTTGCAGACCATGAACTGGCCCTGGCCCTTTGTGCACAATTCTTCATGCCACCCTTCCCTTTCTTCTTAACCACAGCCTGAAGGATCAATCCCAAGCACAGACTATCTTAAGAAACAAAATTATTCCCTTAAAGACATCTGAAAGGATGTTTGTTTATTTTGGCGTTCTCAGGAATTATTCTCAGCTGCAAGGCTATCAAGAAACAGCTGTGTTTTCATCAAAACTGGAGGTGATCTCTAAAGGCAGTGATTATGCAAGCCCTGTTCAAGTGTTCATGCTCTGAGAAATGAATGTAGGGAGCGGGGCACTGTGGTTGTACCAATTCGCGCCACTTTTACTTCTGTATGTTCAGAGTCCTCATTGCACAGAGCTTCTGTGTGTACACTTGAACATGCCAAGGCTCCTGTGGGTATGATTCATACCTTCAAGTTGTCCAGAGCATGGATCATGCATAATGGGAGTCTACATGCATTCAAGTGGACACATGTAGGTTTTGAACAAATGGAAAGCTGATATGTGGAAGTGGAGGCCTGAGCAAATGGGGTATGATCCCTCCTCCTCCACATGTTCATTTCTACACAGATGACTGACTAAACAAAGCTATGGTAACGCTGAGTTTTCAATGGGACAATCCGAATGGAGGTTTGCGCCAGAGGAGTGAATGCTTTGCCAGCAGGCGCTGTCGCAAATGTGCTGTAAAGAACGTCACAACAGTGCACCATCTAGGCCTGCTGTGGAAAGGCTGAAGTCTTCCAGCTGTGAGGAGCAGATCCTACCAGAGCAGGTAAGTTCTGTGCTGAGCAGCACTGGGATGAGGGCAGGGGAAGCGCAGGGATGGGAAAACGGGGCAAGGGAAGGGCAGCAATGGGGAGAAGGATGGGCGGATCAGGCCCAGGAGGGGGTGGGATCAGCAGCAACAGCTTGCACCATATCCTGTTCCTCTTTGCAGACCTGATTCGCTGACATGGGGCAACATAGACTTGTGCTAGGAGTATCGCAGGGGCAGGCCTGAGCAGCCTCATCGTGGCTGTTGGGGCAACTGAAATTCCACCACAGGATGTAGTGTTGGGTGCCACTGAATCGGTGTGGGGAAACTTAGGTAGGACTGGACTACCTGGCATGGTCCACCTGGCATGGACCACTCTGACCATGTAAATATTTATTATATGTATCAGGATCTCAGCTTGCTGTGAAACACAATTTAAAAAATGAGTTGGGCAAAAAATATGGTAGCACACATACATCTCTTAACACGCATATGACCCATTTGTTCAGTATGTCAGAACCCTCCTGATCCTCCCAATGGATTTCTATTAATTTGTCCATATAATGTTGTCACATGCAACCATTTTGCTCTATGTAACTGTCTTCTAATTTTAAACTCAGGTTATAGTTCCTTTATATGGAATGTAGCCTTCAATGATCAGACAGGGGTTAAGAGATTCACCTTTTTAAAAAATCTATTATTATTATTATTATTATTAATTTGAGCCCCAATACATTTTGTATTACCTGGAAATGGACTTTTAAGAGGTGTGATATTACAAACTGTGCCCATTAAAACCTTCATAAATTATAGAACCTTCCCCCTCCCCTCAAAAATGACTGATATTTTAGGGCTGAACTAGATGTGCAGCGGCAGTCTTGGGTCTTGGCACAGAGCTTTAGATCAGTTGATTCCCAAACTTTTTAGCACTGGGGCTCACTTTATATGACAGTCTGTGGGGACCCACCTAGGTTTAGCAGACTTTGTAAAAAGGAAGTCTAGAAAGAAATAATATTTTTTTTATTTATAAGTAATAATAACCAGAAAAATACCTTCAAACATTTATCTCCCTATATTTACACATGCTTGCAAACTGCAGGAGCTGAGCTCTTTGCAGTGTAATTAACAGCTACAGTATCTGATTTTCGAATAGCCTCAGGGCTTGAGGCAATTTGTTATCTGATCTTCCCATCACCCACCAAAAATCAGGCCACAACCAACCAGTGGTTCCCAACTCACAGTTTGGGAACCACTGCTTTAGGTGCAGTTTTACAGTGAAGAAGCAGGGAGAAGAGAGGGGCCTTGCTTGCCCCAAAACACTTGCTTTGCATGCAGAGAGCTCCCAGTTGATGCCCCAATATCTCCAGTTCAAGGACCGCATATAGCAGGGCTGGGAAAGGGACTTCTACATGACACTCAAGAGAGCCACTATTATTCAGAGTGCTAACCAAGTCTAAACATGAAATTCATTTATGTTTTATATACGCCTTACACACACAGCCTGAAGATAATTTTATACAATATTTTAATAATAATGTGCATGAAACAAAGTTTGTGTACACCACAGGGCCTAGGAGAGGGGGGTAATTTGTACCCGGGCCCAGGGTCAGAAAGGGGGCCCAGGAACGAAAGGAGGGGGCCCAGAAATTTCCTGGGATCTTACATTTTCCAATCTCACCCAGACTCACTGCCCTTGTGGGATGCTGGGGGCATTATTGTGGGCACATGGGCGGCGACTACTGCCAGGAGCCATACACACTAGGCCCAGGAATGCATAAACAGGTCCAACATTGTTATACACGGATTTTGTATACATGGATTTAACTCAACACTAATGGCCCCTGCAAATGAGAAGGAATGTGCTGATCCCTGGAGAA
The DNA here is from genome assembly GCF_035046505.1 of Tiliqua scincoides. NCBI lineage: Eukaryota > Metazoa > Chordata > Lepidosauria > Squamata > Scincidae > Tiliqua > Tiliqua scincoides. The sequence goes on along the minus strand of NC_089827.1, from coordinate 36,923,860 downwards.
GGGGAAAAATGCATCCCTTTAAAATCACAGTTTAAAAAACTGCTTTTTACTATTGCAGAGAGACAGTCATGCAAGCGATTACAGGTTTAACCTAATTATCCACAAATTTTTCTGTCTCAACGCTGATGAGAAGTACCCTTTAAATTAAAGGAAAACAGTCCTTTAACAATAGGCTCCTTAATGCAAGCGAGGGCAGCTGGTCGACAATCCATCAAGCATTTTCTCTCCAAAGCCCCTCCCTTCCCCCTGAGCATGTGAAGGAAGGCTAAACGGCAGTGATTATCACCTCTTCCATTCTCCAAAGACTATTCCGGCTGTTGTGACTTTCACCCTGCCTGTTTTGCCCCCATTTTGTCCACACACACCCCATTGCAACCCCCCCACTCTGTTTTACCCCCTCCCTCTTTGGGAAGGGGCCCAAAAGAAACTTTGTACCCCCTGATAAAATTCCTCTCAGAGGTCCTCGTACACTGAACCATCAGAAAGCAAAGGTGTCACTGTCTCAGCCACCCATGTGGACAGTCTGTGGTTGTTTGGGATTACTGTACCATAATTCTTGACTCTGAATTTATATGCTGCTGCTAAGCAAACCTTTTCCTACAGTTATTCACACATTACTTAACAGTAAAAAAAAATGACATACCACTAATACAGTGAATAAATGTGTACAGGGTAAATAAGCAGCACAGTAGCATCACCAGAGTATCTGTATCAGCTGTTAAACAGCAGCAACAAAAAACTGTGACCTGTCATATGAGATCAGGTGTGGAATTTTCTACTTGTGGCATCATGTCAGAGCTCAAAAAGTTTCAAATTTCAGATTTTCAGATGAGGGATGCTCATCCTGTAATAATAAGAGTGGTAGGAGAGCATCTGTTTTCCCTAAAAGTATTTGTTTGACTCTGATGGCTAAGTTGAGGACAGTCACACCTTTGCAGCTTTTGCACCCATCACATCTTTGTACCTATTTTCATCATGTGCAGCCTCACTTAACAAGCAGAGTTCACGAGAAGAGCTCAGGTGGAGTTCCTGATGCCCAAGCACGTGCCTGGGATGCGTTCCAGGACTACCTGGGAAGAACCCATATATGGCATAGGAAAAAGGCAGACTTCCTTGCTACTCAGAAATGCCATCAAGAGATCCTCACAGAAGCAACTGTAACAAATGGCTTTCCATCGACAATGTAAAAATAACCTGTTACCTGTAGTGTGGACATACAATGGCATGTGGATAGCTTCTCCTTAGCACCTTCCATTTCGCTTGTCAAAGTGGCGGTGGAGTCTTCCTTGTGGTTACTTGCATCAGTCCCAGCGTCCTTTTAAAAGAAGAACAGTGTTTGTAACCACAAGACTAATCATGACTCAGTCTTTTCTCATCCAGCGCATAGCATGCAGTGCTCTGGCAAAATGTGCACTGCATGCTATGGTCCGGGGGAAGGTGACTTGACAGCTTAGGAGGATTATTTCTTACTTACCTCTCCATAGGCTAGGCCAGCTCTTTAGCTGGTGTAAGTCTGAGAAGAGTTGGGGCATGTTGGGCTGGGAAAAGGGGGAGGTGGGATCATAGTGTGTGCTGCTGTCACTGAGATCCTCCCCCTCCCACCCCTAGCTTGGTCTGCTCCCCACCCTGAACCACCCACTGTCCTCCCTCATTCCAACCTCCCCTTGGATTTTTGTCAAAGAAATAAAGGTTCAGAGTGCCAAAGTGACCCTGAGATGGCTGTATTCTTATTCAAAACTATGTAATAGGCCACCAGCTTTCTTACAGATTCATAAAATCCATATTGCCTCTGTATAACCATTAGCTTATTACAAGGTGGAAAAGGAGACTTTTTAGCTGAAGATGCTTTTACTTAGGAATGTGCTTTGGCATTGTCTTATCAACTTGGCAAGCCGCATGTATCTTACTAACAAAGTTGTACCAAGTTATATCTGTAGGTGGAGATGATATATTGTAGTGCTTCTGCTTAGAATATATACCAATAGGTTTCTGGATGTCATTTCAGGGAATCCATATGGTTTTCGAGAAATGAAAAATCAAAAACATGCTTTATGCCTATGTCAAAGTTTTGGGGAAAACAAGTGCACTATGCATGCTTAATTTTATGTTATAGGCGTTTTGCAAATAAGGTGGTGGGATTGTAACTGTGGATACAAAAAACGCTATAAAAATTTTGTGCACCCTTTGTAATGGTCAGATGTGTCGGATTTGTGTCAGATGTGTTGGGCTATGCACCGGGCAGTTGCTCTTAATAATAAAGAATCTTTAAACTAGATTCTGCTTGTGTCTTCAGTTTGTGATTTCTTCAGATCAGAAGAAGTAATTGGTCTCCCAACACCAGAGGCAGCACAAGATGGAGGCAGTTCAGCGGGCCACTGCAACCCACATTCAGCCTCTGGCCATTTGCACCAGCAGCCACGGCTCACAGAATGATGGGATGACTTTAGTGCCATTGTTCTGGGACTTACTCTGACAGATCGCGAGATCCATCAGTGGTAGCCCGGGATTTGGCTGCCCCTTCTCAAATTATTAGCACAGAGCTGAATGGTGCTTTCACAAGTCATGCTCAGGGTGCCTCAGGACCCAGATGAGAGTTCTTTTTTTTAGTATTAGGCAACAGTAAAAAGCATGCTGAATACAAGAAAGCCACACCAAAATCCATGACCAAGTATTGCAGCACGAGAGAGAGAGAGATTATATTTGCTGCCTTGGGTTAGTCACTCTCTCCACAGAAAAAGATAAACAGGTAATACTGAGTTTTGAAGAACAGGCATTAAAGGTGGATTGTTTAAATCACAAGATGATCTGCAGTTGTGAAACAGTCACTATCGATCCAAGACCACAGCCAGAACTTTGTTGTCTGCTTGTGTATCCTCAAACAATGATTTTCCATATGTTGTTTTCACATGTTCTGCTGGAAGTTGTGGAGGGGAAGGTCACCTGCTCAGTGTAGTGCAATCCAATGAGTCAGGTGCCTGGGTGAACAAGCCCATAGCCATGGTCAGCTGTCATTTGCCTTCTCCCTCTAATTGTGAGCATGCACCACAACACTTGGGCTCCTTTGTCTTGACCTGATCAGAATTCTGATCTCAAAAGAGCTCTGCGAACCTTTTATTCGAACACAAGATTGGTTTTGTTCCCCTGCACATGTCTACAGCCCATATACTTCTCTGGACTCAGGTAATACGTTTGAGATCATTTTTTGGAACAATAAATAATTTGTTCTGTGATTTAGCTTTTCAGGAAGCAAGTGTTATCTGGCCGACAATTCTTTTGTTAGACAGTGGTCCCGGTGGGAGAGAAAGAGGAAGAGGGATGGTCTCATTTCAAATGAAGCCAGACTCAATTACGACCATTGAAAAGAAGTTGTAGGCCCACCTCAAAAGAAAAGACAGGTCATCCCACCCACTTCCAGCACTCCCCTTAGCTTCACAGTCCATAATGGTTGACTGATGAGAGATAATGGTTGGGAGAGAGTTGGTAATCTGTCTTTTGTGTCTGAATGAGATGCCCATCAAGACTTGGATGGCATCTCTCCCACAACCTAGGGACAGAGTGAAAAGAGAAAAGAAGACATCTTAGGGATATAGGGGGCTGTAAGAGTGCTGATCTTTACCTTCACTTATGCATTGGTAGTATATTTGTAAATAAAGCAGAAATTTCAAAAATGCCATGTCTGAAGTTAGCTGTCTGACATAAGCTCTATCTCTCTCTCACACACACACACACAGACACACACACACACCTGAAATAAAACAAAGCAGGATGCTGCTGCCCTTGAAATTTCTGACAGGGAAGTAGTCCGTATACCACACACTGTTATCTGATCTCAGTTGATATCCTCCATTCCTTTTCTCTTTCACACATATAGGCTTATACCATAGTCTTTCGAGACTGAAGGTTGCCAACCATTATATTCACTAAAATACAGGGATGTGCCAGAGCCACTTGAGGAAGTCTCGAATCGAGTCCCAAGTCTGGCCACCTTGACTTGAGTCACAAATGAGTCACAATGGGCAGTCGTCGCTACTCGTCTAGAGTAGTGTTTTGAGTCATTTTGACTCAAGTTTAAGTCTTTTCGAGAAACAAGTCAAGTTGCAGAAGTGGTGAAAGAACGAAAGCAAGCACACACAAAAAACAGAATTGGGTAAGAGGCACTTTTTCAAGTGGGTGCTCCTTTTTTTAGCAGGGGGAGAGTAACTGGCCCACCTCACCCTAGCACTGTCTGTTCTAGTGGCTGTCTGCTGGTATTCATTTGCATCTTTTTAGATTGTGAGCCCTTTTGGGACAGGGAGCCATTTAGTTACTTGATTTTTCTCTGTAAACCGCTTTGTGAACTTTTAGTTGAAAAGCGGTATATAAATACTGTTGTTAATAATAATAATAATAATAATAATAATAATAATAATAATAATAATAATAATAATAATAATAATTGTAAGCACATAGAAAAACTAGCCTATTTGAGTCTTTTCATTTTGAGGGTAAAAACCCCAGTCCTAAGTCAGTAACCAAGTTTTTGATGTGTGTGACTTGAGTCCTTATGAGTCGCAAAAAAATGTGTGTTTTCACAACTTGAGTCCAAGTCATCTGAGCCACGGCCTTTCCCTGCTAAAATGTGGTATACCTGCTGCTCCCTGTATTAGCAAAGCAAGTATGCCACAGGTAGATGTGCTTGGAGCCTAAATGGGAGGGTGTCCACCAGTTTCTTTTCACTCCTCAGCATGATTTAAACTGGGAGGGAGAAGCTGCTCTTAGTCCTTCACATTTTAAAGGATTATTAAGGAGAGAACTGACTTTGGAGGAGATGTTTGCATTGGGCTCATTACTCCCTCCCCTTCAAAGTCCCTGCTTGCTTATATAATGGAGCCAATTCCTAGCATTCCACCCCCTTCTATTGCGATCAAGAAACTAATTCCAGGATAGGGTTATGCAGATAGGAGTAAGTTGGAATCTTAAAGGTTGGTGTTAGTGGAGCAAAGCACAGGTGCATTGCCCAACCCCAATGTTATCCCTGAGTGCACTCCCTTCCTTTGTCCCGTATAAATGGATGCTTGCCACTCACTCCTATGGGAACAGAATAAACTGCACTTAGGAGAACAAAACGTGGTGAGACCAAATGCTGCCCTCTATCCTTGATACTGGATGATGAGACTGTCACTCACAAAGGTCCTGAACAAGGTTCTATCCCTGGCATTTCTAGGTAGGGCTGGAAAAGACCCGTCTGAAACACCAGATTGCCACTGTTGATCATGACAAAATAATGAGCTAGGCAGACCATCTGGCACTGTATAAGGTACGCAGGGCCCTACAGTCTATCTCACTTTGGCCACCCAGGGACCATTACATTAGGCAAGTTCTCCTTCTCCACGGAAACATCATAAATGACCAGCATTTTGCTGTCAAATGCTGCTATATGAAACCATATGAAACCATATCAAATGCTGCTATATGAAAATACTTGTGGTCCCTGTAAGGAAAGAGTTCTGGCTAACGCAGAAGTCAGAAGACAGCTGCCCACCCTAGCCCCATCACAGCTTATGATTATGAAGCCCTGAGTTTCTGAGGCTGCAATCTTGAACAACGTCCTGGAAATAAGCCCCACTGAACACGATAAATAGACATGCATAAGATTGTGTTGTGAATATACTATACACAACTCCTAGAAATTCTTTCAACACATACACAAAATGCACCTTTTTCCCCAGAATTCCTGCTGACACAATTATTTTGAATACTTCTACTGGGCAATTGTATTTGGAGCACTTGTACTCAGTTACATAGATGGAGGGGGTGCAAGGCACTGAGTTTTGCAGAGAGCCTCACTGCTGTGTGCAAGTGGCCCCTCCCCCTCCCATTCTGGGTGGAGGGAGCAAAACGGAAGCATTTGCCTGGCAAGGGGCTGCTTGCACACTGCAGTGAGGCTCCCTGCAAAACTTAGTGCTTTGCACCCCTTCTCGCTAAGCCACTGCTTGTACTGGGCCACTGTTTGAATCATCTGATCAGTTGTTGAGGGGGAAGCCTGCAAAAATTAACAATGCTACAATGGAGAATTTGACAGCATGCAGATCACCAGCTGCAGGCAGCCCTGCCCCAAGACTTTTTTGATGTTAGGATCCTTAGAATCCCAACTTTGTAATAGGTTATATTTGTAGTCTTCGTGGCTACAAGATAAATGTGAATGTATACAGCATATATTTCCTTTGCCAAGCACATTGCCCACCTGGACATCAACCAGCCAAAATCCTCATTTAAATATTTATTTTTAACATTTCCCTAGAACAGATTTTGTTTCTCCCCTGGAAGACAGGAGCCAATCGTCTTTCCTCCCAACTCACCCTAATGTCCCAGTGGCCTCATGACTTTTTTTTGCTAGCCATACCTCAGTGTTCCTGGTAGTGGCACCTGAATCGGGCTCTGTCCTCAAATTTAGCACAGCCTGGGGTCTCCTCTGAGGTAAAGCACTGCCACCTGGACTACTGATAAATGTTCCACCGGAAAAGCAAAGCAGGGCAAAGCAGAGAAAGAGCAGGCTTGAATGTACTACTTTGTCAGAACAGAAGAGGTCTGTGCAACCTTTGTTTTATTCAATGGCAACTTGCTGAGTGAGAGAGAAAGAAGGAATCTGAGTCAAACGAATAAGCCAGAAACCTGCCCTGTGCAAGAAATGCATTTTGAGCATCCAGATTATAAAGGCAGCACAATCTATTTGATGTATCACCCACCTTGTTGCTCTCACTCATCTTGGCTTCAGTCTCCATATCAGACCAGGATCAGACCATACACTACCTGTTTATCCTGCTCTTTCCTGCTCTCCTTTTCTAGTCAAGGCTGTAAAAGGCCAAGTCTCTAATTCCCTAAACAATGTTAATCCTTGCAGGTTTTTTATTACCTTGACTTCTGGCCAGTCCACAGCCATTAACTCCTAACAGGATGTTAACCCCTACTATCAGAGTCTTAATGGGAATATATGGGTGCTGTACTATTGAACGCATTAACAAGTCCATAACAGAGCTTCTTGGGCAGGGCCGTTAACAGGGTCTTCTGGGAAAAAGAAACTAATTGCATGCCTTCCTCAGTGAGTGTGTCTGAGTACAGTTTCTAATCACTGTAGCCTCTCTGAGCTCTGGACCCCCTTGAATAGGTTCTTCTGAATACATGTATCCCCTCTTAAGGCTCTGTTCCTGTACATCTGGTTTAAACCTCAGTGCACAAGAAGAAGCACATAGCAACCTCTCAGGAAATGAAACTGTGGTATTGGGCTTGTTCATCATTTAGTTGACTCTGATATTCACTATCATTTCTCTTGGTGTGTTGTGTAGACCAGGGGTCTCCAAACCCCGGCCCGGGGGCCAGATGTGGCCCGCGGCAAGCCTCTATCCAGCCCGTGGCCAGCAGAAAGCCTCTGGCCCACTTGGCGGAACGTGGCAGGAACTATGCTCTGGTTCTGTCTGGAGGGTGTTCTAAGGGCCAGAAAGGTTAAATGAATGAGTCAATTCGTTCACATCTAAATTCTATCTCTAATTTATTTATATAAATTTTATACTTAAATTTTTTTTCCGGCCCTCAACACCATGCCAGGTATTTGATGCGGACCTCTGGTCAAAAAGTTTGGAGACCCCTGGTGTAGACTATGGAGGAATTTATATGCCCCAACTGTCCCTGTTTACCAGAGACAGTCCTCAGTTTCTGGAACCTGTCCCAAGTAATTCACATACTCTTTTTCCCTTTGGAAGATGTTAGCAAACATGCTTAGTCTGAGTTGCTACAGTTCTTCTGAGTTCAGCTCCGTCTCTAGGCAATTTGCATATAAGAGTACACTGACACCAAGACAGAGGGTTGCATCTTAGCTGGCTGCTTCACAATGCTTTTCTTTTCAATGGAAGTACTCACACTAGTCATTTCAAGGTGCAGTCCTATGCATGTTTACTCAGAAGTAAGTCCTACTATGTTAAATAGTGCTTGTTCCCAGGAATGTTTCCATAGGAAATGAAACCTCCCAGGATTCATACTATCACTGCCCTGAATGGCTCCGAAGCTGAGGGGGTGGGACCGCTAACACAGCATGTGGCAGAGCATGCCATACTTACCACGCCGCTCCCCCTCTAGCTTCACTTCTGCTGTAAAGCACATTGCAACAGCGTACCTACTGTAAGTGCCAGTGCAAAGGTCTGCACCCTCTCACCAGTGCTAGTGCAGGACCCAACATGTGCTAGAGTAGGGAAGGTCTTCTATGAGCAATGCAGGCGTGGGGAAGGGGTGAGAGCAGTGAGGGGGTGGAACAGGGTAGGGGGCAGGTGGGTCTTGCCCTGGACAGGGACAGTGGTATGCACCATCCCCAATTCCCCTTCCAGGGCCTGATCCACCAACACAGATCCACTCACACTTGTGCTGGTAATTTAGCTGACACAGGTCTGGGTAGACCCATTGTGCTGGCTGGGGTTTTCCCAAATGCAAGGTGACAAATGTCTCCTTACCTCGAGGAGACCTCCAGACTGCAAAATAGATACAGCAGAAGCTGCACTGGCCCTGCTACATCAGCACAGGGGAATTTAGGTAGGATTGGGCTGCTCAACTCTTGATGATTTTTATACTGTTTCAGAGACAGGCCTAAGATTAGCTCCATGTCTCCAGTTTGGGGATTCCCTTTAACCTTCACAGCAGTTGCTGAAAGTCCTGGCTGTGCGATAGAGTGAACCACCTTCAAGCTCCTACATGGCCACTTATGAGGAATGAACTGAATGGTGGAACAGCCTGATTCTCCTGATGCAGGTAAGTGATTTCACGACCTATGGATGGGTTCAGTTCTTGCTTTTAGCTTCAGTTCAGGTTACAGTGAGCTGCAACACTGCCAGTCCTTTGCCATAACTGGAGCTTTAACATTTCTGTGCTTCTTTCTCTCTCTTCCCCCAGTTCTTCTCCTCCTCAAATATAGGATTGCCAACTTTTTAACCAGCCCGTGTACCTAAGCCTTTAACAGCACCTTGATGTGCCCACATTAACATGTAGGTATGTTTATTGCTATGCTTTGAAGATTTTCATCTGCTGATTTCTGTACATCAAGTTACTGTAAAAGGCACAAAAGTGGGTTGTTGTCATGTGACTTGTGTCTCCTGATTTTGACTTTGATCGTTCTTTCCAAATGAGTTGAAAATTAACTAGCATGGAGTGGCCACAATATTATTTGCTCCAGTCAAATATTTTTGGGCTTGCATTTCGACTTGCCTTGCTCTAGTCAAGGAAATTGCTTCTCCATTGTTTGTTGTACTGAGACCACAACACTCATACTAGTTGACTACGATGTATGCCAATGTGAACTCACAACTGTGCATCTATGATAACCTATCATTTTTTTCCACGCATGATGTGCATATGCATGCTGGATTGCAACCCAGAAATCCAGAATTCATTGACTGTGGGAGGGGCTAAGAGAGAATCGGTGCTTCTCTGCCACTGTCACATTCTTCCTTGTTGCCTTTGAGTACCAGAACAGATGCTTTGTGTGCAGATGATTGGAGGTTCAAGCCCTGTTAACCCCATCAGTAATGTGAAGGCTAGCAAAAATGATCTTACTGAGTGGTCTATATTTTAGGGAGAAAGGTGGGATATAACTCTTTTAAAGACATAAAATCAATATCACCATTGCCAGAATGACCATATATGCAGCCGGCAAAAGCAGGACAATAACCATTTCTATCACAGCAGCAGAGCTGACAGACTTACTGCCCAATCCTAACCCCCTGCCATGTTATAGCATTTAACCATGCCAACAGCAGCTGCACTGCATGCCAGGTGGGGTGGGGTGGGGTGGGGGTGATCAGACAGCCTACTTACCTTTGGGTAGGCTGCCCAATCACCTGATCTCCTCAGTCACACACCAGTCCTTTTGCTGGTGCATGTCGAAAGAGAGACAGAGAGCAGGGCGGCAGAAAAATGGGGAAGATCTGGCATGCATGACTGCTGCTGGAGCCACTCCCTTCTGGTTCCTCCTCCAACATGGCCTGTTTACTCTCCCTCCCCGCTCCTGCTGCCACCTGCAGAGTCTCCCAGAGCCACTGCCATGCACACCACACCTTTCACCATCTACAGCAGCACCCCAGCAGTGTGCAACAGCTGCCTGGCTTTCACACCGATGTAAGAGACTTTGTGCTGCAATAATGAGGGGCCTTAGCCTGCAGTTCAATGCACACTCTCCTGGGAGTAAGCTCCATTGAACACAGACGTACTTCTGAGTAAACATACATAGGCTCCTTTCACTGCCAAGCAAGTCTGAGGCTCTCCAGAGGAGCTAAGTCTTTACCTGGTGCCTGATGGAGAGTAGTTGTGGGGGGGGGGCTGGCCCTGTCTAACCTCCACAGGGAGAACATCCCATAAGGTCTGCACCTTATGGGTCTGCACTGAAAGGTCCTGCTCCTGGTGGATCATCTGAACAGGACCTCAGATTTCAAATATGGCATAAGGGAGGAACATGCAGGAGAAGGCAGTCCTTTAAGGAAGACCTGATGTTAAGGAAGCAGACCTCTAGTTTAAGATTGCAAGGAACTTTGGCATGCCTCTGTTATGCGTTCAACTGGATTCTCTCTTCCAAGGCATATTCTGTGTACCGAGCAAAAAAAGGTTTCAGGAACAAACGTGCAGCAGGTTGACTGACAGTTCAAAGGCATCACTGCATCTCTTGAGTCCTTTTCTTCTCCTGAAAAATGCCATTAACTATGATTCATGAATCAATGCTTTATATAACCTGATATGATTTCCATTTTGTTATCCGTCGGGCCCTCTTTCTTGAAGTGGGACTTCATGAGCAGAAGCTGTCAAATGCATCTGCTTAGATTCAAAGTAACAAAAAAGGAGACTGCCTTTAAACAAGAGAATTTCCGTCCATCTTCAAACTATATGGGGGGGATGGGGAATGGCTCCCCCCCTTACCTTTTGTGTTGGCCCTTCAGCTACTGATTTTAAGACAGCTATGGGGAGAATTGGGCTACAACTGGGGGAAACCAGGTTTGCAGCTTTCTCTAAGGACCCACCCCATGCTTTTTATTTACTTACTTAGGACCAAATCCTATCCAACTTTCCAGCCCTGGTGTAGCCGTACCAATGGGGTGTGCGCTGCATCCTGTGGTGGGAGGGTAGTTATGAAGGCCTCCACAAAGCACGGGAACATTTGTTCCCTTGCCTTGGAGCTGCATTGAAGCTGCACCGTCACTGGAAAGTTAAATAGGATTGGGCCCTTACTTACTTATTTACTTACTTATTTCAAAAGATTTGCCCCTTGAAATATTCCTTGCTAAAAAAAAAGAACCAGAACACTGAGTACAGTGCTAATTCCAGAATGCCTAGATCAGGGCTGTCAAACATAAAGCCCGTGGGCTGGATACGGCCCCCAGAAGCAATTTCTCCAACCCCTGTTATACGAGATTGGGCCATCTCATCTCTTGAAATTATGACCAAAATTGGCACATTTTCTGTTCTGTCATTTGCAGTTTATGAGTTTCTGTGTGAGAACAAGCTGCTTATGCCTGCCCATCATCTGCTTAATGACAGAACTTCCTGCTTAGTGATGCCACTTCCAGCCCTCAGTAGGCACCCTGAATGCTATTCGGCCCACTATATGAAATAAGTTTGATACCCCTGGCCTAGATAATAATAATAATAATAATAATAATAATAATAATAATAATAATAATAATAATAACTTTATTTTTACCCCGCCTTTCTCCCAGAAGGGACTCAAGGCGGCTTACAACATATTAAAAACATAATGTAAAAACAAGTAAAAACATATTAACACATCATAAAAAACAGCAGTCAGAGTTAAAAAAAATAGGTAAAAAGAGCATAGAGCAGCAGCAAGTCATAAAAGAATCAGGCCTGTAAAAAAATATTAAAAGATGTTAAAAAGATGTTAAAAGGCCGAGAACTCAGAAGGCTTGTTTAAACAGAAGGGTCTTCAGGCCTCACCGAAAGGTCTCAAGAGAGCGAGCCATTCTTAAGTCAAGGGGAAGGGAGTTCCATAGCGTTGGTGACACTACTGAGAAGGCCCTATTTCTTGCCGCCGCCCCACGTACCTCCCTAGGTGGTGGCACTTGTAAAAAGGCCTTCTCTGATGACCTAAGAGGACGAGCCGGATTGTACGGGAGTAGGCGATCTCTAAGATACCCTGGTCCAGAACAGTATAGGGCTTTAAAAGTCAATACCAGCACCTTGAATTGGGCCCGGAAACAAATGGGCAGCCAATGCAGCCCCCGGAGAAGCGGACTGACAGAGTCGAACTGTAGATTATTTTTATTTGGTGCCAGAAAGCAGGCCATGTTTAGGAATATTAAGTCACTGGACTTAAATCAATGAACATGAGTTCAAATTCCTGCTTGGCCATGAAAGTCATTGTGTGATGGTGACCAATCACTGTCTTGCAGCCTAACCTACCTCATGGGGTTGTCAGGCTTATAAAATGGAAGGCAAACAAAGATGGTCCATGATATTATGAGCCTGACAGAAAACATCTTCAAGATTTTATTATCTCCTAGTGCTGTCAATTGCTGTTTTGATTAACCCGTGTCTGCTCAGCCCACAGGTGTACACATTTGGTCCCTGTTGCATCTATGCAATTTTGGGCCGAAATGTGTGAATTGTTTACTAAATGTGATGATCAACTTATTTTTGTCTTTGAACTATAAATTGCATTGGGGATTACTAATGTAGCCAAAAGGATAAATGACCAAAAAAAAAAAAAATGGCCCAAAACTATTCCCCTAGCATTGCACTTGCAGAGGCTGCTTTATGTTGTAGAGCAGCCTCCACCAATGAGTGTAGTGGGTCCGCTGTCAGGAAGGCCAGCAGACACCTGTCAGAACAGGTAAGCCCATGCAGGCAGTTGGAGGAAGGTGGGGAGGGGGTTTAATGGGGCAGGGTAGGCAGAACAGGGCAGTGATGGAGGCAGGTAGGATGAAAAGATCCACCTGCACAGAGTAAAGCAGACTTGTGTCGGCAATTGAGCAGGCACAGGTCCAAGATGCCCCAAGCAGTTGCTGAGGTTTACCCCAGGGCAAGGGCACAAATGTCCCCTTACCCCAAGGAGACCTCCAGCAGGATGAGATCCCCCACAGGAAAATCCCCCACAGGATGCAGTGGAAGCAACACCGGCACTGCTGCGTCACTGTGCGGGGATTTCTATAGGATTGGGCTGCCTGCCAAGAAAATAAAAATTGCACCTTCTATGAAGAAAGTATGCCAGGAAGGGTGGGATATTCCTGGAATGTAAACATAACATCTACGGCTGTCGTAACCCAGCAGGTCCCAATGGACCATGAGGAATGAGCATACCAGCTCAGTTATGCAGCATAGGGCAGGGCAGAAAAGAGAGCTCTCTCCTTGTATGGGGTCAGCCTCCTTGTGAGGAGAAGGTACTGGAGTTGTAGGGCCAAACTAGACATGACTGGGAACATCCATGTACGCAGAATTGGACTTGAGGGCAAATCCCTATAAAGCAGTCACATGGGGAGTTAATTTAAATGGAGCATTGACAGCTAGGGGGGCAGGGGAAGAACTGAATGCTTCCCCATACCAGGGTTAAAATGGCTAAAACCAAAAGGAGTGTTGGTGGGGAAACAAGGGTAGAGGGAGGCTGTGTTTTGCATTCAATTGCCCCTTGCAATGGTTTGTGGAGAACGGGCAGGCCTGTGGTCTTCATATCCTATTGAACCCACATAGTGGCTTTTATCATCAACTGCCAAACGTACAGGTTGTCAGATGGGAAGCAGGCAGTACTAAATGGTACTAGGGATTTATGGTGTGTTTTACTACAATGGTGTTTATTTGCAAATGTACAGTTGAGCAAGAGAGGAAGCAAAACACATAGGCAGGTAGGCCCCAATGCCACAGGACCCAATCCTATCGAATTTTCCAGTGCCTGTGCAGCTGTGCCAACGGGGCATGCACTGCATCCTGTGGTGGGGAGGCAGACACAGAGGCCCCCTCAAGGTACGGGAACATTTGTTCCCTTACCTCAGAACTGCATTGAGGCTGCACCGGTGCTGGAACATTGGAGGCCCACAGTCAGTCCAGCATCCCCAACATCCTTGAAGCGGTTTTTTCCATCCAGAAACATCTCAGCCACCTTTTCCTGCAAGCTACAAACCCCATTGTCTTCTCATGTGAAATCTGTAAGAACGTTCTCTCAGCCCAGACTTGGGAATTTTCTACTTCTCAGAAAAGAAGGGAGGACAAAGCATTCATTCCTGACATCATAAATCCACCTACTCGAGTGGCTGCATGTTTGTTTGTTTATTTCCTTCCCTTGCTGCTAGCAGAAAAATATTGCGAACGTCTTTCGATATCCAGTTCAGCACACGCTAGTCTTTTGTCAGATCACAGAGCAAATGCCACGATTAATAGCAGAACTGTCAAAGAAGCATCACCTGAAAACCCCTAAGAGTAACTTAAGACAAAGGCAGGTTGTCATTCTGGGTTTTTTCCTCTCTGCAGTTCTCAGAAATGTGTGTGTGTGTGTGTTGGGGAGGCAGCAACTGGGAATGGAATCTTGACTCTTGAAAGTGAGACACCTTGACAAACTTTGGTACAACTCAGGGCCACCCAGGTTGGTTCTGAAATGTTCTTATTCAAACAACAAGCATATGCAAACCGTTTTTTTTTTAAAGGAAGAATGAAATATTTCCTTCTCAATAAGATTCTTGTACTATTCCCCCAGTATAAGTGACAGTAATATGAACTGTTCAGCAGGGTCTCTGTGTATGGTGGTTCAGGTTGTGCACACACTGCACAAGGTTGCCACATCTAAGGGGGTGCCATTCACATCAGAAGGAGGAGGAATGTTGGCAGAACATCACTTCAGGGGGGACAGGAGGGGCAACGTTTTTTAATTAGAGCAAAGGTGTCTTTTTCTGGTCTGCCCAAAGGCACCATTTGAGCAAGCAGTGGCCCTGGTGTTCAAGGCAGAAGTAGGTATGATGTGGGAAGAGGTACATGATGGTGGACTTTTTGTGGTTTCATCATCATCATCATCATCATCATCATCATCCTAGCAGCCATGGGATCACAGTCCGGTGGGAATAGCTCTTTCCCCCATTCTATTTCACCAATCCAAACGCTCTCCAGATTGTCTATGGGGAGTGGAATTTCTGGAAAGCGGTACAAGACAAAAGGGTCCAGGCTGTGATCCTGATATGACACACAATGCATTGCTATAGGGACATGGTAGTTGTGAATTACCCTTTCGTTTGGGTGTTCTTTGTGGGTGCTATCTAAAAGGGCTATGTGATAATATATTCAGGTGTTCCAGGGAGGTCTTTATCCTTCCAGGAACTAGAACTTGCTTTAAAAATGATTTTTAAACTACTCCAAAATTGGGCTTTTATTTCCAATTGGGAGAGGGTGTCTTAATTGTGTCTCTACTTGTAAGTGGTGTCACAGACACTATCTAATACATATTCATGACAGCTGAAAGTCCGCATGGGTACAAAGCAGAATTAAGCCTCTGTCTCTCAGCTTCTACCCAGTCAAAGAAAATATGGAGGCGAAACATACCGCCCTAAGATACAAAGGTGCTATAAGGATTTCTGTAATGACGTTTGAAGCGCTTTTATCATTATTCACGCACTACTAATGCATTATTATTTTATTGCTATTAATCTCCTTTTAGTGTTTCATTGCTTTCTGTATTTTGCCTGGTTAATTTGTGTGCACGTACATGCACATTCACGCGTGGACACGCACACATAGATGTGTGTGTGCATGGCCATAGGGCAGCCATTTTTATTTTGGCTGGTTCTTGTTTCAGGGGAGTGGGTTGTCCTAACATAACATCTTTCTGCAACTCACTGTTTGAATTCTGCATTTCATTTCCTCTTGCACTCTTTATAACTTTTAAAATTTTTTTGCTTTGTTACTTTATTTAGCTGTAGTTAACGCCCCCAGGATCTGTTACCTCAGCATCTTATTAGAACACTTGACATGGTGTCAGTGGTACTGGTGTCATAATATCTTGTCTTATTAGGGATCACTTCAAGAGGGCTCCCTGAATGGGCTTGGCAAAAATGTATCCATGTGTTAATGTAGTTATGACCCTCAGTGGGGCACTTTCTATCTATAGGGATTGAAGTTAATGACAGTCTCTCTCTCTCTCTCTCTCTCTCTCTCTCTCTCTGTGCTGCCTGATGTCAGAGCTGAGAAAGGTATGAAGGGTATATAAGAGCTGTATTGCTCACCAACAAGGAAGGTAGAAGAAAAGGATACCCCCAGAGTCAGAAGCGAGTGTGAGACTGCTGCCTCTACTCTTTCCAAAGAAAACAGACATTTCCTGGATTTTCCCAGCTAATTTCTCTGCAAGGTAACTGTCTTGCTAAAGTTCTAGTTGGGTGTTTTTTTCCTACAGAAAGGGGGGGGGGGAAGGTGAAGACAAACAGGGAACTGTCTGCTTGTTCAAACAACTGTTGAAACAACAAACAACTGTTCAAATCAGAATAACTGATTTGAATAGAAAATTATTTTCTTTTAAAGAAATATAGTATCACCGTTGGAGAATCAAGGCAGATGATAGAACCATCGCTCCTGTTGTTATTAACTTGACAATAAAGAGTGCATGTTTTTGCTTGAGGTTTTTGCTTTATGATTCTTTTTCAGAATCATCCAAGGAGAGAGAGAGATGAGCAGCCTCAGAGGAATCTTCCTTTTCATTATCTTGTCTGTGACTTTAAATTCCTTGGAAGCAACTCCTGTCCAGAGGTCAGTAATCCTGGGTTAAGGGTATACTTGTCCTTCATTGATGCACAGTCTTCTTTTTGTCATGTCTGTTGCTAATGAGGGCAAGGGGGCAAGAAATGTAACCCGAAAAAAGCTCTTTTGCTTTCTTTTTGTTCTGATTTAAAGGCTTCTCTCTTTGGCTGAAGATTTATCTGATGGGACTCCCAACAGACAAGGGTGGCTCTTGCCCATTGGATCAAGAAGTACTGACTTTTTGGGACTTGATGGAGCACTCCTGGGAGAGGAAGGAATCAAACCCAAAAGGTACAAATGACTTTTGATTGCTTTCAATTCACATGCAAAACATGCACTGAGAGACAATGTATGGCATTTGCATGAGAGATTTTCTTGGCTTAGATGACTTTTTGATCAAATTCCTGAGATCATTCATATTTCCTGTGATCATTTATATTCCCCCCTCCAAAAAGTTTATAGGTTACCTATAGTATATTGTTCTATAGGTAAGCTGCAACTATCCTATTTTCAGCAGAATTGCTTTCTATTAATGGGTATGGGCCCAATGTTTTTGTGTTATGAAACCAGTTACTAAAAACCAGAAAGCTTTCTAAGGTATTCAACCCTCTTTGCACTTGCAAAAGACATTTTACTAATACTGAGATCCAGTAAACCCCACAGGTTTGAAATGGTATTATTAAGGGTTACTGCTTAGACTACAGGGGCACAATCATATGGGAATGTTATATGGAGTCTCTCAAACCCCCTCCCCCCCCCCAACATATCACTTTTTCCTTCAAATTCAAAACATCCTGAAAGTATGAATCTGGAGAGAGGCTAGAACTCAGAATGCAGAAAATGCCATGTTCCGACCTCAAGATCTCCAGGTACAGCTAGGACAGAGTTTAATCTGAAATCCTAGAGAGCTGCTGCCAGCCAATGTAGGTAATACTGCAGCTAGATGGACCAATAGTCTGATTCTATGAGGCAGTTTCATTCATTCATTCAAAAACAAACAACAAACCCCTGAATTTTTAGCATCTTTTTATCCTAACTGCTCTAATCAATATAAAGAAGCTATTGTGTGATTAAGTGAAATGTTTCACTGCCAAAGTTATTTCTCACTGCCAATGCCTTGGATGTGCATTGTTCATTTTATCTAGTCACCCACCCCAATGCCTTTGCAATAAACTAAAAAGAGAGACGTAGGCCAAGCATACAGATTTGTGGGTATACTAAATATCAGAAAAGTCGTCAAAAAGCGTGACCCAACTTTTGAATGTATTTTATTTAGGCTGCAGTCCGATGCTTACTTACCTGGGAGTAAATCCCATTGACTTCAATGGGGCTGGCTTCTGACTAGACAGGCATAAGATATATGCTGCTGGGAATCAATATAACCTGCAAGTACTGTACGTACCTCGACTTTTGTGTGGTTCCCAGTGCAACTGCAGTTAAGAAATCATAAATGCCATCTTCTTGTAGAATTTAAATTTCTATAGGCATAGCAATTTAACAGGTACCTAGAGTAATAAAGAGATAGGCATAATAAGGGGCAGCCCTTAATAGCCTTGTTAAGTGTCTAATTAATTTTAATCTGAGATCAGCAAATGGACTCATACCACACCTTCCAACCAGGAAAGAGATTATTCAAGAGATTATTATGATCATTCCTAGACATTATTCAAGCAAGAAATGCAATGAGCCCCTCTTCACTGCAGAAACGCAATGAGAAGGGATTGCGATGGGGTGACTTAACATAATGTGTCACCATTAGCACTAACCTTTCTCAGAGTTCTGAGAATATTAATGCTCTGCTATTCCCCAGGCTTTCTGGAGCAGATACAGGCAGGAGGTTGGATCCAAAGAACAGTGAATGGAAGGAAGATAGCCACTAGCAGTCTTCCGCAAACAGTTGCAGAAGGGCTTGCTCCTAAATTCAAACAGTGCTATAAATATATAATTTCAATAGCTGTGGATTGATGTATCCCATAGTGTATCCCACTCTGTTACCATAGCTAGTTCTCATGCTTCCATTTATGCAAGAAGTTGCAGAAGCAGAAGGATGCTTGGATTTACCTTCACTTTTCTGGAACAATGCTCAACCACAAGTTCAGAGCTGGCCCACCCATGAGGCCAACTGAAGCAGTCATTTCAAGCAGCATGATTGGGCAAGGATGCCCACTTCTGACTGATGACTTGCCTCTCCTAATCCTTCTCCTCTTCCGATTCCCTGGATTGGAAAAGGAGGAAGGGGAGAGAGCAGAAGTGTGTAAGGGAGGAGAGAAGTGGGCTAGAACTTCATTGGCATTATGTCCTACATTTTTATTTACTGGCCATAATGGGGAACAGGGGAGGAATAATCACCACCACCACCACCAGGCATCGCAGGTCCTTGGGAAGAACTCAATGCCTGGAAAAAAACAAACCAATCAATAACAACTACCTGACTGTGTGAAAATCTCAGAAGAAGAAGAAGAAGAAGAAGAAGAAGAAGAAGAAGAAGAAGAAGAAGAAGAAGAAGAAGAAGAAGAAGAAGAAGAAGAAGAAGAAGAAGAAGAAGAAGAAGAAGAAGAAGAAGAAGAAGAAGAAGAAGAAGAAGAAGAAGAAGAAGAAGAAGTTTTCAGCACCACCCACACAACTTTTTTTTGTACATTTACATTCTACCTTTATTCCATCATGGAACTCAAGGACACAAGACAGTTCTTTGGCTGTCTTCTGTCTAAGCACGGACCATCTGGTTCAGGCCGTGGGCTGGGATCCAGAGGAGCTTTTGTAACATTCTGCTTCTCCTTTGGCTTTAGAATAAGATTTGGAAAATCTGAAGGTTCAGTTTTCAAGATCATAATAGGTGTGTCACCCATACCCACTGAAATAACAGCAGCAATTCACACAAATCATTTGGTAGTGATCTCATTGATGACCTTTAAGATAGTATGAAAATTGAACCCCTGCAGAATAAAAGAAACTTTTGACAGACCAATCCTGAGCTGCCTGGGGCACCCAGGCTTGGTGGCACTGAGAAGGGCTGCCGCTGGATCCTGTGGAGTGGAGCCCCGCAGACCTGCCTCCCATCCCTCCCCCAGACACACCTCCAGCTCGCCCCCCTCCCTGCATCACGCCTCCCTGTCACACCTCCCCCCACCCTCTCTCTACCCTCCACCAGCCTCCCCGCTCCCCAGAACGCCTCCTCCCCACCCCATCCCCACCCCTGGCTACCGTTCCGCAGCTTGGCGGTCCGGGATACTGGGGCACTGGGTTAGCACCGGTGAGAGCCTGGCAGTGAGGCTGGCAAACGTGCCTTATGGCACGTTTGCAACAGTGCTTGGTGGCATGGAGCCATGCTGCCAAGCACAGGATTGGGCCCTAAGACAGTTAAAGAAATAGTTAATGAAACACATTCACAAAGCTGATATTAAAAGGATGTCAGTTATCAAAAACACACCTCCCCATTTAACAAAAGTTCTCTGCAGATTTCCTGCTTTATGGGAGGACAATAAATGTGCAATGTGAGAACCATCCAGGCATACAGGCTCACAGATGTTCCCCACCCTGACACCGCACAACAATTTTCCTAAGAGTCCAAAGCACTTTCACAGCCTTTTGGCAATTTTCTAAGGTAAACTAGTATTTTTACCTCCAGATTACAGATGGTGTCTAAAGACTGAAAGTTAGTATCCGGCCTAAGGTTATCCAGAGGGTTCGTGGGTGAGAGATAGTGGAGTTTCATCCCAGCCAACATTTCACCAGTTGAAGTGGGGAGGTATTGCTGATGGCTCTGCCTCCAGTATTCATCTATTTTGCAATCACCTGCCTTCCCCAACTTAAAAAGATGAAAGGGTATTTATTCCCCATTAGCGAATGGGGGGGGGGGGATATGGGAATATTCTATTACAAGAAAACGTATAATTCTCCTTGGAGAGATTATCAGCTGTTCAGAATGTGACTCGTAGCTGCAGTGTATGAAGTGTATGAACATATATGTGCAGAGAATGTGCAGTGCATGTGCAGTGCATGAACTGGAAGGCTGTACATTGCCAAAGCCCTGAAGTGTCTGCACTGTGCATGTGTTGGTACTGAAGATAAGACGCAGCAGTGTATCTCCAGCCTCTAAGTGGAGTGCTCCCTGATAAGGTCTTCAGCCACAAAGCAGAAGCGTTTCAAGAGGATGGAACGGAAGAAAGTCAGCTTGTTTTCATCAGCACTCCCTTGAGGCTTTCCCCTACTGTTCTGTATAGTACTACAGCAGTGGTTCCCAAACTTTTTCAACTGGTGGCTCTCTTGACCTACTGGGCTTCTCATTAGGGCTACAATCCTATGCAATCTATAGGGCGGTGGGGTTTTTGCAAGGATTCCGCGTCTCCTCTGACTGGTTTCTTTGCCTCCCTGGGGAGCCATGGCTCACAGTTTGGCAACCACTGTGCTACAGGGTTAGGTTTGAAATGGTTACGAGCTCCAGAGCTGAACATTTTATTGCTGCAGTGCTGTGTGTGCGTCTACAACTGTGCAAAGTGTCCTCTTTTGAAACACCCTGTATAGTGCAAGGCAGAGATACTTTTTTAAATTCATGGTTCCAACTTTTATTTCCCTGTGCCTCACAGTTAGTAAAAACTGTTAAGGGCTTGAGCAGGCTGATTTCTCATCTGCACTCACCCTCCATGTCCCCTTTCTACTCCTTTAATAGATACCTTTGACATTTCATGGTTCAGCTTTTCTTAATGATAGACTTAAAATAGCCTTCTATGAGATCCTTGTTAACATGGACTATGGCACAATAGCCATTTAGTGTGAAATTAAAGACAAGCCCTTAGCATACAGGTCATTTGGCAGCCTCTGTCGGAGATGTAGCTAACAAGCAGATGTAGCAATTTGTTGTGGGCTAGAGCTTGAATATAGCAGATGCTCAGGAGAAACTTTACAGAAAGTAACTGGGGAGGTCTTGCCACTGATGAATGGAGTTTGGCGCACTGACAGGAGCAAGTGATTGTCATGCTAATCTGTCTCATGATATCAGCAACTTCTCTAAACAGCCTTTAAAAGTTCATCTGAAAGCTAAACATTGAGTCATTGTTGCCACTTAGTGACTTAACTATACTATAATTATCATTTTCGAGAGATGCCCTGAAGGTGCTGCTATGAAAATCCATAAAATACTGTATCAAACTGAGGTCTTTGTATACAATAACCAACTACTATTATTAACACAGAGACCTTTCAGCATATTCCCCCCCCCCCCACACACACACACTGCATTTTCAGAATAAAGAAAGTGGCAATCTTAACAGTTACTTGTTACTAGTAACTTGTTCATGTTACTTCTAATTCACTTGTGGTGAATTAGAAGAATTTCCACATGAGCCTAGTATATACAAAGTTAACTTAAAAGCTACCCTTCCAGATGGACTATGGGTTCATTTAGTCCAGATCAGTGGTGGAATTCAGCAGGTTCTCACCTATTCTATAGAACCCCTACCTAATCCAGCTGTTGGTTCTAAGAACCGTTTGCTGGCCAGGGAGCTCGTGCCTTGAAATGTCAGGGCTAACCCTCCTGGGGGCAGCAGCCATGCGGGGCCAACCTGTCCCGGAGGAAAGGGGGTCACTCCCAGCGGGTGCCGAGGCCGCTGGGGCTGAAGGGGCGAGCCGGACGCGGCCAGCTGGAGTCTCCCGCAACACAGCTGCCACTCACCAGCCCTTGCGAGCTCGCTTTCGCAGCTCCTGCGAAAGGGCGCGAATGGCTGGTGCGCCCGCAGATGCAGCCTGCTGACAAGGGTGAGAGAAGCAGCCCAGCTGCCCGCCCCGCGCCTCCCCTCCCCGGCCGAGCTGGCCGACTGGCAAGTAGATTGCTCCTGCGCCTGGAGGCTCCTTGGGCTCAGCTCTCCCGGTGGGTTGGGGGCGCAGGCAGGACAAAGAGGAGGGCGCTGGAGCAGCTCCCGCCCAAAGAGCCCCTGCTGCCCCTGAGGGCGAGCCCCCCCACCCCCCTGCCTTTGCAGCAGACAATTGAAGCTGAGTTGCTCATTGCTCATTAGGACATAGAACCTGTTGTTAATTTATTTGAATCCCACCACTGGTCCAGATGCTTTCAATTTGGTAGGACCCTGCCTTGGTCCCCCCCAGTCAGTGTCCCCCAATCGAAAACAATTGCTCTTGAGCAAGACAACAGTTTTAACCTAGTTGAAAAATAATTGATTAAAGGGGGGGAGACAGTGTGTGACTTTTTGCACATTTATGAGACACCAGCAGAAGAAGAATGACAAATCTGGGAGCAATGGTAGAAAAGGTAAATGGCACTGGACATCCCTGATTCATCCTTCCTACAATAATTATTTATTTATGCAGCACCAACAATATACATAATGCTTTAAATAAAGAGTCCTTGCCACAAGGCACTTGCTGTCTAGAGCAGGGGTGTCAAACATAAGGCCGGGGGGCCAGATGCGACCCGCGGAAGCTTTTTATCCAGCCCTCAGGCTCTCAGCTGCTGAGCAGTGCTAAGGAGTTACTGCTTTTGAAAGGGCAGCCCACATGAAAATTGGCTCTCCCATATCTTGAAATATGATCAAGATTTGCGTATTTTCTCTTCTGTCATTTGCAGCTAATGAGTTCCTAAGTGAGGAAAAGGTACTTATTTTTGGTTAAGATCTGTTTAATGACATCACTTCCTGCCTAATGACATCATTTCCAGCCCTTAGCAGGCATCATGAATGCTATTCGGCCCTCTGTATGAAACGAGTTTGACACCCCTGGTCTAGAGGGGTGGAAAACAAAGGAGAGAGGGAAGGGGACAGAGGCAGGTGGAAACAGGGGAAGCATATGTGCTTGTTTCAGTTATGATGTACTTAACAGGTACACTAGAGAATGGGAGAAAAACCTAGGAAAGCACCAACTGGCAACAGACTGGACATGGGGAATGAAGGAGAGAGCTAAGATGATGTGCCTGATCTGTGGGGTAGATGATAATGTCACTGGAAGAGGATGAGGACAGAAAGCATTGGGAGCAGAGCCTGGTGTGGGGGAAGATGAGTTCATTCTTGTACACATTGAGCATAAAACAGCAATGAACCAGCCAGGCTGAAGAATCAGTTGGGCAGTTTGATATTCAGAATTGGACAGATGCAAAAAAGTTTAGGGGTAGAAAATGATTGCTGGCATATTGTTGGTATATAGGTGCTACTGTAAGCTATGGGGTTTGATGGATTTATTCAGAATCAGGCTGCAGAAGGAGAATAGTGGGGGGCCAAGAAAAGCATCCTGAAGAATGCTGAGAGAAAGGGGGTGGGGGACAGAGATAGAGCTTCCTTTGTGGAAACAGTGAACAAGTGCATAGACAGGTTAGACTAGACAAACTGTTCCAGTTTAAAAGAATCTGAAGGAATTGTATTGTCGTTACTTTAGGTGCCAGGCTAACCTACATAATTTTGATCCAGTTAGAGCACAATCTCGTTGGGCTGGCACAAGTCCCTTGCACTGGCCCAGGAGGGTCATAAACATGCTGTAAAGTACATTTGTACCTCCATATGAGTCAGCTGGGCCGGCGCAGGGATGTGTGCCAGCTTGCAGAGGCCAGATCCAGTCTCTGCACCGACCTGCACAGTTCATGTCAGCCTTTCCAGGTTGGCATGAGAATCTGGAGGGTGGGCCTGTGGGCAGGCAGGGAGGAGGTGTTTCGGGCCTGTGGGAGTGGGGAGTAGGCAGGCCTGTGGAAGGGCAGGGAGTGGGAGGCAGGGCCAGGATCCAACAGTTATGCTGGATCCTAACCCCAGTCCCAGGCAGCACGGAGCAGCTCCAGGCTGCTCCATTCTGCTCAGATTTGCACCACCTCTTTATGTGGTGCAGATCTGAGTAGACTCATTGGGGCTGCTGCAGCTCTCCTGGGGTAAGAGGAATTTTTTTATCTTGCTTCTGGCTGAGCCTCAACCAGCCCCAAACCTGCACTGGATACAGCACAGGTCGACCAGCCTGCCTATTCCAGCACAAATTAGTATACGCTGTCCAGAAGGCAAACCCTTTCTTATATATTGAGCAGGAAATTCCAGGAAATCTGACCAAAGGACATCCTGGCTTGGGCAGGAAGACTCAACATAAGATTTTCTGCTCTTCTACTACTGAATAAATCACCTTGTATAATCTCCCCCTTGCCTGCTTGAGTCTTCTGAATGGATATCTTAAAGAAGGATTCATTTCAAGCAATCTGCCATTACTATCACCAGAATTTTAAGGTCCTTATCGAGATCGCCCTACAACTGGAAGGAGACAGAATGCTAGCTAGCTTTAATACAAAAGAGATATTGTGCTTTTTAGGGTGCAATCTAAACTGGCATTTAAACCAGCTTATGGCACTTGTGCCATCTTCCGGGTGTCATGAACATGCTGTAAACCATCTTCATGCCACCTCAGGAGTTGGGGAGGCTGCCGTGAGAACACATGCCAGCCTCTCTGTGCCAGATTCAGCAACAGACTTGGTGAGTTTGTGCCAGCCAAGGACAGCCAGTGTGGGATGTTGGAGAGGACAGAAGAGGGCTCTTTTGGATCAGTGGGTGGGCTGGGCCCAAGAAGGTGGTGAGACCAGCCTCCGGCACTTAGGCTGGATCCTAAATCCCCTCCTGAGCAGCTTGGTGTTACACCTGGCTGCTTGAATCTGCCCTAGTGATTTAGCTGGTACACATCTGAGTAGCCCCATTGAAGTGGATGCCACATGACATGGAATAAGGGGAAATAAATTCCCTTACTCTGAGTTGCATGGGATCCACCTCAAACCCTGCACTGGATACAGCACAGGCCAACCCCCCTGCCTGTTCCAGCACAAGTTAGGATTGGGCTGTTAGTTTGTTAACCCCTCTGAATTCTCATTAACCTCATTAAGGTTCACTAACATGTGGAACTCCTTGCCATAGGATGTGGTGATGGCACCTGGCCTAGATGCCTTTGAAAGGGGATTGGACTGATTTAGGGAAGAAATGTCCATCAGTGGTTAAAAGCCATGATGAGTTTTAGAGGTAACCAATCTCTAAGTGGCAGGAACAAGGGAGTGCCAACAGGATACAGGTACCTTGTTGTCTGTGTACTCCCAGAGGCATCTAGTGGGCCACTGTGATATACAGGAAGTTGGACTAGATGGGTCTTTGGCTTGATCCAGCAAGGTTCTTCTTATATTCTCATTCCATTTTAAGAGGAAAAGATACCAGATAAACTTGGTCAGGTCAAGGCCTGTTCAGACATCATTTTATCAATTGATCATTTTATCAATTGCTACATCTGTTGGAGAAACAGGAGTTCCAAGTTCTGCTTTTTTTAACCAATGGAGAGATGGGTGAAAACAGTTTTATTTTTTCACGGATTTCGGTGTTTTCCACAGTTAGAAGTTCAGAAAATGGAGTTATGTGTTTTCTTCTAAGGGCACATTTTTATAAATTATAATTATTCACCATAAAAGTGTATCAGGTAGATGTTATAGGTGGTGGTATAGTGTCAGCAGAAGTAGCCACATGCATGTAGAAGTGTTAGAGAATGTGCAGAGGTGTTAAAGAATGGTGTTGTTTTTTCACAGATTTTTCAGATAGAGAAGTGCAGAAAGCAGCGTTGTGTGTTTTTATTTCACTATCACCGAAAACCCACCCCTACCAATGGGTTGTATCCTTTGTAGCATGAGTACAACAGCACAAGTACAAACCATCTTCCCCATCCCCTCTGAGCCCCCAGCAGATATTGGAGTGCTTGTAGCAAAGTTTTTATGGTGCTGTTGTCTCTGTTTTTGATCTCTTCAGTCACCGCTTGGAGAAACGGAAGTGCAACACTGCCACGTGCGTCACACAACGCTTGGCTGACTTCCTGGTGCGTTCCAGCAACACCATCGGAACGATCTACACACCTACGAATGTAGGATCCAACACCTATGGCAAGAGAGATACAGAACCTCCAAACTATCTACAGCTTTAATATCTCAAGATGGTGATGGCTGCAGTCTTCATTAGGAGTTCCTTCCTTCCCCCCCCCCTTTTATGTATAAGGTCCTGGTCTTCAAAGTTCTCTGTCCAAGTTTTCTTCATTTTAATGAGGCTGCCACTTGGGTGAGCTATTTGAAGATTTGGCCGCCCACACAACCGTCTTGAATTTGATCACTGACTACCTGTTTATTCTTACCAGTGCCTTGTTTCCTTTGTGTGCATTTTATGTACGTGACTTTCGTGGGTGCCTTTCCACTGTGTGTGTGGGATGGCATACACAGGGTTGCAAAGCAGTGATGCTCCTAGAATCCACATGCTTGTGAAACTCCTCTGTTAAGAAAAATAACAATAATAATAATAATAATAATAATAAACCTCACACACACATGCCACAAAAATCTGAAATGTAAAAGTGCTACATATGTTTGGGTTGTTTTTAATTAAAAAGATGAAAAAGACAAAATGAGAGCTGTACATCTTTGTAGTCCAACCTATGCAAAGATGTTTTCTATCAGTGAAATCTGCCTTAAGCCACATTCACATGAACAGTTATGTCAGCTCAACAAACCTGTAATATGGTTTGCATCTATGTTGTTTTCTTGCACACCTAAACTCATTGTTTGAAGGACAAATCCCATTATAACTGGCTCCTATGTGGAGGTTGTGTTATCATGCAAAGCAGTCTTGAGAGAGAGGTTAGAGAAAGTGTGGACTAGCTAGAGCAATCAACTTCAGGTAGAGTGGGGATGACCCTCTCTGAAACCCTAGAGCAGTGTTTCTCAGCACTTGTCTTCCATCATACCACTTCACATGATCCACTTATTCGAAGTACCACCAGAAGTAAGTGGCAATGGCATCATCACCTGTTACTTCTGGGCTGGGAGGCCAGATGCAACAAGACCAACACCAGTAAGAGAGTGGACCGTAGGGCTGTTGTGAACATGGAAAAGCATGCTTTTGAGCTCTGCTCACTGAGCCAAGACTCCTACTGCTGTTCGTTGTGTCGCGTTCCTGGTCTCACACCCCTGAATCCAGGGGTCCAGTAAGTACCACCATACACCACCTCAGGTACCACTGGTGGTACCCATAACACTGGTTGAGAAACACTGCCCTGAAGGTTCCCTGCCAGTCAGTGTAAACAACACTAAGAAGATGGGTCACTGATCTGAGTCAGTAGAAGGCAGTTTCATACATAAAGTGCAGTCTGCAGCCATTCCAGACAGGCGCTCGCTCTCGCTTTCGCTCTCTCTCTCTCTCAGGTCTAGGTCGGACACTAGCTACTGAGAATTCTGTAGTTGTCATTTTAGATTCACTCTGTGACCCCCTCCAACTGTCAACAAGTGAGGTCTCTGCCTTCTATTCCTCTGCTATTGATTAATTGGCTGCATGTTGATACTGCTTTTCCACCAAAACAACCAAGGTGATCTACAATCTAAAATGTATTAAGCAGATGAAGGTACCAGCTCTGTTACAAAACTCTACATGAGTTATGTAGAGGTTGCAGAATAACCAGGAGAAAGCTGACTGCAGGAAACAGCCCCTGGAGAAGGGCTCTCTGTGTTGTCCCTCACTCAGATCCCAGTCACGTAGAACAAGCACGGAGGGAGACACTTCTGGAACGAGGAGAGCCATATGACAATCGGTCCCAGCTGAGTTAATGTAGGTGGCCTTGGTGGCTCATCAAGCAGCCTGGCAAAATTTGAAACAGTCTGTCTCTTCCATAAAACTTTACAGACTAATAGGTTGTCTTGGGCGAGAGAGCCACTGTCCCAAACTGGTCCCATCCCTCATGTCCTTTCTAGACTCTCTGTATGTACTCTTAAGATAACCAGTTCCCAAAGAGACCTGGGCTCCTGTTCCTTCAAAAGTGCCATAGTTAAGAAGGGAATTTTGGCAGTATTGCTTTTTTGTCTCCTGCGCTACTGGGGCATGACAAGTTGCGCTTGCAACTCCAAAACACACCAGGGTCTTTTCCTCACTTGTATCTGGCCACCTGTTGTAAATAGGGCAAGGTGGTTAAAGGATATTAAAAAAATTAATAATCCACATTAAGGATAAATGCAACCACTGCAGGAGGGGAAATGCTAAAGAGATCAAGGAAGTGGGGTGGGTGTGGGTTTAATTTCCACCTAACTCCATCCCACGCACTACTGCCTGCAGGTGCCTGTCCTGTTCCCTCCTCAGTTGTGCTTATGGAAGCTAGGTGGAGGGATTTAGACAGGGCAAATGATTCAGGGAATGCTTTGGTTGAATGCTTCCGTAGCTCCACTTGCACAATCAAAGTATTGTGTGTGTACAGGTGTACACACACACACACACAGAGTTTGATTTGGTTCAGATCAGTCATGCGTCTCATACCATAATGTATAGTTTGGCCCACAGTGACTTTGGGAAATTTTTTGACAGGAGACTAAAGATTGGAAGAAATTTCCAAACAGGCAGGTGTAAAAGAAAGCCGGCTGTGAAGCTGACATAAAATGTCCACGAATCATAGTTTGCCTCCCAAGAGGGAATGGCAACCAATCCTGGCTTTTTGATTAGTGTCTCTGTATGATGCTTCCTGTGATGTGCCATGATGTTTGGCTCTTGTCTGCACCTCTTAGGCACAACTAGTTAGATTAGGAAGTGGCTGCCAGGCAAAAGATTCTGGGGCAGGGGGGAGCTGCTGACCTTGGGACACCTACAATTGACCAGGAAAACAAAAAACCCTAGGGCATATATACAGGAGGAATTTTATGTGAGGAGCACTGAAAAATATGATACCAAACAATGAATAGATTGAAAAGTGCAAAACAGCTCAGGGCGCAATCCTACTCTGTGCTAGAATGGGCAAGCCAAGAGGCTTGCACTGTATCCAGCGCAGGATAGGGGCCCAAGGCAGCTCAGCCAGAGGTAAGGGGAAACTTTTCCCCTTACCTTTGCCCCAGTGGGTCTCCTTGGACTTGCGCCACCTCCTGAGTGGCGCAAGTAGGAGAGCGGAGCAGCTGCACGCCATTCCAAACTCCCTGGGAACGAGGGTTGGGATCCAGCATAAGTGCTGGATCCCAGCCCTGTCTCCCACTCTCCCCCGCCCACCCCCGGGGCCGCCCATCACCTGCACTCCCCCTGCCCAGGAACACCTCTCTCCCACCTCCCCGCTCACCCAAAAGTTTGGTCGGCCCAGCCGGGCTGACACAAGCCAAGGTGAGGCAGCTGGCGTGAAGGCTTGTGTCAACCTCCACAGGCCGGTGCACCTCTGAGCGCCGGCCTGGCTTCCTCCCGAGGAGGTGCAAACATACCGATCCTCCTGGGACAGCGCAAGGGACTTGTACCGGCCCATGGGTGCCCCAGGATTGCACCCTCAGAGTCTTAAATGGTTGTGTGAGAGAAAGAGGGAGGAGGGTGGTGGGTGTGGTGAATTTAAACCTATCACCCTTTATCAAAAGGGGTTACCTTGCTGAACTCTGGACTGAACTAAGATCAAAGGGCCTGATGACACCATTAGATAACACCACCCAGCAAGCATGTGCGGAAACTGCAGCCAATCTGGCCCAATGCCTTTTTGAACAATGGGCAAGAATGATACCTGTAGCACCCCAGTGAGTTCTGTTCACACCAGCCCATTGGCTGAGTACATATACCTGACCATGCTTAGGGGAAGTCCCCTGGATGAGGTTAGGTTTTTTCCCCCCTCTGGACTAGCCAATTAGAGAGACTGGAACTCAATTCTCCAGTGCTCCTCAAATGAGGGAAGATTTATGCTCTTGTCTTTAGGGAACAGAATGACTTGTCTCAAGGTGATTCACCTCTTGGGTAGCTGGAGATGAGAGATGGCATCTTCCAGAGTATGTTTTAATGCAGGGTTTTAGAAACTAGTTTTTCATTTTTATTCTTGCTTTGAACACAGTTCTTCATTTTCTCCATGGCCTTTTTTTCTACAATATGCTCTTTCTGTTTTTTAGAAGCCCTAGTAAAACATATGAGTTGAGAGTAATTTGCCTCCTCACTCCTTGACAGACAGCTTGAGCCAAATGCTATGTGGGCTTGGAGCTTGTGGGGGGTGGGTGGTGGAGAGGAACGAAGCAGAGGAGCAAGAGGCTTCCGGGGTCAGTTGCCACTCCTTTTTCTCCTCATCAAGCAGGCTTCGGTGCTGAGGGATGCCTTGGTCAAATTCACCTCTGGTGGCAGCAGACAGCAAACCCCCCTCCTTCTGGATCAGGTTGGGACATTGCAATGACAGCCAAGACAGGTTATCATGGTATAGCTCAGTCTCCCCCTTGAGGGATCCTAAAGTGCATGGGAAATGTGACTCATGGGGTGTGCACCATCTCCCATTGGCTCAGCAGGTCTGCTGAAATAGAGGTGGGACAACAAAATGAAAAATTGGAGCTAGGAACTGCTGTTTCTTCATGACATAAAAATAGGCAATCATTTCTTAATAACCAATTCTTCTTAAAGTATTCCATAAAAGCAGGCAGAATAAACAAGAGACCACCATAAATTAATAACAACCACTGAATGTTACAAAGAACAAGGAAAGTAAACATATGAAGAGCCATGGAAATGGAGCAAGAGGCCCCGAGAGCCCCATTTGCAACCTTGAATTCTGACAGTCTGATAAAACGTTGAATTTGTGTCTTTCCACGGTGAGCACCCTAAGAAATTGATTTCCCCTTTGAAAGAACTTGGATTAAAATAATAAATAATGCTTATGCACCAGATTCAGAAAATGAGGCAATACTTTGAATAGGAAAGGAGATCCATTCTGAAGGAAGTGTTATTTCAGGATGAATGAAGGCAATGAAATGCTTTTTTTCCCCTTGCTGGGCAGAAAACTGAAGGCTTTTAAAAACTCTGTTTGCACTTAATCAAAAGTATTAAAACAGCCACCAGAGAACTGATGCGCCGAGTCTCATGAATTCAGATGCTGGTTTGGCACAGAGTCTAAAATAGCTTTTAAAACAATGTTCATAGACAATTTCATGGAGGCGGATGGCTCTGTCAGCAGCTATTAGCCATGATAGCTGATATAAAAAAAACAGATTTTTAAAAAACATCATTTGAAATGTTTATAGGTGTTTTTCTATTTTTTCAAAAAAAAACCAAAGCAGCTTAAAATAAAGTCATCTGACGGCAGCCCAATCCTGAGCTTCCTGGCAACTGCTGGCGCAGCAGCACCAAAGTGGCTACTGCTGTATTCAGCAGATGCTGCAAAGCAGCCAGAGGTCTCCTCGGGAGGCTTTTGTCCCCTTCTCCCAGGGAAAGCCCCAAGCCCCACAATAAGGCTTCTCAAGTCTGTGCCGGCTATTTTGCCGGTGCAGATTTGAGAGACTCAACCTGATAAGGAGTTCAGGATCAAGCAGAGCAGAGCTCCACCAATCCTGTCCCCTCCTCCCCGGTTCCTCCCATGCTCTGCCCTCTCCCGCCCCCCAGTGGCCGCACCGCCGTCCAGTGATTTAACTTACCCACAGCTGTGGCACATCCTCTTCCTTCTGGTGTTGGGCCCAGCACCTGACTGCCGCAGGCCCAGCGCCAGTGCTCCTTATTTGCCGGGTGCCCTAAGCATGCTTTACAGCACCCAGCGCTAGAGTTCGGCACTGGCACTGGGTCTCTTAGGATTGGGCCCTAAAACAGTAAAAATAAAGCAATAAAACCAATTGTACAGAAACAATAGCAGTCAGAAGCAGCAGAACCGGGGAAAAATATAATAAAAATCTAACTAGAACCTCTATGGTCAATAGCAGTATACCTTAGAATTTCAGATAAACAACAAAGTAGGGCTGTTGGCTTTACATCCAGTTTGTGCACTTTCCGGGAGCACCTGATTTGTCCAGTATGGGCTTACCCTATGGCAAGGGAACAAATGTTTTCCTCTTACACCAAGGAGGTGTCCAGGGCCCAAAACACCCCTGTAGGATACAGCAGGTGCCATGTTGGCACCACCACACAAGGAGTTAGGTCTGGGCTTTAAAGTACCTGCCTTGGTGTTAAGGAGCTATGTCAACATAACTGTATACTTCAGTAAGGGAACCAAATTCGCAATTGTCCACAACAGTCTAATCCAAGTTGTGGCAGGCTACCACCATGGGGCAGAGGCTGTGTGTGAAGCAATTTGTGATGAGGGAGACTGGACGCATGGCCAAAGCAGTGTCAGAAGATAGGCAAAGAGTCAAAGTCGGATGAGCAGGCTACAGTGAGCGATGGCAAGGTAAGTGAGCATAATGACAGAGGGTGGACAGGAAAACAGACCTATGCATGGCAAAGAGATTAACCCTGGGAAGCCCTTGGTGAAACTGAGCCCAGTTAGACCTGCAATACAGATAGCCACAAACACTATTTGCTAGCTGTCTAAGGGCATAATCCTACCTTGCGCTGGAACAGGCAAGCCAAGAGGCTTGCACTGTATCCAGCACAGGATAGGGGCCCCAGGTGGCTCACCCAGAGGCAAGGGGAAACTTTTCCCCTCACCCCTGGGTAAGGCGCCTTTTCCTCCTATGGGTCTCCTTAGATTTGCGCCACTTCCTGAGCAGTCCAAGGAGAGCAGAGTGGCGCAAGTCCAAGAAGAGCGGAGCAGCTTGATGTCACTCCAATCTCTCCGGGAACAGGGGTCGGGATCCAGCATAACTGCCGGATCTCAGTCCCACCTCCTGCTCCCCAACCACCCGTCCCCAGGGCCGCCTACTGCCTGTCCTTCCCCCACCCTCCCCTCACCCAGGAATGCCTCCCTCTCGCCTCCCTACCACCCACCCCAGAGCCTTGTGTCCTTCCAGCCGGGCCAATACAAGCCTCGCACAGGAAAACACCACAGAGGCTGGATTCAGCCTCCGTGTTTCAGCACACCACCGTGTGCCAGCGTGGCTTACTCCTGAGGAGGCATAAGGCACGTTTGTGACCTTCCTGGGCCGACGCAAGGGACTTGTGTCGGCCCACAGGCACTTCAAGATTGCGCCTTAAGTTGGTATTTCATTCAGTGCAACGTGGTTTTATCTTTTGTGTTTTCTTTCCCTGGTTGTTTTTTTAAAGAAATTTCTGCTGTTCTAAATCCAAGAACTCATATTTCATACACCAGTCAAATCAGATCATCTTCTCCTTGAAAGTCATTACATACTGTTCCTCTGAAAAGCCGACAAAGGCTAAGTCAAATCTCTGGGTAAGATAAATCATTTAAAATGTTAATCATTGTGCAACTTTCTTATCCTTTTGTAATGTTAAAGGTTCTTAACAATAGACTATATTCAAATTATTCTGATCATGCAGGAAGGTTTGTATCACTATCATGCTATCATTTGACAATGCTGAACTGTTTTGCATTATCAGTTCCTGTGTTAAGTTCTCAAATTACAGATAAGAGTTCCATTTTGGGTAATATTTCTGGTTGTGCTGAAAGAAAGAAAGAAAGAAAGAAAGAAAGAAAGAAAGAAAGAAAGAAAGAAAGAAAGAAAGAAAGAAAGAAAGAAAGAAAGAAAGAAAGAAAGAAAGAAAGAAAGAAAGAAGTTCACAGCAGAGCCACTGGACAATCTCATCCCTGCTTAATCTGAACAGCTGCTTATGTCATCATCACATGGCAATATTCTTAAATTAATCTAGAAAAATAATCATTCTTAAATTGATTCTATATTATGATCAGTGGTATTAATTTACTATTATTTATTTGCATCCCCGATGCAGTAAATTAAAAGGCTGTTCATTCTGGCCACTGTGAAAAGACTCTTTGTCCAACATCTAAAGAGAAGTGTCCATTCTCATTAGTTCTTATTAAATAGACTGATTAAAATGGTCTAATTTTGCCATCTTGCACTGATTCACAGACTGACCTGGTTGAGGATCCTCTTTGTATAGTAGGAGAGCTGAGCTTCACCCACACACCTCCGCCACCTATTAAGTAATATGGGATGTCAGTGCTCCACGATGAGGCCTACTCTGTGGTCTCTAATTAGCATTATTCAATCCACTTGAGGAAGAAAAAGAGGAAGATTGTACAAAACTAATCCACACGTACACCACTGTGCTTGAAGTGCTTGTACCATTACATTATTGTGTGGAAAGACAGTGTCAGCCCAATCCTAACTTGTGCTGGAACAGACAGGCCGGCAGGCCTGTGCTGTATCCTGTGCAAATTTTAGGCTGCCTAAGGCTCAGCCCAAGGCAAGGGGAAACCTTTCCCCTTATCCTGGGGAGAGCTGCAGCAGCCCCAATACGTCTACTCGGGTCCGTGCTGCCTAAAGAGGTGTTGCAAATCTGAGCAGCCTGGGACTGCCCCAGGCCACCTGGGAACACTGCTAGGATCCTGCATTACTGCCGGATCCTGGCCCTGCCTCCTGCTCCCCACCCACCTGCCCCCGGGAATGCCTGCCGCCCACCCTTCCTCCCCCCTGAAACGCCTTCCCCTGCCTTCTCCCCACCCTCCCCACATCCCCCCAGACCCTGTGCTGGCAGAGCTCAGTCAATGCAAACTCACTCAGCCTTGGGCTTGTGTTGGCGTGGGGAGGTTGGAACATGTCCGTGCGCTGGCCTATCTCCCTGGAGAGTGGTGCGAAAGTGCTTTAGGGCACTTTGCACTTTACGGTATGTTGAAAACTCTACCGCAGGGGTCCCCAGTGTTTAGGAGCCCACAGATCACTGAGGCAAAAATTGGAATTGTTATGGTCTACATGCAACCCCCCACTCCCACCACACAAAAAATGTGATTAAATTTGTAATAGAGATTTATTAGAGACGTATTAGATTTATTATTTATTATAGAGAAGATTTGTGGGTTGCAGCTTTTGTTGCCAGCTGTGGCTGCTGGTGGTCCATATTCCATCCTCTCTGGTGGTCCATGGGGAAGCGTCTCCGGTGCAAGTACTCCCACAAAGACTACTAGAGAGAGTGGAGAACAGACCGCCTGCAGCCGGCACTGAAGTGGTCCATGGGGGAGCTATCACTCAGCAAGATGCTGGAAGTGTTGAAAGGCAATCCTTTTTTCCCTGAGACCTTGCAGACCACTTCTCAGGGTCTTTCAGACCACCTGAGGTCTGTGGGCCACAGATTGGAAACTAGTGCTCTACTGCTTGGGTTATCATGTTCACTTCAGGGAAAGAACAGGGGAATCTAGGCATTCCATTCCAAAAGCACTGCCATCCCTCCTCATGGCATCCTTGAGAAGCTTTCGAAGGAGGAAAGATAACTTTTGCATTTTACAATGGCTGATTGAGTCATTCTTGTCTCCACGTACCTGAAACATCAGCAGGAGATTTTCACTTGGGCTAAAAAAAAATGCCCATAAATGCTGGCAGCCTCAATTACATTAGATTTATTTCCATGATGCCGTCATTGCCTAAGGGACAGCAAGATTGGGTAGCTCTGACTAATGCAATGCTTGTGAATTACTAAGACAAGAAATCAGTTCTTGTCAAACATTATGAGCCTGACACCTTCTTCTCCTCCCTCTACATTTTCATCATCAAAAGTGGAGTTCCAAGGTGGCGGGGGGAAAAAAGGAGATATACAGATATACGTCTTCTCAGTACTTGCTCTCAGAAAATTCTCAGCACTTGCTGGAACTGATCAGACAGACAGACGGCACTGGGTTGAGTTCTGGCTGTTTTCAGTATAATCAACATCGACTAGAACAGCTTATTTACGTCATTTGTAGCTGTCCTCGGTTAGAATGTGCTATTATTTGCTTCTGAAAAGATCCAGCAG
Organism: Tiliqua scincoides; assembly: GCF_035046505.1. Lineage (NCBI taxonomy): Eukaryota > Metazoa > Chordata > Lepidosauria > Squamata > Scincidae > Tiliqua > Tiliqua scincoides. The sequence goes on along the minus strand of NC_089827.1, from coordinate 36,887,543 downwards.
TGCAATTTTTCTCTTGCATTTCAATTAGTCTACTTTTCCTTTTACAGGCAGAAAGGAGGGTACACAAGATTAAGAACTGGTGCTCAGCCTTCAGTTTCATAAGGGAGACACCATTGCTTTGGTGTGAGCAAAGTCAGATTCAGATTCAGATTCAGACACCTTTATTAGGCATTATTAAGCTTACAAAAAAAAAAAAACATACAGAAGTGCACAAACATAACATAGCAAACTACAAATAACACCTATAACCAGACACTTCAGAGAGTAGGGGCACGCTCCAGATTAGTCGCTACGATTTGTGAGATAAATTTAGCTATCTGAGAGACAATGTCAAAACCAGTGGAGGTTAATAAAAATTGCAATCTAGCAAAATCCTCAGCAAGGGTGTTAAGGTGAAATTGAAGGGCCAGACATTTCCTTCTGGCCTCATTGTGAAGCGGACAATGAAGAAGAAGGTGGTCTAACGTTTCTACAGCCCGCTGAGGACAGAGACAAATTCTTTCCTGAAAAGGAATGCCATTAAATCTAACCCAAAGAACAGAAGATGGAATAGAATTACAACGGGCCATAGAAAAGGCCCTTCTAATCTTTGGGCATTCCAAAATATAAAGATAATTGGGAATTTCGCCTACTTTAACCGGTAAGTGATAAAATAAAGGTGAACAAGTTTTATTGGCTGCAGATAAAATATTGGAGGAGTGAATATCCAGGAGTCTCCCTTTAATGAGCCTGAAAGCCTCAGCCTGGGACAAATGACCAAGTAAGTCAGGCTGTGTGAGCAAAGTCCAAAAACCATCTGCTGTTACAGCTCTTTCATGGTAAGACATATTTGTTCCCTAATTCTATGCCAGTTCTAAGCATAAGATCTACAGCCTACATCTTGATAAGACTGTGTCTTTGGCACGTTTTATCCACTTCTGAAAGTTTATCTAACACTTCAACTTGGGATTTATTTAGGATGACTAACCAGGATTTTCCAAACTACACTCCCATTTCACCAGTATTACTGGAACTATTTACTATTTCCAACATTTGCTGGAACTATCCCCCCCTTTTTTTAAAGTAATATATTGATTTTAGCATTCTCTTACGTTATTTAAGATTTTCCAACATCTTCGGTCAGGACTGTCCAATTTAAAACCCGAGGCCTTTTGATCCACCTTCCCTGAGTTGCAGACTGACTAGTGCCAAGGGTCAATTAATATGAATACTTTTTTAACATTAGAATTGTGTATTGAATAAACCACCATTCATTTGTCCCAGGGAATTTTGATAAGGTGGCAACTCTTGCAAATGTTCTCTGGGTTGACTCAGGGAAATGATGAGTTGCAATCTTGACATTAGTCTGAGCAGTGACAATGACCAATCAATGATCATATAACTCTATGGCCTGCAAGATAGTCTATTATAAAGCTGTATGACAAAGTTTCGTTCCTAAGTGAAGCAATTGTCCTGGCCAGTACTTAGATAGAAGGCCTCTTAGAAGACCAATGTCTGCTGCTGTGGATGTTTGGAAGAAAAAAGACTTTTTTTCTTAATTCACAGGACCATGTGTAATGTGTAATGGCCTTCTTCCTATGTAATGTACTTCTTCCTGTTAACAATATAGTGCTGTATTCAACTTAGAAAATGCTTGGAAATTTTGGGTCATTGAAGCCTGTTTATAATCTGCATATTAAACTTTTCCAGGATTCAAAAATCCACTTTACGTGTATTTTGGAGGTGACCATTGCTCCCTCTTCTGTGAGCATTCTTGAGCCATTCCTGGTATACTTAAAAGTCTTCTGACTCCAGTATCATCATCAACCGTGCAAGATGCCTGGAGCTAGCACAATGGAGAACAATTTTACATGCTACATCCACTGTGAGGGATGGTCATCATTTGGAGGCCATTCTGAGAGGTCACCATGCGAAAAATCAATTCTTACTTCAGAACGATATTCTCCCACAGATGCAAATAGAGACATTACTGCAACAAAAAAGTAATGCATCTTTGGCTGTAATCCTAACCACACTTTCCTGAAAGTAAGCCTCATTGAACAAAATAGGACTTACTTCTGAGTAGACCTGGTTAGGACTGTGCCCTTAGTCTTCTGGGCACAAATTAAGGTGCTGTTTTTGTTCTTTAAAGTTTTGGATGGCTTGGGTGGGTTATACCTATGAAACCACCACCCTCTCTTGTGTTTCACTCTGTTCTTGAAAACAGACAGATGGCACCGTTGTTGAGAGATGTATTCTTCTCTGTCATGTCTTGACCAAGTTTTGAAAACAGCCTTTGAGCACAAGCCAATTAACAAGCCTCTACTCAGAGGCAAGTCCCAATATGCTCAATTGGGCTTACTCCCAAGAAATTACATACAGGACCGCAGCCTTAGTAGAGTGGTTCAGATCAGGCATGGGTGGGTGAGGAGAAGGTAGTCAGAGCTTGAAGATGCAGTGAAGCCAAAACTGGGTCGTGGATCAAGGCAATGAACAATGCAACATAGGCAGGCAGCAAGGGCAAGGATGGGCCAAGATTGGGTACCAAGTGAGACAAATGAAACAGAGGGCCAGATTTTCAATGTACACAAAGAGATAGACACCCATTGTAATTAGCAGTGGATCTGCATTCATCCCTTTGGTCTTCTAACCTGCAACAAGCCTTGTCAGTGCAAGAGGGACATAATGTTAACGGAATGTTATTATGTTAACAGGAAGTAGGAACTGTCCTGCTTCCTGTTAATGTTTGGTTAGTGTCCTCCAGTGGCAGACCTCCCATTTAGTTGATGGGGCAAATGCCCCAGGCGCGGAGCATCATGTACCTTTAGGACACAGCAGAAGCTTCTCTGAGGCTCCTGACAGGGTCAGAACCTGTGCTTCCAGTTTTCTGGAAGCACAGTTTAAAGCGTCAGGGAACCTCAGAGAGGCTTCCCCAATGGGTCCTGGATTTGTGCATGTCTCCGTGAGCTCCAGGTAAGTGGGGGGGGGGCACCATCGCGGACTCTTGCCACAGGGCGCGGGGCTGGGGTGGCCCGCCACTGGTGTCCCCCTCTAGTGTGCAGGCAGAATGTTGCATTCCTCAGTTAAGCAAGAAACTGTTCCCATGTTAAGCAAGAAAATGAGTTCTTCCATATCTAATAGAGAAAAATGAAGGTAATGGAAGTGTGGGGGGAGGGGTGTATTGTACTTTTTATAGGGTTACCCTGAATCCATGCTTTCCATACCTACCAGAGGGGCAGATTGGAACCCCCGCAGAAACGGGGGGATGCCTGAACCTTAATAACTACCTGGACCTATCCCAATCAAGTACTGCACAATATTATTAGGAATAATAAATAGATGCAGTTGGCTGTAAATCAGTATGACGGAATGGGAAATGAGTTAAAAGGCATTGATCTCATTGAGTTTTCTACAGTTAGTCATGACTGGCATTCATGCAGTTCTTTCTTTGAAAAACAAGGAACTTCAATGCCAAAAATTAAACGATTTGTCTTGCTCATGCCCTACGCATCCACTCATCATGTATTATAACCCATTACTCATTAACGTGACTTTCTTAAGAGGTCTTAATTTGGAAGGCTTAATGCACCTCGTGTTTTAGATGACTTGAAATTTCACACCTCACTGGTACTCAGTCTTCCAGTGGATGAAGGTGGTGATCATTTAATGTATCAACCAAGACTTACATGACAGATCAGAATAATGGGCTATGGTCATTGTGACCGACTATTTGAAAGAAAATGGCCTCCTAGTACAACATCAGGTTTCTGTTTATACTACATGACCATTGAACCTCCGTATTCATGACATATTTTAACAGAGAACATAGTGAGCCAGAAGAAGAAGGAATTAACTGATGTTGCTTCCTCATTAAAGGAAGGACAACCTGAGCTTCAGGTGTTTGACTGGCACTGGGAGAAATGGATTGGGGGGGTGGTTATTCAACAGATGACAGCGCTGAATGTCACATTACAATCTTTGAGCACCTGTTCTCAAAATATAAGAATCAAACTTCTACCAGGCTTCTCAATTAACCAAATCATGAGAAGACAGCTGCTTTCACTTCCATTTTTTCCCCCAGAACATCTCCCAGCTATATAATCCACCCTATGCCTAAGAGTGAGTAAAACGTCCCGGTCTCATTTGTTCTCATAAAGTACCTATTCCTTTCTGTAGATGGGGAACAGAAACAAACTGTCCAAGGCTACCATGTTAAGTCCATGGCTAGTACCAGTCAAGGCTAACTTTTTTCCCATATGGATTGTGGGATTGAGCAAACCTCAAGAGAGGGCAGGGCAGGGGAGAAATCCCCAAGGCCCAGCTTCCAGGGGGCCAGGGCCATGACAAAGCAAACTATATAGTACAAAACAAATTTATTACAAATTTAGGAAGGGGAGGTCAATCAGGCATCTTGCCCCAGGCCCAGTGCTAGCTCTCAGTGGCCCTGGGCTTGAGTTTTCCATTTTGACACAAGAAGCTCAAAGAGACCTTTTCAGAGACACTCTACAACAGAGCACTGTAAACAGAGGCTTCAGTTCCATTCTCAGTATCATCCCTCTGGCTCCTTAATGTGACTGTTCACAATGACTCCATTTTATAAGTGAGGAACTGATGTTGGAAGACAGCTGTTTAAGCGTGCAATCCTAAGCCCTTATGTCAGTACTTTCCAGCAGTGGCATAGCCAATGGGACATGTGCTGCATCCTGCAGTTGGGCATCACTCACGGAGGCCTCCTCAAAGTAAGGGAATGTTTGTTCCCTTACCTCAGAGCTGCATTGCCCTTATGTCAGTGCTGGAAAGCACTGACATAATATTATATTCTTATATAATCTTACTCTTAATCTTATATTTTGGGAACATAATCTTATACTTTGAAAACATAGGATTGTGCCCTCAGATGATACACTGACTGACATGCCCAGCATGCATTTTGGGGTGTGTCCCACTTCCTCTCCTGGTGCAAAATTCTCTCCTCTGCTTTGAATAATCACATGGGAACTACGTACCACCCACACACAATCTAAATATTACATCAAAATATAGCCCAATCTTATTCAGACACTGCGCTGGTAGCTCATGGATACTAGCACAGCATCAGTCATATCCTAAGCCCAACCTGGCAACACCACCTAACAGTGTATCAATATCAGCACAATTCCAAGCCTGTCCTGGCAAATCAACACTGGTGCAGCCCTTCCCAGCAAACACTCCCTGTGTTATTGAGAAGAGTGATGCTATTACAGAAAAAAGATGCAGAGAGGCTGGCAGACGTATAAAACTTTTATCGGCCATCCTCCAGGTATCTCAGTACACTTCCATTCAAGATATTTAACACTTTATCCAGCACTATTCTCAATGAAATGAAGAAACAATAGTCATACAATTTCATAGCACAACATTCCGGCATCACACTGAAATGCCTAAAAAGTCTGGGAAATTGGGAAAGTCTTTACTCAGTGCTGACAAGATACATATTTCAGTGACAGCTGAACCTCTCTGGAGCAGAAGAGCTCTAGAGTTGGAGTGCCACAGCTAAGAAAGCTCTATTTCCATTCACTACCCATCACACTTGCGGCAGCAGGGAGAGCTGAAGAAGCACCTCTGAGAATGATTTTAATACACTGGGATTAATGCATGAGCAAGATTTGAACCTAGAAATTTCTGTGCCTAGTCCAACATTCTATCCATTACACCACATTGTCTGCAAGAGATAATATTTTAAGTCTCTTGTTCTTCTCTCTAGCCTTTAAAACAGTATGGGCTAAGTTTAAAGAAAAAAATATACAAGAACCAGACTTCGTTAAATTTTTTTTAAAAAAATTGAAGACTCCAAATAAACCATGGAGCAAGTAGCAGAAATGAAATCCCTGGAAGGTCCTATTTCCTGACCAAACTAAAAGTATGGAATTGTTAAGGTCCCTGTCATTCTGCCATAACTAATTTTTATGTGAAACACCAATGACTTGCGTTGGTTGAATTTTTACCATTCTTTCCAACAAGGTTAAGGGCAGGCTGACCTTTTCACGTAAATGGTACAAAAATCACAGGAAACAACTTCTGATCGCTCCATGCGACCGAAGAGACCGTCCCCGATGCCTCAGAAGCTTGGGACTGAGTTGCAACCGTGAAGGCTCTTAATGACTGGAAGCAAAGGAGACAAGGTATCTGAGTGAATCACCCAAAGAAGTGAAGGGCAAATCAGAATATTTGACTCCATAAGACACAATCAGATACTCAGGCCTTGGGCAGAAACACTTTATATGGAGGTGAAATTGAGCTGGACTGTAAGGGGCTGGGTCTGATTGTTCTGTACTCTAGGAGCTTCGTCCAAATTCATTTGCTACTCATGTTATTTCCTAAAGTTATCATTCAAAGCATATCATTCAATGACAAATGGGTGCTTTGTCATCCCTCCCCCCATTTTTTCTATTGAACCTTATTTTTGAACACTTTGGACTTCCCAGCAGCTCCTGTGAAAGATCAGTAGTCTAAAAGTAGTTGGGACATGCTCCTATAGCAAGAAGCCTTTATCCTTTGTATGAAACACTATTACAAACCCCTGCCCCCCCATGCACTTTTGTGGATTCAGGTACTTATCCCTGGCTAGAGTAGCCAAGCCTCCTACTGTGAATGGCATAAGCCTACTAACTGAGCAACCAAACCAGTCTATCTAAGTCGGGGTCGGCAACCTATGGCCTGTGGGTGAAATCCAGTCCACAACCCAAAGTAATCTGGCCCACACAGAGTTCGGCACACAGAGTTCGGCCCACACAGAGTTAGGAGGTGAAGCCTAGTTGCCAATTTGCTGCACACTGGGCAGAGAACGGTAGAGCCGCATGCCACTGTGTGTAGGGCAGGCAGTCCAGTGTATCATCTGGAAAGGTCCTTTTTGAGTCCTTCAAAAAGTGCTTTGATTTTTATCACCCTGAATAGTTTGCCATTTGTCCACCTTGCTGTTTATCCCCAACTCCAGATCATTTATGAACAAGTTAAAAAGCATCAACCACGGTGCTGATCCTTGCAGGGCCCCACTTCTTCCTTCTTTCCATTGTGAAAACTGCCCATTTTACACATTGCCCAATTTATACCTCGAAACTGGTCAATAAATATGAAATCAGCTTGATCATCAATGTTGCCTCTTTGATCATACTGCAATGAGTAGACATGGATAGACTTCAACTGTAAAACTAAAACAAACAAAAAATCAAATGCTGACACGAACTATAGGTTGAGTCTCATTATTCGCAAGGGTTCCATTCCCAGAATTCATGTGGATGGCAAAAATCACATTAAAGCAAATCAATTTAAAAACAAAGTTCCTTTGCTAGGTGATCTAAAAACAGCCTTGCTTGCCTTCGTGATGTAAGACAGAGGCAGATAATCCATCAACCAGTCTCTCTCCAGGTGCTTAGAAAGGCTTCACTCTGAGCCACCTTCACTCCCTTCTTCACCCAGAGCACAGTGCTGGGAAAGAATGCAAAGTGATTATCTTTCTTTCACATGCTCAGGGGAAAGGGAGGGCTTGCTTGGGGTGTATTGAGGCTGCTCCTAATATAACTGTGGTAATTTGCTTCCTCAAAAAGCAAGCTGAGCTTTGTGACAAGGCAACAATAAGGGAACAATGAAACAACAGGAATGTAGGGCTGTTGTAGGCAGTGAAATGTCATATGCCTAAGGGGGAAAGAATCTAAAGGAGCAGTCCTAGTTAAATGGAAAATGCCTTTAAAAACAAAATAATTATTTTCCAAATGTATTCATATTCGGCTTTCAAAGCTTAGTTAAGTGCAGCACAATCTGCTCTTGCGCTGGAACAGGCAGGCCAGGAGGCCTGTGCTGTATCCAATGCAAGACTGGGCCAGAGGTGGCTCAGCCAGAGGCAAGAGAAACTCTTCCCCTTACCCCCAGGTAAGCCACCACAGCCCCAACGGATCTCCTCAGACTTGTGCCGCTTCAGGAGGTGGCACAGGTTCAATGAGAACAGAGTGGCTTGAAGCCACTCTGTGCTGCTCAAGGAATGGGGTTGGGATCCAGCATAACAGCCGAGTCCCAGCCCACCTCCTGTGCCCCGCCTGCCCCCAGGGCCACTCTTCCCCCGCCCCAGAATGCCTCCCTCCCACCTCCTCTCCGCCCTCCCCAGACTCTTGCATCGGCCAAGCTTGGCCAATGCAACTCTCCCTCCCCAAGTCAGCACAGAGGCTGAATACAGGCTTCATGGGCCGGCGCACGTCCCTGTGCTGGCCCAGCTGACCCCTGAGGAGGTGCAAACATGGTTAGGATTGCACCCTTAATTGGTTAAACTAATCAGTTAAAAACCATTGGGAAAGGATATCCTGATGAACAGAGTTTTCAAAAGAAACTGTAGGTGTAAGCTTGAATGGTTAATGGCAGACCCAGGTCAAAACCTTCTGATGCCTGAGAATGTCAAATGCTGCCCCTCTTTACCCAATGATGTGCCAGCCTTCCTCCCACTCTCCAATGTTTTAGCTCAGCATTTTTGTCGCCTTCTCATTTCCTCTTCCTCTCTCCCTCTTCCTTTCCCAACCCAGCAAATGGAAGTAGGAAGAGGAGCAGTGGAGGCAAAAAGCCAGATGGACCATTTTGTTGCCTAATGTGACAGTTTCAGTTGGCCTCATGGATGGGCCAATGGCATAATGGGCCGAGAGGACTCTTACGAAGCTCCAACCTGATCAAAAAGAGGAAGCCGTGCAAGGACACTTGGGACCACATGCGTGGTTCTCCTTCCCCATCTCTTTCATCCTCACAACAATCCTGTGAGGTAGGTTAGACAAAAAGAGAATGCCTGGCCCACCCCCAGGAAACTTCATGGCTAGGTGGAGATTTGAATTCGTATCTCTTTGCTGCCATTCCAACTGCTACACCACACTGGCTCTGTAGTTGAGGTGAGTAGCTCAACAACAGATGGGGGGGAACCCTTGATTGTTCAAAATCTGCTGTCAATATCCAGAGGATATAAATGGCTGCTGATGGGGAGAATTGCAGAGAGATAAATAGGATGGCTGTAAAACACTGAGAACTACAAAGGATATTTCGTCTTGAAAGGAAACCACTTTTCCAGACTGAAATGATGTGCTAGTCAATTTGTCCCATGAGTTATTTGCTTTGACATGTTGCATCTTACTCAACCCACACCTCCCGCATAGGAATTAGAAATAGGTGGCTGGGAAAGCACAGTGTCCAAGCTCACGTATTGCGAATTTCACCAGCAGAACTAATTTTGGGCTTCTGCAGACAGGCGCAATTAACACAAAGTGACACTGGGGCAGGCTGGGAACGAGGAAGCAGAACACAACTGTCAGAGCTCCCTTTCTGTGGTGTGATAAACGAGGCCATTTCGGCTTTGGAATGCCTCTGATGAAAGCCCCCCCCCCCAAATAGCAGACGGAAAATGATAGGAGAAATTGCATCTGAGAACGGAAAAGGTACTCTCAGGTTGCTAGGTTTCATGCTTAAAAATATCTGGCGGAGATTCCCTTTGAACATGTGCAGCTTGAAAATGATGTTCAAGAAAGCAGCAATAGGGAATAGAGAAGAAGGACCATCACTAATGACAAGGTTGTTATCAATCCAGAGGAACATGATTTCTTTAAGGATATATATATATATATCCTTATATATATATATAAGGATATATATGCCCTCAAGACAGTGAACAATTTTAAACACTAAAATCAGAAAGATACAGAATTCCCCTCTGAAGTCACAGTTTTCAGGAGGTTCCAGACCCAGAAGTCACTCCTGCCTTAGGAACACAGGCCTTTGGGTAACCCCTGAGGAGCTGCAGGAGAACATAGGAAGAGTCCTGCTGGATTAGATTCGACCAAAGGCCCATCTGGTCCAGCACTCTGCTTCCCACAAGGGACAATTAGGTGACTTGGGAATGCTTCCAAGAAAACCAGGAAAGCAATCTGGCAATTCCATTATTGCTACCCAACAACTAGTATTCAGTGGCATACTGTCTCTCAACCTGGAACAAAAGGGGTGAAGGCAGACTGGACACCACCTTCTTCACTGTAGCTGCAAGAGCAGAAAATAGAGGACTATTCACACAATAAACATAGCTGCTCACTCAGCAGCTGTATACCTGGATACAGACTTTTGGGTTCGGGTCCACACATTGCACAGCATAACGTGTGAACAGTTCTTTGGTGAAGTCTAGGCTAAATTCAGTCAGGCTGTTGGTGGGCTCTTCAGGAGATGATGATGATGATGATGATTAACATGCAGCAGTTCCTTGGCCTGGGTCTTTTAAACAGGAGCTCACATTGTGGTCCTATGTGCAAAAGAGAGTGACTAAGATGATTACTGGGCTGGGGCACCTTCCTTATGAGGAAAGGCTACAGCTTTTGGACCTCTTTAGCCTAGAAAAGAGACGCCTGAGGGGGGACATGATTAAGACATACAAAATTATGCAGGGGATGGACAGAGTGTATAGGGAGAGTGCTCTTTACACTCTCACATAACACCAGAAGCAGGGGACATTCACTAAAGTTGAGTGTTGGGAGAGTTAGAACAGACAAAAGAAAATATTTCTTTACTCAGCGTGTGGTTGGTCTGTGGAACTCCTTGCTGCAGATGTGGTGATAGCATCTGGCCCGGATGCCTTTAAAAGGGGATTGGACAAGTTTCTGGAGGAAAAAATCAATTATGGGTTACAAGCCATGATGTGTATGTGCCACCTCCTGATTTTAGAAATGGGCTATGTCAAAATGCCAGGTGCGAGGGAGGGCACCAGGATCAGGTCTCTTGTTATCTGGTGTGCTCCCTGGGGCATGTGGTGGGCCGCTGTGAGATACAGGAAGCTGGACTAGATGGGCCTATGGCCTGATCCAGTGGGGCTGTTCTTATGTTCTTATGTTCTACACAAAAATACAACCAGCAAAAGGATAACACCTCACTGCAGAACGCTCAAAAAGGCAGAATTGATTATCAAGCTGATTTCATATTTGTTGACTCGTTTCAACATGTAAATTAAGAAAACAATATTCTGAGCAGGCTGTCTATTCAAGTTTACAGTTTACCAAGGAGTGGTTCTCTCCACATTTGACAGCTTTTATGACCAGTGAACATGAATAGAAAGTTGTTTGTTTACAACTGTACCCATGTTGAGCAACTTCACCTATGCTTGAGTAAACTAGCAGCAATCACATTGAGTCAGAAAGTCATGTATTCAACTTGGAATTTAGATCTGTATGCCAGTAGTTCTCACACATTTAGCACCTGTCTCAACCCTGATCATGACTGCTGTTTAGATTCTTTAGTGGTTCTTACACATTTAGCACCAGGACCCACTTTTTAGAATGAGAATCTGTCAGGACCCACCAGAAGTGATGTCATGACTGGAAGTGACATCATCAAGCAGGAACATTTTCAACAATCCTAGGCTGCAATCCTACCCACACTTACCCAGGAGTAAGTCCCATTTATTATCATTGTTAAAAGCATATACATAGTAGCTTGTTAAAAGCACAGGTCTGTAACATTTCCCCAAATACAGCCACATCCAATGGCAGCATCAAGTCGAGTATATTAAAAATAAAATACTGAAATGAATGGGATCCCACCTGAAACTGGCTCGCGACCCACCTAGCGGGTCCCAGTTTGAGAAACACTGCTGTGTGCAGTACATTGCAATACTGTAATATGCAATGCAACTGTAAACAATACATTTGTAAGGACAAATACATTCAGAATGAAATATATATTTGTCCAACTTGATAGAATGCTGTAAAATTAGAAGCTTTATAGGGATTGAAGTCGCACATATATCTTAAGGCTTTCCCAATTTACTTATTTTTTGAAGTGTTAGCACCGCAGGGCCCAGTCCTATCCAATTTTCCACTGCTGGTGTAGTAGTGCCAGTGGGGTGTGCGCTACATCCTGTGGGTTCTTCTTCTTAAGGTATGGGAACATTTGTGCCCTTTCCATGGGGCTGCATTGCAGATACACCAGAGTTGGAAAGTTGGCTAGGATTGGGCCCACAGTTTATAATTTTATGCTGGTGTAGCTGGTACTGGGGAGATCCTGAAATATGAAGATAGATGAAGTTTACAATTCCAGAATTTTTCTGAGTTGTTTATTACAGATTTCCTGAATAAGTCTTCATCTAAGAAATCAGGGGAGAAAGTTGTAGACCTACCAGTGAAAGCGTTGGATAATATATTAAAATGGTTATCACAGTGCAGAAACAAGTGTACAACAAAACATTTTGTAATGGCAACTGCTGAGGACTAGCTGAAAATGGAACAGTGTGAAGGGTGAATTCAGTGCCCTGAGGCAACAGGCGCAGGCCTGTCCAACCCATAGGGAATTGATAGTGGTAATCGGAAGCCAACAGAAAGGGGCCTGGCCCTGCAGGTGCTTAACAATCCAATATCTACAGTATCTACCTTCCTCCAGACCTGATAAGATAGTCAGAGTTGGGATGAAAGGACCTTAAGTTATAAGGAGAGGTTCTATTTCAAAATACCTTGATTGCTGAACTCAGGAGAGCGGCTGCAAGAAAATGGATCTTCTCAGTGGAAGCATCCTTGCTGTGAACATCCTTGTTCACAAGTAAATACTAACAAAGGTCCACCTCTGTCTCTTGACAGTTGCAACTCTTCTTGCTTTAAAGATTTGCCAGACAACCCATTTTCAAGTTTTCTATCACCCTGAGGACTAAAAATTTATCAGTCCAGGTCATGGCTTTTAGGAAGTTGGCCATTATTGTTTAAAGTAGGATTTTTGGAAGTACTGGGCTGTACAACTAAGGGAGCAATCCTAACCCCTTATGTCAGCACTGACATAAGGGCAATGCCGCTCTGAGGTAAGGGAACAAACATTCCCTTACTTTGAGGAGGCCATCGTGGATGACACCCAACTGCAGGATGCAGCACATGTCCCATTGGCACCGCTATGCCAGTGCTGGAAAGTACTGACATAAGGGGTTAGGATTGCACCCTAACACTAACAATTTTAATTGTATGGGTTTTAATTTGGGGCTTGTTATTTTTAATTGCACAGTATCAGATGTTTCTTAAATGACAGGAGGCTGTAGCTCAGTGCCTGCTTTATTCACAGACAGTTCAGTCTCTGAGATTTCCAGACGGGGCTTGCTGAAACTCTGAAGAGCGGCTGCCTGTCCACACACACAACACTGACCTTAATGGACCAAAGGTCTGACTCAGAACACGTTCTGAAATACTTGTTCACCAGTATTTATGCAGCCTGCCTTGAGAGTCCCAACCTGGTGGTTATTTTTGCCAGGGAAATAGCTGCTGCTGAAACTGTTGGCAAAACATGAAATTGCAATCAGTTACTGATATCAAACCAAGTTGCTTCATTTTTCTTCTTCCTATTTCTTTGCAGTTACAAAGTTGCATCCAGTTTCCTATTTGCAAACCCAGATCCAGCCCATATAAAAAGTTTCTGGGTTCCCCACTCAGGGAAGCTCAGTTTACACCACTGCATCCAAAAAAAAAAGGTCTGATTTTGGCCCTAGAAAAAAGCTATCTTTGTCCAGCGATGATAAAGGTGACTACACAAAAATGAATACATCCATTTCCCCGACTGCAGGAAATTCCTCATTTCTTTGGACGGTCTATGTTGATGAGAAAAACCTCAGAGGTGTATTTCATGCCTTACAATGCACACCTATCCAATTTCTTGTGTTATTTAGGTCAGGTCATTTGCACTGGCAAAGACTGCGATGCGAGTGGGGAAGAATAATATTTAGTTTATGGCCAAACTGTCTAGCACTTTCTTGGACTGGAAAATTACATTTAGCCCTGTAAAGCAAAGTTGCTCTTTAAATAATAGAAAACAAAACAAAGAAACATTTATGACTAAGAGTCGCTGTTTCTAGGAGTATCATTCATTTCTTGATATTGTTTTCTGCTCCCTGATTTCCAAGCATGGAAAACTTCAGCCTCAACAGGGTAAGGTTTCTTTGAAGAGAGGAAAAATACTTGCGACTTCAGGTTTGTTTGTAATGATCCTCTTTCTTACAGATCTACACAGCAAGTCTTCACTTAAAGATGTCAATAGGTTCTTAGAAACAGCAACTTCGCATGAAATGATTTATAACACAGGCCTAACCCCCCCCCCCCCAAAAAAAACCATACCACTTTTTTTTAGTTGCCAAGGATGTTTGAACAAATTTAGGATATTTGTGGAGTTCTGAATTTTAAAAAATTGGTTTTGCCTGATTGGCTCTAGTTTTGGGGGTATGGCATAGCTGCCTTATACACTGATTCAAGCAAATATATGCTTCCTCATGTGCGTATAAAGTGGCTATGAGAGTATGCCATACCCCAAAACTAGAGCCAATCAGCAAAACCGATACCATTTTTGGACTACAAATACAGTATGCCCAAGGATAAGATCTAACTTTTAAGACAACAAAATGAGTGTAGACCTGTGTAACGAAACCCATTTTCCCGTAGGGTAATTGATATTTGGAAACACGAGTTTCCACAGCATATTTCTGCCCACAAAAACATAACCAAACTTCAAAATAAAGACCCAAACACTTCTAATACTAAACACTGAAATAAATGTGAGCTTTCTTTCCGGGCTGGAGAAAACCCACCCAGGCATGGGAAGAATGTGAAAACTCCACACAGACAGTGCCTCCACTTTGCTCCCCCCGCCTGGAATGGCTCCGAAGGGAAGGGGCTGCTTGCATGCCGCGGTGAGGCTGGGAGGCAGCAGAGATATAAGCCAATACATACTGGCCAACTCTGTACTCAAGGGTTGCAATACAAGCATTTGGCCTGTGGGAGGCAGCAGAGAGCTTGTGCTTGCATTCAGGGGTTGCAATACCAGCACGTGGCCGGCAGGAGGCAGCAGAGAGCTTGCTCTAGTGTTCAGGGGTTGCAATACAATCACTTAGCCACACGGTGGCAGCAGAGAGGTTGCTCTAGCATTCTGGCCACGCCCCCCCGCCAGGCTGACAGCTCAAGGACTTTTGGAAACGCGAAAGGAAGTTGTCTGAGCCTCACGGCGGCCCGTAGGTAAAGAGCGACGAAGGGCGGGGCGGGGATGTTAGGCTTGTTCCAGGAGGAAGCGACACCGAAACGGACATGGCTGCAGCTTCGCCTTCAGCCGTCGCCGGAGGTCGCTTCGTTGTGGTGGGGGGCGGGGTCGCCGGAGTGACATGCGCTGAGCGGGTAGGTAGAGCGCCCCTCTGGTGACCGCGCTGCGCATGCGCCCTCCCCTGGCTCTCCCGCCCCCAAGAGGAGCGCGCTGGCTGCGTGCAGACCGGATCTCTGGCTGTCTGTGGACACCGCAGTCCTGAAACGGGCTGGTCCCCCTGCCTGCGCAGCGCGTGAACATAAGAACATAAGAACAGCCCCACTGGATCAGGCCATAGGCCCATCTAGTCCAGCTTCCTGTATCTCACAGCGGCCCACCAAATGCCCCAGGAAGCACACCAGACAACAAGAGACCTCATCCTGGTGCTCTCCCCTACATCTGGCATTCTGACTTAACCCATTCCTAAAATCAGGAGGTTGCGCATACACATCATGGCTTGTACCCCATAATGGATTTTTCCTCCAGAAACTCGTCCAATCCCCTTTTAAAGGCGTCTAGGCTAGACGCCAGCACCACATCCTGTGGCAAGGAGTTCCACAGACCGACCACTCGCTGAGTAAAGAAATATTTTCTTTTGTCTGTCCTAACCCGCCCAACACTCAATTTTAGTGGATGTCCCCTGGTTCTGGTATTATGTGAGAGTGTAAAGAGCATCTCCCTATCCACTCTGTCCATCCCCCGCACAACTTTGTATGTCTCAATCATGTCCCCCCTCAAGCGTCTCCTCTCTAGGCTGAAGAGGCCCAAACGCCGTAGCCTTTCCTCATAAGGAAGGTGCCCCAGCCCCGTAATCATCTTAGTCGCTCTCTTTTGCACCTTTTCCATTTCCACTATGTCTTTTTTGAGATGCGGCAACCAGAACTGGACACATTACTCCAGGTGTGGCCTTACCATCGATTTGTACAACGGCATTATAATACTAACCGTTTTGTTCTCAATACCCTTCCTAATGATCCCAAGCATAGAATTGGCCTTCTTCACTGCCGCCGCACATTGGGTCGACACTTTCATCGACCTGTCCACCACCACCCCAAGATCTCTCTCCTGATCTGTCACAGACAGCTCAGAACCCATCTAGCGTGGCCACTAGGTTGCGGCAGAGAGCTCGCTCCAGGCACCTGCAGGCTGGCCTGGCTGCGCAGCAGGTGTGCACTCAGGGCTGCCAGGCCAGGCAGGAGGCTGGGACTTGGCTGGAAGGCAGGGACCTGCGGGGGGAGTGTGGAGGCAGGTGAGGCAGAGCCTCCACTGTACCCCTTTGAAAAGCACTGCCACAGTGTGAGGCCCCCCAGCACCCACAACCCACCTGTGGAGGCAGGTGAGGCAGAGCCTCCCCACCAGAGTTGTCACAAGGATAAATCTAGTTAAATTGCCACCACTGCCTTTGTCCCCCTGCAAATTCAAAACAGAAGACAGACATCTCACTTTCATGCAGATGCATTGTAATTTTACACCTTTAACAACATCAGTTGGAAATCCCAAGACAAAGGGGGGGTGTCACTAGCAGCACAATCCTAAGTATGGCTACTCAGAAGTAAGTTCCATTTATTTCAATGGGACTTACTCCTAGGTAAGGGTGTAAGATTGCAGCCTCACTCTGTTTTATCACTTGAATTACCCTGGTCCCAATTTGTTTGCTTAATCCATGCATATACATCTCCCTGTACATCTCTCCCCCCCCCCCTTATATAAATATAATATATAAAGTGGAATATAAAAAATATCATTGAAAAATAATCTCCTGCTTTTTCCCCTCTTTTACAAGCTGGCCACAGAGTTTCCATCCGACAATATTTTGTTAATCACAGTATCTCCTGTTATCAAGGCAATATTAAACTTCAGACAGGTAAGACAGATTCACTGTTGCTTCTTAGAGTGTGATCCTCAGCTCTGCTATGCTGTCAGAAATGCTAGCACTGGCAGCCAAGCTAAGGCTCATTGTGAGGTTGGGATATTCTGTGACCCAGTGGATTTAAAGCCTCCAAACTTTTTGGCCAGAGGGCCACATCAAATATCTGGCACAGTGTTGAGGGCCGGAAAAAAAAATTTAAATATAAAATTTATTTAAATAAATTAGAGATGGAACTTAGATGAGTGAATAAATGAATGAATGGAATCTGGTCCTTGAACACCCTCCAGACGCAACCAGAGCATAGTTCCAGTTATGTTTGGCCAAGTGGGCCAGAGGTTTTCAGGGGACAAGAGGCTGGCCGCGGGCCGGATAGAGGCTTGCCGCGGGCCGCATCTGGCCACCAGGCTGGGGTTTCGAGACCCCTGATCTAAAGCAATGACCCATATTATTGCCATTCCTTACACAAAGCTTGCTTTGTGAGTCAGTGACAGAAATGGAGGTGAGACATCGAGCAGGCCATTTGGCTCTTCACCTCAACTATAGTTTTGCAAAACAGCCACAATTACTACCCAAGGAGTAAAGTGTATCATAGCAAGTCTACAGGACTGTCTGCTAATCACAACGTTGGATTGTGTGAACATGATGATTGGGAGGCCATGCATGACAAGCAGCTTTTTTTGTGATAGGTTTGTTTGTTCGACTCAAGGTATGGCTTTCAAGATACAGATACTTTATTAACGGTCATCCGACCAGCTAGTCACAAAACAACACAACAAAATTCACAAAATTAAAACCAACATCCCTTTACACATATATAAAATCATAAAAACATCAGTTTATGCTCTCGATTTTCTTTCTTATCAATCGTGCAGCATGACAGAAACGGGCCACCCTGAGCGATATATCAGGATTAACATCAGATAGCAGAAAAGCAAGCTGCTCCTCCACCTGCATCCCCGTTGCAGCGCCAAAAATCAGGGAAATAAATTTTGATCGCAAATCATCATAGTTTGAACATTGCAGAATAATGTGGCAGTTGTCTCCACCACATTATTATGGCAGGGGCACAGTCTCTCTGAATAAGGACGCCTATGGCTTTCAAAATAGTGGTGAACATTTTTGGGTGGCCTGAAGGATTTGAGTAGGAAATGGCACCAAATCGAGCAAGTGTTCCCTGTTCTCCATAACATCTTTGGCTGGGTTTCTATCAAACCTTTGGGTACCCCATGGGACACTTTCATACATCAGTTCATCATGCCTTGTGAAGTTCAAGCAAAGATTTGAGTCGGGGTATCTGCATCACCACTACCCCCAAATGTTCAGATTTGTGAGCACATTACATTATGTGTGGGGACATGGGGAGATCTGAAAACCAGAAGTTCATAAGCAGTAAGAACATGAATTCTAATCTAGTGAGTGGTTTGGGAGCATCTAAAGCCTGTTTCAGGCCATAATAGGGAACTGCTTTATGCACAAATCTGCTCTATGATACCATAAATACAATCAAAATGGAAACTTGAAATGAAGCAATGAAAAAAGAACCTGGCAGTGAATTATGTAGCCAAATAATTTGTTCTCTCAGCCCTTATATCTTAATTCTTTTATTTGATGTATATATGCTTACAAAACTTTTATGCAAATTCATTCCATTTTGATTCGTACACAATAAATACCTTTTAACTTGTTGCTGAGGCTTATCTGGTGTATTTACAGATCAGTAGGTCTTGAGTAGAAATGTTAATTGTATCCAAAGTGACCCCTTGTACTACTTCATCAGGTTTCTAGAACTTTAGAAGAATTTGAGGTGGAAGAACAAGCAAGTAGTGTGTTAGAAGGTCACTACCCGAACATTAAAGTCATACAATCTGGAGTGAAACAATTGAAAAGTGAAGATCACGTAAGAGAACCTTTTGTTATTTTCTCTTTATGTGGATGTGAAATGGCTTTCTTCCCTTTCCAAAATTGGATGTGGGAAAAAGTAGGTCTTTTTCATGGAAAGTTTTGACTGAAATTTAATTATTTAGATTAATTGCCTATATTAGTATGACAGCCTTAAGCCATCTGAAATGTCCATCACACTAATTGGATTGTGGTTTTAAAAAATGATTATTTATTTGCTGCTACACTGTTGCTTTGTTCTTTTCTTGATGCTTTATTATTTTAAATAAGCCACTTTATTTGTAAGAAGGGCAGAGTGTAGATTTTTAAAATGAATAAAATTGTTGGACTGCACAAGAAGACAGACAAGTGCGTGAGTGCAGGACAACTGTGCCCACCATAATATTGGGTGTTTTTATTTAATGATCAGACCAAATCTTTAGGGAATGTGGCTAATGGCTAGATAAACAGTTGTCAAGGAGGAAGGGTATGAAGATCAATGAGGTACACAGAGACAATAAGGATTTGAAGTGAGTTGATGCTTATTCAGCCTTTTACTGTTCATGGGTATATTAAAGTCCATATCATAAGTGGATGTATGGGGATCTTCACATGCATGCTGGGTCTCTGGAGACCCCCATCATTTCCACAGTGCCATTTAGTGGCATCCGAAAGGCCCATTCAGAAAGTTGGGGGACTAGTCTACAGAGCAACTTCTGATACGCCATGAGAAGCTGCATTTGGCAGAAGGTATCATGAAAGCATGTAGGCGCAGCTGGTGCTTGCTCAGGAATCATTGGATCTTAGCCTTCATTTTTGGTTTAAAGTCATATTTGAATGGAAGGGAGAAGTTCGTTTTATCCCAACACAGTGTTCCTCAAAGTGTGCTCCTAGGAGCCCTGAGGCTTTCTGAAACCTCTTCAGGGGCTCCACAAGACTCCAGAACACACCACAGCACACCAGGCTGTTGCCATCTGACACCTACCTCCCCTGTTTGTGGCTCTTCTTCCTCATTCTCCTCCTGTTCTGGCTCTGCTGATATTCACTATTGGGCTCTGTTCTGCACCACTCTACACATGTGCCAGTGCTCCCCAGGACTCCACGCATGTCCTGGTGTGGCACCCTGAAACTCCTTTTAGGAGTGAAGAGGGCTCTGGAGCCCAAAATATTTGAAAAGCACTGTCCTAACACAAGAGCTATGATGAATCCAGAGCACATTATGTCAACAACATAGCAAAGTCCTGTATGCCACCGACAGGAAAGTTTACAATTTCTTGTTTTGGGTTGTTCTCTGAATTGATAGCCTGACTTCTAGGTATTTGCTCATTTGACTGCATAGCAGAGGTGGGAAGTTAGAAAACTTGGAGACTGTCTACTAAGAGAATAGTTTTGGGATTTAGTTAACAGTAGATGTGACCTGAAAGGTTAAAAATAAATAGTTTTGTTTTTTTAATTTAAAAATAGCAAGAGGGCACGATCAGGATGAAAACTGCAGCAGGGGCAAACTACTCACGGCTCTTATTCCCCCCCCCAGTGGTTTTGCCCAGTTTTGCTTCACCTCCCTTTTTCTATTTATAACTGCATTTAAGTCCCAGCTGGGACATGTTGTGTGACACCAAGTGTTCATCCAACTTGACCCTGAGAGCACATTTTTGTGCCTACGCAGAAGTCCTCTTGTGTTCAGTGGCGCTTACTCCCAGGAAAGTGTGTATAGGATTGAAACTGTAGAAAAGTAACCTCAGTTATGTTGTTGACAAGCTACTAGAAGGAAAATGGCATAAAGCAGTGCTTCCTGAACTTACACGTTCCACCATGACCCACACACTCCAGCAGCAGTCCGCAGCTCCCTGAAGTGACTGGCAGTGACATCATCACTAGTTACTTCCAGATTCAGAGGCAATGCGTGCTGCTTGAAACAGCGGTAAGGAGGTCAGGGTGGGCTGGAGGGCTTTCCTTAACATATGGTTTTTGTATGCAGTTGCTCTGCCTGCTGTGCTGAGCCTCCTGCCGCTGTTTGAAGCAGTGCTGTGTGGTCTCCCTGCCAGGCGGTGGGCATCTCATACATCTCCTGTACGTTCATCATGCCATCTCTGGGAGTCTCACTTCACAGATTGGGGACCACTGGTATACAGTATTGCAGAGGGGAAGCAATCACTGCCATTCATGCAGCACTTGTTTGTTTACTGCATTTGTATTTAATGCCAATATTGTTCATTTGCTTCCATTAACTTCTTTTGTCTGCTGTGATCTTCTGGTTAAGAATGGCTGCCAGATCAACAGCTTGCCTCAGAACAGGCCTTTTGTAGTTATGCTTTTCTTTTTTGTTTCAAATCTGGTTACAGAAAATAATCACCGAAGCTGGCGAGGAGTATGCCTATGAAAAACTTTGTCTGTGTGCTGGAGCAAAGCCAAAATTAATTACGGAAGGAAACCCGTTTATTTTGGGAATCCGGGATACAGACAGCGCTGCGGTAATGCTGTTTGCCTGTATGCATTCTGTGTTCTACTAGTATTTTGTATCATAGATGAGAACACATAGGGCCCAATACTATCAAACTTTCCAATACTATCAAACCCTCAGCAATGCAGCCCCGAGCTAAGGGAACAAATGTTTCCTTACCTTGAGCAGCCCTCAGTGACTGCCTCCCCTCCACAGGATGCAATTGGCATGGTTGCACCAGCACTGGAAGACTGGATAAAATTGGGCCCTTAGTCAACAATGGCTCTCAAATGTAGGCTACATGAGTTAACTATTTCTGTACAGTATGTGGTTCTGGTTGCTCTGTCTCAATCAGGATATTGCGGAGCTGGGAAAGAAATGGAAAAGAAAAAGTGAAATGATGAAATGACTGGAGCGCCTTCCCAATGAGGAAAGGCTGAAGTGTTTGGAGGTTTCTAGTTTGGGGGGGGGTAGGTAACTAAGAAGGCGATATGATAGACATACAGTGAATCCTCAATTTAATAGTGTCACAGTTGTCGTGGGGGGGAGCCAAGGGTATCCTGTATTCCAGCAATTTGCCCCGCCCTTTGATGTGGTCCTTCCACTTACCCACATACACTTTTCCCTCCTCCTTTCACCACCCTGTTGGTATCTGCCTTTCTACTCTAAAGCTCAGTGGCCAACAGGAAGGAAGAAAGCTAGATCCCTTTCAAGTTCCCAAAAATTACTCAAACCATCTGGGTTCCATGAAGCAACCCACTCTGCCCTGCTCACTAAGATCACACGCACTCCAACAGTTCCAGAAGAGATGTTTTATTAAGTTAACTTCAAGGTTAGAAATTGAGAGGTTTGCCATCCACCCCTCAGAGGGGACGGGGGTGATCTGTGGGCGAATCTCAAAGAGATAAGTAAAAGCACAGGCAACCCAGAGCACCATAAAGCTAGCTAAATTCTGTTCTAATTACACATAACTATCCTAAGTTTACCAAGTCTTGGATTCCAGATTTTCAGTGATGGTTCAGACAGACAGAATCTCCAGCAGCATCTGAGTCGCAACAGTGTGCCCAACAAAATCCCTTACTAACTTAAATAGAAATCTTCTTCAGTCCCCTTGTGGGATCATGCCCAGTTACCTCATTCTAAAAATATGCGGAGTCAGGGTGACCATTTATCTGCTCAGAACCTAATCCTGCTCCATCTGGCATGATATCAAGGTTACCAGCACCTGTGTGCTTCTTCTGGTGGGCCACGTGAGATATAGGAAGCTGGACTAGATGGGCCTTTGGCCTGATCCAGCCGGACTCTTCTTATGTTCTGCTAATCAGATAACGCGCAGTTTCACAGCCAGCTGCCATCCTGTAACTTGTTCCCAAGGTTGTCTGGCGCCTTCTGTGACAGTTTTGCACCTTCCCCTGTCTTTCGTAAGCTAACTTCACACTTCAACCCCATAACTATCTCCAGTCAGTTCTCCCATTACCAACGGTGAACTGTACACCCATTCTGCAACATTCTTCAGATGTTGAAGAACTATTACAAAGTCAGGTATTCCTCAGATTACAGAGGCATTACAAAGACAAGCACTCTCCAGATGTTACAAACCCATTACAGAGACAAGACGGCCATACTTCAAAGCTCACTTTCCCATTTCAAAGAATCTTTTTCTCAGTTTCCTTAAGATGGTATATAGTAAGAGGGAGGCATCTAGCCTAACCTCTGTGATAAACAGACCTCTATATAATGGACTTTGGAATTAATAAATTTGTTTAATGGTGTTTCTAAAGTACTGTATAAGATGTAGTCACACACTGTGTGCATCATCATATATGCAAGTTTGGATTGAATGGACTTTGGGGATTAATGGATATGCTTCCCTCCAATAGTCTGTTAAATTGAGGGGTCACTGTATTTGAAATTATGAAGGTGGTGGAGAGAGTGGGTAGGGAAGGGTGTTTTCCTTTTTTTCCCGTCTCTCCTCGTACTACTACTCTGGGTAACCCAATGCAGTTCATTGTCTGTCCTTGAATCTACAGTCAAAGGAGAAGACATCTTTACATGAGGCATAATTAACATATGGAATTTGCTACCAGTTGTTGGGCTGTTGAGGCCTCCTGGCTCAGATCACTCTAAAAGGCATCAAAGTCACAAAGGATAGTTCTGTTCACTACCATTGGTCGTTGTAGCTGATTAGGTCCTCCATATCCAGGGATAGTGAACCTCTGCAGGAGTCGGAGATGACAGAGGAGGACTGATGCCTTCAAGGCCTTCTTGTGGGCCTTCTGGGAACCATTTGATCAGCTGCAACTAGAAAAGGGATCTTGGACTAGATAGACATTTGGCTTGATCCAACAGGGCCTTCCTACATTGTTAGATTACAAAATGTTCACATGGAAACCGTGGCAGTGTAGGAATTTGTATGTAATCCAACAGACTTGAACTTCTCCCATGTACACACAATGAATCAAAATATGCACAGGATTGTCTTCCTGAATTGAAGTCTCACAATGGTCATCATGTGTAGGATTGTTCATGCAATCGCATTTCTGTGGCCTGCATGTGGATAATTACATGATGGTGTCTCAGCTGCATGTGTTTTAATTCCCATGTGCCCATATAAAATGCATAGTGAAATGAGATTCTGTGTATGTAGAAAAGCAGACATGATTTATTTACTGTTTTCAAATGGCAGTTGAAGACATTTCTCTTTTGTAAAGTCATTTTTAGAGGGTGAACCCCAAATGCTTTTTAAGCTATAAAACTGTAACCTATTTTAGGTTCCTGCTTTTGTACTGATTTTTGCTGTTTATTTTTATATGTTACTATTTCTTTTTATATATGATGTTTTCTTGTAGGCCACCTGATGCTTGTCATTAACAGAGAAAGGCCAAGTAAAGTTTCGAAAATGCCTGCTTATGTATTTTGTTTAAAATTGCAAGTGAAATGAGTAAGATCTCATTTGGAATCTAATGTGGAATCCCCCCCCCCCTTTTTTTTTTAAATGTTGGCCTGTTTCTCACAAACAACAGGTGAGATGGTAGACCTGCATCTAGGCTGTGGCATTCCACAGTTGTATTTAATGGGACTGAAGAAAAATGACTGCAAGATAAGCAAGGATTTTGCACAGCCTTGCAGTCCAAATGAGACAAAATTGTCAAAGGTGATAGAGGGTTGCAGAGGTTGTAATAAGTGAGAAATAATGGCTTGAAACTGAACTGTTTCCTTGAACTGAACCTTGAACTAGGCATCCATTTCACTTAGCTCCAGCCCCACCTCTTCCCTGCCTCCCATTCATTGACACTTTAATTGCTGACTAAAGGACTGCAGTTCTTTTGTTTTAGTGATGAATGTGGTCAACTCAGTTACTGTGCTCCCAATTCATAGGGATCTCTCTCCCAAATATAGGAGTTCCAGAAACAGCTGGCAAAAGCAAGAAGAATAATCATTGTAGGAAATGGAGGCATTGCACTAGAGCTGGTGTAAGTAAAGCATTTCGAAAGATAAATAAAAATAAGAACTTGATGTACTTCATTATAAACCTCATTTATACTAGTATCTCTTGTTTGACACCTTTGGCCTTTAATAAATAAGAGATTTATTATTGACATGCCTGGAATTGCAGGGTTGTTGTGTTCTGGTGTTTGTGAGTAATGGTGACAGTGTTGAAACCACATCTTGTTCTTGTCTTACTGTGCTGGAGTTGTCACGCGGAGGAGGAAGAGTGGAATACACCTCTGTAAGAGGCAATGTTACACAGTGGCAAATGTCAAACTTGGAGACAGGAGGGCTGCTTAGGCCCAAAGTGCCACCCTTAACCAGGTAATCTCACAGCCTAATCCTAACCTGTGCATTGGGGCTGAGTGACCTATGCTGTATCCAGCACAGATTAGGAGCAGGCTGGAGATCTCCTTGGGGTAAGGGGATATTTTATCCCTTACCCTCAGTAATGCTGCAGCCTGCCCAATGGGGCTACTCGAATCTGCACCAACTAAATTGCTAGCACAAATTTGGGCAGTCCCATACAAGGTTGCCAGGCATGGGAAAGGGGGTTAGGATACAGCAGAGGCCTCCTCCACAGAGCCTGCCCCCCTCCTGGGCCAGTCCACACCCCATTCCATCCTCTCACACCCCATTACACCTCTCCCTTTCTCCATTCCGTCCTCCCCAAGCCACTGTGCTGCTTGGGTGTTTTTCTTACCTCTGCTGGGAGCTTGGATGCAGTGCAGGCTTTCCCGCTGGCGCTGCTTACTCTAGAGTTGTTGAAAAATGCTTTATGGCATGTTTGCAACACTCTCGGCCTGTGCAGTTGTCCATTGGGATTGTGCTCTCAGCTTCTCTTCTCTCTATAACTACTGCATAGTAGTGCCCCACTTCACAGGCTTGTGATAAGGCTAAAGAAATAAAGGGCTTGTAAAGCACTTTGTCCACTACAAATGTTCTGCAGACAATTCCAGATAATAATGATATACACTAGTTTAAATAGCCTGATTAGTATATTAAAACAGAGCTTCCCATCACTTATCAACCTTTCAGCTAATATGCTACTTTAAGTGTGATTGGTTGCCAACATTTCAATATCTGTGCCTTTTTTGAGATATTGAAGGATCTATGAGAACTTACAATTTAATAAACAAAATAAATTGCTTGTTTATTATTTAACCCAGCCATTTTCAGCCACTGTGCCATGGCACATTGATGTGCTGTGAATGGTCCCCAGGGGTGCTGTGAGAATTTGGAAGAGGGTCATTTATTAGTAGGGCCATTGGGAGATGTGAACCCCCGCCCCCAGCAGCGACACGGTGTGCGTTATCAATAGTCAAAAAACTGAAGGTGTGCCTTGACCATTTTAGTACCTTGCCAATGTGCCATGAGATGAAAAGGTTTGAAAATCACTAATTTAGGCCCTACCAGATGTCTTTGTTGATCTACCAGCTAACACTTTCAGACCTTAACTGGTAAGAGGCAATGGCTCGTTGTTTCTTTTAACCCATTTTTTAATAACCTTCCAGGTATGAAATTGAAGGTTGTGAAGTGATTTGGGCCATCAAAGACAAAGCGATTGGGAATACTTTCTTTGACGCAGGAGCGGCTGAATTCCTTATTCCAAAGCTAAGTGTCGAGAAACGGGAGCCTCAGATTGCTTGCAAAAGAACAAAATATACAACAGCAGGTAGAGTATCCGATGTCGGTGTCCTAAATGGCTCTTGCATAGACATTGGTCTCCAACATGGTATGCAAACCACCTTGCCAAATCCACACACTATGAATATTTTAAAACTGCTAGAACTGATATTATGTATTGGTTAAGTGTGCAAGCTAGAAGCAGCTATTGGAAGAATGTCAGTTGGGCAGCTGGGTAATAAATAAGTTCCCTCATTCACATCTAAGCTCAACTCTGAACTCCCCAGTTATCGTTGGCAAGCCATTGTTCTTCAGTCCCCCAAATCTGCAATATAACTAACTTACTTTACAAGGCTGTTGTAAAACTGATTCCAGATAATACATACAAAGTGTTATGAACCTTTCGAGAGTACTTTTTTATTGCATAGTGTGAAGTGTTGTATTTTAACAACCAAGGTCTTAATTTTGTAAACCATGTACTGTATGTAAGAAAAAA
Organism: Tiliqua scincoides; assembly: GCF_035046505.1. Taxonomy (NCBI): domain Eukaryota; kingdom Metazoa; phylum Chordata; class Lepidosauria; order Squamata; family Scincidae; genus Tiliqua; species Tiliqua scincoides. Next base: position 36,860,690 of record NC_089827.1, on the reverse strand, counting down.
CTGCCACAGCCAGAATACTTTATAGCTGGCCAACCAGTGGTCTTTGAAGTGTCTCTTTCTTAACTCTTAGTGGCCCTACGAAATTTTAGTCATGCTAGGCTAACCCTAAGTTTCCCTTGAAAAGAAAGAACCAATGAGACTCTTTATGCATTTAGTGCATAAGTTACCTCAGCCTTTCTGATGCCTCAGCCTATTTAGCTCATTCTTGGGAGCCATGCTCATATTCCACTGCTGGCTGAGGTAAGATAGAGGGCACACAGGTTGTTCTTGAAGGTGGCATTCACAATATGGAATACTCCAGAATATCTATTCAGTTCCCTCCCTCTCTACCATTGATGCCAAATCCAGGACACTGTTGTTTTGGCATGCTTTTGCTTGTGCAGCAACTAGCCATCTCTTTGACCTCCTGTTGGGATTGCTTTTGGGTTTACAGCTTTTTCTTTTCAGTATTTCTAGTCATTGCCTTGGTTTGTAATATTGCCGTCTCATTAGCAACCATTCTTTGTCTTTTAGAATGGGGAACTGTCAGGAAGTCTGTTAGTCCTCTCCAGCCAAAGGCATCCCTATTACCCCAAGTGCATAGGTTCCATACCTATAAAACAACCTTAAGGCTACATGATGCCAGCTTTCGTCATAGATCCTGATCACCTGTGAGGGCTTAGATTATGCTGCCCTCCCCACCCGAGTAATATCTGGAAAACAGAACGGCTCTCAAGTATGCAGATGTAAGCTTTACCTGCTCTATAGCCCGTGTTTTGATCCTTACCTTGGTATGTTTTTTCTTCAGAAAGTAGTAAGCAACAGAGAACTGCAGCAAGCCCTGGGAAGATAGGCAGTGCCTTAGGCCCTGATTGGCATGAAGGTTTGCATCTTAAAGGAGCAAAAGAGGTATGACTGTTTATCCTAATGCTATTTGATTGAGCACCAGTTTACACATTTGTGGGGAAAGAATGCCAGGAAGCTTTCAATAATACAATCAGTGTTCCAGTTTTCTGACTTTGTTTTTTTTTTTAAAAACGTGTTGAATGCTTTTTTTTGTAATATCCTTTTATTAAGTTCAAAAACAGAAAAATTACATATATTTTCTTAATTTAAATAGTTATAGTATTCATAGAGTTACACTGCACGAAAAAGTCTTTGTTCTACATGAGATGCATCTGAACCAAAAGCAAAGCAGAGTCAAAAGATTCTGATTGAATTGGCACTGAACTCCTTGCCTGAAGGTGCTTTTGCTTTTGTAGCAGTACAGCCTCTGGATTCTGTTGTCTGCTTGCCTGACATCCTTGCATTGAATGTCACATTTTCATTGGCAGCCAAGCATGCTGCATTAGATGGTTTGATACAGCAAGGCAAGTCTTATGTTTTAAAAGTCATAGACTTCTCTGTGTTTCATCATAAGGGACACTTTTAGATAATATATTGCTAGTGTGTATGGCTGTCTTTTGTGTTTGTTTTTGTAGCTTTCCCATAAAGTTTATATTGAAAACCTGTGTGAAATAAAGAAGATATACCTTCAGGAAGAATTCCTGCTGTCACAGAAGGTGTCCTTGGCTTTTCCCAAAGCTCAGCATGATACAAGAAATGCAGAACCAGATCAAGGTAAACGATTTATAAAGAAGAGCAGAGAACTCAGGACCCTACTGGCAGATAAGGCACAGCTTGCGGTATTCAGTTGAGTGCTTGCTCTAAAGCAGTGGTCTTCAACCTTTTTCATGCCATGACTCCAATATATAAAAAATGAGACTGGGAACCCCACAGTCAATCTCATCCCCTCCCAGGACCCTATCTGCCCACCCCACCCCATTGCTGCCTGCTTTCTGCCCCTGTAATGCCCTTTCAGCACTGTTCACTGCAACCAAATATTATTAGAGAGCAGAAAAGTTACCATGAAATCTGGCTCCAGCAGAAGCTATTTAAGCAAAATTTCTAAGAACCTGAGCATGACTAGGACACAATCTCCTGGTACCAGAAGCAGTATACCAGATGCCTCTCTGTTTACCAGACAGTACTCTCATCCAGTGGTTTTCAACCTTTTTTATTCCTAAAAGTTGATGCGACCCCACAACTGAGGCTTTGCGAACACTGAAGAACATTGCTCCAAAGCTATGGTTCTTTAAAAGTGTGTAATTAGTCATCTTAAAGAGGTTCTGGGAGTTGCTAGAGAGAGGTGCAACTTCCCCTCTTGCTCCTCTCACCTCAGTTTTTGAGTGCACCTTTAGTGTACATAAGGCAGTGTGGTCAGGTTAATGTGCCTGATCTAAATATGACCTCTGTGTGGCCAAAAGCTTCTCTAGCATTCATTGGAATTGTCAGGCAAGTCAGAGAGCTCTGTGCCAACCCTCTTTCAAAGCCACTACCACTCAGTTTCTGGCAGCATGAGGTTTTCTGTTACACCAACAGAGAGGAACAATGAAGTGACTAAGTAAACTGAGTTATGGTGTTGAGAATCACAGGCCAATACTTCAGAGATGAAATTTAGTATTTTGGCTGCCCAGTGGAACTCCTTGTGCTGGGAAGTTATGACAGCCAATAATATAACTAGATTTCAAACACTGCAATTAAAAAGCAACTCCTACTTTCCCATTACATGAGTCAGCATTGGTAAAGATGCCTAGGACTTTGGGGCTCTAACAATCAAGTATTTGAAGTGGGAGACTATATTGGAACTTCTTCAGGGCCCTGATATCTACCAGGAGTGGTGGCCTTCTGAAGGAAACTTTCCTGCTGTTTTGAAAACAATTAAACAAGACAACGTTCAGCAAAGCTGTACCTGAATTTTTCTGCTCTAGGTCATATGTGCCCCACTAATGTTCACTGAAAGAGCCAAACAACTGAATGCGTAGGGCTGGCTTGGATGATGCTCTAACTGGTCTCCCAAATACATGGACGGGCCCGAACGGCCCCTCCTAACCAAGGAGTTAAGTCAGATAGAGGTTAAAAGAGAAGATGTTTCGGACCTCATTGATAAATTAAAGATCAATAAGTCACCGGGCCCTGATGGCATCCAACCAAGAGTTATTAAGGAATTAAAGAATGAAGTTGCAGATCTCTTGACTAAGGTATGCAACTTGTCCCTCAAAACGGCCACGGTGCCAGAAGATTGGAGGATAGCAAATGTCACGCCTATCTTTAAAAAGGGAAAGAGGGGGGACCCGGGAAACTATAGGCCGGTTAGCCTAACATCCATACCGGGTAAGATGGTGGAATGCCTTATCAAAGATAGGATCTCAAAACACATAGATGAACAGGCCTTGCTGAGGGAGAATCAGCATGGCTTCTGTAAGGGTAAGTCTTGCCTCACGAACCTTATAGAATTCTTTGAAAAGGTCAACAGGCATATGGATACGGGAGAACCCGTAGACATTGTATATCTGGACTTTCAGAAAGCGTTTGACACGGTCCCTCACCAAAGGCTACTGAAAAAACTCCACAGTCAGGGAATTAGAAGACAGGTCCTCTCGTGGATTGAGAACTGGTTGAAGGCCAGGAAACAGAGAGTGGGTGTCAATGGGCAATTTTCACAATGGAGAGAGGTGAAAAGCGGTGTGCCCCAAGGATCTGTCCTGGGACCGGTGCTTTTCAACCTCTTCATAAATGACCTGGAGACAGGGGTGAGCAGTGAGGTTGCAAAGTTTGCGGATGACACCAAACTTTTCCGAGTGGTGAAAACCAGAAGTGATTGTGAGGAGCTTCAGAAGGATCTCTCCAGACTGACAGAATGGGCAGCAAAATGGCAGATGCGCTTCAATGTCAGTAAGTGTAAAGTCATGCACATTGGGGCAAAAAATCAAAACTTTAGATATAGGCTGATGGGTTCTGAGTTGTCTGTGACAGATCAGGAGAGAGATCTTGGGGTGGTGGTGGACAGGTCGATGAAAGTGTCGAACCAATGTGCGGCAGCAGTGAAGAAGGCCAATTCTATGCTTCGGATCATTAGGAAGGGTATTGAGAACAAAACGGCTAGTATTATAATGCCGTTGTACAAATTGATGGTAAGGCCACACCTGGAGTATTGTGTCCAGTTCTGGTCGCCGCATCTCAAAAAAGACATAGTGGAAATGGAAAAGGTGCAAAAGAGAGCAACTAAGATGATTACGGGGCTGGGGCACCTTCCTTATGAGGAAAGGCTACGGCGTTTGGGCCTCTTCAGCCTAGAAAAGAGACGCCTGAGGGGGGACATGATTGAGACATACAAAATTATGCAGGGGATGGACAGAGTGGATAGGGAGATGCTCTTTACACTCTCACATAATACCAGAACCAGGGGACATCCACTAAAATTGAGTGTTGGGCAGGTTAGGACAGACAAAAGAAAATATTTCTTTACTCAGCGTGTGGTCGGTCTGTGGAACTCCTTGCCGCAGGATGTGGTGCTGGCATCTAGCCTAGACGCCTTTAAAAGGGGATTGGACAAGTTTCTGGAGGAAAAATCCATTATGGGGTACAAGCCATGATGTGTATGCGCAACCTCCTGATTTTAGAAATGGGCTATGTCAGAATGCCAGATGCAAGAGAGGGTGCCAGAATGATGTCTCTTGTTATGTGATGTGCTCCCCGGGGCATTTGGTGGGCCACTGTGAGATACAGGAAGCTGGACTAGATGGGCCTATGGCCTGATCCAGTGGGGCTGTTCTTATGTTCTTACATGGGCCAGGAGAGGCTTGTGTGCAAATGTGTTCCCCACCCTCCATATAGAATGCTGATGCCTAGTCATGTAAGGGGGCACCATACTTTATATACTTTGAAGTAATAATAATAATAACTATGTATTTATATACCGCCTTTCTGGTCATTGGATTACTTCTCTGACTTTATTCAAGGCGGTTTACATAGGCAGGCGTTTCTAAATCCCTCAAGGGGATTTTTACAATCATAGAGGTTCTCTCTTTCAAGACCAACAACATTTCAGAATGGATCTTCCTGGTTTGGTCTCACTTCTGGCCTCCAGTTCTCCCACGCAGGAGGGCAGTCAAGATGCTTCTTGCTCACGCCAAGAGCAGGTGGAATCACTCAGCTCGGCTTTGTCAGCTGCTTCAAGGTCGCGCCATTCTCAAACTGGCAACCTTCTGATGTTATCTTCAGGCTAACAGAGGCTCTACCCTCTAGACCAGACCTCTTGCCCACAAGTAAACCACATGCTGAGGAGCAGTTCTGATCCTGCACAATTTGGCAACAGTAGGATGGTACGTTGGGAGGCATGCACACCCACATTTGCCCCTCATGCATTTGAAAAGGTGGAATGCAGTAGATTTCAGACTGAGCCTTAGTAACCTTCTGCTTGTTGCCTAGGTTTTTGCACACCACATTGTGCGTGTTTATCTCACAATGTTCACTCTTTCAGAGCTGTGGCCTGTATATGTGGAGCTAACCAATGGGAAGATGTATGGCTGTGACTTCATTGTCAGCGCAACCGGAGTTGTTCCAAATGTCCAGCCCTTTCTTGACAATAACAATGTAAGGATTTGTGCTGAACATGATTGATGTTGTTCAAAACAGAAAGTGATTCCTTTGAATTACGTTTCCCCTCTATCTTTTCCATAATTGGTAATTCAGTATCTCCCAATACAGTGAAACAGATAAAAATAATAATAACTTTATTTTTACCCCACCTTTCTCCCCAAAGGGACTCAAGTTGGCTTACAACAGGTTAAAATAGATTAAAAACATAATTTAAAAACAGATAAAAGCATATCCACCATCTGGGCTAACTGGAAGAAGTTTTCCAAGTCAGAATGTCTGGTGAATCAGTATTTTCACCTTCTGTAGCATGTAGCACCATTTACTTGTTTCCTTGAACTATCTGTAAATGTAAGGTTAAATGCATCTGTTAACTGGCAAGCATCAACGGTGGTGTGGATTTTGCTACTTTTTGCTCTCTTCTTTCATTCCACAATCTGGATAATTAGAGATCTTGCTATATGAAGGGGGGTGGGTGGGTGGCTGCCATGACATTCAGATCTAGTCAAGCCATACAAGTTTATGAGCTGTGGTCCTGGTAACTACCTTGGGTTAATCACAAATTTGTGTGTAGTTTCTTGGCAATATGGCTTTAAATAGACACCTTGTTATTGAAAATACTAGCAAGTGACATATGCTTTTTTCCTTTTGTCGGGGTCAGCTGCTTCCCTCCTGCCCCGACTTACCTGGAAAGGCTGGGGGAGGGTCCCCAGACTGGCAGCAAAAGCCTCAGGAGGAGGAGTGGCTGCCAGGACCCTGGGCACGCCCACCCAGCTGCCTGATCCACCAAACACAAGGGAAAGAAGGGAGGCAGGGACCAGAGCCCCAGGCCCCTTTAAGGCTCTCACAAAGGAAGTGGGGGGAGGGAGGCTGGAGCAGAGAGGGCTTCATAAGGGAAGCCTGTGATGAGGGAGAGGGAGGGCAAGGTGTGGAGCAGTTCCTGCTGCCATTGCTGAGCACCACCCTCGAGACAGAGAGGAGGAGGGTGCTGTAACCCCCTCCCTCTGGCCACCCAGCTGAGGCTCCTGAGGCACTCCCCTCCACCCTTTGTTAGGCCTCCTCTGCCTTGCTGGGAAGGCCTGGGAGGCAGGGAACCAAGCCCCACGGATGACAACTGCCCCGCCCCCACATGAAGCCTGACACCTTTTTGTTGAAGTATACATTTACCTGTTTAATTTTTCAGTTTGCTGTAGCTGAAGATGGAGGTTTAAAAGTGGACAAATATATGCGCACTTCATTACCAGATATTTACGCAGCAGGGGACATCTGTACTGCATCATGGGAGCCCAGTCCAGTTTGGCAGCAGGTACAGCAAGCAGTGATCGTGCTGTGTCCCAGTGTTTAAAGAGGTGACACTTAGACCAGTTAACTAGTGTAGTCCTGTTAGAGCCTTGGCTAGGTAGCAGTCTTTATTTTTGCACACAGACCTGATTTGTAAACTGGCAGATTAACTGCAAAGGAATATACAAGGAGGATGTGATTATATCATGTAGCAGAAACACCAGTGCAGTGGACATGTTGGCCAAATCTACATTGGCCAGAGTAAACATTAAGATGTTGCCTTAGTCACAGGATTCCTAAATAAAACCTGTGGTCAGAAGTCTACAGCTGACTGTAGCAGCTGTCTGCCAAATAGCTCCTATAGTAAACTGCAGAAAAATGGTTTTCACCCAACAACTTGAAATTTGGAGACATGGTGGGCATTTTTAGGGAGGCTGGTCAGTGTCTACAATGCCACTGCTCAACCAGATCTTTTGCTCCTCAGAGCTTATCTCAGGAATGGGCAGCCAGAGCAAGGCCAGCCAATTTGCAGATCAAGCGTTCCTTTTGTTTTAATACTGACATACTGTGACTTTAACACAATTGTTCTATCTCATTCTAGACCTCATATCCACAGATACCCAACCTGTAGGAGGGACTTTTTATTTATATATTCACTGAGAGTCACAAGAACTAAAGATGTTTTGAAAATGCTTATTAAGTACTTACATAACTAAGAGTGGTGTTGGGGTGAAAGGTTGTTTGTATTCTAGCATAGAGCAAATTTGGAAGGTTGCCTTCTTCAACAAGTGGAACATTTGAAAAAACATTTGAAACAGGGTTCTGTGTGCTCATAGTACTTAACCACCAGCAGTCTCTTGTCTTGGTTTTCTTCAGATGAGGCTTTGGACCCAGGCCAGGCAGATGGGGTGGTATGCTGCAAAATGTATGGCTGCTGATGCTCTAGGGGAACCCACAGACATGGACTTCAGTTTTGAACTCTTTGCTCATGTCACAAAATTTTTCAATTATAAGGTAACACATGCGTTAACAATTGCAATACATAAGTTGGCTGCAGGTTTGAATAGACAAAGGTGTTAGGGATTTTCACCACATGAGGCATCTTCTGGGACTGCATTTTTAAATTGTGCAATTATCTACATTCCTCATGACTACTGTTGACTGAAGTATGATTCTAAATTACTAAATTGGTTCAGTCTCATCTTCAAGAAAAGTTCGCTTAGATTTCTACAGACTGCACTACAGTGGCATAGCTAATGATCGTCTAGTCCAGTTCTGAACTCAAAATGATGCTCCAGAAGTAACGTCATGCCCAGGCTTTAAAAAAAGTGAAAATAGGGGAAATTGACCTTCTCCCCCTAGCCAGTTACATAACTAAGGCATCTGCTACCAGGGGTCAAAGAAGATTTTGTAGCCCCTCTGCCACAATAAAATCAAACTTAAGTAAATAAAAAGTGTGCCTACTATTGGTTAGAGACACTGTGTTGGAGTGAAGGGGTCAGTTATTCTTCTGCTGCTAAATAGGAGCATCATTTAAACAAGTGCCTCTTTACCCCAGTTAGCAGGTTAACTGCTAACCTGCAGTTATGATAGATGGAAATGAGACTCGTATTAACACCTTATTGGCTCCCTGACTCATTATGATACAGCAAGGTGCTAATATATTGGCTCTTGGAACAATCGGGGCACCCCTTATGTCAGTGTTTTCCAGCACTGACCTAAGGGCAATGCGGCTCCGAGGTAAGGGAACAAACATTCCCTTACTTTGAGGAGGCCTCCGTGAGTGACGCCCAACTGCAGGATGCAGCACATGTCCCATTGGCACAGCTATGCCAGTGCTGGAAAGCACTGACATATAAGGGGTTAGGATTGCGCCCTCAGTCTCATTGGTCAGTTTTGAGTTTTTAAAAACCCTTCTTTTTGTTACATAATGCAGTTGTGTTTTTATTTTCTGGTTATTTGGCTATAACTTTTGATAGAAGAACTTTGACGTTGTTTGTTTTGTTGCATTCTGCATTAAATGGTATATCACATGATGGTCTTATTTGAAAATACCAAGGTTTTCACAATTTTGTCGACTAGTATCAAGTTTGTTGCCCAGTGCAGTTGCTACCCCCTTAGCTACGCCACTGCTGCACTATAATTTAGCCTGATTGCTATCTCTCTTGAGACCTTATAGTATCTGGATATACCACGTACAACTGCTTGTGATAGCAAATCTCAAGGAACTTTTATGTTACTGAAACGTGGGGCTGCATTTATAAGTATATTACAAATCAGTAATGGCGAAATTGAATTCAGTGCTGCAGAATTGAAGCATAGGCCTGCCATTCTTGCAGTATCTACATATCAGACAAACCAATGTAGTCTTTAAACCTCTTTATCCTTGCAGGTGGTTCTATTGGGAAAATACAATGCTCAAGGGTTGGGTGTAAACCATGAACTGATGCTAAGATGCACTAAAGGACAGGAGTACGTCAAAGTGGTGATGCAGAATGGAAGAATGATGGGAGCTGTGTTGATTGGAGAAACAGACCTGGAAGAAACCTTTGAGAACTTGATTTTAAATCAGATGGATCTCTCACGCTATGGAGAAGATCTCTTGGATCCAAATATTGATATAGAGGATTACTTTGACTGAATTGCTACATATGGCTGTGCCTATAACTTTAAAAATATTTGTTTAATAGTATGGGTTGTTAAACAGGAACAGCTCTCTATCATGCAAAGTATGGACCTGAGCACAGGTGGCTGCTGTTGTCCTGAAAAGGATGGTACAAGTGTCTTTGGGCAATACTGATATAAACTGTGGATCAGTATGCAAGCCTATAAAGACTCTGCCTTCAACGTAGATGGAAAGTGTGTATTATTCAAGGCTGAGGTTAAAGTTTTAAATGCCTCACTTTACAGTGATCTACAATCCCCCTGACCAGGACTGTTGTGTAGTTTCCATTGCAGTGATCTTGGGCATTGCATTGCCCATGATCTGATTCCCAACTACATTTTTTTATTTGTTTTATCTAAATACATGCTGTACTTCTGATATCAAATGAAGCAGGTTCTACCAAGAGACTTCAACAAAACATCAAAGTCCAGTAAAGCCATAAATAAAAACAGCATTTAAAAACTTCAGGGAACACCACTAATGTCCTTTCCGTGCACTTAATCTCGCCCACTGAGATTTCAAAATGTTTAACTTTGGTTGATTGTGTTACTTAATGACTTGCTTTTTAAAAGTGTAGTAAGGTGTTTTGTAACTCTGCTATGGAGCCAACACCGGCAGTGGTAGGATGAGAGTCAGTCTTACAGAGGGGACAAATACATTTCATACTTGGAAACTGTACAGCACTTTTGAGTATTCAAAATGTTTCACATACAGTCTCTTAGAAAAGCACTGCAAGTTAGGGTTCATACTGTCCCACTGTTGCACTCTAGGGGCTGCAACAGTAGGAAAATGAATTGCCAAACCCCAGCTACTGAGCTTTCTGATTTACCAGCCAATCTCTTAGACTCTGGTTCAGATAATGGATGACATTCTTTTCCTTCTGCTGCTGTAGCTTATAGTTGACTCCTTCCACTATTTGAATTTTTCTGCCTTTTTCAGTAATAAATTAGGGTTTCATACATACTGATATAGACATGCATTTCAAATTCTGGTTTTAAAAAATGTGCCTAATCTTCAGCTTAGCCCAGAGGTAGTACTAACCCTAGTTAGTGTTGAGAAAAGGAGCATGTGAGATAGGGAAGAAAATTATATGGACCTATCCTGTACTCCTGATCTTTTAATGGTGCAGATTAGGAAATGGTAAGTCTACAGCAAGGCTTAGGCACTGCAGCTCATTTTAAAGAGTTCTCATAGTTGCCAGTTTACCAACAAATGAAACAGCAGAAGAGAGACTCTGCCACGCAGCAAAAACATTTTCTAACATTAATACTTCCCACATAATTAATACTTCCCACATAATATGTGGGAATATGACAAGAAGGAAGTGCCAGGGCTGAGTAGACCACTGACGTTCCAGATGGAGGGGATAAACATAGACTAGAACTCAAAAATGATGAGTCTACACAGTTCTGTTGCATTTAGGAACAGCAGAAGCACTCCATACCTAACTGGGCCTTCCAATAAATCTAGATGCCAATCAGGACCATGGAACACTGCATATCTCCTTGGTAGACTACTGACATGTACCAAACAATTGCCCTAATGTTTTCACCCCTTTCTACACAGTATCAAAAATTATCACTTTGCTTTGTTAAATATAGGCATACCCCAGTATCTGCAGATTCAGTTATCCATAGAAACCAGGAGGTCACTTTAAAAACAGGGAAAGTTAAAAGCCAAAAGTAGTGCAATGCATTCTAGGGTGACATTGGGTAAAAGAGGTGCCTCATGCAACTACAAAGAGGCTGCCACCCTCAAAATGCAAAGGTTTCACTACCCAAGGGTAGGAAAAGCTATGCTTGGCTTTTGTTTTCAACTTCCCCTGCATTCTTAAAGTGTGTCCCTGTATCCATGATATCCACAGGGGGTGCCGGAGCAGAATCCCTATGGATATGGGAGTATGCCTATAGTTACATGATCATTTCCAAGTGAGCCTTTGTGACTGCTATGATGGATCTGTAGTGTTTCTCCCCACCACTACCTAAAGTATAACATGCACTTTAGTTTTCAAGAGACACACTACCTATATCCAGACTACTAAAAAAAATATTTGTGATTGGTGCAGAGCAAGATTTGGACCATACTTTTATAGGCCTCTTACTAATAAGCAGATTTAACCATTTTATCACGACTATTAAAAAGTAAACAGGCACAGATGATCACTCTGAAATATCTGTTCTATGTTCTAAAATCCAGAACCATTTCTCACATGCAATTCTTTATGGATGAATGCCCTTAGGAATATTTCTCTTCTTGCCACTTAGTACCTGAACCTCAGTCATTTAATTCAGAGACCCAAAAATGCAACACGGCTTTATCATCATTGAGGAGAAAACTTTGGCCCATAGCAGGGGTGTCCAAACTCTGGCCCAGGGACTACTTGTAGCCCTCAGGGACTCCCAATTCAGCCTGCAGGTAGCCCCCAGTCTCCAATGAATCTGTGGCCCTCTGGAGCCTTGCTGGAGCCCATGCTGGCCCAATGCAACTGCTCTCAGCATGAAGGTGACTGTTTGCCTTCTCACATGAGCTGTGGGACGAGGGCTCCCTCCACTGCTTGCTGTTTCATGTCTATGATGCAGTAGCAGCAGCAAAGGAAAGGCCAGCCTTTTATAGACCTTGAGCTATTGCAAAACCTTCATTCATATAAGTTCCATCTCTAATATAGTCATTTCTGTAAATATATGTAAATTTGAAATGTAAATTAATTTTTTTCCCGTCTCCCAACACAGTGTCAAAGAGATGATGTGACCCTCCTGCCAAAATGTTTGGACACCCCTGGCCTATACCAAAATGACCCAGAATGAGCAAACAGGAATGTGCATGCATTCCTAATCATGCGCAATAAAAATATTTAGGCAACCTTCACTTTTAGGCAACTCTTCACTTTTAAAGGTGAAAAAGTGAAAGCAGACAATCCACCTCCAGAGCTGTGGTGCATGTTATGTTGTGGGCATGATGGCAATGTTCGTTTCCTATCTTCTACATCTATGAAAGAGGTACTTAGGTAAACAGATGAATTGGCCTATGGTCTTAAAAGTACACTTTTCAATTCATGAAACAGAACAGTTTCCTTTGAAATTCTACAGCTGAAGCAACACTATGCTTCATCTTTCTGAAAGAAGATGTAAACAAGCTGGAGTGGAATAAGTCAGCCTGTAGCAACTTGCCCCAATCATTCTTGGACTTCAACTTTCTTCTACAGATAAGTGCCAGCTGGTCAGCTAACTTTCAAATTTGCTTCAAATATGGTGAGATGTCAGGTCATGTCAGGACACTTCCACAAGGAACTTTTGAGCAGAGGAGGAGGCCAAAGACATTCAGCTTTGCTGTGTGCTTTCGACCACCACTGAATACTATTTCCTTTGAGTAGCAAACAGGAACGATTTTTTTAAATATGGCTCTTCCTTTTAATTATAGCCAAAGCCAAATCTTCATAGATGCAGCCATGGTGTATCCAATATTTCATATGGTGATGACCACCATTGCCCATGCAGAGGTGATTATGGAAATCTCCTACCCATTCATGTTTTCAAGTCCCTCAGCAACTGAATCAAAGCATCCAGCTCAACCAGCCCACCACTGTACACATGAAAAGATACAGTTTTACAAAACTATGAAAAATTCAAATGTGTCCCTTGCAACAACCCACTGGAGAGGCTTGATTTCTTCAGCTATTCATCAGTAATGCCATTGTTTTCTGGGGAAGAATCTGTGCAGGTCCACTTTATTTTGGGCAACAAAAATACATTGTTTCAGGACAATCCCTCTTAATCAATTATCACTGCTTGATTATCATCTTCATCATCTTCTTCCTCCACTTTTATCTTTTTTGCTTGGAAGTGGTTTGCTGAATGAGGCCGTATATGCTCATCTTCCCGTTTTCTACATGCAGACTTTTGAACTGGGTTTCCCAGATTAGTTAATGGAGGAGATTTGACCTGGTGATGACAAACAGGTTTTATCACAGCTTCTGTGGCCTAAGTGAACATCACTCAAAACACATAATCCACATTCTTTCCTACATATCCCAGTAATGTCATGTTGAAGCAGAAGCATGATGCAACATCATTGTGTTCAGCATTGTGGAAAATGAAGGAAAATGCAGATGCTTCAATCACATGGACATTGAAAACATGCAGATTAGGGATGCTGCCATTTGCTAGCTGTGGAGCCCCAGGACACAACCCTGGTCAGCCTGGAGGAGGAGGAAATCACATGACTTGCTAACCACCTCCCCTCCAGGGCTCTGAAGCCACAAAGGTGAATCTTGGGTGATTTTGCAGCTCTGCTACTCACAGAAGCAGTTATCTGCCCAAGCCAGAGTCTGTTCAAATGACCGCTGAACAAAAGCTGGTACTGTACCTATGCCATTTGTGTCAAGGTCTTGGAAAAACAAGACACTTCAACAGGTCTTCCAAGTGTCAGAAAGGACTTTTGCCCTTCGCTTATATTTCTCAGCTGCCCCTTTTTATGCCCCTTGCTCATACATATTTCCCATGGTCTAGCTGCCTGTCCCCCATCTACCCCAAAATTCTTGAAAAAGCCTAAAGTGATCAGACTACAAAGCCACTGCAGGGAAGTAAGGTCTTTTCTTAGCAGCAAATTCTATTCTAGAATGCTGCGATCCTCTTCTCAGAAACTGTATTGGTCTCAACATAAACAGTCACAGGAGGTTAACAGCAGTCAGGTCCTTTGGTAAAGAACTTCTATATTATCTGGTTAAAAGGTTAAAAAAAATCACAAAGACCTTTCTAATTAAATAACTTATTCCATCTTATCCCTGAACAAACCTCCATTCTTCTGTTTAACTGGGAAAGGAAAACACTACACAAAACAAGGACCCCCAATAAGTACAAACTATTACTTTTGACATGGGCTACATTCATGCACCCACTTCATTGCTGAAGGTAATATTCCTGCCACTGTAAAGTTCATAGTTAATCTAGTTTGGTTTCCCAAGAGGTTTGAGCTGGTTTTAACTGGCATCAACAAAACAGCATTGTCTGTTTTAGAGTCCAGAACAATTGTTCAATTCCCCTCCAACCAAATAAGACAGTTAAACTGAGAGCCTAAGGAATGATATAATGTCTTGGTAGGAAGTGTGCATTGGAAGTAAAGCCAACTGAACACTGAAGAGTCAAATCACAGCAGTCCTGCTGAAGAGCAACTATCTGATGAGTAGGCTACAGTGGCATTGAGGAGAATCATGCACACCTGAACAGCTACAGCTCATCAGACACCTACAATCAGTTTCAAATACTACATGGAAAAGTCATTGCACACAATAAAAATCTTACCTTAGCAATACTGTTTTTGTTTGATATTGTTTGCATTGTGATAACATGTGCCGTATTTTTCAGGAGATCAGCTCTGGGCCCTATCTTCACATAAGATATTGTAGTAAATGCTGTGAAACTGAAATCTTCCCTGCAAAAGATTAAACCCCACTGTATGAAAAGGGAGAACCAGATGAAAGCAGAAAGGGTGAGGAGTTTGAGGTTTATGAATCTTTGATTTGGCAGCAGATATTCAAACTACACATGCTATGTTGCTGGAGAATGCACAAAGGACCATGTCAGGTTACACAACAGAGCAGGTTTAAAAAAATTTTCACTTTCTATACTTACTTCAGATACTGCTGCAGGATGAACTGAACAAGAATTTTCTCAAGCACATCACGGGGAAGTTTAGGAGAAACAATATCTACTCCTAGTTTTGACAAACCCTTCCCCAACCAGGCATCAATCAATTTCAGAGGAGTGAACTTCTCCTTCATTTGGTCCACTCGCTTCAAAATCTTGATGAGGTCTCTGCAGTGGTCTGTCACATCTATTTTCTCAAACGCTAAACAGCAATTGAGGAAAACACACAAAGAGCCAGTAAAATATCATTTGGAGGAATCCTTCACTCCTGTTCTCTCCAGGATATTGTGTAGGAGCCAAACTCCAGAAGATCCTGTGGGTACTGTAGAATATAGTGACTGCTCTCATCCCTTCCAGTCCTCCGATTCCTGCAAAGACTTGAATTCTTGTCCCCACCCCAGATACAACAGCATCAAACTTTTTAGAACCTGCCCTTAAGTAGGCAACCAGTTGCTATAAAAGGCACAACTTGGGTCTCCTTGAGATAAAGTGTTAAGACAGCAAGCTCTTCTTTGTGGATAGGTTCATTTTGATGCAGAAAGTCAACCATTTGCTAATTTAAACCAGTACACCATAAGAGTTAACATAAGAGCCCTGGTGGTTCAGACCTCGAGTTCATATGGCTCAGTATCCTGCTTCTCACAGTGATCAGCCAGAAGCCCACAGGCAGAGACTGAAGACAACAGGCATCCCTAGCAGAGCAGCTGCTACTCAGAAGCATATACTGCCTGCAAACATAGAGTCTGCCAATATACATTTTAAAACAAAAGAAGTATCTATCTAAAAGAGCTACACTGCAACTCCCAGCTTAAAATTTCTGGGAAATTTATTCATATCCTCTGAAGCTCTTCCAGCAGGGAGATGAAGTTATCAGGGAGAATGCAGCTGTTACTCTGTAGTTTCAGTCAACTACTAACAGCATATTCCTAAGGATACTCTGATTGCCTTCAGTGGAATCCACATTATTAATTTTGCACCATCAGTATGAATACTATTTTATATAGAGGGAAAAGAGTTCCCTGTCCCAACAGGCTTACTATCGAGACATGTGCCCCATTTCTTGAGGCACTTACTTGGGAGCAAAATGCCCTAGAATGCAGTCTCTCTGGTTTGCTTCAGACTTTTTGGCACTCGTCCACATTACAATCAAATCACTTACACTCTGTTCGGCAACAGTTATCACACATTTTGTTACAGTTGGCAGAGTCCCAAGCTTCATCAAAGTGATGAGCTATCAAGACCCGACGACACCTGCAAATACAAATATCTGGATTCAGTAACTATCAGAAGTGCGCAAATAAAATATGTCAGCGAGCCTGAAAACCTGTGATGCAGCCAGACAGAGCAGTGGATGATGATCAAGGTAAGTGTTCTGAAAAGCCACACACTACACTACAAAATGGAACTGCTGAATGATAGTGCGAGAGACCTAGTGGAAAGCTTGCATTTGCTTTAATTCCTAATATTTCTGATGGGGCCATGGGTCACAGTTCCTCGGGATGGAATGAACTGCATGGAGAAGTTAAGCATCAATTGCACTACAATGGATCCAGCCAATGCTGACCAGAAGCTTCTATTACACTTGCTTTGGCCACGTAAGCTGAAGATAACATTCCACAAATTTGTGTGAACTGGAAGAGTCACCTAGGCAGAAACTGGGTTTCCTTAGCACTAATTCTGGATTTTCTCAGAGTACATTCAGGTCCAATGCATTAACTCTGATTCTCTGCAACACGTGGTATGCAAATCAGCAACCAGCCTCAGTTCCCCAATTAAGCATAACATCTATATAAACATGAATGTGAATGCCAATAACCAGAGATTCCAAATTTGCTTCAAATTGCATTTGTAAACTCTGATTAAGAGGGGATTCCTACTTAGCACTGATGCAGACAGCAGTGACACCAACTGCCTCTGGAGGAAGGAGGGCCAGTAGGGCAAAGATCACCATCACCACCTGCCATGCTTTTTAAGAGGTGAACTGCATCCCTCCCTGCCTCAAAGAGGGAAGAACTGCCTTCGTGGGGGAAGGAAAGGAGGAGCAACAGCTGTGCTCTAAACCACCATGGTTAAGGCTGACAATGAAAGGGAGAAGAAACATCAGAGGCTGACTGACTATTGTGAAGGGCAGAACCACCTTGTTTGGTTTTTGCAACTGATTTGTTTTAGCAATGGGAAACCCAAAATAAGTATTTCTGAATTGGAGGCATTTGTAACATTGATTTCCACCAATATTCCATCCCAATTTCTCCTTTAAACATTAAAGCCAGAATACTTAAGGGATCACACCAAATAGTCCTCTGTACACCCTACAGGTCAGCATGTACTGCACTGCTTTCAAATTAGTAGCAGTGCATAATGAAAAAAAATATTAACAAGCAAGCCTTCAGACACAAACTTTAAGATACCCCATTTTTTTCTGTACATTCAGTGTTCTAGATGCTAGCACTATTTTTACTGTAAAAAATAAAAGCAGTTGCCATTTTAAAATGTACACATGTAATAAATACTTGCCTGTTCATGTTGTGGCAATAGGAAACCATGTCATACAATTTCTGCTGCCCTACATTTTCCATCACCACCATTGTGCTGATTCTGAATATGTCCCCAAAACCATAATACAAGATGCAGTCGGCTTTCTGGTCATCCCGACCTAGAATGAATTCCCCCCACCAATGTTAGAAGAAAGCATATATAAGTAAGCACCCAGAACCTGCTCTCAGTCAGTTACACATACCTGCACGACCACTTTCTTGGTAGTAGTTCTCCATGGATTTGCTCATTGAATGATGAATTACAAACCTCACATCTGGTTTGTCAATTCCCATGCCAAAAGCAACAGTGGCCACAACAACCTGAAATAGAAAGCCTACTATCAGGCTATAATAATCAAACAGAACTACTCACGGCATTGTAGCATGATGGACTCACCTGGATTTCATTGGCAGACCATTTCTTGTGAACTTTGCTCTTATCTTTGGGCTCCATATTTGCATGGTAGGTACCCGCCTTAATCCCCAGCTTCTGCAAATTCATAGTAACTTGCTCTGCATCCTTCTGGGAAAAGCAGTAGATAATCCCTGCCTCGACAAAATAATTGAGACTGTGATTAAATCAGAGAATTGGCTGTCTAGCCCACACAAAGCACAGCTTGTGCAGACTACAGGAGTGACCTCCAACAGATGCAGTCGTGCTCTAAGTGATCAGAACAATCAATTTTTCCACAATGTTCACCTGAAAGGCCTTTGTATTTTCTATTGATGAGTTTAACAATCTCCTCAATGAAATTCTGAGCAGACGAAGGCTTTTGCCGAACCTAAAGACATAAAAATTATGTTTATGTATATACACACATGCTCATCAGGCCCCTTTATACTTCAGATCAGCCTCCTCTTCCAAGTCCACTTTAACCCAATGTTCTGCATAAGGGTAATGTACAGAGAGGCATATTTGGTGATTGATCCAAAGCTCTGAGAATCCATGTCTCTGAAAATACATCTGAGACAGAGCTGAGTATTCTTATTTACCCCATCATAATTAACTGCTGGATTCCTGGTAGACAATAGCTCTTTTTGTAATATCAAGGTTAAAGCTTAAGTCACTAAAATATCCCCATATCTAACTCTTTGCCCCCACACCCTGGCTGCTAGAAGTTAGCATAATTATGCAGTGTGCCAAAATTAAGCCAGCTTTTAATATCTGGGTGTGGAGGGATAGAATGGGTATTTTAGCAATATTCTTTTCTCTACAATACATTAGTTTTGCTGCAACAAGGAACTGAAGGTCATGTTTAAAAGGTTATTGGTACATATACTGAAAGTGCCTAAATGAATCCTCAGTTAGGTTTCATTTGGTAACTAGTTCTGTTGAATCTGCTGCTCTGTTGTACCTTTGTTACTGAACAGAAAGCCAAGTTATAAACTCAGCCTTGAGTGTCTGTGTCTCAATTGCTTGTAAGATTTTCAGCAAATTCTTAATATTTGTTACATTTGGAATGACATTTCATGATAACATTCACCTTTTTGCATAATATTTAATAAAATAACAGGATGTATTCTTCCTTGCTCCTGCACAGGACAGAATACAACCCAACATCGCAAACTTAGATCCTGATTCATCTCTCCTTGATTTATTTTCTTTAGATATTTTATTTATTTTATATTTTCCAAAGATAATAAAACGAATGCAGCTGGCCTCTATTTGGCCAGATTCTGTGTCAATTTTAATACAATATGGTTAAATGGCCTTGTAGATTTCCCCAATTCTGGTGAATTCACTTATGCTTCAGCCATTGGTTCCAGTGTTATAGATTATTTCTTGGTTCCACTTCACCTCAAGCTCAATGTTATTGATTTTTTGGTTGATGATCTAGGAATGAGTGACCATTTTCCTTTAATACTCAAGCTAGATTTAGGTTCTTTCCAGTACTCCACCCCTGATGTAGAGCTTGAAAATGAATATGAAATTAGGCCTAAAATCATGTGGAATACTACAATTAATCAGAAAATGAGCAAACTGCTCTACACGGAGCCGTACAAGAGCTATAGAATCCAACTTTTAAATGAGTCAGATCCGATAGAACTAATTAAGATATGAGTTATTAATCTCTAGGGTTTTATCCACTTTAGTCTCCTACACTAGTATACCCTCTGCTAAAGGTGGTTCAGGGGAGGGATCCCAAACAATATCCCCTTGGTTTGATAGGGATTGTATGAATCTCAAAAATCAGATTAGATCCGTTTACCAGCAATACCACTATTCAGGGGCTATTCAAATTCCCGATACATATTTTATTCTAAAGAAGCAGCTGAAACAACTGATCCAAGAAAAGCGACATAATTATGCTTCCCACTTGTGGTATAAACTACTAGCCACCATAGAACATAAAAATTCTAAGCAATTTTGGGGTATAATCACCAATTCTGCTCAGAAAACTGCACCTCGCTCTCAGATGGTCATCTCCCCACACGAGTGGTGCCGCTTTTTCTCCACCTTATATTGCCAAGAGGGTGAAAGTGGCTTAGCATCTTTTACCTTAAATCCTTCAGCAACCACCCCATGGCCTCCTGTATCCACTGAAGAAATTATAGAGCTAGTCTCTCGAAGTAAACAAGGGAAAGCTCCTGGGCCAGATTTGGTATTGTCAGAGATCCTGAAAGTGGGCCCCGAATGGTGGGCCCCTATTCTATCCTCATTATTCACAGTGGTGGACCAAACAGGTATAATACCAGCTGAATGGACAAATGCTACTATAGTGCCTATTTACAAAAAAGGCGACCATCGTGATCCCTCCAATTTTAGACCTATAAGCCTTTTATCAGTGGGGGGGAAACTTTATGCAAAACATCTCTTAAACAAGCTGCTATCCTGGATGGAAGATCTGGGTCTTCCAGGGTGGGATCAGATAGGATTTCGAAAAGGATCTTCACCAATTGATCACTGTGCTGTTTTAGCTCATCTGATTGACAAGTACACAAGGCTAAAAAATCAAAAATTATATGTTGCTTTTCTGGATCTTAAAGGAGCCTTTGACTCCGTTAATAGATCGCTGCTATGGGACAAACTAGTTAAACTCAATATAGACCCTAGACTTCTAACTCTTATTCAGAAACTTTATACAGGCACCACCTGGCAAATTAAATTTACATCTTCGGGGAAATTGACCCCCAAAATTCAGGATGAAAGGGGAGTGAAACAGGGGTGCATTTTAGAACCCACTCTTTTTAATCTTTTTCTACACGATTTTACCCCCTTTTTGCTTCAGATAGATGGACATTTTTCCAAACTAGGTTCAATGAATATTCCAGCATTGCTTTATGCAGATGATGCAGTGCTGGTATCCTGTACACCTATTGGACTTAAGCGACTTTTAAATAGAACTTCTGACTATCTGAAATGTAACAAACTTGAACTGAACTCTCAGAAAACCAAAGTTATGGTATTTTCAAAATCATGGAGCCCAGGTACTTGGTCTATTGGAGGGGAGAAACTGGAACAGGTCAAAAGCTTTAAATACCTTGGAATTCACTTCCACTACAATCTTTGCTGGGGTACTCATCAAAAATTAGTTACCAACTTGGCCCGTGTCACTTTGCAGAGCACCAATCGATTCTTTTTTAGTCAGGGCAATCGTTATATGCCAGCTGCTCTCAAGGTATTTAATGCCAAGGTATTGGCACAGCTCCTGTACGGGTGCCCTATCTGGATTAGCTCTATAAATCACACCCTTGAGAGTATCCAAGCTAAATTTTTGAGGGCTATCCTGGGTTTACCTAAATCTGTACCATACTCTGCATTATGTTGGGAGACCAGACAATCGCTCTTAGTATCAAGAGCATGACTTTTAACCATACGCTATTGGCTGCAATTACATTATAACGTGAAACCAGGCAGTCTCCTATCCAGAATGCTATCTGAGTCTGGTTCTTCTAAATGGTATAGCCAAATTAAATCAAAAATCGAATCAATTGGTTTTTCATTGGATTTTTTAAGTTTCTATCCATTCCCTGAAGTTTATCAAAGGGTAAAGCAAAGAATGGTAGACATTGAGGCACAAAACCTCTTTGAACTTGCTTCTAGAATTTGGTATTGTCAGAGCAAATTCTTGTATGGGCAAATGGCTCCTTATCTGAGTATTCTGATCAACCCCTCTGAACGTCATGCAATCTCTTTGGCAAGATTCAATGTGTTTCCATCCAAGGTCACAGAAGGCAGATATAGGCAAATACATATAAAGAACGCCTCTGCCCTTGTAATTTGGGAAATGTTGAATCAATCATACACATTCTTTTTTATTGTCCTCGGCACACTAGATCCCGCCACACTTACATGACTCCACTTCTCGGCAAAATGAATGGGCTTTCGGATGAGGCAAAACTGAAGTGTCTCCTAAATGACTGCTCACCAGATGTGCTAGAGGGAATTTCTAAATTTTTACTTTCGGCGATTTCCAAGCCTTCCCAATGTAATTTGTCAAAAATGTTGATATTTTATGTTGAACTGTAAATGTTTTATTAGTAATTTAGTATCTTAACTCCGTTTTTGATAAACGGGATTAGGACTAATTATGTTTGCTTTTATGATTTCTCTATCTATGCCTAATAAAGGTTCATTCATTCATTCATTCAACCCAACATACATAAACTCACAATGCTCTGTGTCACCTTATATTATGATTCTGTACATAGCTTTATATACTGCATCATTCATAACCATAATTTAAAATTATTCTCAAATCAGGCTGTCTTTCAGAAAATACAACTGACTGATAGACTACCTCATAGTACAGGTTTGGCCGGTTGAATGATGCAGTAAAGGTGATGCACTTCTGGACACAAAGTATTTTCTGGGCATCTTGCAGGACGTGGCTTGTTGCAGTTGCAGTCAACCCAATCAAGGGTGCATTGGGAAACTGCCGCTTCAAGATACCAAGCAACTTGTAATCTAGAGAGAAGTTAAAGACATTCAGCAAAAAAACAAAAAGCCACCTAATCTTTATTACTGTTATATTATAGTCCTCCAAACTGTACCTCAGAACATTTATCAGTGGCAACACTGTTCTTCATTTTCAAATTAACTAAATCTCCGAATTGCAGAAGTGGTTGATCCAGTAGTTTTGAACAATGTTCTGGGGAACCTTCAAGCTCCCTTAATATAAAGATCAGTAATGGCAGACATCTTGAAAGACAGCTCATGCACTAAAATCAATCTTCACCAATGGCCGTATATCACTGGGGGGGGGTGATATTGCATGTTCCAAAGCACACTCATCATACACACAGAGAAAAGGGATAAATAACGTTTGGCCAAACGTAATTGGGCACCCACATGAAGCACTTCAGAGATGTGGATGACTAAACTAGCTTACATCTGCAATGTAGGCACACACGTAAAAGCCCTATGAATTTAGTTCTGCAGAACATCTCAGAGTGACTTATTTGCATCAGTATTTATAACAGTGTTATTCAATCTGTGCAGCGCGGCTCTTTAGGGAGGCGCCAGGAACTCAAAGGGAAGGTGCAGGATTTCTTCTTGCAGCGATGCAGTCACACCCCTGGGCAGAATACAAGCCCGTCTTCTGCGCTTTTTTTAAAGCAGAAGAAATGGGAGTTGCTCAGCTGCGAGAGTGGCTGCTGCCGCCCCACCCTCTTCTCCCTCCACTCCGAGGCTGCTGACTTCTGTGTTCGCTGCATGTTGTTTCCAAAGCACTTCGACTCCAACCCCCATCTAGCAAGTACCGAGCATGCTCAGCTTGCAGTCCTTAACCCTCGCTGATCCTTGTCTGCTTGGATCCTAGTTCCCAGCCTGGGATCTCTTCTCATCAAAGTGAAATCTCTCTTTTCAACCCCCTCCCTCTTCCACTCCCCCCTTTCGATCTCCAAACCTTCCTGCTTTCCTCCCCCTCCCCAAATAAAACGCTTCCTATTTTACCAGTCACCAGGGGTCTTAAAGTTGTTTCCATGCAGTTGGCAAAGGGGGGGAGGAGAGAGAAGCACACACTTTACTTGGCCAGGAGCAGAAAAAGGGTACTGTTTTTAAAGTGATTTATTAATCCTGTTATTTGACTGAAGAGGAAAGGCTGTATTTTTAAAGTGATGAATCTTGCTATTTGAAGGGAATACTTATCAGCCATTGATGAAGTGATTGCCAGCCCAAACCTAACCACACTTTCCTGGGTGTAAGCCCCATTGACTCTAATGGGACTTACTTCTGAGTAGACATGCATAGGCTTGAGCTGTGCATCTCCTAGTATAAGAGACAAATCAGCTTCCTAACCAAACCCTTATCAGCTCTGATGTTTTCATGGTCTATTTTTGTTTTCCCTACCAGCTGCTAGAAAAAAATTTAATTTAACTTAATTAATAAAGGGTTCAATCCTATCCAAGGAGAATGGGAGAAATGACTAGTTGGATTGGGGTCCACAGGGGTGTGTGTAACGTTGGTCAGACTGGTTGTTCACAAAGTTCATTTGATAAAACAATTCTATTGGTATGCTTACAAAGTTTAAAAAAATGAGTCCTCCCAGACCAGACAAAATCTACCTATTCCAGCATCCTGTCTCCAACAGTGATCAGCAGCTGATCATTTATAAAGCATGTATATTGATGTGTATTAATATATTTTTTAAGATCGGCATTTAATTAATGATATGACTAATACAATATTAATATAGTTAATATATATTTAATATTATATTATAATAAATATAATATAATATAATATTTAATATAAATATTTCTGGCCACTTCCTGTTTAATGATGTCACTTCCAGCCCGCAGGAACATGATGGGAGTCATGGCCAACAGCCATGGGGGTCAAGGGAGTCACTGGCCGGAAAAGTTTGAGTACGACTGATTTATAGGATGAAATACAAAAAAAAAACATTTCCAAGAGTGGAGTCAGAGGGGTGTAAGGGAGAAAGAGGGCTGGAGACAAGAAGCAATGAAAATTAGATCTCCTAGGGGAGAAGAATACAAATTTGGCTTGGCCACATGATGCTGGTTAAGAAGGGATTTACCTGGCCTGAAGTCATGTCCCCACTGGCTGCAACAGTGGACTTCGTCCACTGCAATGCGTGCAAGTCTTCCTGCTTGGTACGCTTTCTCTAACTTCGACATAAACATCTTACTTTTTGCAATCTTCTCTGGAGTCACATAAACGAGTTTTAGCTGCGATTTGTGAGCAAGCATTTCTGTATGAACCCACTTCACATGTTCCTGTTGGGGAAGTTAAACAACCATATACACCCATCAAAACTCAGAACACCATCACTTGATTCTCAAGTTCATTATAAAAAGCAAGTATTCTGCAAATTACAGGTCAAATTCAGAATCTTATCTGTCAAGCAGACACAACCTATGCCAAAGCCAGGAAAAAATATCTCCCAAATATTTACAGAAGTTTATTTAGACTACACTAATGTAGTCAGAGGAGGTTTGCTACTTCCAACCATGAGAAAGTATTTGACCCATTTGTGTTATGAAGGCAGGGCCCCAATTCCCCATCTTATGTTTATGATGCTACTACAAATAGGTGAACAAATACCATGTCTGTCCATTTGTTACAGAAAAATGTAATGCAATATTTCCCCTACCAAAATGCACAAAGACATCATGCTTCTACCCACACATCTATAGTTATTAAAGTGCTGTCCCTGATTTGTAGCACTCTGGTAATTTCCCAAACTGTGATGTACATTTGTTAACAGAGAAACATCGTGTAGCTTGGATCTTGGGCAAAAGTCAGCTTGGCAGCATGAGCACAATGCAATGTGCTGGATCGCTACATGGAGGTCTGGAGCAGCGGGCTGGGCTCTGTGTGGAGATGCAGAAGAGCCTGTTTTTCCTGAACAGTTTTACATGATTTTGAGGGGCGTTTTGGCACAACCTGGAAGTGGTATCAGTGCATTGTTGTGACATCACTACTTACTTTCAGGTCCAGAGGTTGATGAGGGTGTTGCAGGCCAGGAGAGTTTGGGAACCACTGATCTAGGGCTTCCAGCCCCAAGTCCAATTCCCTATTTGTTGAATTCTGTTATGGGTCTACCAGACTGAATTTCCTTTCAAGCAACCAATTCTCAGATAAGATGTATTTTACTTTCAAAATGTGGCATTAGTTATTTGACTAGAAAATGATTGTGCAGAAAACAGCAAAGAGTTATTGATTCTGCCTTGTATCCACACACTTGGAGTACGGAAGGGTGGAGCAGGAAAGCAAGACTTGCCTTCCAAGTAATTTCCAGGCAGATTTAAGCCCTGGCAATTTCCATTCTAGAACTTAAGTGCTGCTGTGTGCAGTTTAATAAAGCAAAACAAATGGATTCCAGTGTCAACACTCTAGAAAAGATTTTCAAGAAAATTCTTTACCCTACCATTCCATTTTCATTCACAACTTGCAAAGTTTACACCAAAGAACAGGAGCGTCATCACGCACAGCCACAGCCCTTAAAAATGGAGCGCGACATCAGTCTCTCTGCCAAAGTTCAAGTTTGGCAGGTAGCAACTTTGCTAAGCACTTGGCCATACCTTACTGCTTGAGGCATTCAGTAAAGCTGCAGAGATTTCCAGCTGTTCCAACATCATGAGTTGATCCTCCATAAGTGAGATCAGAGGACAGATCACAAGCGTGAAACCTGAAACAAAACAAACTCCCTTGTCTTAGTTATCTGTATTATTCAATTTCACCACCACTTAACAGCACAGTTGGTATGAGTTAGTTTTATGCAAACAGCAGAGCACTGCAGAATGAAAGCAAAGATGGATCCTTCAGAGGCAGAAATAAGTTGCATTTCTTAAATTTCTGGTGGCCAAGGCACACCTCTGAAAATAAATTAGGAGTAATATCACTCTTTGTATTCAGATACAAAGCTTAAACATGAATAAGCAAACAAAACCAGAATCAAGCATTATGTCTGCATAGGGCATAAACAATCCAACTATAATTAATGTCAGCATTCATACAAAGAACACTTATATGCTGTTTTTCCATAAAAAGTGGTTCACAAAGCCAGGAGGAGGATAATTGGAAAGAAGCAAGGCCAGAATTATTACTCTTGCAATAGGTAGCTTCCTCTGGGGCAGATACTTTGGGCTTATAAGTGTAAAACATTTATTAAAACATTAATTTTTTTAATGGCACACTACCATTTCCTTCACAGCACATCACTGTGCCTCAGCATGTTGTTTCGTGAATTACTATTCAAGGATCTTTCTCTAGACTCATCAGAATAACAACTTTGAGAAGCGTGTTTTGGACTGCAGCCCAAACACGCTTGGGCTGCATGCTCAAGCAAGAGTGCCTATGTAACAGAAATGGGGTGAGGGAAGCAGAGTTGGGAACCGAGGAGGCTGGTATACCAGCTGCATGTAACAGGAAGGAAAGATGGACAGACAAGCCTGGCTAATAAGTCTCTAATATACCACCAGGTATTAGATCCAGTTTGACCTGAAGCAAGAATCTCCAGGTTAAAAAAAAATAATCCTAAATGATTCAGGCTGTTGACATTTGTACTAAGTCATATCTAGAGATGCGATTATTCAGTGATAACACATAACACAGCTTTCTGTACTTCTCATTTCTGTTAAACAAAAGAAACCCAAATCTGCAAAAACAATATATATATATATTCAGAACTCTACATATTGGTCACTGTAAGCTGGTGGGGCTAGACTGAAGGGGGTACATGGGTAATGACTGTGACTGCACCTGCTGGCACCTATGTAGTGCACTTTTAAAGAGATTATATTTATAATTATAATTTTAAAAATGTGTCCTTGGAATAAGAACAATACAATTTTCTGCATGTTTCTTCTCCAGAAACAACTAAATCTGAAGGGAAAAATAAAAACGTTTTTGTACACCTCTAGACATAGCTCTGTTTTTGCTCAGCCTAGATGCCTCTGAAGTCTAAATGCTGTATAGTGTGTGATTGTGCTCAGCAGCACAATATCTGGAAACAGATATTGATAACGAGCCTAGAGATAGAAGCCTGGCAGTCTCAAGATCCATTCAAAAGAGAAAAATGGCAAGAATTTAGTTCTAGTTACTGAGAAGTGTGAAAGTAGAATGCCTAGAAGACAAAAAACAAATAGCAAGATATGTATGCATGATTTGTCATCACAAAATTGGTGGGTTTAGTAGCAGAATCTGCTGTTTTACACCAACACTGAGTTGGTGTTACAAGAAATAAAGGCATTAAGAACATACATTTGTAATATGCAGAAAAGATGCCTTGTTTAGTAGGCAGTGAAGCAAAACGACAAAGCTACAATATACCAAATAATATTCTTATGAGTCAAATATTAACAGATGAAAATTGTCCTGATAACACAACATATTGTTGTACCTGGCAACTGAACAATGCTCAGCAACAAAGGTGCCCCTTTTCCAAAGGCACAGTAAATGTCTCCCAAATAATGGGAGACATTTTAACACACATACTCAAGCTAAATCTAAAGCCATGACAGGAATCCCGCCAAGTACATACCATCAGAGCACACAGCTGGTAGTTGATAGCACAGACTCTTTCCACCACCTGTAGGCATCACAAGGAACACATCCCTTCCTGCCATTGTAGCATTGATGGTTTCCAGCTGCAAGGACCTAAACTTTTTGAGCTTAAAATTACTTTGCAGCGCACCTCTGATCTTCTTGGACCATGGATGGTCTGAGAAAAGAAAGTGGGACATGTAAACAAGTCAGGGATTCCAAAGTAATTGTATGGATGCAAACTGACCTGATGTGGACAACTGCAGAAGCCAGCCAGCCTTGAACTAATAATGGGGATAAGGAGTTATTTACTTTCCCCTTATTTTACCCCAATCAACAATTTCACCTACATCCTGAAACCAACTACGAAGAGATCAGCTAAAGCTAAAAGGTTCATTTTAACTTTTGGAAAATTATGTGAGCATGAAGGGTAAACTGAAGGCCATTGCTGGGCCAACTTAATTGTTATGATAGTCAGGTGCACCAAGGAAGAATTTGCCCAAAGTGCAGATGTATTTTAAGTGAAGGGAGAAGGGACTATATTAACTGTACAACATACATTCTGCAATCATAATAACCTCAATGCTTTTCATCTCATTTAAGTGAATAGCAGCATTTCAGAAATAACAAAAAGGGGTTCCCCACATACCAGCCCTACTTCAAGATAGAATAAACCACTCTTTTGTAAGGATGCATCCCATATTATTTAAATAGTACCTGTAATCTTCTGAACACATTACTTAATAATTTGACAATAGTTTTTAAAATAGTTGAATCTGGTCTTGCACACCTTCCTTATTCCAAGCTTCAGCTGCCACTTCAGTATCTTTACTGCTCCCACTTCCTGCATCAGAAAACCGTTCGATTTTCCTCTCCAGCACTTTCTTCTTCTGAAGAAGCTCCTGCTGATGTTCTAGAAGTTCTTGAACCTGGACCTCCACAGCCTGAAGCTCACTGTCAATCAAAACCAATTCTTCTTGAAGCACTATGGTAGAAAGAGAGAAACAAGCATTCTGATCACTTCTAGAAAGATCAGTCTGTAGTAGCAAACTCAACCAGGAGTTCTTGTGTCACCTAAAAGAAATTGCACAATTTGTTATAAGATAAGCTTTCGGGGGTTACAGGTCACTTCATGAAGTATAATTCTCAGTGAATGAGTCGCTCGTGTGTGTACATACACTTGTAAAGCATTACACTTTATATATCTAGTGAAGAGGATTGTAGCCTACAATTGTTTATATAATAATACATTTTTTTGGTCTTTTAAGATAGCATAAGCATTCTAACAGCCATTTATCCACTTGTGAAATGTCAGTAACCCACTCAGTACTGTACATAAGATCTGGCTCACCCTCTTCTAGAGTTTTTCAACCTTCTCTAGCAAAGAGAGAGAGTCTTCCTTGATTGACCCAACTGTCCTCTACTGAAAGCTACTCCAATCCATTCTTACTGCTACACAACGCCCAGAAAGATAAACAAGAAGGTGCATGCACACAAACAGTCCATTCATTTTCTGGATAAGAGACAGATAACGTCGGACATTCCAAATGGTATCATAGCAGAGGATCTAGTTACCTGAAAGGGTTGCTGCCATCATCAAAGTCCAAAAGCACCTTCCTTGATAAGTATTGGCTGAAGCAATTTTATCAGTTTCTTTCTAAAAAGAGTTTCAAAAGTATAATTACATTCTTGAAGACTGCAAGCACACAAAACAGCCTTTAAAAACATACAAAGCCTCACCATAAATATTTGAGACTCTTTCCAACATAAGACAGCTGCCCTGTAAAGATCATGCACAGAGTAAAAGATTTCTTTCAATCTATTCTAGAAAAGGCCAATATAAAAATCTGCTTTATTATGAAACTTCATTCAGTATGACCTTTCTATCTGTTTTGCCAGATTCCCAGTCCAAGCTTCACTTAGAGAATTATGCCCACTTTAAGCTAATTAGCCCCCCTTTGTTCCCCAACAATGGTCCTAATTTAGCACCGCAGGACTGCTGGAACCCACCAGTAGGGTAACTCGGCTGTTCAACCTACAGAGGTCCTCCTTCCTCCCCTCTCCTGCCAGCAGCTTCTCCAGCCACCAAAGCAACACCTTGGTCCTCAGCAGGTCTTTGGGCGTGGCAGCCACACACTAATCTCCAGTGTCTCCAAAAATCCATTCACCCATCTGTCCTTTAATCAATCAGTCCATCAGTAGTTCCAGTAGTCCATCAGCCATTAGTTCCACAGTCCATTAATCCATCAATTCAGTTCTTTTCCCCTCCTATTACTACCCACACCTTTTCCCTTCCTGCAGGTGCTGCTTTCAACTCTGAGAGCCTCTTTGCCTCCAAGTGGCTGCAGTTGTGCAGCATACCCACTACAATCTAATGCCCTGGTGTTAACCCCATGCTTGCCTGCCAGACCTATCACCAAATTAAGGGTAACTTAGCTTACAATCGTATATGCCAGGGGTGCTCAAACTTTCAACTTTAGGGATGCTGGACCTTTAACAAGTGTATAGAAGAGAGAATTGCAGCAGGTGCAACTTGTCATCCCACAGATGACATTCTCTCTTCTATACACTTGTTAAAGGTCCAGCATCCCTAAAGTTGAAAGTTTGAACACCCCTGCTATATGCACTTGCGTGAAAGTAGCCCCACTGAACCCACTGAACTCAGTGGGACTTATTTCTGAACAGATATGTATAGAATCGGGCTGTTAATCTGATCTGATGGATTACAAACCCAATCCTATGCATGCCTATTCAGAAGTCCTATTATAGTCAATGATGCTTACTCCCAGGTAAGTGTGAGTAGGACAGCAGCCTTAATTTTTTCTCCAGCAAATTGGGCAAGAAGAAACATTTTAAAACATTTAAAGTGGTAATCCTTTAAATAATAGTTACAAAGAGCAGTGGTTCTCAAATTGGTGGGTCACGACCCACCAGTTCGTGTAAAGGTTCCCCCATCCCTTTAAGGGGCAGGGGAAGGGGAGAGGCAGGGAAGCAATCCCTAGGATCGTGTCCATTGGGGGGCAAAGGGGGGTGCTTGTGACTTCCAGAAGGCAGGGCTGCAGCAGGCTGCAGGAGGTGCGGGGAGTCCTGCACAGCGCTCCCCAAGACTTGGCACTTTCACTGAAAGTGGGCGCAAAGCACTGCTGTTTTGCAGGAGGCACTTTGAGTCCGCTTTCAGTGAAAGTGCCAAGCCTCAGGGAGTGCTGTGCAGGGCTGCGCAGAGCTCTCTGCACCTCCTGCAGCCCTGCCTTCTGAAAGTAAGTCACAAGCACACACCCCCGCCCCCCCCTTAGCAGTGCGATCCTGGGGATTGCATTACTGCCCTAGCCCCTCCCCCACAAAGACTTACTGAGGGAGTAAAGCTCCCTCAAAGTTTGAGAACCACTGACATAGAGAGAACAACCAATCCTCTTCATCCCAACACAGTTTTTTCTAGTGGTTGTTTCCCGATGTTTCTTTTACACTGTGAGGTCTATGGGGACAGATTACTATTTATGTAATTAGAATTTGTTAACTTCATTGTTGAACAGCAGTATATAAAAATTCATTATACTAATATGTAGGTTGATTAATCCATCAACGACAATTACATAGGGGTAAAACATTAGGCCTGGAGCAAAAAGGACACTTTGCTTTTAGATGTTGTGTAGGTGTCAGAGCAGGCATTATAAGAGGCATTCTCTTGTGTGTGACAGACATGAGAATGCTTCTTCCAAGAAGTCACTTGCCATGAGCAGCTTTTATTAGCACCTATATTCAAAACATATTTTAAAAACGCTACCCAACCGATTGGGGTGTTTTTCTATGATCAAAATTTTTTAATTGATTAAATATTGCTGCACTGATTATCATCATGGTGACTGTTCACAAATCTCTCAAAATATTCTTAAGCCACTAGAGGGCATCAAATTTCCATATATGCAGAAACAGATCTGTTGTTTTGTTCTTAAATTTAACATCACTATTGTTGGTAGCACGCACAAACTATGAAACTATGTGTTTCATAAACTGAAAAAAGTATATGATGTACAGTATACTTTGAGGTCTTACTTTGAAAAGCAGGCTAAAAACAGTTGCTGGGGGTGGCTGGAATAAGGTGGGAAATGTTTGGGAATGGGAGTTAACACTATCTATAGACATAAGCTCAGGCATGCTGGTAACTTGAAGGTTTTTAAGTAGTTGATATTAAGAATGTTCTTAAGTAGGCTGAGTAAACCAAAGGATTTCCAAAGCATTATAATAGCCAGTTTAATGCAACACTCACTGGCCAGTTTTTCATTTCTATTATTATTACCATCTCTAAACACTTTCATCCCCCACAATCCCTTTCATGTTTATCATCTACTAACAGCTTAAAAACTAGATCAGTACTAAAAAAGAAAACTCAATATAAAGAAAAAGAAATTCACCTTGAATAATCGTATAGATAGAAAAAGTGCCCCTATATTAGCCATAAAAAAACAACCCAGAGTTAGGGCTACTATGCAAGCACATGACACTAGGTGGTGTGCAGGCAAAAGGGAAGACACCAAGATCCCCTGTATTAGCACAGAAGTGCATGACTGAAAAACTGTCTTTGGATGGTTTGTGAACCTATTAATCAGACAACCAGAGGCTCCTATTATATCCTTAAAAATAATTGTCAAAAAGCTTGTATAACTTCACCCAAGTCAAAAGGAGGTTATCCATAAACAATGAATATTTTCCTATTTTGACACGTTTCACTTAATATTTTATTGTTCTGGACAGAGCAAGTGAGCCCAAAAACCTGGAAATGTGACAAAGATCAGACATTTTTAAAAGAATAATTTCTACCTACCAGCCAGGAACAGAAAGAAATGGAATGCCTTGTTCTCCATTAGCCATACAGTCACTCAAATGAAGCTTCTTCAGCAATAAACTGTGAAAATGAGAAGCACTTGTTAGATTTCTGCAGTGCTTCACAACCCAAAGACAGGCTGGTATGAAAGAAGCTGAGCAGCAGAGATACCATTTGAGTATTCCGCAAAACAAAAATGCCCAAATTCCATTTGTTTAAGTAGAATAATTAAGAATTCAAAGCAGATCTCTTCCAAATGACACAAAATATTTCTGACCGATTCAGAATCACACCGGTTACGGCAAGATCATTCATGAAAAGGTAGGGGTTTTGTGTGTCAAACTGAAAACTCTCATTCAAGGGGACACAGTTCTACTGTAGTCATTACTGCTGCTTTCGGTATTAACTGAATTTCTACCACTCTACTACTAATACAAAACTTATAGGACTTTCAACAGAGAGGTACCAGAGATAGAGCAACATAACTCTGTGTCAATAGAGAATTCTAGCTAATATAAGCTTTCAATTTAAAACTAAAAGATCAGGTTATGCATGATCCTAGTCTGTCCCTATGGCCCTCCCTACTATGGCATCAAAGAGACATTTAAAAAGACTCCTAAGAATCCTACACAGTAGAATTCAGGTTCCAGTAAGAATCCACCCTATGTAGAATGGTTGCCAGAAGTATATTAGAATTAGTTTAAGGAAACCTGTGTCTTTAAAAAGACACATAAGCAGTAGCTATTCAACAAAAGCAGCATTCCCCACTGCTGTTTTTCCAGTAAGGGGGCCATACTGCTTGCATTTCCGCCTGCCATACTCTTTCAAGGCACAAGAAGCTTCCTTCCCACCACACAAATCCTTTTGTACTAAAGCAGTGGTCCTCAAGAGTTTAGCATTGGGGCCCACTTTTTAGAATGAGAATCTGTTGTGACCCACCGGAAGTGATGTCATGACTGGAAGTGACATCATCAAGCAGGAAGATTTTTAGCCATCCTAGGCTGGAATCCTACCCACACTTACCCAGGAGTGACTCTCATTGTTAAAAGCATATACATAATAACCTGTTAAAAGTACAGATCTGTAACATTTCCCTAAATGCAGTCACACAGCAGTCTAATAGATTAAAAATAAAATATTGGAATGAATGGGGACCCACCTGAAATAAGCTCATGACCCACCTAGTGGGTCCTGACCCACAGTTTGAGAACCACTGTACTAAAGTATAACATATGATCTAACATAGTTTTAAAAAAAGCTGCCTTTTTGAACTTTAAGTGGAACTGGTTTCTTTGAGCTATAAGTAGAGGTGCTTGAAAATGGTGTTATTTGCTTAACTCAGAAATAAGCCATTGTGTTCAGTAAGGCTTGGAGTCTAACCCTAACCAAGGGCCCAACCCTATCCAACTTTCCAGCACTGATGCAGCTGTGACAACGGAGTGTGCACTGCTTTCTGTGGTAGGGGGACAGTCATAGAGGGCTCCTCAAGCTAAGGCAATGGTTCTCAAACTGGGGTGTCACGATGCCCCAGCCAGAGAGCCCTGGCTTCTATACCCTGCAGGGGGAAGGCAGCAATGCAATCACCAGAATCACACCACTCTGGAGGGGAGTAGGCTTAGCTGGACCACAGCCTGCTGCAGCCTCCAGGGGGTGTGGGGAGCCTTACGCCACCCCCCGCAGGGCTCCCCAACATGCAGACAGGCAGAATAACCACCCACTTCGAGTCTGCAGTCGCTCCCAGGAAAGCGTACATAGAACAGACGCCTTAGAGCCAAATGATATGTATACCTACTCAGAAGTAAGCCCCATTATAGTCAATGGGGCTTACTTCCAGGAAAACATGCATAGGACAGCAGCCTTAAAGCCTGTCTGCATGTCTACTCAGGAAGCCCCACTGTAGTCAATGGGTGTTACTCCCAGGAAAGTGTGCATAGGCTAGTAGCCTTAGAGCCCACTCCTATGCTGGTCTAACTCAGAAGTAAGGTCCATTACAGTCAATGGGACTTACTCCCAGGATAGTGTGCACAGGCTAGCAGCCTTAGAGCCACACTCCATGCCTGTATACTCAGAAGTAGGTTCTACTATAGCCAATGGGGCTTACTCCCAGCTAAGTGTGGGTAGGATAGCAGCCTCAGCAGCCTGTCTACTCATAAATAAGCCTCATTCTAGTCTGGTTTACTCCCAGGAAAGTGTGGGTGGGACTGCAGACTTACTGATGCGGAGGGACCAAGGCCTCAGGAGGCTCCTCCAGGGCCACACAGGACTTTCCAGGAAGGGCAGGCCCACTAAGGAGACCCCCTCAGGCACGAGCCTGGCAGAGAGAGCGTGCCTACCAACAAGGACCCACTTACCTCCAGGGTTCCTCTCCCCCAACCCGAGGAAGAAGGGCCGCTCCAGCCAGCCAGCCAGCCAGCCAGCCTGCCCCTCTCTCTCTCTCTCTCTCTCTTTCACGCCCCGCTGGCCGCTCTGCCTTCTCCACCCCTTTGCTCAGCCGTCAGGTCACGTGGGCGTCGCCCCGCCCCCATCGCTTATGTGGTGACCGGCGGGCGCCACGTGAGGCCCGGCCCTCTTCCGGCCAGCCCAACTACCTGGCGCCCGGCACCGACCCGGGCCGGTGACAAACACTCCGGCAGGCATCCGTGTCCCCGCCTCCTCCTTCCACGCCGGGCCAATCAGAAGCCGAGGGCGCGCTCTCTCTCAACCCAGATTGGCTCGTCGCTTTCTGTTAACGTGCTGGGAGAGGGGGTGTAACAAGCGGCGCGCGGATTGGCTGTCCTCGCGCGGCCCAATGGGAGGCTGTCTTCGTGCGCGGCGGCAGCAGCGGCGGCCGGAGCCGGGGCGTGAGGGGGCTGCGTGTTTCCGGAAGACGTGGCGGCTGCTGCTTCCTCCTCCCTCCGGCGTCCCGGACTGTCCTGCTCGCGCGGCCCGCTCCTCGTGCGCCCCCCGCCGCCGCCGCCATGATCTCCCTCACGGACACCCAGAGTGAGCGGGGTTGGGGGCCGGGCCATGGGGGGCTGCGGGGGCTTATCTGGGAGTAACCCCATTGACTAGAATGGGCTTACTTCTGAGTAGACATGAGGCTCTCAGTGTCCAGCGAGTGATTCTTCTGCTCCCTTTAAACTCTCTTCCCTGTAGCAGACACGTGACGGTGGAGCAGCAGGCACGTAAGAATCGCAGAACCCGTGAAAACAGGGTCAGCAGGGCTGGAGCCAGGAGGAGCCCTGTTAGCATTTAACAGTATAGCAGGAAAGCAAGAGGCAGCAAAGGCGGCATGGAGCGTCCCTTTTCCTCTTCCACAGTACAGGGACGTGGTGAGGCAGAGCCTCCCCAGCAGAGTCCTTCAAGAAGCCCTGCCACTGCCGTGGAGGTGCCCAAGCACCCACAGCCTACACACTCCACAGGGTCTGGGTCTGCGCTCCTTGCGTGGCTTGTGGGTGCTTGGGCACCTCCCGCTGCAGCAGCGCTTTTCAAAGGATTGTGGTTGGGGGGCTCTGCCTCACCTGCCTCCACACCCACCGCACACTCCTGCCACAGTGTTGGTTAATGCGCAAACAACAGAGTGTGCAGATTGGAAATGAATCGCCTCTGTTGTTTGCACCTCGATGTATATGGTGGTTCGTGAAGCTTAATAAGTGGGAAATAGACAGCTCCCTGCCCACAAGAAGATTGCAGTGTGTAATGAATGATGGCAGAAAGTGCCTAGGCAGAAAGAGAGAGTAAGAAGGGTGAATATGAGCGGAGGTGGTTCCCCCACTTCTGGAGATTAGGTACCATTGAAGAAAAACGTTTTGCACAGGGCAGCAGTTCCCAAACTTTTTCTACTGGCGGCTCCCTTGTCCTACTGGCCACCAGGCACAGCTCTCTGTTAGGGCTACAATATAGAATGGTGGGTTTTTCACAAGGATTCCACATCTCCCTTGGCTGGTTGCCGTGGTTCAGTTTGGGAACCACTGCTGTAGGCACTGGTAGATTAGAGAACTACAGTTCGTTTTCTTCATATGCAAATTTGCCGTCTGAAAGGGGCACAACTGCCAGCATCTTTTGTTATTGCAACTCTGTTCTTGTTATTCACTAATACTGTGCTGGTGCTGCATCAAACAGGCATTGGTGTTGGCCTGTGGAGAATCGTTGGACACATTCGTGTCTACTTCCATACTTGCTCTGCCATCTTGGGCGTCATCTCGGCGACTCCAGTTGAAGCTTCACAACCCTGGTGATGATGATAGGCTGATGATGAGAGGTCTCTGGAAGGCTACCTGAGGGCTGCTCTTGGGCTGGGCCAAGCCAAGGGAAGGAGCAAAGAGACAGGTGGGGGTGGAGGAGGAGGACAAGGACAGGTGAACCCTCTTCTCACTGCTGATCTCTGAGGCCAGATTCCCAAAGAGCGGGCTGCAAGTACTAATTCTTGGAGTTGATAGTAATTTATTATCCAGTATGTAGTAAGAATTGTAATCTTGTCCATAATTTACTTCTTGACCATAATCTTGACCATAATCTACTACTAAAGCAACTACTATAATGACAGTAGTCACCAAATTGTTTTGTCTCTAGCTAGGATTTATGCATTATCAGAAAGGTGGTGTTTGATCATCCATGTTCTTTGTGGCCTTACTCAATTTTCTAGATAACACCTTAAAACTCTTTTCAGCCATACTAGCAAAAAAGCCTAGTTATGTTCACTTTTGGTTCTCTTCTCCCCCTCCCACCTTCTGCTTAGTTTATTTCTTATAGCTTTTATTGTAGGTGACTGTTGTGTTTACTGGTCTTCTGCTGTTCAAACTACTGTTATGTGCTTATTGCGTTGTAACACTTTTTAATTGAATGTGGGAAGTGACTTTGAAAGTCAACCCAAAACATTTATAATTTCCAAAATCCTCATCTGAGTAGAGCTGCAAAGGATCAGGTCATGCTGGTAAGCCTCCCAGCTGCTGCGCCTGACTCTCCTTCCTCTTGCCACTTCTGTCCCTGCTCTCACGCAGTCCATCCCATTCCCTCCCTCCTTGTTTTACAGAGGGGATGGGGGCAGCAGGGCATTGTTTAAAGCAGAGGTGCCCGAACCCTGGCCCAGAGGCCACTTGCAGCCCTCGAGGACTCCCAATCCGGCCCGTGGGGAGCCCTCAATCTCCAATGAGCCTCTGGCCCTCCAGAGACTTGCTGGAACCTGTGTTGGCCCAATGAAATGAGAGGGCGACTGCTCAACCTCTTGTGTGAGCTGTGGGACAAGAGCTCCCTCCTCTGCTTGCTGTTTCACGTCTGTGATACGGCAGCAAAGGAAAGGCCGGCCTTGCTTTGTGCAAGGTCTTTTATAGACCTTAAGCTATTGCAAGACCTTCATTCATTCATATAAGTTTCATCTCTAATACATTCATTTATGTAAATTTATTCAGATTTGAAATGTAAATTAATAATTATTTTCTTCCCTGCCCCCGACACAGTGTCAGAGAGATGATGTGGCCCTCCTGCCAAAAAGTTTGGACACCCCTGGTTTAAAGTGAATGCACACACACACCCTGGCAGCAGCTCTGTTTTTTTTTCCTGCGGAGCCACAGCTGGCTATTGAAAGGGAAAGTGGAAACCACACATTCCTCTGTCAACCCCAATAAAAAGGCTTCTGGTTTTATTTGTATTTTTACTTTTAGAATCTGTTTCATCTGAGTATCTGTCTGACACCAATACTTCTTTACCTTTTTACATGTCCACCACATATGATAAAATGAATCTTTTTGTCTTTTATATTTCCAACATCTATCTGGCATGTTTTCATTCATTTATGTCATTGTGCTATTGTTTGATTGCCTGCACAGTTCAGACAAGATCTGTGGAGTAGTTAGTGTTCAATTATCATTTAAAGTGAACGTTTTTCCCTTTTCAGCATGTCTCAAACTTGATTGCTTGGGTTCAGATAATCTTGGGTTATTGTAGTCTGAGGAAGTCAGGGCCTGAAGATTCATCAGGAGCACAGAATCAGACAGTGCTGTCTCCTTAGTAAAAAGAGGCTAGATGCTGACAGATTCAAAGGTGCTTCTTACTGAATAAATTGTCTGACATTTATCAGGAGTTCCTTTTATCCAGAGTCATTGTCAAACTCATCTGGTTTCTGTCTAGTTAGTAAGAGACAGTTTCTGGAGCCCAGAAATACTTAGTTTAGCAAAATAGATCTTGTACGGTCTGAACATGATCTGATTCTAAATATATTAATTTAAATAGCATTGTGTAGAAATAACTAGACTTTTACATATCTTACACAGATTGTATAGAGTACCTCATATAAAAGAGACTGTTTTTTCTCTTAGCAAATATAAAATACTTTTATGTAGTGCAGACCTTCAGTTAGATGTTATTGATAACAATTCCAAGAGCGAAATCATGATCCTTCTCACTTTTGTTGCTATTTGAAAAGCAGTTCATTAATAATAAAAACTAAATGTTCTTACCAGTTTCATTGTTTAGATGAGATAGTGATAGTGATTGCAGCTGCTTTGAATCTGCATGCAAGAGGCTTTTGGTTGAATGGCCCTTATAAATAATCTTTGACTGAAATTGCAATCCAAGCTTTTTCAAATAGAAACATAACATTCTAGTAAAGTGCATACCTTTGTGCAGTGGTTCTCAAACTGGTGGGTTGCAATGCATCAGTTCATGTAATCCTTCCCCCGCCCCTTTAACAGGCAGGCGAAGAGGAAAGGCAGGGAAGCAATCCCCAGGATCATGGCTCTAACAACAACAACAACAACAACAGTATTTATATACCGCTTTTCAACAAAAAGTTCACAAAGCGGTTTACAGAGAAAATCAAATATCTAATGGCTCACTGTCCCAAAAGGGCTCACAATCTGAAAAGATGCAAAGGAATACCAGCCGACAGCCACTAGAACAGACAGTGCTGGGGTGAGGTGGGCCAATTACTCTCCCCCTGCTAAATAAAAGAGGACCACCCACTTGAAAAAGTGCCTCTTACCCAGTTAGCAGGGGTTCTTGCACTTACTTGAACTTGGTGACAGCTGCAGGAGATGCGGGGAGCCCCACACAGCTCTCCACAGGGCTCTCAGAGGCTTGGAATAAACAGAGCGGTTGCAGTGCGCCTCCTGCAAACAGGAAGTGCTTTTCTATCCGTTTCAAGATTCCAAACCTTGGGAAGCTCTGCAGATGGCTGTGCTGAGCTCCGTGCACCTCCTGCAGCCTCCAGCAGCCCTCACTGAGTCCAAGTAAGTGCAAGCACCCCTCCTTCACCCCCTTAGGGATGCGATTCTGGGGATCGCTTCCCTGTCTTTGCCCTTCCCAGCAAAGACTTACTGAGGGAGTAAAGCTCCCTCAAAACCACTGCCTTGAGAACCACTGCCTTTATTGCATATGCACTAAAGACTATTTTGCTTTGGAAAGTGCATAATGATGTTTAATATTACACTTTAGAAAAATTCTTCCTATTTGTTATAAAGCGGTGGTCCATGGCTTTTGTCTCCAGCCAATAGGAGAAAAACAGCTGCTGCTCCAACTTGATTCTAGCAGGGATAAGTGCTTTTTTCTTGTTGTTCCCGCCATCTCCCCCCCCCCCACACTCTTTTCAGCTGACAACAGGACAGAGATTGGAATCCATCCTTTTTTTGCAAATAAGAAATTTGTTCCGGCACTAGTCTCTTTTGTGTTGATACATGGTAGGGCTTCCCCAGGCCTCAGAATGCCTTATATGGTGAAAAAACATCACTTCCAGTTTTTCTCGGGAAACTGGAAGTGGCTTCTTTTTTTTTCTTTTTGCCTTTCTGGGCCATTCTGAAACCCACAGAGGCAGCAGGCAGATGCATGCTGCCTCTGCAGGCTACAGAAAGCCATCCAGTGGGAGAAAGGGGCAGAAAATCACAAATTTGATTATCCTTGATTTTCTGTATCAGTGAGGGGTCCAAGAATGTATCCTTCATGGATACCAAGGTCCCACCTGTACCTTAGAATAGTATGTTTTTCAAGCTGTATTTTCTGTTAACAGCAGTTCATTTTTTCTTTTATAGCTATAACAGTTTGTTACATCTTTGTAGCAGCCAAAAAGAGAATGGATTTTCTTGCTTTTTCCTTTATGCTAGATCTCAGCAATTGGATTTAATATCTGTTCAGTTTCTGTTTGTTCAGGAGGTTTGTACTTTCATAGCTCACTATCATAGCACATGGCTTTCTTGAAAAATGTCCCAAGTTTAACTTCTGATATTTCTAGATTTGATCATGAAGCAGGGATGGGAAAGAACTCTGCCTAAGACCCTGAAGAGCCAATGCCAGTCTGAAGATGCTGAAGTCAGTTCTCAAAGATATTAAATTAGTAGTACTGTAGGCCTAAGTGGTAGACAAAATTTTTAAAAGAAAAGGAAAAATTGAAGGTGCACACTTTGTAGCAAACTCTTTAACCCAACAGCATTTGCTCCAAGGGTGGCCTTTGTTGGAGACAAAGAGCTAGGTTAAATGGATCTTTAGTCATGACATCTAGTAAGTCAGTTCTTAAATTCGGTGTATGATGCACTACTTGCTTGTATCATGGTACACTTCTTGCCTGGAAGAAGGAAAATGTCATGCATAGCTGTAGGGAGAGCTGATTTCGAAAAGAAAATAACAAAGGCCAACACACATTTTGCTATCTTAAAAGTTAAACCTCTTCCTGGATATGTTTGACGTACTGATTCCAAAAATTGCATCAGTTTTGCCCTATTACATCTAATTTTGGAGATATGGCATAGCCTGATTAGTGAAGGAAGGAAGCTGCTTGAACCATTCATTAATGAGGCTATGCCATATCTCCAGAACTAGATGTGATAGCCCAAAATAGATGCCATTTTTGGAATCGGCACCCTAAATTTTTATAAAATCTCCATAAACTTTGAAAAAAGTTTTTCTGATCCTTAATTTTGCACACCTGTGTAATTGGTGAATGCTGTGAGGGTGATTGGATTGTTTCTTTATGTACCTGCTGAAGCTACATTATTGCTAACATTCTTTCTTTTGTTCTGCAGAAATAGGAATGGGGCTTACAGGTTTTGGAGTGTTTTTCCTTTTCTTTGGAATGATCCTCTTTTTTGACAAAGCACTTCTGGCTATTGGCAACGTAAGTGATTTGCATGTGTAATATCTATATAGAATATAAACTGAACATGCTAGAGGAACATGTTCCTCTATTGCAGGGGTGCTCACAAATTTTTGGCTCAAGAGCTACTTTGAAACCCAGCAAGGCCCAGAGATCTACCAGAGTTTTTGTACAATGTTCACGCCATCATAACATATAACATTTATGTGTACAATGTATGTTGGTGTACCTTGCATAACCGCATGAGCCAATATTGCACAACACAACATAATTAATTATAAACATTTTTGTAAT
This sequence comes from Tiliqua scincoides, assembly GCF_035046505.1. NCBI lineage: Eukaryota > Metazoa > Chordata > Lepidosauria > Squamata > Scincidae > Tiliqua > Tiliqua scincoides. The sequence goes on along the minus strand of NC_089827.1, from coordinate 36,818,487 downwards.
TACTTGAGTTTACTTTGATGACTTGCACTGAAGTGAATCAGCCAAGGATGCATAGTCCGGACAGTAGCTGCTGACACCCAGCCTCAAGCACACTTCCAAATGTTCATCAGTCATGGTGGAACTTAATGATCTTCATGTAGGAAAAGGCTGACTCACATAAATAAGTGGAGCCCTTCCTGCCTCATGTGCTCTTATATCCCTGAGGGCCCTATTGCCTTCAAGTGGCTGCAGCTATGCAGCACACTCTGCTGGATGCCCAGGCCTTACCCTTAAAGGGGCCACTGCTGACACCACATCTACCTCCTCACCAGATCTTCCTCGATTCCAATACAAGTGGGGGGGGGAGCAGATCTCTATACAGACCAGTGCAAAAACAGGGGAAAGGTGTGGGGAAGATCTCTATATAGACATCACAGCAAGACCAGTGCAAAACCCCTTGCACACAGAACCAACAGATGGAAGTTGGGGGGGGGGGCAGATCTCCATACATACCAGTGCAAAAACAGGGGAAAGGTGTGGGGGAGGGAAGATCTCTATATAGACATCACAGCAAGACCAGTGCAAAACCCCTTGCACACAGAACCAACAGATGGAAGTTGGAGGGGGGGGGGCAGATCTCTATACATACCAGTGCAAAAACAGGGGAAAGGTAAGTCAGCCCCAGTAGAGTCAACGGGGCTCACTCCCAGGGATGCGTGGACAGGAGAGAAGCCTGCCAGCGGCTCCTCTCCAGGTCTACTCACGAGTCAGCCCCAGTAGAGTCAACGGGGCTCACTCCCAGGGATGTGTGGACAGGAGAGAAGCCTGCCAGCGGCTCCTCTCCCAGGGAGGAGCCTGCCAGGGGCTCACTCCCTGGGCTCACTCCCTGGACTCACAAGCCTGCCAGGGGCTCACTCCCAGGGATGCGTGAACGGGAGAGAAGCCTGTGAGCGGCTCCTCGCCAGGTCTACTCACGAGTCAGCCCCAGTAGAGTCAAAGGGGCTCACTCCCAGGAATGCGTGGACGGGAGAGAAGCCTGCGATCGACTCATTTTGCCTCGCGATCGACCAGTTGATTGCGATCGATGTATTGAGCACCCCTGCTCTATTGGGATCCAGCCCCATTAGGGGCTCCAGGTGATAGAAGGGGCTTCTGTTTTGCCCACTCTGCAGGGATTTTGCTGGCAAAAGGAGACACTGGTTGACCCAAGCATACCCATAGCTTTCCTAGTTAAAGCAACCAGTTCCCACTGAGATAGCGCAAGATGGTGAAGGGATGCAGGCATGCATGCAGCCAGCTATGCTTTATTTAAAAAAAGAGGAAGGAAAAAATTGATGAGGATGGTCAAGTGGGGTGCTGTTCACTATAACAATGGTGTCAAACTTATTTCATACAGTGGGCCAAATAGCATTCATAGCAGCTGCTGAAGGCTGGAGATGATGTCATTAAGCAGATGATGGCCAGAAAGAAGCACTTTCTCACACAGAAACTCATTAGCTGCATATGACAGAAAATGCAAATCTTGATTATATTTTCAAGATACAGGAGAGCCCAGTATCACATGGGCCGCCTTTTCAGCAGCATAGCTTCTGCCAGGTATAACTTAGCAGCAGCATCTGAATGGTGGCCTGTAAGTGATGCCTCAGCAGAAGTGGCACAGCTGAAGGAATAGTCCGTGTGATAATTGGGGTCTCCCAGTACCTCTGCAGTGTTTACTTCTCTCACTCATCTTGGTCTTCACTTTCCCTTGTAGTGTTCTTTCCCTTTTGAGGCCTCCTTTCATCTCTCCCTCCCAGAGCCTCAGCAAAAGCAGAGCTTCTGAGAAGGTCACATTGGGAGAGTCCCAATTATCACATGGGCTAGATAAAGAACTTCGGAGGGCCATACCCAACCTGTAGGCATTATATTTGACACCCTGTACCATAAAGTGGTCTCCAAGAGAGCCAATGGGCATGGAGGGAGGCAGATGTAAGTAAATCTCCTTCCTGTCACTTTCCAGGAAATCTCTGCTCAAGTGATGACCCTGCAACTCCTTTAGCAGACCTGCACCTATCCACAGTTTTCCTGCCCAAATAGTCTGAAAAGTTTAAATTTTAAAAAGCACCTAGAGTAGGACTCACTGAAGTATCTTTGGATCATGTTGATTATATATACCAGAAGAAAGTGTTCTGTTTGGCAGCTGGGCAACCATTTGGAGCTTGGTAGATGCCTTACTCCTCAGCGGGGTGGTGTGATAAAAGAATGAAGAGCAAGTAACTGCACCACACTCTTCTTGTGAGCCCTTCCCTCTTCTTTTCTCTTCAGATCCTACAATGGCTGCCCTTACCCTTCTGCACCCAGCAGAAATGTCTGTCAATAAAGCTCTCCATAGTCTTTTCTTGCCATCTTTTTTCTTAGTCTGCAACATTTGCTGCTTTACCTTCTCTTACCCACCTGCCCCAACCCAGGTCTAAATTTGTACTATGGGCATCTAGTAACAGAAACCTGGGTCCTAGTTTATGTTGTCGCACCATGTACATTAATAATGGTATGTAAATAAAGTCTAGGATGAATGACATGTAGATACATCTGCCTGTAATATCCATGCCTCACAATATGAAGAATGGAACATTTCAGAATGTTGATTCTAACAGCAGCCTGTTGTATTGTTATATTAATTTCAGACTAGTCTTTTGGGATTGTAATTTAATTTTCTCTGATGGTAGAAGCATTGCTTTAAAGTCGACATTATTAAGATATATTTGTGCCCCAGAGTTGACAGTTGTTGACGCATGCAGTGCACAAGTTCTTTTTGATTTTCATAGCCAGCCCAGAATTTATGGTGGTTATTATCCTGTCCTTTTTAGGTATTGAGCTGAGGTTCATAGGCAAGAGCCTCTTGAGTTTAAGCATGTTTGTGTCTCATTTGATTTGTATCTCATTTGAATATGTACTTAAATGAATTTAAGCACATAGTTTTCTATCTGACGAAAATCAATGAGATTTAGTAGTACTTAATTTCAGCTGGATCATAGCCATTTTGTGCAGACAAGTTCCATTTAAATGTTTAATATTCAGATTCATCAGGTAGATCACGTCTGTGCTGTCTTCCATTCAACCATGTATTTTATGATCAGGGTAGTAGTTTTAAATTCAGCTGTATGAAACCTGCTTCTACAGAATACCAGTAGGTCTGTGGTTTTCAAACTCTCGGGGAGTTTGAGGACCGCAGTAAGTCCTTGCAGGGGAGGGAGGCAGGGGGAAGGCAGCAACGCGATCACTAAGGGGGGCTGCAGGGACTGGGATGTACTCACCAGTCCCTGCAGCAGCCTGTTGGGCTGCGCCCTGTGCGAGCGTCTGCAGGGCTCCCCAGCCTTCTAAAAGTGGAAGTGGAGTGATTGCGCTCCCAGATTTGCAGATGTGCAGCATGGTTGCTCCACTTTTGATTTTGGAATGTTGGGGAGCCCTGCAGACGCTAGCGCAGGGTCCTCCACACCCCTGACAGGCTGCTGCAGGGACTGGTGAGTACATCCTAGACCCTGCAGCCCCCCCTTAGTGATCCCCTGGGGATTGTGTCGCTGCCTTCCCCCTGTCCCTTAAGGGACATTTTTTTTACAATACTGTTGTGTGGGACTAGGCCAAAAATCAAGACAGTTTGCTTAAATAAACTTTGTCCTTTTGTCTATTAAATATGTATTTGTTCAGCAAAGGAAACTGTATTGGCTTTGTGTGACTATTCTTAAAAAAGCTATGTTGCTGTCACTGTCATTTCTTTAAAGGCTTAAATAAAATAAATTAGTAAGCAAAGTTTGCTTTTGTGTTGTGCTGTCGTTGTGAAATCTATTTTTGTTATTTATCATATTTCCTCCAACAGCAAATAGGATTCTCTGCTTGTTCCACATTCGTCAAGAGAGTGGACTTTGAGTATTTAACTTTAGTTTCTTTACATTTCTGTTATAGGTTATATATATTTCTGAATCTGTACTCTATTTTTTTTCTTCATTGTGGTGTTACTTAATTTTTTGCTCTTTCAGGTTTTATTTGTGGCTGGCCTGGCTTTTGTGATTGGTTTAGAAAGGACATTCAGATTCTTCTTCCAGAAGCACAAAATGAAAGCAACAGGATTCTTCCTAGGTGGTGTGCTTATAGTTCTTATTGGCTGGCCCTTAGTAGGAATGGTCCTTGAAATTTATGGCTTCTTTCTCTTATTCAGGTAAGACTTATTTGCTTTTGTTTTGAAATTTAATTCTTGTTTTCTATAGTTAAGATCAGCAAGGGGAGGCTGGCTGTAGGAATGCATGAAAAAGACTTGGGGTCAATCTTGTAATATCTGCATTTTGTTTCTACTGGCTCTTGGACTCTATTATTCTGTTTTCCTACTCTGGGGTGTATGTGTATTTTTAGATTGTTTTGTGTTTGTGTTAACCACCTTAAACATCCCTAGTTTGGAGGAAAAGGCAGGATACATCTTTTTCTTTTTCTTTTAATGTTGTGCTTCTTGTGGAACTTGGCTGTGAAACAGTCCCACAGTATTTTATAGTCCTGAACTAATTATGAAATCAGCACATATGCTTTGAAGCTTGCTGGTTGCATAATTGAAGAGCCAGCCAAGCCTTGGGTCAGATATAGGAATACTGTTAATCTAAACCAGGGGTGTCCAAAGTTTTTGGCAGGAGGGCCGCATCATCTCTCTAACACTATGTTGGGGGCTGAGAAAAAAGAATTAATTTACATTTAAAATTTGAATATATTTACATAAGTATACATAAACCAATATATTAGATGAACTTATATGAATGAATGAAGGTCTTGCAATAGCTCAAGACTGATAAAAGACCTTGTACAAAGCAAGGCTGGCCTTTCCTTTGCTGCTGCTACTGCATCACAGATGTGAAACAGCAAGCAGTGGAGGAAGCCCTCATCCCACAGCTCATGCGAGAGGTCCAACAGTCGCCCTCACTCTGAGAGGGGCCAGTGCGGGCTCAAGCAAGGGCCAGAGGCTCATTGGAGACTGGAGGCTCCCTGAAGGCCACATTGAGAGGCCTTGAGGGCCTCATGTGACCCCAGGGTCGGGTCACTATTTGTATTAGAATTTCCAATCCAGTAAGTACCTAAATTTATGGACAGTTTTCTTAGGTGGATAATCTGACTGAAGGCAAAATACTATTTATAAACACATATATAAAGGTATGTCTATCTGACAAAATGAAAACTCAATGATAAATCTCTCAGATCAAAACTAATGAAAATGCAGAGCTCAAACAAGAGGGTAATGAATGAGAGTAGTAGTAGTCCAGGTTTCACTTTAATTCTATGTCCTCATACATCCATTTACTGGATTTCCTGTCTAGCTTTTCTGCCTATGATAAAGCAGTGTACAAAATAACATAAACTAATATAGTGGTTTTTGAACTTTTTGGTCTCCACAGCCCTTTACACTCCTAAACAGAGCCTGAGGAAGCCCTGCTGCTGCATGAGCTGAATCTTGGGGAGCCTTGGAGTACTCGCCCATGTGCTGAGTGGCACAGCGCTGAACAGCTGGCAGCATCTTCATGGTGTGCTTGTGAAGCTCCTGAAGGGGTCTCAAGGAACCCCAGGGCCCCTAGGAACACACTTTGAGAAACACTGATCTAAAATGTCCAATAAAATAGCGCATAAAAACAGGACATCAAAGAGCAGCACTTAAAAACAGCAGGCCACTTTCAGCTGAACAGCAAAATGCTCATTGAAATAACTGAGTGAAAAGTACACAGTGGTAGAGGCAGCAGGTCTCTCACAGGAGAGCATTACTTATTCTGGGTGCCACTACAGGAAAGGTTCTATTCAGACTTCATATGTGAAAGAATGTTCCCTGTTTCCCTTCTGTTAATGGGGTTGGAAAAAAAACTTCCCTTTGGGTTTTGCAGCTTGGGCCACAAAATGTCAAGGCTGGTCTAAGACCAACTTACCTTTCTGATTCTTGGCAGAAATTTGGCACAAATTCTATTCATCCTTTTTTCTCTAGAAATGTGACATTTTGAATGATGAGGTAGCTTCTGTCTCTGTAGTAGGGAGATACATTTCAGTTTCCATTACAAGTTATCCCTGTGGTTTCACTAGGTGGCAGAATAGAAACCATTTAATACCTCACAGCAGTGGTTCCCAACATTTTTTCACTTGCATACCCCTTGGCAGCCTATTTCCATAAATTGTACCCCTTATATTAGCTCCACAAGGCATTCTAATATAGGCCTGCTTTTTCCCACCATTATTCAGTTATTTTTCAAGTACCCCTAAAGGTTCTGGTAAGTACCCCTGGGAGTACACATACCCCAGGTTGGGAACCATTGCCTTACAGTATTAAAATTGAGTAGGAATTCTGTCGGGGGCAATCCTAACCCTTAATGTCAGTACTTTCCAGCACTGACATAAGGGCAATGCAGCTCTGAGGTAAGGGAACAGACATTTCCTTACTTTGAGGAGGCCTCAGTGAATGACACCCAACTGCAGGATGCACCACATGTCCCATTGGCATCATTATGCCAGTGCTGGAAAGTACTGACATAAGGAGTTAGGATTGTGCCCACGGTTGTACATTTTAGCAACTTATTAATTTTATTTATTTATTTATTTAAACAGGTTTTTATATACTGCCTTTCTTTGATCCTCAGATTTCTCCTCAGACTTTAATCCAAGGAGGTTTACAATTGAATAGTTCTAGTCTCTCATAGAACTCCTCGTCCCAGCTGGATTCCTTCCTGGTTTTTAAATTTTATAACCAGTTTTGTAATGTTTTGCAAATGTTGAAAGCATGCTTTAGGAACTTTCTACATGGGACATTAACAAAAGCTTGAACATTTCATGTAGATTCTTGCACACAGTTGCTCATGTGTGCATAGTCAGGGAAACCATAGCCAGTCATGGCTTAGCATGTATTCCTGCCACAAAATAGATATGTGCCACTGTCTCTTTTGACTTCCATGTTTTTTCCTATGAGAAGCAATTTTCAAATAGGAAATTTGTTATAATGAAGTGGCCCTAAGTTTATAAGAATTTAGGAAAGCTTACTTTACTCTAAAGAAGGGAACATGGACATATGACACCAGTGATATAAATTTGTTAGTGCAAAAGTTTGGCAATGACGCTGTCACAGCCTATGAAGAAGGCACATTTTAAGATTCTTCTAACTCAGCAGTTCTAAACTTGATTCCATGGCCCACCAGTGGGTCACAACTCAATTTATATTGGGTCCCAGAACTGACAAGGCAGATTAGGTTGTGTGCATCAAGAGTTAAACAATCTGCTACTTTGAGGGGTGGGAGAAAGCACTGCTGCCCAATTACCATTATAGCCACAGAGGCTTGAGTGGCTGGTAAAGTGAAACTTTTTTTAGATGGGTGAAAAAGTGAAACTTTTTTTAGATGACTTTTTAAACTTTTTTTAGATACTAAAAAGTGTGGGAACCACTGTTCTAACCTGTAGTAATTTCTTTATTTTACAGGGGCTTTTTCCCTGTGGTAGTTGGTTTTATTAGAAGAGTTCCAGTCCTTGGATATCTCTTGAATTTACCTGGTATAAGCTCAGTAAGTATTAAACTGTTTCACTGAAACACTGGAAGCTTAATCTCTTGTTTCTGTTTCTTGGGCTATCTTTCTTTTTCTGAAGGTTAAGGTTTTTCTTTGCAGTTCCACTACAAAAATTATTTCTACCCTGAAGAAGAGAACTGATAAAACTCAAGTTACACATTCATTAACATAATCTAAACCAATAGAACTGCCCTCTTGTCATTTTGAACAAAGACGCATTTTCAAAATATGCGTTACCTGATACAGGTATCTACTTTTTCATACATAAAGTGACTAAAAGCAAGAGTAGAATTATAAATGTATGCTGGTTCAGCATAGTAAAAGCCAAGTAAGTGTTAGTTTATACATGATTCCCAGATATTTTAAGAGGAGAAGCCATAAATAGAGTTTTATCTGCCTTTTGAATTTCATTCAGCATACTAGACAGGAGTAGATTTCCCTTGCCTTCAGGATATCCTGTCTGAAAATCTGGCAATGATAACTGCAATAATTTGTGGCTTGCTATTTCAAAATTAGTGTGAGACAGTCTTGTGCCTCTGAGACATTTTATTCAGTATTATTATTTCTTGAATACAGATTCATAAACTTTAACCAATGAATTGTATAGCTTGTTATACAATCTTTGTTGTATAACCAGTCTTTAAGTTGTGCAAATAACTTTTTGTGATCTCTTGCCAGCTCCAGTGGATGGAGCATTAAAATAGTATCAATTTTGCTATAGAAGTTGATTGGCTCTCATCTCCTTTTAACATGAAAATGGTGTTTGTGGTCTGTCACCTCATTCAAGCATCTAGATCAGGGGTGTTAAACATAAGGCCCGGGGACTGGATAAAAAGCTTCCGGAGGCCGCATCCGGCCACAGGGCCTCCGGAAGCTTTTTATCCGGCCCTCAGGCTCTCAGCTGCTGAGGTGTTACAGCTGAAATGGCAGTCCACATGAAAATGGGACTTTCCTAAATCTTGAAATATGATCAAGATTTGCATACTTTCTCTTCTGTTATTTGCAGTTAATGAGTTTCTATGACAACATGGTCTGATTTCTGGCCATTAGCTACTTAATGATGTCATTTTCTGCTTAATGACATCACTTCCGGCCCTCATCTGGAGCCCTGAATGCTTTCAGCCCCCTGTATGAGACGAGTTTGACACCCCTGATCTAGATAGTATTTATTCAGATCACCTGTGTCAATCTAAAATTGTTGCCATTTGCTAAACTTTTTTAAATTTTAATTTTTTAAGAAAAATACTATTTGTCATTGGCATAATCTTAATCTCTTGTGTTGGTGGTCCTCAGATCCTGGGGGGTTACTTAGTGGATCAAGAATGAAAGACAAACATTTCTGTAAGGCAATCTGCCTACTACTGCTGATTTTCCCTTGAGGTTTACAGCTATAGAGAAATTTGGTGTGTGATCTAGAATGTACTATCAGTTGAACTGAGAATGGGACGCCCTTGGTCTGCACTCACAATGTCAAATCTTCTTCAACATGAAGGTGTTCATCAGTAGACAGGTGCAGTGTGGAAAGAGTCCACTAATTGTTGGACATCTTGGTTCTAAGCAGTTGGAGAAAACTTGAAAAGAAGGGGGGTAATAGCATTTTGAAATTTTTTTTATTATATGCATCGGTACTTTCATTGAGGGTTAATCATTTTCATATTGTTGTTTTTTTTTGTTTTGCATGTACACCAAGACTAATAGGCTATACACGAAGGCTAATAAATGCCACAGTCCTGTAGTTCAGCAGAAGGGGAGGGGGGAGAAGCAGAGATTAGACCAACCTCTGACCTACTCTCCAGGGTTCCTATCTGTGTGGCTAACTTACTAGTCCCAGTAACCATTTAGCCCCAGTTTGGGCCATAGTATTTTTTTATGATATAGTACATATTCATATTTTTTAGTTCAAGCATGAAAACAAAGACCACATCATCCTTGTGGGAGTAACCACATGTATATGTGCCTTTTGACGGTTTTACATTATGCATGGCTGAGCGTAGATGGCATCATAAACATGGCAACTCAGGTTGGATCATGGACAGCATAGTGGTATTATGAAAATGACAGTACTAAGTGTTAGGTGCTTGGAATTGCATTATGGCATCTGGTTCTGCAGTCACTCAGTGCCTCTGGGGTGGGGTGACAGACAGTTATATTTCACACAGATAATGACTTTTCTGCCTAATTTTCTACCATGGCATAGCTTTGTATATCTATCCAATGTCAGTGCCAGGTTCTTGGGGGCCCTTTGGCAAAGTCCTGAACTCGCACTCCCATGGTACATAGGTGTGCATGTGCCTGCAAGCATATACGCTGCCATCCGCATAGGAGCACACTCTCTGGCCTCTCCTTTGTCATTTGAGTGATGCATGCCTCCATTGCTGCCAAGGACTTGAGGTTGACCAGGAGGGTCCCATGGGTCTTCAACCAGTGCCTGACATGCCATCCCCGATTCCTATCCTGCATCTGCTTTGCAATACCTTGGGTACTGTAGTAATTGCACCACACCTAAATGCTTATTTGCCAATGAAATAATTTGTAGCATTGGTTCCCAAGCCTAGTTAATATGGATAGATTGCATTGTGGTCAAGATACCAGACATTCTGACCTCATTTGACATTGTGCTCATTATTGATCTTATACCGATATGATTTATAAATTGGTCTTAATGGAGTTAAATCCTATTTGAAAAATTAATTGTTGATGTTTTCTTCAAAGCCTGCGTAGGCTCAGGAGACAGTTCCCCATAATGGTTAGTTGAAAAAATCATCTTCAGTCTTATCACTGCATGAATGACTTCTAAGTATTCTTCCCCCCACCTTGGAATTCTACTTGCATTTTTCTGCTTTATTTTTGCCATTTTGTTGCATATTCATGTTACTCTCAGTGTTGAAATGCAAACATGCCTTTCAGAAACAGTTGCAATGTGACTTGCATCATTTTTTGTAAACCACATGAAATCTTGGGGATTTCTAATTGAGTATAATCACTTTCAGCCACCTATGTAAAAGTGCAGAAGTGCATACATATTTGAAGTAGTGCATAATTGTAGATGTTTTTAAATCTTAAAATGACAATCTTCTCCTACCCTTTTTTCCCCGACAGCTTGTGGATAAAGTTGGAGAAAGCAACAACATGGTATAATGACAAGTGCGCAGAAGACTGGTTCTAATCTTATATTATTTATAAGGTCCTTTTGAAGAAAAGATCAGCACAAGGATTCTGTTGTGTACAAAGGCAAAGTCTGTAATGGTCTTGACATAAGTTTTTTAATTTACACCATAGTCGACAACAAAATACATCCTTAGAAAAGAAAACTGGAGCAGGTGTACACCCAAGACAGTTGGCTCCAAGAAGTTTGTGAAAGAAACGGAAGAAGAGGTCATGGGGAAAACCCATGGTATTAAACGATTCAAGACTTCTTAATGCTTTGGAATATGTGCTAAGTACCACAAAGCCCCCATGGAACTAACAGTGCCTGTATCTTTACCTCCGGAAGGTGTAGTAGAGCAAACAGGGCTTCATTTACAAGACATGGTCCATCTCTCTTCCCACTTTGTGAGCTTTCTCCTCACCTCCCTCTCTTGGAAGAAAGTAAATTTTCCCCAGTGATTCTTCTGTTGAAAGCAATGGGCTCTCATAAGCATGATGCATGGCGTTTAAGATGAATCATCATCTTTAACCATGCTCAGTAGCAGAGGATTTCACTACACAGTTCTGCGTATTATTTACAGTTTGTAAATATATGACTGAAAAAAACTTTGTTGGAAAAGGTTTAAAGCCAAATGTAATTTCTGATTAGGTGTGTCTTTTGAATATGCAAAAAGGTCATTTCTTTTTTGTACTAAACTTCAGTCTTAAACCACTCCTGGTTTTGATATGTGTCTTGTTGGGCAGGAACTTTGGAAACCAATTTTACACTCCTTTTTGACCAGTTCTCCTTGATTCATGTTACATGTATGCATCACAAAAAGGATGTAGCCCTTTGTCATTGAATAAATTTTGTGCACCTTATTAACTCATGAAATGACTTGCTTGTTTTCAAGGTGCTCACACTGTTAATGAAGTATGATGTATCCAGCTATTGACCCTCTGAAAAGATGTTTCAGTCCTGAACAAAGTTGTTCCTCTGCCTGCCTGCAACATATAACATCATGTTCTGTGCATGGCAAAGTATTAGCCTTGAGGGTTTGGGCAGTGAATTTAAGCATCCTATTCCTAGGACAGCATGTTACAAAGCTAACTTATTGTGTAAATAACTTTTCTAACAATTAGATTATAAAAAATTAAGTTAGTCATGGTCTAGAAAGTCTTGGAAAATTATATTTAATAGTCCTGATCAAGTGCTGAGTCTAATGAGATTTTTTTTTTCCTTTTTGTGGCTCAATTGTTGTAAAGACTATTGAAAAGGATGTGATTTCAACCACTGAGCCACTTTGGATGCTTCTACTGGAATGTAAGCAAAGAAGTGCAAAGTGACATGAGCAGGGGAAGATGGCGTGCATCTTTCCCTTTCCCCTTTCCCACTTTGGGTGGGAGTCTCAAGTTTGTGGAAAGCACAATGATTCATGTTTCCCATTCAAATGCTTCTGTGTGATAAGGGAAGTGGCTCTTTGATGCCACGTACTCTTTGATGCTCTTTTTGATCATATCTAGTCATGATTGGTCTTTGTGGACAAAGCCACATACTGATGCAGAACTGGCCTATTCATTTAGCTCCAACTACTTAATATAAGCCCCCATCAAAATAGGTGAGCATTGATCTGCTGACTTGGAGTGCATGAGCAGTTTTTATTGTTGCAGATGGATTTCTGAACACTCATGTAAACCATTCATGTCTGTTGATGCTTGACAGTAGTAGCCATTTTTAATCTGAGTAAAATGGGTTCACTCTCAGTTGAGAGAAGCTGTTTTATTAAAAAGCTTTGAAAAGCACTCACTTGGATTAGTAAATGGGTTGAGAGAGCAGTGATTACATTAACTTCCCAATTTCTTTGGTTTGCTCTTGGGAAACAGAAATGCACTCGGGGAACAATTCTTTTTCCAGGAGACCTGAATGTGGGTGTCTTCAGTTCTGAAGCCATGCGTGTACCTCATCTCATTTTCACTGTGAAACACACTGCTGCTTGTAAGATGTGGGGGTTTTTAAGTGTTAGGTCTCTGTTTGCAATCCTAAAATAAGATAGTTAAGATTGTAACTTCCACTGAGGTGCATGGAACAGACTTGTGAGGAGTAATAACTCTGTAGGACTCCAGCTTGTTACCTGATGCTGTGTGTACACTACTGTTTTTAAAATGACGACTGGCGGTTGTTGCCTTTGGCAAAACCACATCTAGCATGTCTGGTGCATGCTTCCCAAACCACAGGCGACATTTTAACTACACAGGACTGCTTTCATAAATCCTGCATCAGGAAATAATTAACCCATGTTACAAGCTCCAAGAGATGCTTGTACTGCAGGGTTTAGAGGAAGTTAACAATGCACAAGTCCTTCCCTGTAACAGGGTCTTGTTCAGAAGATACTGTGCCCTTTGGATTCTACCTATGAGAATTCCGGGGTGCAGAATTATGCTTCCTTCCTTGTCCTGCCTCTGAGTGTGTTAAGGAAGTCTGTCTCCCTGACTGCAAGATATATCTAGTTTGGTAGATCTTATATTTAAAGAAACACAATCTTCTTGGTTCACTGTATCTTCTTCCTATGGTGAAAAGGAACAGGAGAAAGCTTTCCTTTAGAATCTCTCTCCCAGATCACCCTCATGGAGAAATAGTATATGAGCATACTCCTAGATTAATCATGATGTTCTCAAGCCTCTGGCAGGTTTATTTGCATGTGGGAATGACCTATGTCATGAACTGCTGCGATAGCAGTCCTAATAATAGTTCTATAAAAAGTACAGCAAAAACAATGGGTGCTTGAGATTATTTGATTTGGTAGGGTCTTGCAGTTTGTGGTGGGAATTGCGTCAAGTACCTCTTTTTCACAACAGAAGACCTGGATGATGGTGACACTCTTAATACTCAAAATACAACCAGTAGAATTCCTGTTTTGCCTTGTCATGAATCTGTCTGATTTGAAAAATAGACTAAGTATATCCATGCACAAAATTGTAGAAAGATATGAAAGGAACACTCCTAAGCTCACTACCTTTTGATTGAATGGAAAGTTGTGTAAAAATTAAGCCCCTTCTGACCAAAATATTCAGTGTCTAACACATTCTGAATGTGTATGTTAAGTCAACACCAGGTGTTTTCTCAAGGCTTTGACTTATAACTGGCAGTAGAGAAGGAAAGGCACTGAACAAAGTAGTACACCTATGCCTTCTGAGATAATACACGTTGGCAGGCACACAATGATTTCTTTCCAGGGCTGTTGTTAAGATAGAAGTGGTCAAAAATGATTCCGTAAGCCTTAAGGCTGCCATCTTGCACACAGTTACTTGAGATCAAGTTCCACTGTACCCAGTGGGACTTATTTTCAAATAAACATGTGTAGGAGCAGGTTGCATGAGTTGTGAACTTTTGCAAAAAGAAAAAAAAGTAACTTCTGTAAAAAGTTTTTTCCCCATCTAAATGTACTTCCTGACTGCTGCTTTATGAATCACACAAGGATCTTGTCCTGGAAAAAAAATACTGTAAATACACTTGTTATACCTTGAATAAATGGGTACTTTTCTATTAATTGGTGGTGGTGATCTTTTTTTAAAAAAGCTATTGAAATATTCTGTAAAATGTTTGTACTTATTCAGCCTGAAGAGCTGAATAGCAGAAAGGAAGAGAACATGTGTTTTGTAAGAAGGGAATATTATAACTTGTTAGTTTATATCCTGCCTTTCCAGCGCCGTCAGCCCTCTGTGGTTCACAGAGTAAATAATAATAAAAATAGCACAATAGCAATGTACACATAAGCAGGGGGAGCTGTGACTTCCCTAGCTGCTTTCACAAATAAAGTGAAGAATGCATTTTGCATCCAGCATCATACCGCTTGCCAGTCACAAAGATTGGTGTTGAACATGTGTCCCTTTTCACTTAGATCCCTGAAGAGGATCTAAGTGAAATCCTGAAGAGCAGTGCTTGCTCCTTGCAAGATAACTCCTCAGTGGACTAGGTCCAGGATTCAGGAAATTAGCTTCCTGATTTAAGCCCCAGAAATAAACACGAAGGTTTCATAGCACACAGATAAGGCAATGTGGAAAGAGCCACCTCTTGATTTTTGTTAGCTGCTTTAAAAAAAAAGTTGGCAACTTTTCCCATGAAAATGTGTATCAGTCCACATGCAGTACAGTTGCAGCAACCTCTCTTGAATATGCTATGTGATGGTGAAGAGACATGGGTGCAGGTAAATCTGCCCTGGGCTAGTCCCTGAAATATCTGCCTGTGGTCAACTTTCTTTTTAGAGTTAAGAGTTCTAGAATTATGAGATTGAGCTGCAGATGGTGCCTTTATCTTAATCCTCCAAGATACAGTTGCTGTATCCGCTGTGTTTTCTTCCAACACCCTTGTCTGCTCTCTACCTACTGTGAACAGCAGAATTGTAACTGCAGATGGAGTGCTGGATCTTCAGAACATTTCTTACAGTGTCTCATGGGAAGCCTGATCTGTTAGCCTCTATTTCAGAAGACAAGGGATATGGGTGTCTTGGTGAAAGCAAGCACTAAGCTGTCGTGCCCCTTTTGAAGCTGTAGGTAACAGAGCCATCCAAGTGCCAGTTATGGATTTTGCATCACCTCAGGTTTGTTGTCTTAAACAACTGGGCAATATGGTGTGTGTCAGAGGCTACCTCCAGGTAATAGAGAATTCCATAAAAGTTGGAAATATTTGAAATCTCTCAATTGACAGTTTATTTCCCCAAGCATGCTGTCTGGTGTAATTCTGATGAGGCTTGAATTAGAGCTAGAGGAAGGTCAAAGAGTTATTTCCAATCAGTGTATTAATTGTAGGCCCTCGTCTGAGTCTATTGTAGCTTCCCCCACCCCCTTAAGATAGTAAAACCCCCAAGAGTGCAAAGATTCAAGCAAGGTGATGAATGCAGGAGTTCACGTTTTGAGTTGATCACTTCAACAAACCTTTCTCCCTTGGAGCTTCAAGTACAGAGGTTTACCCCTCGTTTGTGCCATCTGGGTGGTTCTTCTTTTCCCTCTAGTCAATTGCTCTGTCTAAGGTGCGTGGCTGCACATCTCATAGCCAAGCTCCATGTAGCCCAGAGTTTGCCTACCCAGAAGTGAGGAATGATGTGATGTCATCACTGAACAGCCAGATGCTGCACTTCACTGCCACACAACCACAAAAAGCATCCGTGTGGCCCACAAAATTCTTGCAAGGAACACTGATCTAAGCCCCTAGTTTTTCCTGGGAGACATTTCATCACTGTATTGAACAAGCATCTTTCCAGATTCTTTATAATAATAGTTTTTGTCCTCTAGTTAATATTTTAAGTAATTATAAGCAGCAATTGCTAATAGTTTTGACAGCTGAATATTTTGTTTGATATCACTGCTCTTTAAATTAGTTGTTTGGAATGGAGTCCTTTCCTTTTTCCCTTCTAATGATGACTGGGTGGGGGGAGGATTTGTCATCATAACCAACAAGAAAATATCTCGACACGCATGTTTGGGGCCCATGTGAAAGTAAAATGCAGATATTGCCAGAGTGTGTTTGCTAACAGGGCTCTTATCTCACAGCAACTGTAGAAGGGTGGACAAAAGGAACTTGTGAAGGAGCAAAGCATTTATGTCTGTACCTTGCTGTTTAATGTCGTAGGCACAACTACCACACTAGTTAACCTACAGTGACAATTTAGGCAAATCCGGAGGTTTGCGCTTGTACAAACTTGATGACATTTTGAGAAGATCCCAACGGGTTTGGATAAGATTAGCAAAATTCATGGGAGGCAGTGGGTTTGGAGGGTTTGCCCTTTTTAAAAAAACATTTCCAGCAGAGGGCCTGGCAACACTGCCTAACACCTGTGCTCCACACTTCCCTAAATCTCCACTCCAGGATTCACACAAGAGCACACTTCACAAAAGTTTTGAGGAGCTGCATTCGAATTGTTGAGTGGAACAATTTGGGCACACCGCTGCCATAAGCGGGGCAGGGGGTTTGGCAGCAGCTTACAAGTTTCCGGTTTGGTTGGAGGTAAGTGATGCTTCAAATACGCTGTTGCAGGCTGCAATCTTATCCACACTTACCCGGGAGTAAGTGCTATTGATGATAATAGGGCTTACTTCTGAGTAGACATGCATAGGATTGGGCTCTCAGTCAAGTAGTTTACTCTTCTACTGAACTTGCCATTGAAAAGTAGTATATCAATAATACTAATAATAATTAATAACAACATGCTTAGCGGGCCATCTGCAAAGGTTCCTTCCACTATTCCAGCTTTCTGCTCAGGGATAGTGATTAGGGATAGAAAAAAGCAGCTCCTGGATGGAGGCAACTTCAGAGTGCTGGTGCAGGAAGCATTGGTCGCAAAACCAATTAGCCCCAAAGTGCCTTATCATTTTTGTATTCACTTTCATGCTACAATAAGGAATTTAGATGCGAGAAAAGCAACCAGCACTGGAAGCATACAATTAAAGCAGATTTATGGTGCTTTTGAACATGTGGGACTTGCTTGTTTAAGGCTCAGTGCACAATATTTTCACAGAATTATTATTCCGAAGGCCAGCTGTAAATACCAGTTTCACTGATATTTCAGGGCTCAAAGGATGTAGTATTGCCTGCTTGTTGCAGTTTCCCTGGCATGTTTGAAAACAGGTTGTATGTGAGGGAGTGGGATGTCATTTAGGTGTACCAACTTAAAGGAGATTTATGTTTTAGATGTACAGATGAAAGTTCCATTCCAGTATCTTGCTGCAATGATAATCTTTCTGTTACATCTTTACATCTGTTACATCTTTCTGTTATAAAAAATTCCTGAGCTACTTCCTGAGCTACTTGCTTGCAAGATAATTTTTTACATCTTTCCTGACTCCTTATGCACTTAGATGAGAGTTCAGGGCTCTTCATTGTGTCCTTTTTTCAGGGGAGGCAAGCTGGAGATGTATAAAAAATACACATGATGACAAGAAAGTGAATGGAACCCATTTTTTTTTATTCCGCTGTTGTGATTTTATTTATTGCAGTATTTCTATACCACCTTTCACAAGATGGTTTGCATAGGCAGGCAGAACTTAAATCCATTTTTCAGTGACATTTTTACAAGTATTATTTCATGAGACAATCTCATAGAACCTCAATTTCTCCAGGTGTTCCCCTTCTCATAATACAGTCGTCATCCTGGCTGCCGGCTCTTGCACTTTCCAAGCCTCTCTCAGGCAGCTGCAACCAAACTTCAGACCAGCTTCTTGAGGATGTTATCAATTTTTTGTCAGCTACTCTTCCACACAGACACGCCACTGGCCTTTTGGTCTCCCATTGAAGCAACCAATCCTGCTTAACTTTTTCAGGCAAGATGACAGCTTATCCTCCAGAACACATCTCCTGCTCCTGATATTAGAATTCTGGGTAATTTAATAAATGAAATGACATACTCATGACACACCATTTTGTCACATAATGCACAATGCCTGGAATGTGCTGTTGCAAAATATGGTGACTGTTACCAACTCAGGTAGCTTTTAAAAGAGATGTAGACAAATTTAGAAAGATCAAGTCTCTCACCAGCTATTCACCATAGCAGTTCAACAGGAAAACCACAACCTCTAGCAGGCCCCCTTTCCACCCAAACAGTAATGGGGGAGTCTTGCAAACTAAGCTCCTGCCAGACTTCCTGAGCTACTTGCTTGCAAGATAATTTTTGAAAGCTTGCAAAGCTGGTTGGCAGATAGATTCTATCATCATCACTCACTGTTGGTTTATTATTTGAGCATTGCCATGGTAACCCTCACTCTCTGCCTTCTGATCTGTCCAAGCCTCGTTCACATTTTTGCTTTCTGTGCTAGAAAGAGCTGAAACTGCTCCCCAAAAATACAAGCGCAGGCTTTGCTCAATGCCTCTGATGAGCTTGCAGGCTGCAAATGCTACTTTGCAAAAGAACATAAATGGTAATTTGCACCCATTCAAAACACTGCAGCATTTCAGCATTCAGATGGAGACATTTTGGAATCTGATGTGGGGGTTCTTTTTTCTTTCCCCCAATTCTTGGTGTTGAATGTGAAGGCAAAGATGTGTGTAGCTTAACATCCCTTTTATGGGGCTATTGTGAGGATTTTATACTTATCATCATCATCTTCCATATACCAATAGTGAACTCAAGTAGTTGCATACTATCAATTTGTATGCAAAATAGCGCTACCTACTGGGTATGTTTTAAAATGGCTCTTTTCTCTTCTGGAACCTGAAAAATCCAGGTTCCAGGAACTTTCAATATTGGGGGCAAAAAGGGATAAGAAAATGTAAAACTCATTGCTGGGAGATGGGAGCACCAGAAGATCTGTGCAGCCAGGACTATGACTGTACTATGAAGGGAAACATCTGGTGAAATGGAGTTTGGTATGGGTTTCTCCCATAGAATAACACTTTTTAAAGCTCCATTTGAAAAAAGGGGGGATTTATGGTCAGCCTGCCTATGTAAACTGCCTTGAGTCTATAGGACTCAAGTCTATGAGAAAGTCTCTTTATAAATGCTATAAATATTTTTTTTTAAACTTTCCTGCTACTTTTTATTGTGGGAGGAGGGATATGCTGTTGCTGAATAATTGCAGCTCTGCAAAAATCTGGGATTTTGCCATTGTTTTATCTGGGCAGCTTCCATTGCCATCTAAAGAAATTGAAAATGGGACATTCTGTGCTCCTCCATTCTTTAAGTCTATATTTGAGGGCAGCTGAAGAGAACAGTTAAAAAAAATGAATGTTCTCTTCATCAGTTGAAAAAGACATAGGAAAACAGAGGTTGGGAGGAAGAGATTAACCTGCATCCTGTGGATAAACCGGACACACACAGACTTCTCTTGCCCCAGCCTTCCCTTCACACCTGGAAATCCTGTAGCTTTCTGTTGCAGGGCCCAGTTGTTTCAAATACTTTTGTTGTGCCATGCCAAGGTGCTCCAATCTGCCCACAATACACCAAGAAAATCCACCTCCCTCTTGCCAGCCATGGATGTGTAGTTGTGATCGGCATTCATCTGCTTTCTTCCTGCTACATAAAATCAGTTGCCATATAAGATCAATTTTAAACAGACTAAAATCAGAAGGCACACTTGCACAAGCCAGAAGCCATTCTTTCTCCAGCAGCCAGACCTTCAAGTTCCTCTTTGCCTGTTATTTGGTCTTAAACTAATGGACGTTTCATCACTGTCTGGAGCTTATGAGAGAAGCACCTGAACCCTCACTTCCTGTGAGAGTTTGTTTCCTAATCTTGAAGCAACCACTGATAAGCACCTGCTCCCTGAATCAATCCATGTAATAACAGAAGAAGCAGGGGCAGCTCATCCATGAGTTGCATCTGTTGCAGATTGTGGGGTGGGCAGGTGAACGGGAAGTGAATTCTGGGTGTCCTTCACCCTGAATCTGCTGCCACCATCTCCCTCCAGCCTGCTGAGGATGTGATGTGCTACCAGAGAGGACACAGAATGGTCTGTACACAGCTGCAGCTGACAGTCAGTGCCAGCTGCTGGCAGTCGTCCTCTGCCTTCTTTAGTTGTCCATGGGGGAGCGCTTGCTTGGCGAGACACTGGAAGTGCTGCCTTGGGTGTCCATTCTCTGCCCTTTCTGGTGTTCCATGTGGGAGCACTCCCTCAGTGAGATGCTGGAAGTGACAGAAGGTAACCATCTTTTCAGAGACCTTGGGGACCACTTCTCAGGATCTCATGAACCACCTGTGGTCCATGGACCACAAGTTGGGAACCACTGCTCTAAGGTGACAGCTTTATGCATCTGACAGAAAGTCCACAAAAGCTTATGTTGCAATCAATGTGCTCATCTTTGTCACTTGGCAAGAGAGAGGGCGAAGGATGGACCACTTGCAGCTGCAGCCAGCACTTCCAGTGTCTTGCTGAGTGCTTCTCCAAGGACTACCAGATTTAATTGTATTTTTGTGTATGTGCAGGGGGTTGCATGTGGTCCACGATGACTCCAATTTTTGCCTTAGTGGTCCGCCAGCTCCTAAAGGTTGAGAACCACTGCCTTAGAGAGGATAGGTAAATATACCATCCTTCAGTCTCGGAAGACTATGGTATCGCGCTCTGAATAGTGGTTCTGGAACAGAGCGCTCTCTCCAGTGTATGAAGCCTGGGTAAAGTAGATATGGAGGATAGACTGTTACCCATGCAGCAAATGCCCCCTCTCCATGTCGCTGAAATGGTCCAATGGAAAGGCAGAAGCCAATACGGTTGGTTCCAGCGACGTCGCAGGAGTTGCCAGAACAGGACTGCGTTCAGCCATGAACTGCCTCAGGGACTCCGGCTCCAGATTTTACCTCGAGGTTGACTCCTGAAGCCTTTTCCATAACTGGATGTAGCCACAAGGCAGTGGAGGTTTGGGATCAGAGTTTTCCTTCTCTCAGATGAGCTGCCTTCCCAGGCTAATGAGTCCCATCTATCCGGTGGCTGTTTAGTCGCCTCTTACGACAAGTACAGCCAAACTGAGGGCCTATTATCCCCCAGCCCCCAGAGGTATTTATACCATAAATACAGCGAGATGAAGGGAGAAACAAATGTTTCTATCCAAAAGCACTCTGCATGTTGCACAGAGGCTCTTTGTCACTTAGTAACCTTGAAGGCAAGGCTGAAACTGAGCCCTGGGAGCCTTAGGAGACAGTGAAATCTAGTCGTGAGCAGCATGTGGTCTCTTTGCAATGAGGTCCTGCTGTCTCAAGAACCAGGGCTAATTAGGGATGCTGACCCCCCCAGGCAGCGCGTTGATCCTCCCCCTGGCGGCGCTCAGGGGAAGTGCAACTGCCTGTGATGCAATCGCGGCGGGCAAAAGCAGCCGCTTCTCCTCCAAGGAAGTCCTCATTCTGCTGCAACGTGTCCCGTTTGCGCTGGTGTGCGGGGCTTGCTTGAGCGCTGGCTCCGGCTTGGCTCTAGCTTGGCAGTCTGCAGAGAGAGATCCACCCAGAGAGAGCAGCCGTGCAGAGAGGGATCCACTCCTCCTCTTCCTCCTTCTCCTCCTCCTCTGTCCCTGGATATTTGGGACCTGGTGCGGATTTTCCCCCGGGCAGGATGAAGGTAACGATGATCCTTGCAGGACCCCAGCAGAGGGAGGGGGTGGTGGGTGGGAGAGATGCGCACAAACCGAGCCACGTTTGCAGAGCAGCAAAACAAGCCTCCCCGTTGCATCATTGCATCTACGTTCCAGATTGCAGGCTCTCTGATCATGTTGGAGGAGCCCCCTTTGCAATCCATAAGATCAGACATGGGTGGCTGGAGAGAAGGGCTGCATTTTCCTGTTTTTCCTCTCCTGGAGAATTGCATTGATTTTTTTTTTCCCTAGGGGGGTTGATTATGGAGGCGCCTAAAGGATTCAAAAGAGAAAGAGACTGTGATGCTTTTTCAGGGGTAACCCCCCCCCCCAAATTGCATTTTGAAATGCCTTGATTTGGGGTTGGGGAGAACATCTTCCATGTTCAAGGCCTCCCCGCCCAGGAGTTGATGATTTCGCCAATGGAAATGAGATTGCAGGCTCATCAGTGCCAAGGATCCACTTTTCCTGTTTTAGCTGGGTGATTCAAAGGGGTTTTGTTGGTGCTGCCCCTGCAAAGGGCCCAGAAATTTATTTATAGATCTCCGCGGCTTTGCAATCGATGTGCATGTTTTCTGAATCAGGTCAGCAAGCACTGAGTCAGGGGTATGGTGGATGGAAGATGTGATTTCAGTTTTCCCCACTGATGTGACTGACGCCCTGCAAGAATCCCACACTCCCCCCTCCTTTGGTTCTTTGGCAACCAAGCTTCTCCAACAGACGTGCTCAAGATCCTGTTTCACATTTCCTCTGCTGCTTTAGGTGTCAGGGAAGACGTGGTAGTTCTCATCCAAGCTACCAGGGCCCTTTTCCAACCTTCAGGTCGTGGGGGGGGGGCTGTAACTTTACACCCCCTGAACAGTCGCCCCCTCCCTAGGAGGGCCTGGGTCTCAGGGAAAGTGTGCTGACATCTTGCAAGTGAAAAGGTCATTGCAAAGTTGCATAGCTGAGCTGCATGTTGTGGATGCTGTTCTTCATACCATTGACAAGATGGGACGTGATGTGGGCCTGAAGAATAGCTGGTAAAACATTTCTCTTTAATTTTATCACCCTTCTTTCTATCCTGTCTTCTATCTTGTGGAGGAAAAAAAAAAATTCCTGCCCAAGGCAGCTTAAAAAAAATAATCTGATCAAATCAAAACAAAAAAAAGCAGAGCAATTAAGAAAACACCCAGGGCAGCCCAAGGAAGGTATTTTGGTAGCCTTAGGAAATAAGGAGATCTTCAGGTGATGTCTGTGGAGCCCAATGGATCACCTGGAGCAAGGGGTTCCACAGCCCTGCACAATGACCCTTTTGCATATTGCACTTAGGAGGGAGGTGGGTCATGCAAGGGGGTCTCCCAAGATTATCTAAAGGACAGGTATGTTCATGTGGGAGAAAGCAGGCCTCTAGATGCCCTGGTTCCCAACAGACATGACTTGGGTTTGTGTGTGTTTGCGTGTGTAATCGTTCAATGTAGTCGTATTACTGCTCATTTTGTTCTTATTTTGTTCCAGAAGTAGGACACTAGGGCAAATGTATTTTTAAGGGCCCTGCTCCTACCCCATTGACAACTACTAGATGGGCAGAAATTATGTAGTTGAAGCTGTTCCCCACAGTTTTCATCTCTAAACCAGAAAAATCTTTTCCACCACCTTTCGACAAATGAATCAAAGGCTCAAAGATATATGGTGGCATCAGCTTTGTGGACTAAAACCCACATCATCGCATGCAGGAAGAGTATCCTCAGTGTGAGCAAATTATTATTATTAAAAATATTTATATACTGCTTTTCAACAGGAATAGTTCACAAAACTTTTACATAGCAACATAATTCAATAAATGTTCCCTGTCCCCAAAGGGTTCACTATCTTAATTTTTTTTTTTAAAAGGCACAAAAGAGACACAAGCAACAGCAAATGGAAAAGACATTTTACTGGGGTGACAGGTGCTCTTCCCTGCTAAATATAAGAGGATACCACTTTAAAAGGTGCCTCTTTGCCCAATTAGCAGGAGTTATATAGATAGGGGCATGGTGGAAAAAAATGGTTGACAGTGAAGCTAGAAGGCTGTGGAACGTAAATGTTCAGGACATTTCTGCTCAACATTCAGATGTATGCCAGATAAGCACAGAGAAATCTTCCAGCTTGTAGAAATACTTCCTGCACCTGAAAATGGTGGGCTTGAGCCCACAAAAACTTTTACCTGCATAAATCTGTTGGTCTTTAAGGTGTCACAAGATGCTTTGTTATTGCTGTAACAGACTGACATGGTTAACTGTTTGAAATCTGCTAAATTTCAGGGTGCTTGGTGGCCATCCAAGTACTGGGAAAATGTAGCACCATGTGTCAAACCCTGCTTGGAGGGTCTGCATCCTTCAGTGAGTGGACAGTGGGATTGGGGGCAGACACCAGGACCAATGTAGGGGGGGCATGGTGGTGGGATTATTATGGAGCTTCAGATGGCATTAAAGGAGAAGGTCATGTTAGACGGAGGTGGTTCAAGAAAGGTGGTTCAAGAAAGTCATCAGGAGTTCCCCCAAAGAGGAGAAACATACAGACCATTTGAGAGAGAGGATGCATTCCTCTGGTTTCAGAGGCCTTCCCTCCTGCTGTTTCCTGAACAGCCAGTGGCAAAGCTGAACTGAGGAGTACATCCAGAATACAAACCTGTTGTGTAAGGAGACAATGCGACTCCCACCTAGAACAGGGCCTGGCCAGCTTGGCTTCATATTGCCTGGAGGCCTAGGAACAGCAGGAGCAAGTTTGCAGAATGGAACCCCAAAAGTTTCCAGTGAAGAGAGGGAGCAGAACTAAGGGAATTCATACCCTTTGTCAGTGGTGGTTGGCATCCAGTAGTGTTTCCGTGGGGCTCTACACGGCTGTAGTGGATGGTGAGGGATCACTGTGGATGACAGCAGTACCCCATACCATACATGGTGATGGCTGCGTGAGACCTTGCCAAGAGGAAGTGGGTTGGGACAACAACTATGCCAACCCTGTAAAGGCAAACCAGCCGCCAGTCTGAACTGGTTGCACCAACCATTTGCTCTGCATGACGGAGGCATGTGATTTTGTCCTGGCAACTCAGGAAGTATAGCGCAAAGAGCAACTGTTCACATGATGTGATGCGATTTGCACAATTGCCGGGGCTGATAAGGTGATGGAGAGCTCTGTTGTTGTGGATACAACCTAATAGATTGCAGCACTGTGGGAGTTATGGAAAGGGGCAGCTACAGTGACAAAGGGATAGGAACTTCTTACCTACTAGGGCTGGCTTTTTAGTTATGAAAGAAAGCAAAGTGAAAAGACATCTTTAAATGACTAAACACAGAGTTTGGCCATTTTATAAAAAAAGAGAGAAGCTGGGGAGAGGCAAGATTTGGATTGGGACTGTGGCAAGGGTGGGGGGGGGGCTTAACCCTTTCAGCCTGTACTGTTCTGCACAAAATTGTCTCCCTGAAACTACAATTTGCAAGGAGAAGAACTGCTGTTGGTGCCACTGAAAGGTTCCCACCCTGAAAAATAGCAGCTCTCAGATGGAGGGGTGGTGGTGTCATGATTATCACCCAAAAAGTCAGGGGCAAATTGGGAAATTCCAAACCCTGGCAGGATGCAATCCACACCCTCTGTCACCATCCTAATCCACCTAAGCTTTAAGGATAATGTGATCCACTTATAACACCATAAACAGGAAAGTGAGGTGAGGATTGCGGCCTCAGATTCTTTCAAAATGGTCAATAAAATGGATTGCACTTAATCTTCAAAATAGAAGAATTTTATTACATGAAAAGGTTAGTCTTAAGAGAGACCTTGTTGCTCCATAAACATTAGTATCATGCTTTTACAGTAGCATACAAAAACAAGAACAAGTTATCTAGCTTATCTACAGGATGGTAAGGTTACTGATTACCAACATTGCAGGACAGTCAGCAGCCTAATACTCCATAAACTGCCTTCTAACATGCTCCAGCATCAGGAGTACTAACCCTGGCTTTCCTCTCTCTCTGTGAACCCACACCCAAGTTTTATACTCCAAATTACAAATTAACCACACTTGAATAACGTCAGTCTTCTACTTAGCAACCTGCTTAAAATCTCACTTAAAGGAAAAGGCCACTTGCCCAACCCCATGACGGGGGAGCGATTTTTGTTGAAACTGTGGGATGTAAGATGAAAGAGACAAAACCCTGTCCTCTTGAACTATTCCGATATGGTTTGCCTCCCTCTTCACCCTCACTATGTAAAGTAAAACAGAAGCCTGACCAGCCAACCAAAGTGTTTTTGTTCTGTTGCGCTGTGTTAAAAAAGGGTTTAAATACAATGATACATTGGATCCCTAAATTACAATATGTGGGGATTTCATCAAAGTAAATTGTTTCACCCTAACATGAACTGGGGGAGGAGAGGAGAATGGAGGCACATGGGCATCTCCCAGTATCTATAGGGGATGTGCTCCCACCACCACCACACCATGGATACCAGAAACCCTAGCTCTGCGCTGTCTCTGCACCCCCAAGGTAATCTCCATAACCTTTGTTTGTCTTATTTACAATCACACTAAGCAAGAATGTCTCCTCCTTTTACCAAAAGCTATCAGCATGCAGGCTTATAGGAAGGCAAGCATGCAGGCAGCCTAATGCTAGAGAAGAGTAAGGGCCAAATCCTATCCATCCAGCACTGGTGCAGCCATGCTAACAAGGCATGTGCTGCATCCTGCAGTAGGGGAACTGTCACGGAAACCTCCAGGTAAGGGAACATTTGTTTCCTTTCTTCAGGGCTGCATTGCGGCTACACCAGCACTGGAAAGTTGGATAGGATTGGGCCCTGAGCAAGCATTCACAGGAAGCAGGAAGAACTGCAGATAACCTGATCCACGGATATGGGGGTAGAAGTTTGTACAAGATTATGAATGTAGTGAAGGGAGTAAATGGGAAACCTTCTTCTCTCACATAAAGAGTACTAGTGAAATTGATTGGATGTGGTTTCAGGCAGACAAGACCTACTTGTCTTGCAATGCAAGGCACGATTAACGCATGGAGGACAAACCACTTCACACTCTAGGTAGAACCTGCATATCCTCCATGTATAAACTTCCACCTAGCAACTAACTGTCCAAGAGAAAAGGAGAAGAAATTAAAACCAAATAGTTTTCAATGTATAGGAGTTGTTGTTGCTGTTGTGGGGAGTCATTAGACTATGAACCCCTCAGTCCGGAGTGGAACAGGATTGCCACCTTATCTGCCATTTATGTATAACTGAGCTATTCATTCATCCTGTGTTATGCTAAACACACACTATTTTGATCAGGCTTCTCTCCCCAGAGTTCCCTTCTAGACTTCCCTCCTGTCATTTCTCTAGTTCTTCCAATTTCTCAGTGTGTTTCTGCTTTGATGGAAGTTAATGAGATTCAATCATCCGAATCAACAATCTGCCTCAACTGAGGCGGGGAGGCCTGGCCATATCCAGCCCTAACAGGTTGGTGATATGCTTGCATGACATCATGGGTGAGAATTAATTACTGTTTGTGGTGGGTGACAGTATCAGCCTGGGTGTTGTTGCTACAACTTGCTATTACAATTGTTAAAACAAAGGAATTGTTTTAAGTAACGGGTCGGTTTTTTCTCATTGATAAGGGCAATGTGACCGTGGGATAAATAATAATAATAATACAGGTATTTCTATACCGCCTTTCTTGGTCCTCAGATTTCTCCTTAGACTTTATTCAAGGCGGTTTACATAGGCAGGCAATTTAAATCCCCGAAGGGATTTTTACAATTTGAAAGAAGGTTTCTATCTTTCAAGAAACCACAACATTCAGATGTTTCTTTCTTGATCTGGTCGCACATTCTGGCCTCCATCCTCCCACGCTCAGAGCAGATGGAATAGCTCAGCTCAGTTTGTCAGCTGCTTCAAGGTCGCAGGATGCCGGTGGCCTCGAACTGGCGACCTTCGGATGTTATCTTCAGGCAAATGGAGGCTCAACCCTCTAGACCAGACCTCCTGGCCTAACCTAGAGAAGTTGTACTTAATAGTTTGGAAAAGAGGTGGCAATTTTTGCAATGGAGTTCAGCCATTTTCCTGTTGCTTCTCAAAACACCCTTGCAAATCTCATTCACATGAAGATCAAAGAAAAAGTTCTCTCCAACAAAGGTGGTCTTTAAAAAAAAAACAACCACACACACACACATAGGTGCGCACACACAGAAATAGCCTTATTGTGCTATCTGCTTGAATTACTTGGAACAAACATGCTGCTAACAGTCTATGTCTAAGAATAGTACCATTTTATTGACTGTATAAGCAGCTATCTTATACCAAGACTTGTATACAGATTATATTTTTTTTATGATTCAGTTGCTGTAGCAAGAGACAACTACTGTGAACAGTGGCTCAAAGTTATTCCTCTGTTCTTCTCGAACGGCTCTTTCAAATGGGTGTCAAGTATGTCGATTTGTTGAGCTCAAAGTCCTCAGGAAGCATGGGATCTGTACTGATTCCAGGTGGCCCATTGCTGGACCAGTCAGTGACAGGGAAAAGGGATCAGCAGCATGGGACACTGAAAAAATGGATTGTTCTGGCAAAGGGTGGTTCAGCCTTGCACATGTTTTTTTCTGGTGTGCTAGTTCAGCTCCCTTTGGCTCCCCTTTCTCCCCTCTGTCTCCCTGCTGAGATTGGCCTGTGCCAACCCATTGAGCACTCCAGCTTATCTGACCAGATTGGAAGGTGAAGCAAGGTGTCCAAGTGGTTGTAAAGCATCCAATCAAACAGGGGAATAACCGCTGAAATATATGTCACCTTCAGTAGGTCAAGCTCAATAGTTCTGTATATTCTGCTCTGGCTCTTTCAAAGTGAATCTGTGCTTAGCCAGTTCCATCTTCCTCCCTGGAAGGAGAGACAGGTAATGGCATTCAGAAAGCCAAGGCCCTGAGTGAGTGCAGCTAGGGACAGCAAGTTCAATTGCTTGAAGGAATTGTTTTGCTTTTGTTTGCCTGGAATTGCCAGCTTGTTCTTTTGCTTCTTTCCTTCCTTACTTTGTATTTCTAATAAACTCTTTTTAGCTCTTCATCTGCCTGTTGTCATCTGAACTCAGCCAGAGCTTTGCCCCAGTCCTCCTAGTAGTGATTGACTGCCAGCTACAGATGAGCTTTTGGAGAGCTTCTTTGTAACTGGGGGTGGGGGTGGGTGGGGAGGCTTTTGCAAATGGTTGCTCTTTGCCTGTCTTTGTCCTTATAGCTATACCAAAGTCTAGAGTCTGCCATTTTGGTCAAGGGCAAAGGGGCAGATCTGGGGGCGGGGGAGAGGGAGACAGTGGCACCAGGGCTGCCTTCCTCCATCCCCGCATCTAGTCAGGGTGTAACATTTTCTGTCCTATACTAAGCTGCACAACCAGCAGTCCCATGGGCTGCCATTGTCAAAATGCTTGATGAAGGTGGAGAGTTCCTAGTAGAACAAGTAGCTCCTGTTGGACCTTTGCTCCTCCCAAAGTGTGTCTTCCTTGGGGCAGGAAGCAAAGTGCCAGTCTGCCCAATTCTGCAAAGCTCTCCCCACTGGGACCTCGATAGCACCCCCATGCCTACCCCCTGATGTTGCCTTGTTTGTTTCCACTGCTGCCAAGGATTGGCCTGACCAGGTGGACCCCTGAATGGCCTTCAGGCAGTGCCGTACCTGGCCAGCCCTGGTGCTACTTCTGCTAGCAAATTGCCTTCCAGTCAGGGAGACTGTGTGTGTGTGTTCTTCGTGCAAAATTAACAGCCCAATCCTATCCCCACCAGTTCATTACATGCAGCCATGCCAACTGGCATTCTGTTTGCTGTAGTGGTGGGGGGGATCAGGCAACCAGTGAGAAGTAATTAAAAAATAATTCACCTCTTGGTAGGCTGGCTGATAGCTAACAGATCTCCTCACACCCATGTCAGTTATTTTGCTGGTATAAGTCTGAGGAAAGGAAAGGTGGGGTCCTGCCAGGAAAAGGGAATAGGGTCTAGTATGTGCACTGCTGCTGAGATCCTTCCCCTCCCATCCTTCCAAATCACCCCTGGCCCTTCCCCCAACTCATCCAAAATCTCCTCCCTCCTTGGGTCAAACCTGTGCTTTAACTTTCACCTCCAGAGATCCAAAAAGGCTGTAAAATAGAGAGCTTAGAACAGGGGTGTCCAAACATTTTGGCAGGAGGGCCACATCATCTCTCTGACACTGTGTCGGGGGCTGGGGAAAAAAAGAATTAATTTACATTTAAAATTTGAATAAATTTACATAAATGAATTTATTAGAGATAAATGCAAGTGGCCCCCGGGCCGGGGTTTGGGCACCCCTGGCTTAGAATAAACAAAATAATCCTCCCCACTTCAGCATTAAACTATTGTTAAAAACCAATGAGCTGAAATTGTACTTCTAATCTGCAATCTGTTTGGGAGCCATTACTTGGGAAAGATAGCAATTGCCTTATTTATTTGCTTGGTACTTTGGGCTCCCCCCCCCCCCGATTATTGCTTTGCTTCTACCCTCATAAATCCAGGATAGCAGTCCAAATGAGTTCCAGTTTCCTTGAAATTAATTGCTTTCATTCATAGAATATCCATTAAAGAAGCCAGGCTACTGAACTTACAGAGGAGGGCTCCCATCCTCTTAAATAAACCATTATGCTATTAGAAGTTAAATTAGCTTTCCTCTGTTAGGAGGGCTTCAGCAAACATTGCCATATGCCACTGATACTGAAAGTGCGTTAAGTCTTGCTTATCTAAAGGAGCAGCATTCCCTCCTACTGCATCAACCCAGCGAAACGCCTTTTTAAGATAATCACAGGTTTTCACTTTCTTGTCGCAGCTGATAAACCAATCCTAGCACATCTGTTTCTTTCTGCTTTGAAATCCTAAATTTTTAGTGTCACAGAATGGGATTGCTTAGCTTTCTTGTGATACTTACTCTTTGTGCGTAGAATTAGAAATTGAGTGGTTTGTGACATGAGATCTTCTGGGCTTGACTTCTATCTATTGGTTGTGTCTACATCCCATGATTGTTTAAATCATTTTTCTTTCTCAAACACTGGATGACTCAGCTGAGAGCTGGACTAGATATTGCACTCATCACATAATAAGGATTGGTATGTGGAGAGTCTGTTTCTACCCATGCTTTTGAAGGCACATGTAATATATGCACGCAGGGAAAATCTACTACATGTGCAGGGATCAAGTGCAATAGCCAATGGCACAATTTGGTGGAGTGCCATACAAGATGGAGGGAGATGAGGTTGAAGGTGCAACAACAGAGAATTTTTATTGTAAGGATAAAAATACAAAATGAAGGCAAAGGAGAATCAAAATGCAATGCAGTATCTATCCAATCACTCCCTTAATTGCTTTAATGTAAGCATTGTCTTTTTTTCTTCTACCTAGAAAGGAAGAGGCAATGGGGCACATAATGGCACAGGCAAAGATGAAAGGAAGGAAGGGGACCAGGATGTAGGGAAACTTGATCCTGGGGAAATGGGTGCTGGAGAACCAGGGTTCTGTGATAGCGGGAGGGAAAAGGGAAAGACTGAGGTCAGGAAGATGAAGAAGTAGGGAAATTCCAATATTCCAGCCATTGTGAAAGGCCATGGTGGTGTTGCAGTTCTCTGTAGCCTGAATTGGAACTGTAGAAAAGGAGTGATTGCCTCGGTGAGCACTTGTGGTGGGAGGGCTAGTCTGTTCCACTGACTAATCCTAACCAATGTTTCAAGCCTTCAGGAGTATATAAATGGAAAACAAGGATATTCCTTGTTCTCTGAGTTCATAGTATCAAATAGTTGGAAGGGAACACAAGGTCATCTAGTCCAACCCCCTGCCTGTAGCAGGAAATCCTCTTAGCAGGAAATCCTGCCTGTAGCAGGAAATCTCCATCATGTGTCTGTTGAGCCTCTGCTTGAAGACCCCCAGTGAAGTAGAATCCACCACCCTCCTCAGCAATCTGTTCCACTGTCGAACTGCCCTTACTGTCAAGACTTCCTTCCTGATGTCCAACTGGAATTTCCTCTCTTGCTGTTTGTACCCAAGTGATCTAGATCTACTCTCAGAGGCAGTTGAGAACAAATTTGTCCCTTCTTCCATGTGACAGTCCTTCAGGTACTTGAAGGGTGCTGTCATAGCTGCTGTCTCAGCCGTCTCTTCTCCATGCTAAACATACCAAGTTCCCACAACCATTCCTCATAGGGCTTTTTCTCCAGTCATCTGATCCTCCTCGTCGCTCTTCTCTGAATATGCTCCAGTTTGGCTGCAGCTTTCCTAAAGCATGGTGCCCACAAATGGACACAGTACTCTAGGAGAGGCCTGACCAATGCAGAGTAAAGCAGAACTACAACTTTTCACAACTTGGGAGCTGCAGCTCTACTTATTATTATTATTAACAGTATTTATATAACGCTTTTCAACAAAAGTTCACAAAGCGGTTTACAGAGTAAAATCAAATAAGCAACGGCTCCCTATCCCAAAAGGGCTCACAATCTGAAAAGATGCAAAAGAACACCAACAGACAGCCACTAGAAAAGACACTGCTGGGGTGAGGAGGGCCACTTACTCTCCCCCTGCTAAATAAAAGAGGAGCACCCGCTTGAAAAAGTGCCTCTTACCCAGTTACCCAATTACTGCAGGCTAAAACTGTGTTTGCCTTCTTTGCAGCTGCATGACATATTCATCTTGTGATCCACTGCAATTCCTAGATCCTCCTCACATTCTTGATGAATTGGGGAATTGTTCTTGATGAATTCATTCTGGATGAATTGGTTAAGGGAAATTGTATATTGGAAGTCTGGGCTCATCTCAGGCTCTCCCTAAAACAATTAAAATAAATGGGCTGCTCAATCCTATGTAACTCCCCTTGCAGCCATGTAAGAACAGATTGATGAGGGGAAGGGGTGTCCCAGTAATGCTGAATTTTTGTTAAATCTAAATGCATTGAAGTCAATGGAGATGCACAGGTGCAAAATGTACATGGCTAGGGGTGTCTGTTTCCAAAGTTTGTTAAATCAAGGTTCATTAAATCGAGGGTTCTCTGTGCCTGCCTCTTCCCCCACCCCCTGCAACGGATCTTGATTTCTGCCTGATCTGATTCCAATATCTGCCTATAGCCCCCTATTTGCCTGCTCTGGAACTTATCCCACCTGCTGAACTCTGAACTTGGCCATAGCCTGACAGTATCCACTCTATATCTCCAGAAAAAAGGAAGAACCGTTTAATAAATGTAAGCCCTGGTCCTCTCAAGCTTATAGTTGCCTCTTAGGAATGTTCAAGTGTCAAAGATCCGGCCACCATAGCGCATGGCGCTCTTCTTGACCTTGAACTCCTACTTCCACCTCTTGGGTGGAATCACAAGTAGGTCTGACCAGAAATGATCAGATAAGCCTACTTCTCTTGGCTTCATCGTGTCAAGGTATCAAATCACAGGGATGCTGGTTCAAGCTTGAGAAAAAAGCATTGCTGTAACCAGTGAGGTCGATGGAAAAAGCTACTCTGGAGGAGGAGAATGGGCAGGAAGGTGGAAAGGGGAGTAGAGAGAGAAGCATGATTGTAGTTTGCAAGGCTAAGTGAAAGAATGTGGAGCAAAGAGCGTCTCCCAGCTCTGCAGAGACCTGCAGAGTCTCGATAAATCAGGGCTAGATGGACCAATGAGCTGACTCCGCATAAGGCAGCATAATTGGTGTTTGTAAACATATGTATAACTTTTCCTTGAGTTTGAGAGTTGATGCTTCTCAGCATTTGTAAAGATGCATCAATGGAACATTCTGTGATCTCTGAAGGCAGCAAATTCCTGTGCTGCTTTTAACATGTGACTCCCAAAAGCACTTTCTGAATGATTTTTGAGTTGAGCTGCATGTGGCAGTTGACAGGCCAACTGTCAACAGGTATTAAACCGCAGCTGTCCATGTTGATCATGCTTTAGTGTACATGTACATGATGAGGCTACCCTTGAAGTGTCAGTCAGTCTACAGTGTACATCAGAAGAGCCTGGCTAGATCAGACTGTTGGACCCTCAAGTCCAGCAGCCCATTTCCCATGGTTGCCAGCCATATACTAGTAAGGCCAGACACAAAGCTTAAAGACAAGAGGCTTTCCTCTGTAGTTGCTCTCCAAATAATAGTGTTCAGGTACACTGCTTCTGAACATGGAGGTTCCACTTAGATATGACTAGTAGGCATTGGCAAACCTTCTCTCCCCCCCCCTCCCCATGAGTCTTTCATTCACTTTTCAAGCCAGTAGCCACCACTGCATGTTGTGGCAGCAAATGCCATCATTTAATTTAGTTTTTGTGGTGTGAAGTGATACTGTATCTTTCTGTCCTGAATCTCTTTGCCTGTCATTTTCATTGGATGATTCCCAATTTATGGAGCGAGAGAGAGAGAGAGAGAGAGAGAGATACTTCATTAACGGTCATCCGACCAGCTACTCACAAAACAACAAAACAAAATACACAAAATTGAAACCAACATCCCTTTACACATATATAAACTCATAAAATCATCGATTTATACTCTCAGTTTTCTTTCTTGCCAACTGTGTAGCATGACAGAAACGGGCCACCCTTAGCGATATATCAGAATTTACATCAGATAGCAGAAAAGCAAGCTGCTCCTCCACCTGCATCCCCATTACAGCGCCGAAAATCGGGGAAATAAATTTGGATCGCAAATCGTCATAATTTGGACATTGCAGAATAATGTGGGCAGTTGTCTCCACCACATTAAATGGCAGGGGCACAGACTCTCTAAATAGGGACGCCAGTCCAAAAGAACTGCTGATAAGAGTACATTACACGTGGCTTTAGTGAAGGCAATCCTGAATTTTGGAATAACAATATTATAAAAATATCTGGCAAGAGAAAGTATAAAAGCTTGATTCCCCAAGAAAAACATACGCAGAAAGTCTGGCTCTCGCAGATCTCATTTCAAGGTCCACCAACCTCTGACGCAAAATTTCTTTTGCGTCTCCGGGCTCATCATCATTAAAGACTCTGGGGAAAGATCACAAAAATTAAAGTAGTCCAGGCACCTCTTTTCCCAGGAGCCTACAAAAGGATCCAAAAAGATCAAATGAGTAAAGTTATCCTGTCGCGAGAGAATCTTCAGAAAATAATGCAAGGCATTTAGCCACATCGACATCTCTATACTTGGGGTACCGGATTCCAGCCTAACCACAGTATTCGGCACACATCGGGGGACATACATCAGTTGACGCAGAAATTTGGTCTGGATCACCTCTAAAGACCTGGTATTTAAATATGGGGTGATCTCAGAACCATAAAGCAATTGAGCCCTGGTTTTAGCATTATGTAGCCTTAGAGCTGCAGGGAGAAATTTGGCGCCTTTGGATGAATAAAAGCGATAAATGGCACCAGATGTTTTCTGTGCTGATTGACTGACATAGTTTTTATTGGCCAAACGGCCACCTTGATAGTGAAAAATCACCCCCAGTTATTTTATTAATTTAACCTGCTCAATGGGTTTCCCATTTAGGAGCCATTGATGGGCCTTATAGCGTCTAGCAAAAACCAACTCCTTTGTTTTATCAGAATTAATGATCAATTTCTCCTGTGAGGAGAGAGAGAGACTTCTTTCTGGCCACCTTCTTCATTTCATGCATAATTTTACATATTGCTTTTGTGTGTCCCTCTGCCTTATTTGTCTTTTTTTTCTGAAGTAGTGAGAACCAAATGCCTCCACCAGGCTGTTATTGCTTGGAGCTGATTGGTGTAGCATAAGACTCTCTGTCCTGCTCTGTCTCCCTTGGTTTCCAGGCTGAATTCAAAGTGCTGGTTTTTGCCTTGAAAGCCTTATGCCAGGGATTGGCAGGATTTAGTCTTGGGGATTCTCTGTGTGTTTTTTGCTAGAAAAAAAGATCCACGACTCATAGCTAAGTGCAAAATAGTATTTGGAGGTGGAGCATGGTGCAAAGTGCTGGCTCTGGGATGGAGCCCACTGCCTTTTGCATCACGAGCCATGTATAGAAATGGCCTGGAGTTACAAATACATGAGTCACTGCATGTCAGTGATCGTGAGGTGATACTCTGAAACCACAGATACTCTGAAACCACCAAGCTGCACAAAAGCAACTAATGAATATTCAGATTTCATAGATGAGGATCTCTTGAGATTGTGAGAGAGGTGATTAGTGCAAAACCAGACATGGCATGATTTTTTTTTTTAACCTGCCCTTTAAAAAGAAAGGCAAGTTGTTCAGCATTCATAAACATGAAGCCCCATTTTACAGCGGAGATTTGGGGCCAAACTACATGTGATTTTAATACACACTGACCCTGACAGTGTGTGTGTGGGGGGGGGGAGCAGTCCAGATTGGGACTGTGGCTGGGGGACTAGGGGCTTTAAACCTACCACAGTTCTGGATTAGCCCTCCCCTGCACATGCTCCTTGCCCTAGGAAAAGAAAAATGAGCATAAAAAAGACTGGAGTTCCTGTACCTTTAACAGTTGTGCAGAAGAGGAAATTTCAGTTGGTGCAACTTTCTCACTTGCAACCCTATATATAGATTGCATCTGCTATAATTTCCTCCCCTGTGCAAATAAAGTATTACAGATGCAGTGTGAGCCTTGTTCATTCCTCCCATATCTGGTTGCCTTGGCCTGACCTTGACAGTTGGGCAGTCTGGGTGAGATGGTGAGATGAGGCATTTTTTCCCCTTCCTTTTCTAGTACTGCTTCCTCTTTGTTGGTACAGCTGGCTGTAGGACTGCCTTGAGATTAAACACTCATTTTTTCCTCACTTAATGTCGAATTTACATTGTGCATTTTAAAATCCCACCAGCTAGTCTTGAGGTGGCTTACTATACAGCGAAAAAATACAGTACCAGCCACTTGAAGACTTAATTAGATGCCATACAGCAGTGGTTCCCGATGTTTTTTTTCACTTGTGTACCCCTTGGCAACCCATTTCCATAAACTGTACCCCTCATATTAGCAAAATGTTTACAATTAATATAGTTGCTATTTCAAATTTTTATACAGGTGTGTGCCACTTAACGACGGGGATATGTTCTCCAATCCTGTTGTTATGCAATTAGGTCTTTAAGTGAACATTCAGTCCAATCTATTGCCTTTATTGTGTAAACAGACACTCCTTGCCAGACACTAGCTGGCTGCACAGGCGACAGGAGACAGATTGCCTCTTCTTCACATTAAGAGTCTCTCTGTTGTGTAAAGAGACACTCTGCTGCAGGCTATGGGAGATGCGATTGCTTAAGAGCATCCTTATTGTGCTTTTACCACCGTCATATATGTGATCCGTCATTAAGCGAGCCATTGTTAAGCAGCAGACGCCTGTATTTTCAACTACTGCCTGCCTTTTTATACACACCTGCCCTTTTGTGTCATTATTCAGTTCTTTTTTGCTAAGGACAAATACCCCTGGGGGTACATGCAGCCCAGGTTGGGAACCACTGCAATACAGAATTCAGAAATGCATATGGCCTGTCTCTGGAGAGCCCTGTCAGTGGGAGAAGAGAGATCTGCTCTCCTCCTCCCTGCCCTGGCATGCATTGGAGGGAAGAGCTATATGGCCCTTGGGAAACGTAGTTTTTTTTACTACTGCAGTGCACTGGAGATGCAAGGGAGGAAAAGGTCAGATTTCCCTCTTATTTCTTTATTTTTTACATTTTTATATCTTCCCTCCCTCCAAAGAGCTCAGTGCATAGTTCTTTCTGTCCTTTTGTCCTCACAGCAATCCTTTGAGGTAGGATAGGCTGGGAGATAGATGGTCCCCCAGCTGGGAGGTGGTTTTTGAAAAGGAAGGAGGATTAGGGACTGGGATATTGGGTGACTCCTGAATATTGACCTGGCTCGCAAAATAAGGTGAAGTATTTCCAGTTTGTTTGTTTGTCTGTTTGTTGAGTGTGTTGAGGAGTGTTGCATATAGTGTAACTTGTTTTTCAAGCCAGTCAGACAGAAACTGGGGGAAGTTGCCAATTGCTGGTCATGGCAGTGAAGGTGCAAGTAGGAGGCTCAAAACACATGTGCTCACATTCATTAACCTTAGGTGAGCAGCTCCCATTCAAACTTCCTGCTGAGTTATTGCAGATGAAAGTTCAGCCAGTCCAGTTTGTTCATGGCCACCAATGCCTCCATCAATATAACAACACTCTTTAGAAGTGTTATTATAGCAGAACAGTTTTCCCTGGCCTGTCAAGTCTGGTTCTGAGAACCTGTGTGCCACTGCTGAGCTGAGTTTACGCTTCAGGGATCAGTACACTTGGGCAGCCAGTGAGCTGCCAGGTGGGAGTGAGCATAAATCAACCTGTCGCTGCCTCTGACAAGCCTGTTGCAAATAAATAACATGCACGGCACAAAATGTTTGTTGATGGTAGGGCCAAGGCTGTAATATTACCTTAAGTATGAATTTGAATCCCTAGGAATAAAAGGAGCAGTGCTTCTTTCCCAAGAACTGCTTCACATATTGCATTATCCATTCAAAGAGAGGACACAGGTGGTTAAGTGTCTATGGGAGAGAATGGGGCCACTCCAAAACAAGATAGTGATTTCTACCAGGGCTCCTGATGTTTGAGGTGGTGTGCCAAATGCTGCTCCTTTTATCCAATGATGTGCAAACTTCTCCCACTATCTAATATTCTAGCGCAGCACTTCCTCTCTGTCACCCTCTTCCTTTTCCAATCCAGAGAGCCAAAGGAGAAGAAAGAGCAGTGGAGGCACAAAGATGGATAGAAATGAGCTCTCCCCAACAGTCTGCTGCCTGAGGCCACTGCCTCAGTCGGCCTCAGTGATGGGCCGACCATCCTACATTCTACAGTCTCAGGGGACTGCCTAGGTATGCAGGAATACACGTTTGTAAATTAAAATTAAAAGTAAAGGAAACATACGCAAAGCCTAATGAGGACTGAGCATGCTTATGTCCCCCAGGAGTCATGAAATGTTGAAGGTATTTGTTGGAATAACAGGATAAGATCTTAAGGGTGTGGGAGGAGGAACTGGGCTGCTTGATTCCGGCTGTAGTAGCTTAGAGCAGGGGTCTCTAAACTTTTAGACCAGAGGGCCACATCAAATATCTGGCATGGTGTCAAGGCCCAGAAAAATAAATACATTTTAAATATGAAATTTAAATAAATGCATTAGAAAGCTTCAGAAAGCCTAAGGCCTTCAGACTGCCCCAAAACATAATAATAATAATAATAATAATATTAGTAAATGCAGGTATTTATATACCGCCTTTCTTGGTCTTTATTCAAGACTTTTATTCAAGGCGGTTTACATAGGTAGGCTTATTAAATCCCCGAAGGGATTTTTACAATTTGAAAGAATGTTCTATCTTACAAGAACCACAACATTCAGGTGTTACTTTCTTGATCTGGTTTCACATTCTGGCCTCCATCCTCCCACGTTCAGAGCAGATGGAATAACTCAGCTCAGCTTGTCAGCTGCTTCAAGGTCGCACAGTGCCGGTGGCCTCGAACTGGTGACCTTCGGATGTTATCTTCAGGCAAATGGAGGCTCTACCCTCTAGACCAGACCTCCTGCCCTTTTTTGGAAAACCAGGAAGTGATGTTTTAGGCCTTTAGAAGGCATTCTGAGAGGAGGCGCATGGCCTCCCCAGCCCTCAGAACACCTTCCAGACGCAGCTGGAGCACAGCTCTGGTCACGTTCAGTTGAACGGATCAGAGGCTTGCCGCAGGCTGGATAGAGGCTTGTTGTGGGCTGCATCTGGCCCCTGGGCTGGGGTTTGGAGAGGCTGGCAGATGAAGGTTGGGGTGAAGCAATGTTTTTTCGTTCCCTGTATTTGCAAGCTCATGGTTAGCTGGTTGACCAAGAGACCAATCTGTAGACAGGGCCAGTGGTTTTCGCTTGCTTTGGGACTAAGAGCCCGTCTAATTCCAGATAATCCTTCTCTTTATTGTTTTTATTGTTCATTGTATATCATTTGATCCCCTGGCAGGGGAAATAGGCATTTGTGTTTGTTAGCCAGGCAGCGGTGCAAAGAGAAAATTATCAGCGTATAGGAAACAAGATGTATAGGTCAATTAGATTCAACTAGCTGCTCTCATAGAGTTGTTGTTGGTTTTACCCCTGTTGCCCCACTAGCAAACAATGCAATTGTTAAGCAAATGAATGAATGCCAAATCTGACAAGCGGGGCAACAAAAGAGACACTCAGGGCCACTGTTCTCTGGATAAGAAGCTTGGAAATAGCTTGTTTGACCATTCGGTGCTTTCTGTCCCTAGCAGTTCCTGCGGAAGTGTCAGGGCAGTGAGATGCGATAACAAGGAGAGGTCAGTAATGAGCAAGACAAACACTCAAGTTGTTCCCTTTTGGAAAACAAGCCTGGGATCTGAGCATTAAGAGCTTATTTGAACAAGAGTCTTCTGAAGTTGTCAGGCTGTGTCACAGGTGGCTTTGTGCTGTTTCTACGCCAAACTGGCATTGAATCTAGAACTTTCAGGCAGTATGTTGTTAGTTAAATTTTTGTGTTGCCTTTCTCCAATGAAAATAAGGGCCGAGTAGAGTCTATACCACCCTTGCAACATTTCAGTGATGTGGGCTAGATTCAGTTTTGGGATGATTGGCCAAGCAGATAATTTTGTCACTGAACAGTGA
The DNA here is from genome assembly GCF_035046505.1 of Tiliqua scincoides. Taxonomy (NCBI): domain Eukaryota; kingdom Metazoa; phylum Chordata; class Lepidosauria; order Squamata; family Scincidae; genus Tiliqua; species Tiliqua scincoides. Next base: position 36,778,227 of record NC_089827.1, on the reverse strand, counting down.
TTTGAGCTCTATCTCTGCATGCATGCTGGAGAGAGGAATCCATTCTGGACTCTCATGGATTCAGTCTTTTGACTCTAGCAACATTTTCTGAAGCGGTTCCAAGAATTCCATCCCCTTGAGCAATTTGTACATACAGTAGTGGTGGAAAATGGGTGTATATTAATTCATACAATTGGAGAGCACACAGAAGGCCAGATACTCTTGAATTGGGATCCGCTAAGATTCATTTGCAATGGATTATTCCTTAAATTTTTATCCCACCAAAGAACTCAGAACAGCAAATGTGATTCTCAGAACAGCAAATGTGAATAAATCTCACAGAAGCCCAATGAGGTAGGCTAAGCTGAAGAGGGAATGGCTGGTCCAAGGTACCCAGTGAGTCCCATGGCTGTGTGGTGGTTTTAACCTAGTCTCATTCAACACTCTACGCACTATGCCCCACTGGCACTCCTATGTATGGAGTCGTCTTCTGCATATGGTTAGTCCTTTTATGTCATACCCTCCATCCCAAAGGATTGTCTTGTATATGTGTTGCTTTAGCACTAAATAGACCCAATAAATGGATCTCTTTTGCACTAATCAGATGCCTTCTCCGCCCCCCCCCCCCCCACTGCAAAGAACCTGCAATCTCCATATTATTTTCCTCCAAGGCTGTTTACTTTCTAGGCTGACCCTGCATGGTTAAGCTAATTATCATGCTGAATACTGCTGTGACTGCTTTTAAAGATTTAGTCCTTGTTTAATTCTATAATCCATTCTTGACGTTATTAACTAAACAGGGGGAGGAAGAGAAGAAACAACATACCCATTCACAATCCATCGAGCGCTTTGCTCATCAACATTGGGCCATGGGTGGTACATTATGTACACTTCAGACCAGCATGCAAGGTGGATGCTATTGGTTAGGCAGTGGTTTTTCAACCATGTATCAGCAGGTGAGGCAGCTAATGCTCACTGGCAGAGTACTTGATTTTCATGCAGACAGCTTCAAGAGCAAAGGCTTCTTTGGAGAGCTGTTTTCAGATAGAGAAGACATACTGGGCTAGATCAGCCATTGGCTTGACTTTGTATAGGGCAGCTGCATATGTTGATCCATGGGATGCTGTACACAGGTTCTTCCTGTCCAGTACATGGCAGTGGCAGAAGACATCTCCTGTCTGATCTACACATGATGAGGCAGAACAAGATGGCAGAATCTTGAAGTAACAGGATGGATTGTACCACTAATATCACAGGAGGAAGATTGTATCTTTAAATGGTCCCTCTACATAAACATTCCCCACAAGTAAAAGTACCTAGAGAACCGCCTCTTCCTGTAGGAAACAACCAGTGTCTTGAGATCTTCTGGAGGGGTCCTCCAGGTGGAAGGCTGGTAGTGATAGCCTTCCACCTGGATAGTGAAGGGAGAGGGCCTTCTCTCGGATGGCCCCTCGCACTGGAACTCTCTGAACATGGAGATGAGGATGGCTCCCTTTCTCTCATCATTGAGAGAAAGCAGCAGCAGTGGCAAACCTACTTTTATGTGGCTGTGTTTGGAATTTAGAGTTTTGTTTTGAAATATATACATATTTATTCATTAATATACACATACACACACTTGCATACAATCTGCAACCATTATATCTGTGTGAAATTGGGAGATCCTGTTTCTTTCTGTGCTTGTATCATTGCCTGATGCTCTTTTTAAAATTTTGCTTTTTTAAAGTTTAAATTGACTGCAACCCCTCCTTGGGTGCCTCTTGATTGGAGGGAAAGAGCAGAATCAGACTATATGCCACAGCCATTATTGGAGCTAGATAGGAAGCTGCCTTATACTGAGTCAGACCATCGGTTCCTTTAGCTCTGTTTCCTTCTGCATACAAAGTATGTGCTCTGCCAATGAGCTGTGGCCCTTTCCTCAAACCCAGCAGTAGCTTTGTGTCAAAATTACTGCTATAAAATTCTGGATAGTTTACTGCATGCTACAAAGGGTGTAACCTTAGTGGCCAATTCAGCCACAACACTTTCTTCCCTCCTTCCCCCCTTCCATTCCCTGTGTGCAAGCTTTTGACTTCCTTGTGCACTTTTCCTGGCAGAGAGCCACTTCTTTGGTGAGGGCTGTAGCTCATTGGTTGAGCACCTGATGCCCATGCAGAATGTTCCAGGTTCAATCTCCACATGAGAAAGCCCCCCTGCCTGTATTACTGGAGAGCACCTGCCATTCAGTGTAGACAATGCTACTGTAGATGGAGTGGTGTTCTGGCAGGCAGCTTCATTTGAAGGGGGCTTTTGGTTCCTCTTCTGAATTTAAAATTGGAGGCATACTTTTACATCCAAATTTTCCTTTTAGAGTTGGGAAGAGTATGAATGACCTGCCCTCAGAAGTACCCACATTCCTATGCTTATTCATGAGTCACCTCTTTTTTGGAAGGCAGTGAGCTCCATGCAGTAATTCTTGCAGAGATGCAGAAAGCCACTTCATTCAGTCTTCTGCTGCTTTTTGTATGAATGCTTTTTGCTCGTATGTTTGCTACAGTTCTTCTGTCATAGAATACCACATACATTACCATCCATGTACTGACCAGAACTAGACCTGTTCAGCTTCATCAAGGTGGTCATATCACATGCCCTCATAAGAACATAAGAACAGCCCCACTGGATCAGGCCATAGGCCCATCTAGTCCAGCTTCCTGTATCTCACAGCGGCCCACCAAATGCCCCAGGGAGCTCACCAGATAACAAGAGACCTCATCCTGGTGCCCTCCCTTGCATCTGGCATTCTGACATAGCCCATTTCTAAAATCAGGAGGTTGCGCATTCACATCATGGCTTGTACCCCATAATGGATTTTTCCTCCAGAAACTTGTCCAATCCCCTTTTAAAGGCGTCCAGGCCAGTTGCCATCACCACATCCTGTGGCAAGGAGTTCCACAGACCAACTACACGCTGAGTAAAGAAATATTTTCTTTTGTCTCTTCTAACTCTCCCAACACTCAGTTTTAGTGGATGTCCCCTAGTTCTGGTGTTATGTGAGAGTGTAAAGAGCATCTCCCTATCCACCCTCAAACCTTGATCCTTCTCTGCACTGGAAGCAATTAAAGGTGAAATGAAGCATAGCATTGGAGAGCAGTGAACCTGACTTAAATGTGCTATGTCCAGATCTCTCTTTCTCTCTATCTCTTTCTCTCCAGGATGGAGCCCCAAAAGAAATGGAAGGCATCCTCCTCTTTGTGTGGCTATATTTGGGTTTCCAGGAGCTTTTAATTATTTATAAGTAATTTGTTTCATGGCAGTTGAAAGTGCATTTGGTTCACAGCACAGCATACGGTTGAGAAATTATTCAAATATATTTTCTTTTCGCCATGGTTTGCTTTCTTTCTCTCTCATGTGCCTGAATTCGTATTATTTTAATGTTGGTGAAATTGCAAATATCTGCGCTCTGACTTTATAGGTAGCCTGGATGTATTGCTTGGCCTCCAGATTCCTTGTGGAAAAGGTCATGAGGAGTTGCAAGCCTTTTCAGCTAGAGTTAAAAATAGTCTTCAGTGACTCAGCCTGCTCAGCAACATCACTTTCCCTGCTTGATGACAAATAGCAGGGGATTTTAAAAAAATCCACCAAGTGCTGTGGATGTCATCATCATTTTCAATTAGTCTTCCTCTGAAGCTTTCTTCTCAAGGTGGGGGTTGTCAAAGCAGCAGTGGAAACTCCTAGTCATAAAATTTATATTGCTGTGCTGTACTGCCTGATGTTTTTAATTGTTTTAGAATTGTTACGTTTTAAGATGGCAGCATGAGCACTGTTTTGAAAATCACCATGTCTTGGCTTTTGCAAGGAAGGCAACATTACAAATGCAAAAGGAAGGTACTCTGTTTCTTTGGCTTTTTAGTGATGCTCTATCGGTATTGTTGGCAGGTGTTTGCCTGAAGATATGCAGGAACAGCTCAGACATGTTGGTCACCTAGAGCAGGGGTGTCCAAACTTTTTGGCAGGAGGGCCACATCATTTCTCTGACACTGTGTCGGGGGCCGAATTAATTTACATTTCAAATTTGAATAAATTTACATAAATGACTATATTAGAGATGGAACTTGTATGAATGAATGAAGGTCTTGCAATAGCTCAAGGCCTATAAAAATCCTTGCACAAAGCAAAGCTAGCCTTTCCTTCACCGCCACTGCTACATCACAGATGTGAAACAGCAAGCATTGGAGGGAACCCTTGTCCCACAGCTCATGCAAGAGGTCAAACGGTCATCTTCACACTGAGAGCAGTTGCGTCAGGCCAGCATGGGCTCCAGCAAGTCTCCAGAGGGCCAGATGCTCCTTGGAGACTGGGGGCTCCCTGCGGGCCGGTTTGTGAGTCCCTGAGGGCCGCAAGTGGCCCCCGGGCCGGGGTTTGGGCACCCCTGACCTAGAGTATTGCTCTATCCTGCCCAGTCTCTGGAAAAAGAGGTTGCTTATGGCCATGGACTCCTGCAAACCCCCCAGGCCCTGAGGTGGCAGGATGGTCAGTGGCTGGAGTTCAGATGGCACACATCTTGCATGGAGACAATCCATGGCACAGTTGCAGACCTGTTTTGAAAGACAAGTGAGATTGGGTCAACCCATACCTGCACAACTGGTGCCCCACTAACCAGCTCATCATCTTACAAAGTTCTGGTCCCGGAAATTCAAGCTGAAACAGCCTAGCACAACTTGCGACTTATTCAGCCAAGTGCAGTGCATCGGTCTCATGTTGCAGCCTTCAGTTAACCCAGGGTTGTCCAAACATTTTGGCAGGAGGGCCACATCATCTCTCTGACACTGTGTCGGGGGCCGGGGAAAAAAAGGAATTAATTTACCATTTAAAATTTGAATAAATTTACATAAATGAATATATTACAGTTGGAACTTGTGTGAATGAATGAAGATCTTGCAGTAGCTCAAGGCCTATAAAAGGCCTTGCACAAAGCAAGGCCAGCCTTTCCTTCGCTGCCACTGCTGCATCACAGATGTGAAACAGCAAGTGGTGGAGGAAACCCTTGTCCCACAGCTCAAGTGAGAGGTTGAACAGTCTTTCTCTTGCTGAGAGACCAGCACGGGCTCCAGCAAGTCTTTGGAGGGCCAGAGGCTCATTGGAGACTAGGGGCTCCCCGAGGGCCTGATTGAAAGGCCCTGAGGGCCGCATGTGGCCCCTGGGCCAGGGTTTGGGCACCCCTGAGTTAACCTCTTGTATTGGCTTTCTGTCTGGGACTGCAAAAGCTGGGGCAGGAGGGAGGAGTTGTTTCTGCCAAACACACACGGATGCTGTCTTTGCTTCCACTGGGGTGGACTAGTAGTGGCTATAACCTCAGTTGGTTGTAGGAGGAATCACAGAGGACTCTGTTTACAAATTTTGGGAACATACCTGAGGGGTTGCATTTGAGATGAGCGATCTGTACTCAGGAATGGCATAGAATATCAAAGGAAGATGGACTGACTGCTGGATCTGTCATGAGACAGGCAGTACATTGTTTACCTCTGAATCATTTTGTCCTCTGCTTGTCCTGAAGGGTGATATACAATCCTGTTAGTGCAAGTACATGGCTGTTTTAATAATGCATGAATGGAATAAACCAGGTCCATTAACACTGCTATCAGTGTAATCACCATTAACCCTTTTTTTACCGTTATGATGGCAGTTCCAGAGTTGTTGTTTTTTTTTTTTTTTTACAAGAGACTGTTAACCCGGTGAATTCATTGCAGGTTCTTATGCCAGAGTGCTGTAATGGGTCTCCACCTGTAGCAGAATGAGGTGGACAACTGGGATGTACCAGTGTGTGCGAATCACCACTGAATTTGTATTGGCAACCTTCAGTCTCGAAAGACTATGGTATCGCGCTCTGAAAGGTGGTTCTGGCACAGCGTCTAGTGTGGCTGAAAAGGCCAATCCGGGAGTGACAATTCCTTCCACACCGGGAGCAAGTGCAGTCTGTCCCTGGTCTGTCTCCCTGGCTATGGGCCTTCCTTCTTTGCCTCTTAGCCTCAGACTGTTGGCAAAGTGTCTCTTCAAACTGGGAAAGGCCATGCTGCACAGCCTGCCTCCAAGCAGGCCGCTCAGAGGCCAGGGTTTCCCACTTGTTGAGGTCCATCCCTAAGGCCTTCAGATCCCTCTTGCAGATGTCCTTGTATCGCAGCTGTGGTCTACCTGTAGGGCGCTTTCCTTGCACGAGTTCTCCATAGAGGAGATCCTTTGGGATCCGGCCATCATCCATTCTCACGACATGACCAAGCCAACGTAGGCGTCTCTGTTTCAGCAGTGAATACATGCTAGGGATTCCAGCACGTTCCAGGACTGTGTTGTTTGGAACTTTGTCCTGCCAGGTGATGCCGAGGATGCGTCGGAGGCAGCGCATGTGGAAAGCGCTCAGTTTCCTCTCCTGTTGTGAGCGAAGAGTCCATGACTTGCTGCAGTACAGAAGTGTACTCAGGACGCAAGCTCTGTAGACCTGGATCTTGGTATGTTCCGTCAGCTTCTTGTTCCGTCACCACTGAATATCAACTTAGGTAAAACAAAAAATCCCAAACGCTCTCTGCACATAGAAAACTAGCATAGTAGGGAGACATTTGGCTCAGAACTTTTCTCCCTGAGGTGCTAGTTTTCTACATAATGGGGAGGCATTCCAAAATCTTGTTGCCCACCTGCAATCTTGTCACCTCATTCTCCTGCAAGTAGAGAAGAGACCTAGAAAACCATGAGAGTGCTCCAGTATCTGTGCTGCCTCCCTGTATCTTTCTAAGCAGGATTCCTAAAATCACATTGTTAAGGGCCAAGACATGACAGGGACAGCCATGTTCATTATTCATATTCCTAGTCATTTGTAAATCATAATAAGGAGGGTTTATTTTTACAATGATAAAGAGTGCATTGGTGGGAGCAACTGATCCTTCCTCTCTTTACATCCCCATCCCCTGGTGTTTCAGATATTTTTCCCTAGCCTGGTGTTGGAACCCTGCTTGGACAAAAATGCCTGGGGCAACAGAGAATAGGGGTAGTTCTGCTCATCCACCCACACCACTTTTTATGTTAAAATAAAATATTCTTTTATACACAAACAGAACAGAGATGTGAGCAACAGACATGGCTGCTCGTATCATGTCTAGTTTGACCCTAATAGTAATTTTTTGTTTTTGCCTTTGCAAACCAGCCAGGGGATCAGGATTGAAGAATGACATCATCAGGATTTGGGAGAGATACTTAGCTAAAAGTGCTTGCAACTGCTGTTGAGATGTTCACTTATTACAACTTCATCATTACAACTGTGTTTTAATGGCTGTCAACCTGTCACTTTGTGATGCAAATGGTTTAATCAAGAGGGGAAGTTTCAGTGTCCTGGGTGGCTCCTGCTAGGAGGTGTATATGTACCATGCTAATCCTTCCCTGAAGGATGGTGAATCCTTCTCTTCAGGATTCAAATACAATAGTGAATTTTCTCAATAGGAAGAGGGCATTGTAGGGTGCTGTACATTTCCTTGGACTAGATAGATCTGTCAAACCTTCTTCAGACAGAGCAAAATAGAGTATGTCCTGCAGCAAGATAAACTGGGAGAAGGAGAAGGTCTGGATTCCGACAGCCAACCCTGCAATTTTCTGCTGGTTTCTCTGCCCTGTTGCTTCTAAAGCTGCTCCTGTATTTATGATTGATTCCCTAGTCGCTATACATGAAAATTCATAAATGAGCATTTTTGATCTTTTCAACATCTTCGCTCTCCTGTCTTCCTGGTTGCCATTACTCCATTCAACATGACTGTTCAGCATTTGTATTCAAGAACCTCCTTGTCTAATGATGTGTGTTATAACTTCTGGTTGGTTGATCCTTTGATATGCAGATTGCAAGTTTAGGGTCCAAAATGGTCAGCTGATTGGAGCAAGTGATGAGGAGGTAGTTGGGCATCTCAGTTTGTTTTTAACAAGAGGGTTTGGCAGAGGTCACCCCAACCTCAGCTAAAAGGTGACAGTGTATGCAAAGTATATGGTATATGTGTGGAGGAAAAAAGTAATTTGCAGTTTTGAGTGTATAGAGGCAGAGAAAGAGCCAGCTGTTGTTAGGCAGCAAGATATCTCTCTGGGAATCTGATGTGGGGTAGTAGGATTGCTACCTTGCAGGAATTTCTGCTATTTGTCTCCATTAATGCTCTGCTGATACATTTGTTAATAAAGCAACTACAGGTTGCATCCAATCATCTATTTATTTTTCATCTACAGAGTTGGCTCAACGTGGGTTCCCCTAACTGCGGGTCCCCCGACCCCCCCGCAGGTCATCCCAATCGGGGTCCCCCAACCTGCAATGAACCCCGCTCGGGGTGACCTGTAACTCCGATTGGATCCAGAGGGCATTCTGAGGGCTGGGAAGTTGAAACCAGTCTGGGAAGCTGCTGCCCTCTGAAGTGGAACACTTATTCCCCATGCCAGTCTTGCCACTGCTTTGCCTTTTATAGCTGATCCCTCTGAGCGGTCTTCTAGAATCAAATCTCATTCCACCTTTCCCTCTCTTCCTTGCTTTGTCTTCAGTGGAAAGTACAAGGAGAATGTCTGAGTGTTCTGAAAGGCAATCCAAAGATGGATTAAAGACACCTACTGAGCGTTTTGCTCAGAAACAATTGCACTATTGTGTCCTCAGCATGTCAGAGTCTCAAGCACACAGTAAAGTAGGTTTTCCTCAATCCTCTCACAAGCTCAGAAGTGCAGAAGGCACCAAATGAGCTGTCTTGTAGCAAGATGGATCATGCAAAGTATACATCTCAGTTATTTTTGGGAGTCTTTATTGGGTAGTAATTGTCATATTTTTTTCCCCAGCATGCAGGTGAATAGATTCTGAATAGAATAGAATAGAAACTGAATAGATTCTAGCCCTCCCTGATTTTAGAAATGGGTTATGTCAGAATGCCAGATGCAAGGGAGGGCACCAGGATGAGGTCTCTTGTTATCTGGTGTGCTCCCTGGGGCATTTGGTGGGCCGCTGTGAGATACAGGAAGCTGGACTAGATGGGCCTATGGCCTGATTCAGTGGGGCTGTTCTTATGTTCCCTGCATAGCACATTAAAGAAAAACAACCTAAAATGATATCTTGTTCCTTTCAGGGCTGTCAAAATGACTGTGCAGCTGGATGTGCCGGGGCAGCCGCAAAGCATGTGATCGAATCTTTCAAGGTACGTAGTTTGCCAAAGCAGACATGCCTGGAGCGCTTATCTGCTCAACGGAAACAGTGTCCTTAAGACACAGGCCGACTGGTTTGGCCTCAGCCTGTAAGAAGCCTGGAGTTATTGATGTATATGAACATTGCAAGCTTGGATGGGGGTGGAAGGTGGTTTAAGAATTCTTCTATGCATCTGTAGTAATTTAAGAGTTATCTGCCCTGCCCTGCCCTGCCCTGCCCTGCCCTGCCCGAGATGGGGGGTGTCAGCTGTTGGAGTGGGGGTTGTTTCTTCTTACAGCATGTTCCTGCTAGATGGCTGTGCTTGATTTGCGCTTTGCATTTCACAGGTAAGCTAGGGCCAGCTTACATTAGCATCACAAAACAGATTAACCACAGCAGCTTAATTCTTATTATTTATCTGTAAGCAGGAATGAACAGAACAGACTCCAGGCTCCAGCTCCTTACTCAGTGTTCCTTTTTGTGTAGAGCGTTGAAAAGTTAGCCAAAAATCACATCCATGAGTGATGTCCAACAGTGCAGAGAGGGATGCAGAATCTTTCCCCATTATTTTGTTCAAATCATATCTTTCTGTGTCATTTTTTTCTGTTATCGGAAAAGGGGGGGGGAGAACCCAACCAAAGTAAAACCAGCATTTTGGGGGGGGGGGGCAAAAACTAAAGAACAAGCAGCAGATGATTTTGCAGGGATCTAAACAAGTTTGCATGTGTCCAGATGTCAGGGTCTCATTTTCTGACTCAGAAGTTACAGCTCAGCAAGGATGCCCCAGAAAAACTCTCTTATAATCTCCTATCTTATTCCTGCCAATGCTTCTTAATATTCCTCTGTTTATTACTGTTTTATCCTTCATAATGACTTTGGCTGTTTCTCCAGCCCAGTTCTCTTTTTGCTCCATTTATGGGCCATTCCTAATGAATCACTGCACCAGCATAACACACATTTGGCTGGTGTGCACTGTTGCAAAAGTGCCACAAATCGCTTTGCAACAGTGCTACTTGCTGGTGTGCCGGCAGGAAGGCCAGAGCCTACCCACTAGTGTCAGTGGTTGCAGGCCCCCAGTGCACACCCATTATTTGTATGCTAGGATAATACAGTATAGACGCACACACATATATGGTCAATCTCCCAGATCAGCTGCCATTCATTCTGCCTGAGAAGCACACAAGAGTACCTGTACTGTATTCTAGGCATGTATCCTTTCAACACTTAGACCAGGCCATTGTCAAACATGGTCCTTGGAACCAAGAAGAGGTTAACTCTTTCCCTTGTGCTGTTTTTCTGCCCTAAAATCACTGCAAAAGTGGTTCTTGTAGGCATATAACTTCTTTAGGAGCAATAACAGTTTTGTGGGGGACTTTCAGCAGGAATACAGAGTGGGGAGAGTTGGCCTTCCTGTGTGTTGCAGATCCAGTCAGGATTGTGGGCCACTGTGACTGTATTTTTCTGAAAAAGAGACACTTGCAACTGCACTTACAGTTGGAAGTGCTTTAAAGCACTTACAGGTTAGCGTCTGGATACCACCAATGGTACTTGAGGTGGTGTCTGGTGGTACTCTTGGGACCCTGAACACCTGTTGTGTGGCAGCGAGAGTAGGAATGCAACTCAACGAACATGGCTCGATGGGCAGAGCTCCAAAGCATGCTTTTCTGCACTCGAAACAGCCCTCCCATCCACCCTGAGCCTCTTACTGGAGTTTGTCACATCACATCTGTCCACCCAACCCAGAAGTAACTGGCAATTATGTACCACCAGATACTTCCAGTGGTACTTTGAATAGGTGGAACACGTGAAGTAGTATGGTGAAGGACAAATGTTGAGAAACACTGGTTTAGCTTGATCCCTTCAGTTCTTCTTCTTGTCAGGATTTGGGTTACTAGTGAGTTTCCAGGCTCAGATAAAAATTGCTGTTTTAACTGTTTGGGCTGGGAGCTCTGAATACCTGAAGGAGCTCATTCTTCCATATTCCAGAGCTGGAAGGGGATGCCTTTACTCATTTGTGGAACTTCTTTCCAAGAGAAGTTCCTCTTGCAAGCACTCTCCAGATTTTTAGTAAAAGGTTCATGCCTACCTTTTCCAAAAGGCTTTAGGCTGTTATGTTCTGAAAATACTGACATTAAATTTACACTGGAGTCATTTTTAGCAGATTAGCCCCTCTCCTTATTTTATTTAAAAGATTTATATACCACTTTTCTGGTATATAAATTCTGGCAATTGTGTACTACTTTCCCTTGCCATGCTCCTTGCGCGCTGCCATGAAACCCAGAAGTGCGGGACTTTCTGTTTCATTTACAGAAACAGTGCAGATGCTCCTTACCAGTGCACAGGACCATGGTAAGGACTTGGATTTTTTTTTTTTTTTTTTTTTTGATAACATAGAGGCAGCAGTACTAAGGCAGCATCAGGCAGTGTTCTGGGTTGCTCCACCTCTAAGGACCCTCAAGCCAGTGAGTTTGAGGGGTGGCAGGGACAAGAAAGGGACAGATAGCCCTGCATGAACAAATCCTGAAAACTAGCCAGGTCAGGCTAAAGTCTTGGCAGTAAGAACTGTCTTGCCTTATGGCTGTGTTACTTAACTTGGTATTAGATGTAGACTCTGGGAATGGCTGAGTCTTGGCTGCTGAAATGTAGCCTGCCTCTAAGGGCCTGTCATTCCAAGAAATGTTGGAACATCAAGATTCCTCGAAGCTAGTTGGAAAGTGGCTGATTGAACTAAGAACAAAAACAGATGCAATGTTTCCTAAAACCTATTAAGCTAACAAACATAAAGATAAACTTGGCTGGCAGACTGAAGATAATATGTTTCAGGGATGAGACAGTCTAAGAGAAGACGGGCTTAGTAATGGTCCACTGACTGCATGCCATCCTGCTACTCTGATTTTGCAACCTCTGTTATCGTCAGTGGAATTCTTTGGCAAGTGTGGGATTTCAAGCTTGTGTAGCTCTGAAGACTGGCCTGTTGCTCTCTCTGCACAACAGCATTCTGTGCTGTGAAATGGGTGGGGCGTGTTGCTAACCACAAGTGGACTCATGCAAAATTGTGCCCCCTATGCTGCCTGGTCCTATATTGTGGGTGCATGGTCATCAGAAGAATGGGCATTTGAAGGCGTGTTCTACTGAGCCAGACTGTTGGTCTCCCAAGCCAACTCGGCTCTCATGCAGAGGAAGTGTTTAGTAACCCTGCTCTCTAAGATCCTTTTAACTGGAGGGAACTGGGATTTGTTTGGAATGTTCTGTATTGATAATTGTCTCCAGCTGAGCCCATCTCTTGGAATTGTAGTAGTCTACAAAGCTGTACCTTAACACATGCCTGGTATTACTACATTCTCTGATGGTTTCTTGTTTTCTTAACAAACCTTTATGCAGAAATTGAATTCTGACAACTGGAAGAGCAGCATGCCTTGGTGGGGTTTGCATGTGTTTGTACTTTCCAGTTACTGCATGGAAAAACACAGACTTTTTTCCCTTTGCCTCTGGTGTAGCAGTTGACCTCATTCTAGGTGCCTGAATTGTGGCAGCAAGGTCACTGAAAAGAAATTGTTGCACATTTGGATTAGAAGGCAAGCCACAAAGAATAGCCTCACAGGTGTTTGTGGTTAGCCCTGAGGAGCTCCCCACAGTACAATGCTCTCTTTTCTACTCATGTTACTTAGCTGCTGTAATGTCTGCAGGATATTTGTGTGCTATGTATATACAGTCCACTTGTGTATTCTTTTCTGATTAGAAAAGAGTTCCTTAGTTCTTAATTAATCAGGTGGTGAATATGCACACATTGAATTAAGTGTTGAAGATAAGAAGTCACTATCTGGAATCAGCACTTTCATGGTCCAGGGTTTCTGATCTTACATACTCCTGGCTCACTTATCGGACCTGTAGCAGCTTCCTAGGGGTGCAGGGAGCCCCCGTTCCAGATTCTGCAGGGTTCCCCAACACACAGAGTCAAAATCGTGATTGCAACCACTTCCGGTTTCACGAATGCAAAACCTGAAGTGCTCGCAATTGTGATTTTGAGGGTCTCTTCATGTTGGGGAGCCCTGCAGAGGCTGGCATGGGGGCTCCCTGCTCCCCCAGGAGGCTGCTACAGGCTACTACAGGCTCTAAGTGGCAGCACGAACTAGCACATCACATCACTACCTTCCCCCCCTCCCCACCCCTTAAGGGGGAAGAGGCCAGGGCTCTCTGGCTGGGACGGCACGACACCCCAGTTTGAAAACCCCTGGACTAAGTAAGCCAATTTCCAATTAGCGAGACCTTGAGATCCAGCCCATTACATGCCTGTCACTCTGCTGAAGTGAGATTCAAAATCAGGCGCGCCTTCCCATGACTAGTAAAACCGGCACAAATTTATGTCAAGTGAGAAAAAGTGTGCTTATTTTCTCAACTTGTATAATAAATGCAGGTTTCAAAATTTGGGGTGACATTACATATCATATTTTTAGATTGGTGGGGCTGATCTAAAAGTGCTCTCACAACATTCCATCCAAATGCAACTTTGTTCTCCAGAGTTGAGTTTTGCAGAACCAGATTATGCAAATTTGACCCAGAAGTTGGCTCTGATGTTGCTGGTTGGCGGACCCCTAGTTATGGCTCCAAGAAAATCCCTGTTCCAGATTTTTCTTAGCTGTAGAATTTGGGTTCCCTGCACCCAGATGGCTTGAGGTTTTATGCTGAATGCAAAATAAATGTAGACTATGGGTGTGCAGTCTGAGATGAAGTTGCTGCTGTGTGTGTTCTTCTGATTTATTTCACAAAGTTTTGCATCAGCATGGTGAGCACCAGAGTTCCCACCTATGTGGAATAGTCTCCTCAGTTTCATACTGCTGCTTCTTGGGCATTTGTGCCATTTGAATCCACCATTGGTTCCTTAGTGGCAGCTTTCCTGTTAACTGTTCTCTTTTGTCTGTTTGTGCGTGAAAGTGTTGGTGCCAATTTTACATTTGTGAGAAGTCAGCTTTAATGTTTCCTCAGCAGAGACTTGTTCTGAGGAAGTGAGGCTGTGGTTTCCCATCCTGTTTGCCTGAATATTTATTTCCTTGATGTAATTTTTTGTAGTTAGTTTTTTTTTTTTAACCTTGTTTGTAGCTCTGTTCCTGAGGCATCATGTAACTCAAGCCCACATTGCTGAGGGGGGAGAGGCTTGCCTAGGGCCACTTAGCGCCCAATCCTAACCAACTTTCCAGCATTGAGTTAAGGGTAATGCAAGTCTGAAGTAAGGGAACAAACATTGCCTTATTTTGAGGAGGCCTTTGTGAGTGACACTCAACTGCAGGATGCAGCACATGTCCCATTGGCACTGCTATGCCAGTGCTGGAAAGTGCTGGTTAGGATTGCGCCCTTAGAGAGTGAACTTCCTGATTTATAACTTTGTCTCTTAAGCCTTCCACCTGCTGTTATTCCATGAGAAAATGCACCTGTGAGTCACATCTGTCAGTTTCAGCCCACATGGCATTTGCAACCCCACGTTTAGTCCAGTCTGGGGGGATCCTCATGGCAAAAGCCATGCTAGTCTCTCCTCCAGTCTGTCACTCACCCTCCATCAGACTTCCTGTGGCTGCATATATCCCAGCAGCATTTGCCATTTCCCCCTGAGGGTTTGCCATTTGAGGACAGTAAACTTCCTCCTTCTGCTGATGAAATGATGGGTCAGGGTGGCACAATAGGATCAGTGTGCTTTTTGTTTACTGTGTGAGTGGACATGTAGGGCTGCCCAGGAGCAAGCCCCCAGCCATTCGTTGAGGCTTGCTTCTGAGCAAGCAGGCATAGGATCTTCCTTAAAGCAAGCACATGGGGACAGTCATCCAGTTTCATGGTGGAAGTGACATCATCAGGAAGTGACATCATCAGGCAAATTAAAATAAATGTATAAATAATTAAAGTAAAACAAATAATAAGCAGAAGCCAGCCCTGTTCCACCAAGTGAATTTCCTCTGTAGGCAACCTGCAATAACACCCTCCCTCCAAAACTAGTAAGGTTTTCAGCCCTACCCAGTGCCCAGTTCAATTTAAGAACTGTTTTGTTACCATCAAAACAGATAGAACATTCAACAACTGGAAGAAGCTGTGCTTGTCAGCATCGTGGAGAGCTTTTGCCTATATAGTTGCCAAGAGTTGGACACAACTGAATGGATAAACCTACCTACCTACCTACCATGTTAAAATCTTTTTTTTCCCCCATGGGCATCAGACAGAAACTTTTTCCAGTTGAGCTGGTGGAATGTTATAGCAAAGAGAATGAGTTGTGATCCAAGTGGTTGGCAGTTTAAAGTGCATCCTGGTGACTCACTTGGTGGCCTTAGGCAAACCACTCTGTTTCCCACCATTAGAGTGCATATTTTCTGTCCCTGTCTCTTGAATCCTTTCACTTTAATCAACCTTCCTTATATCTATGCTTTGTTTTTTCCCCCCAGGCTGCTGACTTAATAATCAACCCATCTACTACTTTCAAGGAAAAACCAGATCCCAATGGCCTGGTGTTTGGAACCGTTTTCACCGACAACATGCTGTTCATAGAATGGTCATTAACATCAGGGTGGGAGAAACCCCATATTAAGCCTCTGGAGAACCTCTCTCTACATCCTGCCATATCTGCACTTCACTATGCCGTGGAAGTGAGTACAGCCCAAGATGAGATGGAGTTTTTATATACTGTATATGTCTGTGCATATTTGAAGACAAACAGTGCATTTTATTTAAAGACAACCAGTGCATTTTAGGGCCCAATCCTTAACTATCTCAGTGCCCGCACTGAGCTCCAGCGCTGGCATTGGGTGTCACAAACGTCCCATAAGGCATGTGTGCGGCACCTGGAGAGGAAGGGCTGCCGGCGCTGAGCCTCAGTACCGTGTGGAAGGTTAGCTGGTGCTCTGGTGCTCCAGCAGTTCTGGCTGGTGGTAAGTAGTTTCGGTGCAGGGGGAGGCAAGGAGTGGGCAGAATGGAATGGGAGGCAAAACCAGGGCGGGACCAGCAGAGCTCTGCTCTGCCATATCCTGAACTCCATGTTGTGCTGGAAGACCCAACTTGGGGCCAGTCCTATCCAATTTTCCATTGCTAGTGCAGCTGTGTCAATGGAGCATGAACTGTACCCTGTGGTGGGCAGGCAATCAAAGAGACCTCTGCAAGGTATGGGAACATTTGTTGCCTTACCTCGGGGCTGCATTGTGGCTGCACCATTGCTGGAAAGTTGGATAGGATTCGGTCCACAGAGTCTCTCAAGTTTGCACTGGCAAAATAGCTGGCGCAGACTTGAGAAGCCCCATTGCAGGGCTTGGGGCTTTCCCTGGGGGAAGGGGACAAAAGTCCCCTTCAGGATTGGGCTGTTAGTTTCATGTTATAAAATGTTTTTCCATTTATTTCTGTAGTATAATGTAAGGCACCAAAATGTACTACGTTATAACACAGATGTATTTCTAGAATAATGATGCTTTTATGGAGAGAGAGAGAGAAGTAAAAGATTAAGGCCTCAACCTTAGGCTCCAAGAAGACCTGCTTATCTGTATCCTCCTGCCAACGTGGAGTTGGGGAAAAAAATACATCCCCTCTCCTGTTCCACTTCATTGGCTGCTACTTGTACAGGAGGGAAATGGCTAATGAAATTGTATCACATCACCCTTCCCCCCCCCCAACATACTACTGGAAGATGTCAATCACTTGCATTCATGCATCTCCGGTAACATTTGGTTGTGTGGCCCATGATCTTGCACAGGCTGGTTGAGAACCTAGTGTGTTGGATCAGTTAATAGGGCAATCACATTTGCTCTGTGGCTTGTCAAAAGCCACTTTGTGACATGCCCAAAGTACCAACTTTTTGTTTATGATTGTTGTTTAAGACATACTGCCTTCCTTGCTTTCCATTTATTTAGTGGCTACTTGAACGATCAATCGCATGAAGCATTGCAAACTAGATTAAATGCTACTTGTAATAAATAAAGCAGTAGAACATGTTTATGATTCTAGGATTAACCCTGTCTCTCTCTGATACGAGGCGAGTCTGTCTGCATTCAGCACTAAGACCCACCTCTGCATGGTTTCATCATTTGCCTTACTGGCATTTCCAGTCATCCCTGTCTTCTGCTAATCACCTGAGGCATGCTAACCCATTTTAAAAATTTAAAACAAGAGTTAGTCTGGATTTATAATCACATCAGTGAATGGTCCCAAGGCAGACCATGCCTATGGGTAAAATTTGACTCAATTTTTATGATCCTATTTCGGTTCTTAAGTACATACACAGTCTGCAACGAATAAGTGAATATATTAAACTCTTATGGCCAGTTAGCTGCGTTCATCACTTGATTTTTCTAGACCAGGTGATTGGCCTGACTCCAATTAAAAGCATTGCATTTGAGGTGATCAGAGTTGGGTCTGTGATGTTTGGCCCAGAGTGGCTCATTTGCACATGTGAGTCATTGCTTGGTGCTGCAGTAGCCAACTGATGAATGCGCATTTGTGAATCCGCACTTGGTTCAACTAGCAGAACAGACTATGCCAAGCTTCATCCATCCTCCCCCATACTCTCAGTAGTTCTTCTGAGCATTTAGGCTGCAATCCTAACCACACTTTCCTGAGAGTATGACCCATTGAACAAACTAGGACTTACTTCTAAGTAGATCTGGTTAGGATTGTGCCCTTAGTCTTTTATGTATCTTTAGTGTAACAGCAGTGGAGATTTGAAGCCAAAAGCAAGTTGCTGCCTGCAAGAAATGGAATTAGTAACTGCCAGAAGCCAGCGTGGTTAACGGTCAAGGATTTAAATGCCAAACGCTGCCGTTTCCGTGTCTGGGAGAGCAGCATATGTTATACTTCCACCTGTGTTAGAGCCTCAGTTAGGGCACGTTTTTGCTGCCAAGGAGCATTTGGAAAAAATGCAGGATTCTTATTTTTTTTATTTTTTGTTTGCCCTTTATTGCAAAATATTTTAAAACAAGAAATTTGTTTTGGCTGTAACTTTCTGTGCTTTTGGAGAGAGCAAAGTGGGAATTGAATCTGGCTCTCAGACTCTGTCCCCACCAGCCTTCAAAGCCTTTAGAAAGGCTCTACTGGGCTCTGTCTGATTCCATCCCTTTTTGTTTCAATTCGATCTAATCTTTTACCTCTGGAAAGCCTTGAGATTTTCCCGGCCTCTCTCTGGCTAAGGAGAACTAGATGCATGAAAAGCTCCCTGTTTTCACGAGGGGCAAGGAACCACGCTGGAATCCTGGATGTTTGTCTCGCTCAAAGGAGCGTTATTGCTATCCAGTTATCTGAAACCTTTGCTGCTATTAATGAATATGCTCTCTTTTTTTTATATTTTCCCCACATTATTTTTATTTTTATCCTTGTTGCATCACATTTCCTCTAGCCAAGAGGACAGACAGAGGCGAAACTGCTCCAAATGCTGTGGCTCAATGAATACACAGTGGGTACAACACAAGATGATGGTGGTGATGATGATGATGCTTTGGGCATTCTCCCTGCCCCTACCCATCCCACACCTCATTGTGTTTCTGTTAGTTTTCTGTGATCTGTGACCCCTTCGATAATCCCAGCTCTGCCCAACTGTGTGACCTGTCTAGCTTGTGTGTTGCAGACACATGGCAGATGTTGGATTATTGTTTGCTTGTTTGTTTGTATGGATCCATGGGATGCTGACCCTAAACACGCCTTGCTTATAGATTCATAACACTGCCACTTGCCAACGTAGCTTGGTGACATTTGTTGCCTAAAAGAAGTAACTGAGCAGTTTTGGATGATAGTGTCTGACCGCTCCCATGCAATTTAGATGTAAGTGTGCACATCCTTTCACCCTCTTGGAATACTAGAGTGCGGCCTCAAATGGAGGGGCAGATTGTATGAACAACCACTCCCACCATCCCCCACAATTTGGCTGCAGGAAGGTAACACAACTGGAAGAAGGCAGGATGTGTGCACTTCCATGCTAATTGTGTGGGAAAAGGTTCTAGTCAAATAGTGTTGTCCCAACTGGCCCGGATAGAGCTTTTCTTGGGTTATATTTACAAGTCTGGCCTAGCCAGTTTAGTCCAAAGTACCTTTATTTACTTTAAAAGATTTCTATCGTCTTTCATTCTGGTAGGACTTGAGGCAGCCTTCAAAATTTTTTAAAGTGCAGTACATCATTGAAGCAATAGAATAACACGGCATCTCATCATAAACCGACCCAAGAAGGAGAGCTATAGCCAAAAACAAAGTGAATCCCAGCAAACCAGACCAACTGAATAGATTTTTAAGGAGCTGTGAAACAAACTTTAAAAAAGGAAGGGGCATACAGATTCTCCCAGGAAAGCAAGTACCATAAGTATGGGTCACAGAGAAGACCCATACTTGGAAGAGAAACACAAAAGTAAGGCACAGAAAGCATTCATGACCCAGACATGTCTGCCTGAACCAGGAATGCTGGTGTTGTCTCCCCCCTCCCCAGGCTATGACTTGTGACTGGACAACCAGGTGTAAGGTTGGGTTCAGGACCCCCAAGCTACAAACATGCTTCTTGAGGAGGCGTGCTACCCCATCTAGGGATAGGTGAACACACCATCACCAAGTTAGCAGACCTCCTGATGAGGATGTCCTCTGTCTTGTCCCAATTTAATTTCAGCTTATTTGCCTGCACCCAGCCCTTCACTGACTCAAGAGACTGGTCCAGGGTACCCAGAGTTTCTCCAGCTGGGAATAGCAGTGAGATGTTTCTTCACACCAAAACCCCAGATAATCTCCCTCCACAGCTTCGTGGGATACAGAACTGAACCTTGTGGGTCACCACAAGTCACTGGCCATGGTGTTGAGCAAAAGTCTCAGCACCACCTTCTGGAACCTGCCATCCAAGGGAAGATCAGAGTCAGCACAAAGCAGTCCTTCCAATATACATCCCAGACAGGCAGCCCAGAAGGCTACTATGGTCAATAGTATTGAATCCCACTGTGCAGTGGAACCAAGAGACTGCACTTTTCTAGTATAGTTCCCAATGAAAGCAGTTTCAGTTCCAAAAGCAGTTCAAAGGCCAGACTGGAACAGTTCCAGCTAATCACTTTCATCTAGAAATCCCTGAAGTTGGGGCACTGCCACATGCATGAACATCTTGCTCAAGAAGATGAGCACCTGTCTGGTAATTATCCAGGATGGCATTCAAACACTATCCATTAGTATCAATTGGGCACTTAAATAATTTAGGCTGCAATCCTAACCACACTTTCCTGAGAATAAGCCCCATGGAACAAAATAGGAGCTGCTTCTGAGTAGACCTGGTTAGGATTGTGCCCTTAGTAGAATTAAGTAGTCTTCCCCTTGGGCCCAAAAGTTAACAAACTCTGTGCCAGGTGACTGGGGGCCCAATCCTATCCAATTTTCCAGTGCTGGCGCAACCGCAATGCAGCCCTGGGGAAAAGGAACAAATGTTCCCTTACTTAGAGGAGGCCTCAGTGACTGTTCCCCTACTGCAGGATGTAGTGCATGCCTTACTGGCACAACTGTGCACCAGTGCTGGAAAATTGGATAGGATATGGCCCTGAGTGTTCTACAGTCGGGGCACCACCGCTGAGAAGGCCTGTTCTCCAGCTGCTGTCCACCTAACCTCTGAAGGAGAGGGCCCCTGAATCAGTCCTCTGATACAGATATTAGAGAATGGACAGCTTCATATACCAGCCATAGCTGGGTTCAGACAGCAAGAGAGTAAAGAGAGGTATTTTCCAGTGTCTGCTTCCCAGTTAGGGGAATGTCCCCACTGCAGGCTTGTCAAAGTTTAAGCCCAAGTGTTATGAAACATGCCTGTTTGGGACTCGAGGTTTAGTTGAGGGAGGGTGAGGAATTCTCAATGGATAATTTATTATTTATCTTTATGTATGTATTATGCTTTATATCATGCCTTTCCTCCATCATGGAACTCAACATGGCATGCATGGAGCTCCCAGATGGTCATCCATCCAGGTACTGCTGACCAAACCTAGACCTGCTTGGCTTCAGCAAGATGGCTGTATCATGTGCAGATGGCTGTATGATGTGCCCTTTGAGAAATGCATTGGGACCACATGAAATTTAAACTTTTGATGAGGATTTTTTGCTTTACATAGTTTCCCAGAGTTTGGGGGGACTGGTGGGGCAAGGGCTATAAATCTCCATAAAGATTTATCATTCATGAAGCACTTTTGGGGTTGTATTTAAAGTATTATGCATTAGCTCAGTAACCCTCACAACAACCCTATAAGGCAGGCTAGTATTATTTTGTTGCAGATGGGAAGGACTCAGGCTGTTCATGATTGCAGTGAGACTAGGTATTTTCTGTTACAGTGAGTTTCTGTGCTATATCAGCTTCCATTCCCAGCTCTGTTTTTGCTTCCAGTGGGAAAATCCCACCCACAAACTATTGCAAGCAGCTGTTCTCAGCTAAATCAGCAGGCCCCGGAACTCCCCACTGGTTTCCTCCATAGCTACTGAAAAGGCTGACTTGAGCACTGCAAGTTTTTGTAGATGTTCTCATCCTTCCAGGAACAGACAAAAAGGGTTAGGGTGAGATCTTTTTATTTTTGGACAGTGATTTCATTCTTGGTTTCTTTCCAAACTCAGAGGAATATTTTAGCGACAGCCAACAGTAATAATCAAGAATGCTCGGAATTGCGTTGCATCTTCCATGACCATACAACCAGGGTAAAAAGCAGCTCCACAGAGACATGACATTTTGAGATCAGGACAATCTTTCATGCAAGAGTGCAACAAGAACCTCCTCTCTGGTTGGAAGACCAGCAGATTGAGGTAACAGTATATGACCCACGGGCTGCATCTGGTGCAGTCCACAAGCTCTTGTTAAAATCTTGAGGATCCTAGTCAGTAGCGATTGGTGTAGGCTGCCCCAGGTGCGACACTTCACAGGTTGATGCCTGTGCCACCCAAGTCTCCTGCCCTTACTATGTTGTTGCTTAGTTGAGCACCATGTTGTTTTTCACTTTGGAAGGACCTTTTGGCCCAACCTTGGCTCTGGTTGACTCCAAATCGTGGCACTCTGGAAGCAATTGGTGGTGACATGATGATGTAATGATGTTGTTATGTCACCTCTGAATTTCTGGAACACCACTATAGATAAGGCGCCACACTGTGGTTATACTCCGAGGTAGGAACACCTCTGATCCCAGCTGTTATTCACCAAAAGAAGTACATTTCAAACTCTCACGATTTCAAGGATACAGTTGAAAATGTGATGGCAAAAAGTCAGTTATATTGGCATTTTGAGATATTGGAGGAATTATGAGATCTTACTAACTTAATGAACAAACTCACTGACATACATTCCTGAATTAACAATATTAAAACTGTTCGGGCTTGATGGCCTCGATCCAATAAAAACTCTTATCTCCTGACTCATTGTTGAAGGGATGTTTATGTTCAGTATTTTTGATTCATTCCCTTATTATAATAACATACTACAAACAGTTTTGCTCTACTTCATATGTAGTGCCAAATCAGAGTTTGATGTTCCCTAAAGGAGCTCCAGGCTCACCACCCAGCCCTGTGTGTTCCAAACCCCTCTTTGATTTCCTTTTTCATGGCAAAGACTAGTTGGCAATTATGTCCAAATCAAGCCAGTTATGATTTAGAGCTGTCCCAAAATGCTTCCCCCAGTTTTGTCACTCCATTCACAGATGGCAAAAATGGGAGAATGGAATGTTGTCAATTTTTTGTGAGAATTAAAAAGCTTAGGATTGGTGTTCCTTCTGTGGTCACTAGCTGTTGGCATCTATTTTTTCCCCCAGAAGTCTCATAAAATTACACTGTGGTGATGACAGGGGCTTCTGGGGGAAAAAATGGCAGTCATCAGCTGGCCACCACTAGAAGTGTTGTCAGGAAACAAGTGAAAGCAGTGGGGGAAAAAAAGAAGCGATAAATAAGTTTTGACTCTCCTGGCCACCCCAAATTTTGTGCCAAAAGTGTTCAAGCCGTAGTTAAGGTTGCAGTTTCATTATGATTTCCAATTTTGGTTTGGATGTAATGGCAAACTGTGACTAGCTGTGAAA
The DNA here is from genome assembly GCF_035046505.1 of Tiliqua scincoides. Lineage (NCBI taxonomy): Eukaryota > Metazoa > Chordata > Lepidosauria > Squamata > Scincidae > Tiliqua > Tiliqua scincoides. The sequence goes on along the minus strand of NC_089827.1, from coordinate 36,755,085 downwards.
GAGAAAGTCAAGTAGAGTGCAAGGGGAGGAGGAAGCATGCGAACCTGAGGCTAGCTTATGTAATACCAAATCATTATTCGGCATTGCATCAGAACCAGCCCACAACCCCTCATAGCTGGGTGCATCTTAACTTGTAGTCCCATTGATTCAGGTTTGCACATACTTACTGATTAAAATTGACAGAGTTATCAGCTGAATTTCTTTCTGATTGACCAGTTAAAATCTTCAGCCACAGAGGAAACAGGAAGTCCCATTGAGTGCCTGCACTAACAGGTCTCATCTTTTTTCTTTCCCCTCCATCCTTCTGAGAAGAAAGAGTGCCTTAGTACAGTGTAGATCAGTGGTTCTCAAACTGGTGGGTCATGACCCACCAGTGCGTGTAACATTTCCCTGTCCCTTTAAGGGGCGGGGAAGAGGAGAGGCAGGGAAGCAATTCCCAAGATTGCATCCCTAAGGGGGTGTGTGCTTTCATTTACTTGGACTCAGTGAAGGCCGCCAGAAGCTGCAGAAGGTGTGGGAAGCCCAGCTCAGCCCTCCGCAGGGTTCCCCAAGTCTCGGAATCTTGAAACGGAGCAATTGCAGTGCACCTCTTGCAAACAGGAAGTGCTTTGAGATCGCTCCGTTTCAAGATTCCATGTCCCGTGGGATTGTGCTAGGCTCCCTGCACCTCCCTCAGTTTCTAGCAGCCTTCACTGAGTCCAAGTAATGAAAGCACCCCCCCCCATTAGGGACACGATCCTGGGGATCGCTTCCCTACCCTTGCCACTCCCCCACAAAACTTGAGGCAGTAAAGCTCCTTCAAAGTTTGAGAACCACTGGAGTAGATAGATGACTGTGTTTTTTTTAAAAAATTCTTTTTTTGTAAAATAAGAGATGGGGATAGGCAAAAGCAATAATCCTTAATTCAATTTATGTGGAGTGATGCAGAAATTATTTCACTATTGTTTTCTTTTGGTATTCTGGACATTTAAATATTGCATTCCTATTTTGAGTGAATGATTATTAATTTAGTAGTTTCTTGAACTTACTTATTTACTTTAATCATCATTTGCTTGTACCTTGCCATCAGTAATGCTAACAGTTTTCAATCACTCTCTTCTTATTTCCTTTAGCTCTTTGAAGGTATGAAGGCCTACCGAGGGGAGGACGGCAAAATCCGCCTGTTTAGGCCAAGGCTTAACATGGACCGGATGTTGCGGTCAGCTGTCCGAGCAACCTTGCCGGTTCGTACAGCAAACATTTTCCTTTCCTTCTCCCACCTCAGATTAGGAAAGTATTTTAACAGCATCCAGCAAAATGTCTTTGAAGATTGATAGCAGCTGTAGCCCTCCTTGTGTATTAGGAATATCCAACGTCTCAGTTCCATGTTTACAACACTCCTGCCAAGGAGATTCTTAGAAGTAGGATCAGTGATCATTTCCTTTGGACCAACCAGTAGTTTTAAAGAGGACAAAAAACCTTGAGTTACACAGAACTGTTTTATCATGCAAAATCATATTCGGAGTACAAAATGTGGAATATAATAATTTATGACCCTGCTGTCACAGGATGTGGCAATGGCAAATAGCGTAGATGGCTTTAAAGAGGAGTGGGGGTTAGGCATACTTATAGGGGATAGTTCTGTTGATGGCTGCTGACATGTTCAGAGGCAGTTTCTCTGAATATTGGCTTCAGAGGGTAGGGGGGTTGGAACAGCGGGAAAGATCTATTGTGTTCATGCCCTCGTTGGGGCTTCCCTTGGGCATCCGGATGTCTTCAAAGCAAAACAGAATGCTAGACTTGATGGACCTTTGGTATGATCCAACAGGGTTCTTCTTGTGTTCTTACGCTCATTCATTCACATTTTTATTCCACCCTTCCTTCAAGGCGCTCAGGGTGATGTACTTAGTTCCTTCCTTTTGTCCTCACAACAACCCTGTGAGGTAGGTTAGGCTGAGAGATGGTGAATTGCCCAAAGTGGAAGCTTCATGGCTGAGTGGGGATTTGAACTTGGATCTTACAGGTTTATCTCCAGAAACACTATGCTATCCTGGCTCTATGACCATTGCAGTTTTGGTTTGGGCTGGTTCTACATATATCTGCTTCCCCCGTTAGATCAAGAGTGGTCAACTGGTCAATTTGGCCTGCAGCTGTCATGCTGGAGGAGGAGGATGTTAACCTTTTCCTCATGCCCAGTATTTACCTGAGTTAAATTAAATAGGCCTACAAAATTGAGGGTCAGAAAAGTTTTTCCAAAACTTTATGGTGGTTTGATATGAATTTGGGGTGCCGATTCCAAAAATGGCATCCGTTTTGCCCTATCACGTCTAGTTCTGGAGATATAGTATAAGCTCATTAGTGAATGGTTCAAGCAGCTTCCTCATGAGAAATATACCCAGGAATTGGTGTAATGTTTAAGGAAGCAAAATGTGTGTTGGGCTGTGTTACCTGACGGAGAACCTCCAGTGACAATCTCTTTCTGGATCAGCTTGTACAAGAGCAGGAGGTCCTTCTTGCTAAAGGTTCTTCATGCAATAGCAACAGGTTCTGCTGAAGTTCTAGTTGTATATCTCAGCTGGTCGTTCCCATTTGACTGTGTCCTGGCTTGTACAGGGACTGAGCAATGGAAGTATGTGAGGAGAGCATATCAGCAGAGACTTCATTGCTGTTCACGCTGGGGAAGCGGGGCTTAAGAATGCTCTTTGTCTATGTCTCAGCTTGAAATAAACTAGCTGAAGTGCATAATAATGTGGCTGACTTGAAATTAGGGGTTCTATCAAGTTCAGAGGGAAAGACCTTGAGCAGTGATTTTCAATCTTTTTGTCTCATGGCACTCTGACAAGATACTAAAACTATCAAATCACACCATGAGTTTTTTGACAATTGACAAGGCATACCATTTTGTTGGCGGGGGGGCTCACATCTCCCAATGCTCTAATAATAAATGACCCTTCCCCAAACTCCCAAGGCACACCCTGCAGACAATTTGTGGCACGCCAGTGTACCATGGCACAGTGGTTGTACATGGCTGACCTTGAGACTGAATTTGGCCTCCAAGTTACCTGTACCTTCCATTTATACGTCTTGGTGGGGGGGAGCTATAATAAAAATGAGAACATGAAAAGAATATTTTCCCCTTTTTGTTTCCTCATAGACAAATCTTATGCATGGCTTATCCAAAATCTCCTGTATTTGTGCTTCTGAGAAAATATTTTGCAATTGTGATAAAATCAGTCAAGCTAACTAGTTTTTTGAGAGGTTAGAATCATGTGACTGTTGGCATTGTGCCTGTTGCATGCTAACATAAACGAAGTGGAACATCATGGCCTCTGGTTTAATAGCCTAATTAAATGTTCCTACCAGTGTGTGTTCTCATAAAGATTAGACTATTTCTAATCATTGTCTTCTTGTCCTTTCAGGAATTTGACAAAGAAGAGCTTTTGGAGTGTATCCGGAAACTTGTGGAGGTCGAAAAGGAGTGGGTGCCATATTCAACCTCTGCTAGCTTGTATATTCGCCCTACTCTAATTGGGACAGAGGTGGGAAAAATTTGGTTTCTTCTTCTTTTGGGGTGGGGTAAGGTATACAAGTGTTTTGGAACTGAGCGGGATGGAAACTCAGGCCTGATCTACGCATATAACAAAAAGTTGAAATGGGAGAATGGACTCCATCAGTTCAGACTGCAGGTGATCACATGTTTGAATGCATGAAAAACATCTGCAAGTAGGACACTAGCAGAGCAAGGAGCCAGCCAGGTAATTCATTTTTCCCATGCCAGCTGTAGGAATCCTTCATGCCTGTCTCTGTTTTTGATGCCCTCCCCCATAGCTGTTCCTTGTTCTCTTCTCAAGACTTGTTTTGATGCCAAAATTGCAACCATTTGTTCCACCCATTTCTCCACTTCTGCTCTCCCTCTTCTGGTGCTCCCTTGACCCTTTCTTTTTTCCTACCTTCTCAGTTGAGGAGTTAACTAATTTGTTATTCCTCATTCCTCCTTATTCCTGTCCGTCTTCTGGTTACCATCCCTCCTTTGTCCTACCTTATTTTCACCCTGTCTCTTTCCCTTCCCTTACTGCATGCAAACCTACCATGGATCATCTCTCAACTCTTCCTCTCTCTCCAGCTAATGCCTGTCTCTCGCTTACCCCTGCTGCCAAAATCCTGCAGTGTGCTGTGTACTCCCACTGCCTTATCTGTCTTTCCTTCAGCTCTGCACTTGATCTCCGCCCCCCCCCCCTGCGCTCCACTAAAACTGTTCTCAGAAAAATCACTGATGATTTTCTTATGGCCAAACAGAAAGGCAGATTGAAATGGAACAAGACTATGTTGTTCTCATTCTTCTTGAACTTTTTCTTTTATTTTCAGGGAGTTTTTACAGGAAGGATTATTAAAAAGTTGTACTCCCCACCTGCAGTCCAAGATGGTACAGACCACTCTACCAGTGCAGGATTCTACAATCTTATTTTCCTTAGACTCAGTCTATACATTCAGTATAAAGAGGGACTAGATTGGATTGCACCACTAGAAGCTGTAGATGAGCGATCACATTTTAGAATGTGCCCCCATGGAAACACACTCTTTGCAACAGAAACAAGCCAATTGGGGAGAAATTTTTATGCCCTTTGCTCTCCTGGTTTTCTGTCTGAAGAGCTTTTATAATTCAAAGAGCATTAGAACCTGAAATTTCCCCCACCAGCAGTTTGCAGTGGTATAGTTCACTCAGCCTCCTCAGGGTTCTGTCACCCCATTCTTCTTGCATGAAGGCCCAGCCCAAGTTGATCGGGCACCTGAAATGTTGCCAAATTCTGCCCTCAGTGCCCTTGCCTCTTCCACTGCCACTGTTCTTGTAAAGTGGCTGGGCAAGGGAGGGATGTGGGCATGGAACCTCTCTGCTCCTAGCATAATCCCTACCAAGCCAGTTTACAAAAAACATGGGGGTGAGGAGAAGAATTGTCTGAAGCACCAATGGTGACTGCCTTGGCAGTGCCACAGGAGGAGGAAGAAAGCCATGCCCCCATCTCTTGCAAGAAGACTTCATGAGAAGAGGGTGGGGCAGCCACCCAGTGGCATGGCTAGACGAGCTAGAGAAGATGCCAGGGAAGCGCAGTGTAGGGTACTTCTGCCAAAATCCCGCACCTGGGTTATCTGGAAAACATATTTGCCCAAAATGGACATGAAGTTGAGTTTCCGTGTTTGTCTTCTCCCTGGCCCACACATTTGGAAGATCCACCATCATGTCTTAAATCCCTCTAATTCTTTTATGGTCACTATAAAAAAGAAAAATGGCACACACAGTGCTTAAACAAAATGTGTCCTCAGTAAGTACAGGTAAAACAGATACGAGAACATGAACTGACCAGTAGGTGAAAATCTGCCTTTGTAAAGTGTCTAACATTTGTGTAACTAACATTTCAATCCTGTACACTCCTTCCTGGGAGTAAGCCTCATTGAGGACAATGGGACTTCTGAGTAGGCATGCAAAAAATTGAGTGGTGTGGGGGGGGGGACATCAGAAAATTCTTAACATCACGGTTTTTTCCAACTCCCCATTGTAGGTGATACAGTTTGGTGGCACCTCTCTGTGGTCTCCATCCGTTCTCTCAACTGTCTTCTAATGCCTCTAGCAAAATCAGTTGCACCAATTTCCCTGTTCTTGATTCTCTGATCAGGTTTTTTTTTCCCTTCCTGCTGTCACCACCCCATCTATTTGCCTATAGTTTGCGCCCTTTGCCTGATTCTAAGTTGTTTGCATAGCATGTTTGTGAACACAGCAATACCAACCTGTACTCGATAAGGGTGCATTATACATATCCAACAAAGCATTCCAAAAATACTACAATTAAATACAAAAGATTTTACTCATGAACAGTTTTAATAATCATGATGTTGAGATTTATATTTATTCTCCTTCTTTCAAACTTGTTTTTGGGTGTTATTTTTTTGTGCCTCTTTTATATTACATTTCAAAATGTAACTCTGTCCCACTAAGGGATTAAAAACTTTATTTTTAAGAGTCCTGGGACTCTTGGGATGTGGCCAAGCTTTCCTGAGCTGTTCAGAATTGCTTTTGTGACACTACAACATATTGACCTTTTGTTGCTCAGCCCTGGTTTGTACAGCTGTCATTTTGAATCTGAATCAATAAGGCCCTTTTCACACAGGATGATCTTCCTACACAGATACCTTCATGTGTCATGAAGGAAACCTGTACTTTCTTGCACATAAAGTGATGTCCTTATAGGAAAATCAGCCCATGAAGAGTCCTTAGAAAGCTAAGTGTCCTGTGTCCTTGGATCACTTCTATTGCTAAAGATTATGGGCCCAATCCTATACAGTTTTCCAGTGCTCGTGCAGTTGTGCCAGTGGGGTGTGTGCTGTATCCTGCGGTGAAGGGACTGTCACTGGGACTTTCCTAAGGTATAGGAATATGTGTTCCCTTTCCATGGGGCTGCATTGTGACTACACTGGAGCTGGAAAGTTGGATAGGAATGGGCCCTATCACACTGGCGTAGCTAGAGGGGGAGCGGGGCACTAAGTTTTGCAGGGAACCTCTCTGCAGCGTGCAAGTGGCCCCTCCGCTTGGAGCCATTTACCTGCCTTTAGCTTCACCACAGCATGAGAGCGGCTCCACCCCTCCCCTTGGGAGCCATGGGGGAGGCAAATGGCTCCCAAGGGGAGGGGGAGGGGCTGCTTGCACACTGCGGGGAGGCTCCCTGCAAAACTTAGTGCTCCACCCCCCCTCTAGCTACGTCAGTGTCCTATGACAAGCTTTCAAATGGGAGAAAAAAAAATCTGCTACTTTTAGAGTTGATGATAGCACCATCTAGTGGAAATGCTGTGGCGTTCCATTGTACATTTGAAGTTCCGAGTCCATGCTTTTCCATTTTAACATGAATACTTGTCTCCTAAGTAATTTATTTCTGGAGGGCCAACCTGTCTGCACAAGTGGCCCATTGTGGTAGCAATAAAGGCACCAACCAAGCAGCCTGCCACCCAGGAGGCCTTCTCCATGATCCCTTGCACTTCAAACAACAGTATTTATATACTGCTTTTCAACAAAAAGTTCACAAAGCAGTTTACAGAGAAAATCAAATATCTAATGGCTCCCTGTCCCAAAAGGGCTCACAATCTAAGAAGATACAACACCAGCAGACAGCCACTAGACACTGCTGGGGTGAGGTGGGCCAGTTACTCTCCCCCTGCTAAATAAAAGAGGAGCACCCACTTGAAAAAGTGCCTCTTACCCAGTTAGCAGGGGTTAACTTCAGCAGATCGTGTTTGGCTGTAATTCCTCTTTAGCATCGTATTGCAAAAGAACATATGTGGCTCCCTTAATAGCCGCCTTGGGTGCCCTCCGGGGAGAAAGGCAGAATACAAATTAAATAAATAATAAAAACAATAGTGTCAGATTGTTGGTCCACATAGTTCTTTATTATCTTCCACACACTAACTGGCAGGGGCTCTTCAGGCTTTCAGACAGGGCTTTCATCCCCAGTCGCACCTGAAGGTACCAGGCTTTCTGCATGCGAAGCAAGTGCTCTGCCACAGAGCTACAAGCATCTTATGCAAAGACGTTTTTGAGTTTCTTTGCATAACATGTCTGACCATGTGTGTAGCAAGAGCACTCTTAAACCATTTTGAGATTGTTATAGTGCATGTAATAATATGATGAACATCATAACCACCCAAAAAAAGTATGAGAAAATAATAGATAAGATGTATAAAACATCTTGATTGCCAGGTTGCAAGAAACAAAACCAGCCTGGCCTGCTCATCCTTTTAACAGAGGCTTGATCTGCAGTAATAATCAGCTGGAGTTTTATATGGTGGGGCTAAACATTGCTTCCAGCCAGGATCTTTTCGGGAATCTTCATCAGCTGGGGTGCTCAAGTTCCATCCTGTGTCCAAAATAGCCACATCCTTCCTCTTCTAGGACCAGAGGTCTGTCTGAGTGACTGTCTAGATTAGATTAATCTAAATGTCTAGGATTCTTTGTATCTCCTTTTTCTGTTTTCTGGTCCCACTTTTCTTTCATAATAGGCTTTCTGTAGCAATGGTGTTTTTATGTTGATGCCTGGACAGAAGTGAATCCATGATCAACACTGGATTTGTCTGTGTTTTCACTGCTCAGCCCTCTCTTGGGGTCAAGAAGCCAACAAAAGCCCTTCTCTATGTGATATTGAGCCCCGTGGGCCCATACTTCTCAAGCGGAAGCTTTAATCCCATATCCCTGTGGGCAGATCCAAAATACGTCCGAGCCTGGAAAGGAGGAACGGGTGACTGCAAATTGGGAGGGTAAGAGAATCTTGATCAGGTAACAGCTGTTTGCTTAAACTGCCGCTCTTGATTTTTCCCCTTCAGGCATGAGAATCAGAGTTTCATGTGCAAAATGGTAGGTGTCGTCTGCCTTATACAGACTCAAGTCATTAGTCCAGGTAGCTCAGTATTGCTTGTGGTTCTCAAAATGTGTGGCAAGAGCCCGGTCATCTGAGAATTGATGGAATTGCACCTAAGACTTTTCCCATCCAAGAAGTGGAGACGTGGAGATGTCAACACTAGGAGTGATTGTCAGTTACCATCTTAGCAGCCCAATCCTATCCTCCAGCAGCTCAGACAGGTGCAGTGCTTGGTTTGAGGTAGGGAAAAGGATCATGGAGTGGGCAGCTGCTGCTGAAATCCTCCCACCTTTGGCCTGGCACCAGTGGGCAATCTGTGGTCTACTGCTGGCAGCACTGGTCTTCGCGTCTGGCACGCTATCACTAGCAGGCCATAGAATGGAGATGAGGCCGGGGCGATGGTGCACTGCATTCATAGGGTGGAGCTGTAACTCCCATGGAATGCTGCTTGAAAATAGCATTTTATGCATGCTATTTCTAGCATCGGCAGTGGCCCATATAAACTGAGAGGTCATCCAGAACATCCCAGTACCCTATTTGATATATCATATTGGCCAGGCCAAAGCCACCTTTTAACCCCAGCTTGCATGCAGCTTTCAGTCTGGTTGGCATCCCCTGCAAACCAAAACTTGAGGGGTGGCAAGACGTCATTATTATAGGCAATGGTTTCTTTTTGTTTGAAGGGTTAATCCAACCCCTAGCATCTCTCTTGATGTCAGGCTTTGGCAAGGGTGAGGTTTCAAATAGTTATGTGTGAGACTCAGGGGCAATTGACTCTCAGTTTAGGTAGTCTAGAAGCTGTTGCATGGTCCAGAAGAGGCAGAGTTCAAAAATCAAGGCAGCAATAAAGGCTCAATAGGGTGAGAGCTGAGTGCATAGTCTCATCCAAGCACAGGTCAAGAGAAAAGTTTGGGGAGGGGGAATTGAGGCAAAGTTCACTTACAAGTGATGTAGAGACAGCTTGCCTAGACTAAGGAGCCTTGCTATGAGGCCTGAGCATTATGGGTCCTGGTAGATGAGGATTGGCCCTTGGGTGCAGCTGACAGTATTTGAACAGGCTGGTCCTTCAGCTTAGTTAGCGCCCTCAAAGCTCAGTCTGCTAGATGTACAATGGAAATAGAGTGGCAGTTGCATAGGCGGTAAGTTATCAGAGCCTCATATTTGCATGGCTTATGGTGCCAAAGTTGTTAGGCTTAGCCCTTTAATTTAATTTGCCGTAATATAACTGGTTTGTTCCATGTGCCATTTCTTGAATGGGCCACAATAAAGAGCCAGCCTCTTGGGCCGTTTGGGCCACAATAAAGAGCCAGTGGCTCAATGGCTGTCCCAACTACTGCATTTAATTGGACCTGAGTTCAAATGTAAACTTGGCCCCAAGTTTTGCTTGATGACCTTGGGACTTAGACAAATGCCCTTGCCTTGAATTAATCTTGTAGTAGCTGTTGTGACAAAAGTGTCTTGAACTGCCTGTCTGCAGGATTGGAACTCTGAAAGCAGCTATGCAATGGTTCTGCTGCTTTTGTTCTCTGGATGCTGATGGCATTCCCGAGAGACTTGTCAGTGCTATCCAACTCAGCAATCTTCTGCCAAACTTCCTGAGTACAGTTCCAGGGGAACCATGGCAAGAGAGAAGCCTGGCTTTCTCCCCTGCTTGTGGGCTTCCCAGAAGCAGCTGGGGAAATAGGATACAGAACTAGATGGGCCTTTGAGTGGTTCCAACTGGGCCTTTCTTATGTTCTTACATAAGTTGATGGGACAAGCCTGGCAGCAGACACTGTCTTCCTTGGCTCAGGGCAAAGACGTCTGTGACTGTCTAGTGGAATGCAGGCATTTTGGGAATGTGTTTGATGGCTCCAGAGGCATAATTGGCTGTATGCCTGACCATGTCCTGTTAGCCCAGTTATTCTGGCTGGTATATAGGACTGTACAGCTGTTGATTTAACATCCACAGCAAACTGATAAAGCTTATTGGATGCTTTTGTCACTTCAGGAACTTCTTGTTGAAGTATGTGACTGTGAAACTGATAGTAAGAGCCCAGTCTTATCCTTCCCCCTTGCGCTGGTGCAGCTGTGCCAAAAATTGGTGTGCTGTATCCAGCGGGCAGATTGGAAGGCTTCAGAGATGGAAGGATAGTTAAATCCCCCTACACCTCTATAAGCCTCTTGCTCTGTAACGGGTTTCCTTAGATCTGCACTAACAATTTTGCTACTCATTCAGAAAACAAGATTGAAAGAGTAGTTCTGCCCAGCCATACTCATAAGGCAGTTGTAGATTACCTTCAGGCATTAAGGATATTGTTGTCTTCAGACTCAGGCATAAAAGGCAATTCTGTGGTTGAAGTGTATTCAATCAGATAACCTCCTTCCATTTTTCTTCTGTTTCCAAAAGGAACTACGGCTCTTCGATTTATGCTCAGCGTGAAGCTATGGAATTAGGATGCCAGCAGGTTCTCTGGCTGTATGGAGAAGACCATCAAATTACAGAAGTTGGGACCATGAATCTCTTCCTGTATTGGCGAAATGAGGATGGAGGTACAGTGGCATGCCATATTCAGCTGCTGTTTGCCACCTTTCCTCAACCTTGAAAATCCATATCTGTGATGAACTGTTGCACGAAATGTAGGGGTGCTCCTTAAGTGTCAGTCTGTTTCAGCTGAAATAGAACTGCAGCAATGTGTCCAATAACTGGACATCTGACCCATTTCTCAAATTTGACGCCAGTTTGACCATTTTTGAAAATGTGGTTGTTTTCACATGTCCCTCAAACCCCATAACACCATTCCATATTCTAGACTGAGGTTCCAGATTTTGGAACAGTCCTCTGGCACTTTTGATTGTGGCACCTGCATTTCCAGTTCATTTTAGTGTTAACAATTATATCAAACGGCTTTAAAATCTGAGAACAGCAATTTCACCAAGAATGTAAAATAATACAGAGAATTTGATACTAAACCAAGCTTATTACTGCAGACACTCGAGCATAAGTCCACCTCACAGATAAGCCGAGGGACGGTTTTAAGCCAAAAAATCATGGAATTTTCTATGATCCTCAGATAAGTTGGGGGTTAAATTTAGGGGGGTGTCTGACTATAATTTTGTCTGATTTTTACCTGAGGCTAGATCCTGAAAAATAACCTACCAGTAATTGTTACCTAAGAACTGTGTTGTCTCTAATTTATTAAAAATATAATAAAACATCGTGATACATTTTTATTCATTAACTTTTTTAAAATTCTGGTCTTCACAACCTTTTTGTGAACACTATCAGCCACTGAACCACCTCTGAATTTCTATGGCTCGCTTTATACTTCTTTATAAGATAGAAAATATTAATATGTTCTTTGCACAGTGATCTATTAATGCAAACTATAAAAATGAAATATTTTCTGTTATCCATACTAATGTTGTTCTTTATTTCAAAGACATCATTTTTTTTTAATGGACCTAAATAATGAATGGCAGTTTCCTTGGGGTCCAAGTAGATGCAACAGCAGCAGACCTGCATTTTAGAACATGAGTTGCTGTAAAACACATATTAAAGGACATATGCCCCATTGCATACAGTAAAGGGACAGGCATACAGGGATGTGGAATTCTTTCTCTGCTAGTTCCTGCGCACCAAGTCTCCTCTCCTCAGCTTTTTTTCTGTTGGCTGGGTTCTGAGATGCCAAGTAAGACCTTTTGGATGAAAAGCATCTGTTGGGAACCACTTGGAACAGGGAAAACACAGGTAGAAAAAGGGTTCAGCATTTCAGGTTCTTTGCGTTAAATTGTCTCTTCTTTATATTAATTGTGATCACGCTCACGCTAACTAATGGAGTGTGTGCTTTTTAAAAAAAGTAATTCTATTTTGTTCTACTGGTATGTAAACAACATACCAGTAGAACCATTCATCAAATTCTTCTTTAAGGTACTTGATGTGCTAAACCAGAGGCACAACATACAGCTTAGAACGCATAACTAGGAGTGTGCAATTCAGTTCACAGCAGAGAGACAAGCAACAACGAATGAGCAATAGCAAATGCAGCTACACATAGTTGCAACATGAGTTATTCAGAAGTAGACCCATTGTTTTCTATGGGTGTTATTCTTAAGTAATGGTACACTGAATTGTAGCCTGGAACTTTGTTTCAGATGGAAACAAGATTACATCCTGGTGTTTATAAAACCAGACCTCTGTCAAACATTTGCAAGATGGAACGAAGCTACAGTAGGGTCTGCTAAAGAGAACAAGGTTTGCCTGATTTAAATGGAAACCTTGAGCCCTGCTTTCTGTGATGTCTCCTCAGGAGATGGATGGATCTATCAACTGTCAATACCTCATCTTCCACTTTTCTTCCTTTCTTGTGTGTATCCATTTTTATGGGACAGAAAGCAAAAATAGAAGACATACCAGAATGTGCACTGCCCATTGACAGTTGGTGCAGTCCAAATTCAACTACCAGTGGGACCTTCCTCGAAGGGTAAATAGGGTGTGGGGGGGGGAGAATTCAGATTGAGACTACAGAGGAAGAGAAAGGTTAATGTCTCTCTACCCCTGAGCTACAGTCCCACTCTGGATTGCTCCCCCAATGTGCTATTTTTGTTTTAAAAAACTCAAAAGGCTCAAACTACGTGCTTTAAAGTAATATGCAGTTTGATGCTGCACAGAAAGATTTTCAGAGCTCTAAGAAGCTGAGATCATGAGTTCCCAGACTATTGGAGACACACTTCCAGGACATAATTCCAAGAGTAGGTTTGCTCCATTCAAGGCACACAGATACTTTGGATAGACTCAGCCTAGTAATGTCTTGTGTCCTTGAGTGAAAAATAGCACCTAGAACCAAGAAGTCCTGGATCACTGCTCTAAATTTCTATCAGTCGTGTTGGGAATGTCCAGGCTGGGCACTGGCCAAAAGGCCACCTACATTAAAAGGCTCACCTGACTGGGTCAGCTCCAAATTCCTCCGTACTGGTTATAGCGATAGTGTCCAATACATTATGAGGGGTGCCATGAGGTTCCCCAGCACAGAGCTTTGCTCCAGGTTCCATAGCAACCTGGCATCAGCACTGTAAGTACTTTCAGTAATGGCAATGATGGTATAAAATTAAAAATTAGTTTTCTGCCTAGATGGTGCCATCATTTTGCTTGCTTTCTGAGGAAATGGGCATTAAAATGATATTTGCTGTCAGTCTGCCTTTTCTGACACTGTTTGCAAGCATGCCTGTCTATCTTTCCCTAGCTGTGATAAATGCTAAGTGGGGTAACGTAGAATTTCATAAGTACAGTAAATGGAACTTCTGGTTATTTCTACATCAGTGATTCCAATTTAGCCCCTTCTCTACACACATCCAGAGGAATATGAAAATGTTGCAAGGTTATCCAAATGGCCTCTATATTCCTCGTACCTCACTCTGTGACTTTTGGTTGATCTACTCTAATGTCATAATAAGCCTGTGTTGGCAGTGGTAAGGACCATTGGCTAAGCTGCTCTGAGGCTACAGAGGGGCTTGCCAGGGAAGCTTTGGAATCTTCAGTCCTGAGGTCTGTAAGCAAAGTATGTTAAATTGCACTTTCATCCTTCCAGCTCGGACTTCTGAATGACAGACACTAACCCATTAGTTTAGTTTGTAGCTTTTCATTAGAAAGGCATATAGTTTGCTCTGCCATTTATACACTTCAGGTAACATGGGGACCTTAATTCAATTATATGAAAGATGAATAACTGTTTAAAAAAAAAAAAAGAATAAATGCTGCTAGGAGTTTCTATGCAGGGTTGTTTCCATTGGCTGAAGTACATCCAAGAGCCTCTGGCTCATCAAACGCAAATGGGCCATGTGCGGTCACTGTCTGCTTTTTAGCCATGGCACGTGAACGAAGCCATATGGAGCCAGGTTTGGCTGCAGTTTACAGGAAGAGTGAGTGTTTTTGGCAAGCCAGCCGTCACACATTGTCGTCTTCTCGGGCTGGTACCAAAGGAAGCAGATATTGCTGCCAGCCATACTAGATGGTGGGCACAATTGTATACCAAAGCAAGTTTAAAATGGTTCACAGGCTCTCTGCTCTCTGGCAGTTGGCCTGGCCTGGCATCAAAATAGCATCAACCACTTGAAAGCCAGTGTGTGACTGTCACCGTGTTGATCATAGGGCAAAGTATGGTAGAGGAGATCTCAGAGGTTGTCAAGCAAAAGTGTCAAGATGATAAACCAGGTATAAGTGTAGAAAGAGTCCATTTCCCTCAAAAAGATGGCATTATGTTCAGAGGCATTATGCCACCAAATGTCAGGTGCTGAGGGGCAACTGTGATGTGGAGGTGAGGAAGGGTGGATTGGCTCTGGGAAGGGGACAGGTTCAGTGGCAGCTGTCAAACCCTAGCCTCCTTCCTGGACCTAATCCCACAGCTTGGGTCCACGTGGACGCATGCCAGTTGCTTTGTTAGTGTGGGTCCAAGTAGACCTGAAATTGTTCCCTCACACAGAGGAAGACCTCCATGACTACCCGCCCTCACAGGATTCAGCAGTAGCCATTTTGGTATTGGTGCATTGGTGGGGTGTGGGTGAGTTGAGGTTTGGATTGGGCTGAAGTCTCATTGATTCAATGAAGCTCAGTCCCTGTTAATTGTGCGTAGGAGCGCAACCTTACAGTTTGTTTTGCAAGAATTAGAGATTGTTGCCCTAGTGTGATTCTCCTGAGATAGCAAGCCCTTCCTGTAAGAGACATCAAGTTGTCATATTCCCTTTTCGTATCATTCACAGTTCATTATGCTTCTCTAGGAAAAGTTCATTATGTTTCTCTAGGAAAAGGTGAACTCCACTCATCATTTATGCAAGGAGTGGCCAGTTGACATCCTGTGGATGGAATTTTATATGCAATTTTATATGCTTTTTAGCAAATTTAAGATGTAAAAACATGAACTTTGTGTTCTCGCATAAGGACTAGAATCATGTCTAAACAAAGTGCAGGCTAAAGAGGTTTTCATTCCAAGAAATTGATTGTAAAAATTAGACCTCTGCCTAATAATGAGCCTTCTTTTTCCAAGAAAAAAGTCTGAACAGACCTCAACAAATATAATTGAGGGGCTTTATCTCCCACCCATTCCACCCCTACCCCAGAGGCATTCCGGCTGTGGAGAAACTTCCCATCCCATGACAAGGTGGCTATATGCTTCCCAAAGGAGGACTAACCCTATGTAAGTCAGGGTGCAATCCTAACCCACTTTCCAACACTGACATAAGGGCAATGCAAAATAAGGGAACAAACATTTCCTTACTTTGAGGAAGCCTCTGTGAGTGTCACCCAACTGCACGATGCAGCACACGTCCCATTGGCATTGCTATGCCAGTGCTGGAAAGTTGGTTAGGATTTGGGCCTCAGTCATTTATAATATCCTGCTAAGTGAATAAATGATTTGTAAATAAAAGAACCTACAAAAGATCATGGCAAGAAATCATGGTAAATAGGTCTATTACAATTGCATGTATTGTATCATGCATGTATTGGCAACCTTCAGTCTCGAAAGACTATGGTATCGCGCTCTGAAAGGTGGTTCTGGCACAGCGTCTAGTGTGGCTGAAAAGGCCAATCCGGGAGTGACAATCCCTTCCACACCGGGAGCAAGTGCAGTCTGTCCCTGGTCCGTCTGTAATTGCCCTGATTGTAATTAAGGTTACATATTAATCAAATGGAAAATGTCATCTGAGTACACAATAGCTTCTATAGAAACCAACGGCAAGAGATACCCAGATTTTCAAAACAAATCCAACACCGTTCATATGTCCAAATGCTTGGCAGGAGATCTGTTTGTTAATCCATTTCTTTGGAACTTCTCTTTTTTTGCTGTTCCTGGCTGATCTGAGAGTATTCCAAATGTTTTTCTCTCTTCCCCTTTATCTGGGACATATGCCCAGAGTGTAGGACTAGATCTAGTGGGCTTAAGCTGTAGGAGGGGACGTGTTGGTTGGATGACAGGAAACATTTCTTAATAGTAAGTGAACTTAGACAATGGAATTGATAACCGGGAAAAGTGGTGGGTTCTCCTTGCTGGAGGTCTTCAAGCAGAGGCTCATTTACGCATCTGATGGATGACCTTGAAGGCCCCTTCTAACTCTGAATTCTATGGAATCCAACTCTATGGGTTTTGCTGATTGAATTAGGCCTAGTTTGGCTTTTGACATGCCACCACAAGTCGACTTTATTTTTCCACTGCATGGTGGTGCTGTGACCACCTTGCCATTGGTTGGCACAACTGGAAATGGGCATGGGCTAGATATTTCGCACACAGCCACCAGGTGTCATGAAAGCAGATGCTTTGATGGCATATAATTTTATTGTTGTTTACGATACCTGTTTACTAGATCACCTCTGAGCAATGCAGTGTGTAACCTGTGTTGCTATGCATAGTTTCCATAGTGATATTTAAGATAGGGTATATGAATAGCTGCTGCTGGACAGAGCAGGCAATCCTAACTGGACGAGATGGACTAGATTCATATCTGTTATATGAATCTATTGAGGGGGCCCTGGACTGAGAAAGGATGACTTGATTCAGGCTACCCTCAGTCTTCTAGGTCAACTTCTGTACTCCATGCCATGGTCTGCACTAGACCTCGGACCCATGATGGTCTTGCAGGAGCATCACTGGAAAAGGCAACCTCCGGATGTAAAATCCAACTTCACCACTAGGAAGACAAAGCATAAATCATTTGCCATTTGGCAAGTGTGCCAGTTTAGGCACTGTTCAGATGCTTTCAGATCTCCACTTGGGCTGTGCTAGTCTGCAAAGGTGCTCCCTCCCTGGTAGAGATTGCCTGTAACTGCTGGGATCCCTGGTAGCGATTGCCTGTAAGTCAGTTGCATGAACGGGGTTGGGCCCGTGTCCGAACGCACTCAGGATACTCCTTGGCGGGAAGAGGGTCGGGGGCTTCTTGTAGTGGGGGATTCGATTATTAGAAACACAGAGAGGGGGATTTGCGACGGGTGTGAGGACCGCATGGTGACTTGCCTGCCTGGTGCAAAGGTTGCGGACATCACTTCTCGTCTAGACAGGCTGGTAGATAGTGCTGGGGAGGAGGTAGCGGTTGTGGTGCATGTCGGCATCAACGACGTGGGCAAGTGTAGCTGGGAGGTCCTGGAGGCCAAATTTAAGCTATTAGGTAGGAAGCTGAAAGTCAGGACCTCAGAGGTAGCATTCTCTGAAGTACTACCTGTTCCATGTGCAGGGCCAGCTAGGCAGGCGGAGATCAGGGGTCTCAATGCGTGGATGAGACGGTGGTGTAGGGAGGAGCGGTTTAGATTCGTTATGTACTGGGGAACATTTTGGGACAAGCGGGACCTGTACAAGAGGGACGGGCTTCACTTGAACCAGAATGGAACCAGACTGCTGGCGCATAACATTAAAAAGGTGGCAGAGCAGCTTTTAAACTGGTCCCTGGGAGAAAGCCGATAGGAGCTGAGGGGCATCCGGTTCGGGACTCCTCATCCCTATGGGACGAGGGTGGGGAGGTTAGAGAACAACAAGGTAAAGGCAGAGTAGGAGAAGAAATTGGGAATGGTAGTGTGATGGGATGCGATAGACAGTTTGGCACAATGAGAGGATTCAGGGATAAAGGAGCTAATAAGCAGCCCATCCTGGGGCATTCCATGTACAGATACTTTTATGCAAATGCCCGAAGTCTCCGAGCAAAGATGGGAGAACTGGAATGTCTGGTGACTGGGGAAAACATTGATACAGTGGGCATAATGGACACCTGGTGGAATGCGGAGAATCAGTGGGATACCGCAGTCCCGGGCTATAAACTCTATAAGAGGGACAGGGAGAGGCGTGTTGGAGGTGGGGTGGCCATTTATGTTAAAGAAGGGATAAAATAAAAAAAGTAGAGATTGAAGGTGGGTCTGACTCCATAGAATCTCTATGAGTTAAATTACCAGGCCTGAGGAGTGATGTAATACTGGGGGCGTACTATCATCCTCCAGACCAGAAACCGGAAGGGGACCTTGAAATGAGGAAACAGATCAGGGAGGTGACAAGGAGGGACAGGGTTACATAACATAGGAATGTAAGAACAGCCTCACTGGATCAGGCCATAGGCCCATCTAATCCAGATTCCTGTATCTCACAGTGGCCCACCAAATGCCCCAGGGAGCACACCAGATAACAAGAGACCTCATCCTGGTGCCCTCCCTTGCATCTGGCATTCTGACATGGCCCATTTCTAAAATGGTTTGTAATTATGGGGGACTTCAATTATCCTCATATAGGTCAATTTGTGTTTTGGTCACGAGAAGGAGACCGGATTCCTTGACATGCTAAATGACTGTGCCTTAGAGCACCTAGTCATGGAGCCCATCAGAGGACAGGTGACTCTGGATTTAATATTGTGTGGTACTCAGGACCTGGTTAGAGATGTCAATGTTACAGAGCCATTGGGGAACAGTGATCATGCTGCAATCCGTTTCGACATGCACGCCGGGGGAAGAATACCGGGCAAATCTCTCACAAAAACCCTTGACTTCCGACTAGCGAACTTCCCTCAAATGAGGAGGCTGATTAGAAGGAGGTTGAAAGGGAAGGTAAAAAGAGTCCAATCTCTCCAGAGTGCATGGAGACTGCTTAAAACAACAGTTATAGAGGCCCAATGGAAGTGTATACTGCAAAGGAAGAAGAGCTCGACTAAGTCCAGGAGGTGCCCGCATGGCTAACCAGCCAAGTTAGAGAGGTCGTAAAGGGCAAGGAAGCTTCCTTCCGTAAATGGAAGTCTTGCCCTAATGAGGAGAATAAAAAGGAACATAAACTGTGGCAAAAGAAATGTAAGAAGGTGATACGGGAGGCCAAGAGAGACTATGAGGAACACATGGCCAGCAGCATTAAGGGGAATAATAAAAGCTTCTTCAAATATGTTAGAAGCAGGAAACACGCCAGAGAAGTGGTTGGCCCTCTGGATGGTGAGGGAAGAAAAGGGGAAATAAAAGGAGACTTAGAGATGGCAGAGAAATTGAATGAGTTCTTTGCATCTGTCTTCACGGCAGAAGACCTCGGACAGATACCGATGCCCAAACAGCCCCTCCTGACCAAGGAATTAAGTCAGATAGAGGTTGAAATACAAGATGTTTCAGACCTCATTGATAAATTAAAGATCAATAAATCACTGGGTCCTGATGGCATCCACCCTAGAGTTATTAAGGAATTGAAGAATGAAGTTGCTGATCTCTTGACTAAAATATAAGAACATAAGAACAGCCCCACTGGATCAGGCCATAGGCCCATCTAGTCCAGCTTTCTGTATCTCACAGCGGCCCACCAAATGCCCCAGGGAGCACACCAGATAACAAGAGACCTCATCCTGGTGCTCTCCCCTACATCTGGCATTCTGACTTAACCCATTCCTAAAATCAGGAGGTTGCGCATACACATCATGGCTTGTACCCCATAATGGATTTTTCCTCCAGAAACTCGTCCAATCCCCTTTTAAAGGCGTCTAGGCTAGACGGCAGCACCACATCCTGTGGCAAGGAGTTCCACAGACCGACCACGCGCTGAGAAAAGAAATATTTTCTTTTGTCTGTCCTAACCCGCCCAACACTCAATTTTAGTGGATGTCCCCTGGTTCTGGTATTATGTGAGAGTGTAAAGAGCATCTCCCTATCCACTCTGTCCATCCCCTGCATAATTTTGTATGTCTCAATCATGTCCCCCCTCAAGCATCTCTTTTCTAGGCTGAAGAGGCCCAAACGCCGTAGCCTTTCCTCATAAGGAAGGTGCCCCAGCCCCGTAATCATCTTAGTCGCTCTCTTTTGCACCTTTTCCATTTCCACTATGTCTTTTTTGAGATGCGGCGACCAGAACTGGACACAATACTCCAGGTGTCCATATGCAACTTGTCCCTCAAAATGGCCACAGTGCCAGAGGATTGGAGGATAGCAAATATCATACCAATCTTTAAAAAGGGAAAGAGGGGGGACCCAGGAAACTATAGGCCGTTCAGCCTAACATCTATACCGGGTAAGATGGTGGAATGCCTCATCAAAGATAGAATCTCAAAACATAGACAAACAGGCCTTGCTGAGGGAGAATCAGCATGGCTTCTGTAAGGGTATGTCTTGCCTCACAAAACTTTTAGAATTCTTTGAAAAGGTCAACAAGCATATGGATGCAGGAGAACCTGTGGACATTATATATCTGGACTTTTAGAAGGCGTTCGACACAGCCCCCTCACCAAAGGCTACTGAAAAAACTCCACAGTCAGGGAATTAGAGGGCAGGTCCTCTCCTGGACTGAGATCTAGTTGAAGACAAGGGAACAGAGAGTGGGTGTCAGTGGGCGATTTTCACAATGGAGAGTGGTGAAAAGCCGTGTGCCCCAAGGATCTGTTCTGGGACCGGTGTTCTTCAACCTCTTCATAAATGACCTGGAGACAGGGTTGAGCAGTGAGGTGGCAAAGTTTGCAGACGGCACCAAACTTTTCCGATTGGTGAAGACCAGATGTGATTGTGAGGAGCTCCAGAAGGATCTCTCCAAACTGGCAAAGAGTTTGGGAGAGTTAGGACAGACAAAAGATTTCTTTACTTGGCGTGTGGTTGGTCTCTGGAACTCCTTGCCGCAGGATGTGGTGACGGCATTTGGACTGGATGCCTTTAAATGGGGGATTGGACAAGTTTCTGGAGGAAAAATCCATTACTGGTTACAAGCCATGTTGTGTATGTGCAACCTCCTGATTTTAGAAATGGGCTGTGTCAGATTCAAGGAGGGCACCAGGATGCAGGTCTCTTGTTATCAGGTGTGCTCCCTGGGGCATTTGGTGGGGCCGCTGTGAGATACAGGAAGCTGGACTAGATGGGCCTATGGCCTGATCCAGTGGAGCTGTTCTTATGTTCTTATGAACTGACATATGATGTGGTGGGATGGTCCTGGTGGTGCTGAGATTGGTGCAAATATAACTGCTGGGAAAAAGCACTCCTGGGATTTCACAAATTGCAGCCACTGCGTGAGCATCTTCAACACCGAAGTGCCTCCTCGTGATTCCAGCTGGGTCATATGTCTGATGGTGGCCTCACACATGCTCCCGTGGGCAGGCACAATAGTGGGAGCCTAAAAAGACTGAACCAACCAAGCCTATGTAAATTGCTCATTTATAGTGACAAGCATCCGTACCACATTGGAAATCTGGGGAAGCAGGCAAAATGCTAAATATTCCTTGCAGCATGGAGAACCAGTAGTGCCTGAGCCCATCATTTACTACCCTATATTAGAAATTGAAATACTGTTCTTTTCTTCCATTCCAATTTCTTTTACGCACTGTCATTTTTTAAAAAGCAATTGTCATTTATAGCTTTCTAATTCTTAGTTTATGTACTCAAATGTTGTGCTTTGTATTGACAGAAGAGGAACTGGCAACCCCTCCACTGGATGGCATCGTCCTTCCTGGAGTGACAAGGCAGAGCATTTTGGATATGGCGTACAAGTGGGTAGGTGTTTGTCATGTCTTTCGAAAGGTGGTTTTGTTATCTGAATGGCAATTGTGATTTATCCAAGTCTCTGATCTTCTAACTGTATCCTCAGAAAAGTTCTGCAACTGCAAGTCATTCGATAAGCAGAATGGCGATAACGTTTACTGCTATCTAGTTCTAGGGAGAACCAAGTGCAGTATCTGTCAGTCTCTTCAATCTGGCTCCTTCAATAAGATCTCATGGAAATGGTTATGATTAAGTTGGGGGTATCTGCTGAGTTGTCACCATCTACACCTTGGGGTCTCATGGCTTTTTACATCCTTCCCTGTTGCCTAAGATCACACGATTGAATCCACAGCCTAAAATTCTGCCCATGAGGGTGGGGAGACCTTCTTTATGCACTGGCAAAGCTTTCTATGGCATAGTTGTCAATCAGAGCCAATCCCCATGTAGTTCTCTACATTACAGCTGTTGTCTAAGGCAGTCATTCTTAGTGGAAGCCATATGGCCCGATGGGAGCCCTGGCACATTTGAAGGAGGCCACAGATTGAAAGCTGTGAGAAGGAGAACCCCAAAGATTTATTGGGGGGGCTGGTAGTAACTAACAACCCAATCCTAACCTGTGCTGGCACAGCCAGGCTGCGTGGCCTGCACTGTATACAGTGCAGGTTAGGAGGCAGCTGGAGGCCTTGTCAGGGTAAGGGGATATTTTTTCCCTTACCCTGTGTCAAGCTCTAGCCTGCCTTATGGGGATTCTCAGATCTGCGCCAACTATTTCGTATATAGTGCTGGAAGGGTAAGGAGGGGCATTAGAATATGGCAGGGGAGGCCTCCACCAATCCCTTCCTCTCCCAGGTCTGATCTGTCCCCCATTTTGTCCTCCCCCCACCCAGAAATTCCCCTCCTCACTTCTCTGCCACCCTACCCATGCTCCTGCTCTACCTGATGCAAGCCTATTTTCTCTGGCTGGTGCTGCTCCGGGATGCAGCGCCAGCAGGCTGATGCAGGCCTTTGAGCTGGTGCTGCCAGCTCACAAGTAGTTGTAAACATGCTTTATGGCATGTTTGCAACATTCTGAACTGGCGTAGGGACAATTGTGCTGGCTCTGGATGTTGTTTGGATTGCGCTGTGAATCAATGGAATACCCAAGCAGCATTTTATGGTCATAGGGATTGTAGCCAAAAAAAGGTTGAGAATGTCTGGTCTAAGGGTCAAATTACATCTTATGCTATAGCTACACAGAACAAAATCCTGACAGCTCCTTTTTCGTTGCAGAGTACTTCTGGCAGATGGTGTTGTGAGGCAGAGAAGGAGCAGAGGGGAAGTGGGTGTGTAACCCAGCCCATTTTCCCCCTGAAATTTCCCTTGAAGAGTTAAGTACTGCCCCACCCTCCCTCCACTGCATAAGGCTCCATTGCAGAGCTTAAGGGGCTTTGCAACTGAAGAGAGATCATAGGGATTTGTAGCATGTGGCTGCAATATAATGTGCAGTTTTCCTCATAACTGTAGTCAGATATAGGCAGGTTGTTTGCACTCTAAGCAAAGAAAATAGATCTTAGTAATCCGCGAGTGTGTTCTTTAGCTTGTGTCTCTCTTTTTCTGTGTGTCTTCTGCAGGGAGAATTTAAAGTGTCGGAGCGATACATCACCATGAGCGATCTCATAGCTGCCTTGAAGGAAAACAGAGTGAAGGAGATGTTTGGTGCTGGAACAGCTTGTGTTGTGTGCCCAGTTTCTACAATATTGTACCTGGGCGAGGTGAGGTTCAGTTCTACAGCTTTGCATACAGGATTTTTAGCATATAGGAGAGACATCTCAGTGAAGAGGGCTTCCTTGGTCCTCTGCAGGTCTTTTAAGACCTTAAAATGTCATGTCTGGTTTTTATGAAAAGCCAAGCTTTTTATGAAAAACCTGGTTTTTATGAACAGGCCTTTGGGAGGCCTTAGAAGGCATTCTGCAGGCCGGGGAGGCTGCACGCAGCCTCCCTGGCCCACAGAACACCCTCCAGAAGCGAGGGGACCTTCTGATGGGTCCATGTGGGGCCAACCCACAGATTCAGAGACCTGCAGATAATGAAATCCACAGATCCTGAATCTGCAAGCCCACTCTATACAGCAAGCCCACTCTATTGGTAGATGGGTTAGTAATGGTGGGGACTTAATTGTGAAGCTGCCCTGTGAATTGCAGTCAGAACAAAGTCTGCTGAGGGACATCAGGAATGGATAAGTGTCTCTGAAGGACAACTGTTTCACAATCTGAACTTTTTTCAACTACCTTACCCAAGACTTGTATTCTATGATAGTAGTTCCCAAACTTTTTAGAGACCCTATAGGCTGCTGCCTACCAATATAAATGCCAAGAGGCTATACTGGTATTGGGCAACAATGCTCCCCCCCCCCCCACATGTCGTAGCTTATTTAACTCTTGATGCACATAGCCTAATCTACCCTGACAGTTTTGCAAACTACCAAAAGTTGGGTACTGGACCCACAGTTTGGAGCTGCCCTTCTATGATTAATTTGCAAATGGAAACAACAAAGGAAGCCCATAGGAAATTGTCATGGCTCTGACCTCAAGTGATAGCCAGGACGTGGATTCCAAGGCACTGGTCAGATCTCTGACAACTGATGTCGAGTTGCAGAAATCAGGCTCTGACAGTGAGGAGGCCAGGATCCTGAACCCATGACACACACACACTGAAACAGTTTTTCCTGAGCCAAAGTCACCTGAAGGGTCCAACCCTAACTTGCTGGGAACCTATCACTCTTCACTGTCTGCTCACTGACACAAAGAATGTGTTAGGCAAGCAGTGACTGAGAGACAGCACAGTGCTTGGCTGTCAACCTGGACGTTGTCCCTTTAAAATGGGGGTCTCCAGACTTTTTGGTCAGAGGGCCGCATCAAATGTCTGGCACGGTTTTGAGGGCTGGAAAAAAAATTTAAATATAAAATTTATATAAATAAATTAGAGATGGAACTTAGAGATGTGAATAAATGAATGATTGGGCTCATTCATTCAACCTCTCTGGCCCTTAGAACACCCTCCAGATGCAACCAGAGCACAGTTCCAGTCATGTTCAGTAAAGTGGGCCAGGGGCTTTCAGGAGACAAGAGGCTGGCTGTGGGCTGGACAGAGGCTCATGGGGTGGAACGTAAGAGAGCTCAGCTGGAGCTGGAATTTGCTTGGATCAAGTTGCTCTCTTGAAGATCTCTAGAGTCTCTCTGATTGACTTGCCACTTACCACACCTGCTCATTGATCCCGATGTGAGGCCAAGACAGGATAGAAACGCAGTTGACAATTTGATTTTATGTGTGAAGTTTGAGTTTAAATACACGTTTCATAATTAATGTATGGGTGGTGGCTGCTTATTGTTTTTGTTTCAAAATTTAATTTTTTTCCCAGCAAATTGAGAACCTTTAGCAAGTATTGTAGACCTTTTGCTCTGTCTTCTGAACAATAAATCTAATGAAGTCATCATTCCTTTAAAAGGACAAATAAATTAGCTTCCTTTATGCTACTATTTCTGCTGATTACCATGGTCCTCTTTGTTTTTCTGCTTTTGTACCTAGAGAAACCCAGTCCTAAGGCCATCTCTTGGCCAGTTGTGTGAGATCTCAGTATGCAAAAAATACAGTCCGTATAGGATTTTGTTGTAACTTTATATAGTGATTTCACTCTTTCCCTAGAATTTGCACATTCCAACCATGGAGAATGGACCTCAGATAGCTACCCGGTTCTTGAACCAGCTGACTGATATCCAAGTAAGGGTTTCAATTCTTTCACATGATAATGGTGTAGAACAGTGGTTCTCAAACCTTTTAGCACTGGGACCAACTTTTTAGAAACCTTTCAGGACCCACCAGAAGTGATGTCATTAACCTGGAAGTGATGTCATGGCTAGAAGTGACATCATCAATTTAGGCTTCAAACCTAAGCCGTGATCAGCCAAAGGTTCCATTACACAGCACTTTCATGCTGTTATTTTGCATAGCTCAGAATTCAAACATTCCAGCTTGGAAGTCAAAGCAGAATGCAGACTTGGATCCTTCTCCAACCACACAGCCCTCCCCCTGTCCAATGTCCCATCTTCCCACCTCTTTAGAGTAAAGCACCATGTCTCTCTCCCGCTGAGAGCCTGCCTAGCTCAGCAGCTCTGTACTCTGTATTTTCAGTGACTCTGTATTTTCAATGACTGCTTGAGCTAGGCCAACAGACTGAGGCAAAGAGGCAAAGAAGGAAGGTCCATAGCCAGGGAGACAGACCAGGGACAGACTGCACTTGCTCCCAGTGTGGAAGGGATTGTCACTCCCGAATCGACCTTTTCAGCCACACTAGACGCTGTGCTAAAACCACCAGTCAGGGCGCGATACCATAGTCTTTAGAGACTGAAGGTTGCCAACTACAACTAACTGAGCTAGGTGCTACACGACCCACCTGAAATTGGCCCACAACCCACTTAATGGGTCCCGACCCACAGTTTGAGAAACACTAGTATAGAAAATGAAGACGATTGAGTCGCTTTTCACATTTCCATCATCCCAATCAAAACATATTAGATGGAATAAAACTTTGCTCCACTCATGTCCATTGCTCCCTATACCGTGGTGCAGTCCTCTTGTGGGCCTGTATCATCTTAGAATATATGTGTGTTTGGGGGAATCATTTGTTTGAATCTGTGTGTAAAGTTATCACATCAGGGAGAAGACATGGCTAGTGCTTTTCATGGAGAATTGTTTTCAAACATTTGTTGTGAAATGGCACAGTCTTCCCACAGTTCCAGATAAAGTCCTTAAGGAGAGGACTCAATCTTAAACATGACACAGGTGTTAAGAAAAACACCCAGGCCCTGTTCCATGTGGTTGGGTTCTGGTGCTCAGTAACACATTCTTTCTGGGGAGGAGGGCAGTGTTCCCACTAAGGTGTGCAGTGGCATTGCTGTGCACCTCCCAGCTGAGCTCCACGCAGCTTGGACCTTGGCAACCCAGAAGTTTGGCTGTGATGTGATGATGTCATCACTGAATGTCCAGAGGTAGTGTTGCAATGTTTCATGATGCCATGCAGCTTCCAAAGGGGTCCACGCACCAGCATGGGCCCCTTAGAGGGTATGGTGGTGAAAGGTTATTTTCCTCATGATCATGGATAAAGGGTCTTTCACTTACTAGTCCAATTCTGAGCTATATAGTGTCTTACAATGCAGTTGCATTGCCAGCTTGGGAATAATGGCTATGGTGTTACTTTAAAGCAGCCATTCTCAACCTTTTTTTTCCTTTTGTGTGTGTGTGTGTGGAAGGGAGGCTATGGCTCCTTAGGAGCTCTTCTCAGGTTCCAAGACCCACATGTCAAACAAGGGCAAAGCACAAACAGATAAACATAAAAAGCCCTTCTTACAGTTTTAAGTCTGTGGCCCCCTTCAAAAGTGCTAGGGCTCCCCACGGGACTATATCTTCCATTGAGAATGGCTGCTTTAAAGGATCTTCATTTCTAAAAATCTTATTAACTGCTGATCATCCCCTAGTTTTAGCAATATTAATCCATTTAATTTCAGGTTTAACCAAAAATTCACCTTGCAAGTCATATACCATGGTTGGATAGTCACATGGTTCTGACAATATTGCACAGCTGTTTCAGTGTTGGATGGTCACAGAAAGTGCTGCCTATGCTTGGAAGACACCATGTTTCCACAAAATATAGGCTTTGGGGTATTTTACATATTACACAAAAGCAAACACAAATTTGTCACAGAAGACACACTCAACTGATTCCTGCAACCAATTGCAGCTTCCTATCAAATGTACCAGTTTAATGTACTTCTCTGTTATGCTTATACCCTACATTTCTGGTATCCTTAAAAACATATTTTGGTCCCAAAGCTATGATTCAGAGACTTAAATTTTTTTTACTACTACTGCTGCTACTGTTACTACACAAATAAATATTTATGTGTGCTTTTTTCAAAGTGGTTTATACAGCAGCCGAGGTTAGAAAGAAATGTTAAAAGATGGTTCTCTTTCCAAAGTGGCTTTTTAAAATTATTCAGTCACCTTGTTGGTGTTAAGATGTCTGGGCAGTGCCTGGATCTAAGTCTGCCAGGGAACAGCGGACTGATTCACAGCACAATACTACGCATGTCTCCTCAGAAGTAACTTCTATATGGGGCTTACTCCCTGGAAAGTGTGTATAAGATTGCAGCCTCAGACGACGAAACAAACCTTGGTTTGCTGAGTTGTGAATGTGACCTAAGACCTTCCTGTGACTTAAAACAAACCAAAATGCCCAGCTGTGCAAGCTGAAGAGGTAAGAGAGAAGGGAGCACACAGGCTCAGCAGGTGTGGGGAAGCTGTTATGGCCCAACAAATTATTATTTGTTGGCTCTGAGCCAGCCCTATGTATGCCATCTTGAGTTTCATTATGGAAGTCAAATGAGAAATAAATTAGATGTACACCTCTTAGAGAATGTCATGCCTAAAGTGAGTCCGTATAAGACTGGGAGAACTAGTATCTGGTGAAAGACAGGGCTGATTGGCATTCTGTCCCCGTGGTGGATGATCTGATATTTAATTATCTGTGCTTCATTATCCTTTATTCCTTAACTAACACTCTCCACTTTTTGTTTCAGTATGGAAGAGAAGACAGTGAGTGGACAGTCATGGTGTCATGAACGTAAAAGGGCAGTGAAGGCTTGGGCCTTCTGATAACACAACAGGGCAGGCCGATGTACCACCTGAACGACGACCAGATTTACCGTAGCTCTGCATAGCGTAGTCAGTGTGTTATCACTTTGTTCCTGGGCTGGGGGTTGATTGTTTCCATGTGCCAGGGAGTGAACACAATCGTTTTGATTTCCTACTGTGATTTTTGCTCTAGAGTAGAAACCTGTCTTCTGGTAGAGGTGCTAGATGTAAGCAATAGACACTTTCCTAACGGTTTCCTTGGTGCCCCCTTGTGTCCTTGGTACAGTCAACAGGCGTGCTTGAAAAGATCTTCAACTGCTCTTCAGTGTGTAAACCAAGTATTCTTTATTTTTCTCCGCCTTTTCACCTGGTTGCTTGTTACATGCAATGCAAATGCTAAATGACTCAGACAAATCTTTTGTTATCTCATGGAGTCCATTCCTTATTTCTAACTTTGGAAGGTAAAAAGTTTTAACTTAAGATTTTTTTTTTTTTTTTGGTAATGTGTTTTCTGATTTTCGTGAGAAATTTGTTCTAAATTCTCAAGACTCTGAGAATTCTCCTTCTTATGATTCCCACTTTCATTTCAGTTACTGAGGAGGCTGTTTCTTAAAGCTTCTCAATAAGAAAGATTGAATTGAATTCTCTCTGTGGTACTTGGTCACACCATGCCATGGGGTGGATTCAGCGACTCTTTTTTCTTACCAGAATGTGACTTCTGCAAGCACCACACTTTGGGATAAGTATGGAATTAGCTTGTTGGAAGTTGGTGCTCCAAGAAGCAATTGGTCTGTTGGTACCTGTAACATGCCTTCAGTCCCAGTCACATCCCACTGGGGGCAGCCCAACATCAGAAGGGCTGGAGCAGACAAGGTCACTTGCACAGCTCAGGGCACAAAGGAGGCATATGAGGCAAAATAACTGCTTGCATTCCTTTTATTCTGGGAGGTTGCCATACAGTCTTTATGTTGTATGGGATGTTGCCATACAGTTTTATCCATTTCCTTCACCCCCTCAGACCTAGCCATCCCCCAGCTTGTGGTTTCTTCACTCAAGTTTCACTCTGCTGAATTTCTATGCCCAGGATTACAATTGCCTTGTCTGTGCCCAGCTCTGATTGTTGTCTGGGCTTAGGTAATCTGACCCTGATTGTTGTTTGGGCTTAGGTAAATGTGAATCTTTGGCCAGTGGGGCTTCCTGGAGAAAAGGCGGTATGCAGTGTCCCTATCACTCCTGCCAATGGACCACCCATGCCCTGAGAGGAATGCTTTACCTTTGCCCTCTCTCCAGCACCTGGGGTTTCCCCAGTCTCTGCCTTGTCCAACCTTCTCCTGTCCTTGTGTCTCATCTTCCTCAACCTGTCTCTGGCTCTCCTCATTTCTGCTGAATAATTTCTGCCTTTCCTTCTCCATGCAGGTCTCATCCCATCAGTCATCCTTTCACTTTCACCATTCATCTTTCAGCTACCTCCTCACTTTCACTTCTAGCTTTTTGCTCCTCTTTTTTTCCCTGCCTGTGTCCTCTGCCCATTCTTTCCAGGTCTATCTTTTGACCGTTCTTGCATGCCTTTCTTGCTCCGCTGTGTCTCATTCCTCCTCACTTGCCTCCCTGTCTTTTCCCTCTATATTCCCTCCCCTTCTGAGGCTCCAGCCACTCCAGCTACAGAGGTCCACAGGGGTCCTGCGCCTTTTCTTGCTTCCTCTGATGCTCAGTGATGATGTTATTGCTGAGTTGCCGGAGTCATCCCTTGCCACCTCCCACAGCTCCTTGCTGTAGCAGAGCCTCCACAGTGCCACAAGGCCCCCCACTTTGAGTAAGGCAGATTTTAATGGAGATGGCTAGTGTGTGGTGGCTTTGCAGATTACCACACTTTAAGTTCTGTTTGGTGACCCAATTTTATGTAGTTTCTATGATGTAGTGATTGCACAGCTGGTTCCTCCAAACACTAGCTGTGGCGACCAGTTGGGTGTGTGTACCCACTAGCTGTGGGTACACACACCCAATTGCTGTGTATACCTCCCTCACACAGTCTAATTCCACTTGACTTCCATAATGCTGCAACGATCAAACAAGTGGAAGGGCAGAATTGCTGCTTGAATGCAGGCTTGATCTACTGGAAGAACAAATAAGGTGCTATCTTGGGCATTCCGAGATGTCAGAGAGCATCTAGAATATGTTGTCCACATCTCAAACATCTTAATAAGTCTTTTAGAGATTTATTAATTATAGGTATGGGAAGCTGGAGGGAATGTGACTTACTCCCAGTTGTTCTTGCACTGTTGCTTACTCGTTTATTGCAGTCTCTTTTTTTGGATGATTCCAATTTTGGCTGCATAGAAAATGAGTTATTCTGACTTTTTTTTTTCCTTTCTTCCCACATGAATTTTGCCATCCAGTAATGGGATTTTTAAGTTCTTGGCTTGCCCCTTTCTGAGCTAGCTTTAAAACATCTCTTGCCAAAGAGGTTACTTACTACAGTGTTCAATGCTGTCAAATGCCACGAACAAGGTATTTATTGAGTTAACATTGCCATAGCTTCATGGGGCAGCATGCTGGTAAGATAGCCAATAAAACAGTATAGAGAACAGGTTCTCTGTTTTGCTGTTGCACTAATGTGGTACTTAGGGAACTAATAAGTGTTGTTGGGGTTTTTTTTTTGTATAAAGGGGAAGGGTGAAATTTTGGGAAACTTGTAACTGCCGCTTTTCTAACAGAGCCTACCTCTAACTGGATTTGCTTACACCTTGAAATATGCTTCGCACTTTCTGTATCTGTCCCCATTTCTTCTGGTCTCATAGCAAATGAAAACATTCAGAAAAAGCACACAGTAGCATACTCTTCCAAGTGGGTCTTCAGACTGCAGTTGGAGGAGATGACAAACATAAGGTTGCATTCAGACATACAGTTTTCTGAGTGTGACATGCTAGTGCCTCTGGGAGAAGGGGTTATAGCATTGTCTTCTCTCCGACATACTAGCTTTCCATGTGCAAGAGTTTTTGGATGTAGGGGGCATTCAGATAGACAGTCTCCCACTTGCATTTTAAAGTGTTTGTGTACCACAGAGAACTCTTTTGACTGCTTTTTCAGAGTGTTTGAACTGGCTCTTAAAGCCCAATCCTTTACATTCATCTGTTAGAGCCAGCCGTACAACTTGGAGTAAGTCGTACAAGTTGTTGCATCCCTTCGAATCCCAGATACAACCAGCAGCTATTCCTGAGATTGTAGTGGGACTTTCTCCAGATATCTCAGCAGCAGGAAATGCAATCAACTGTATCCATTACATTCTCAGTTTAATCAATGTGAATGTGGGACTGCTCACCTTAAGAAAAAAATATATTGCCTGAGCCTGCTCTAGGCTGGTGAGCAATGGATTTTTAGACAGATTTGCGTTTCATAAGTGTTTATTACTTTTTTGAAGACCAGTTGAAGTTGATCGTACCAGTGTTCTATTTAGAATACAGATGTTAAGCACAAACCACTGTGCCACCTATAGTAGAAGTAGCACTGTGTATGTCTTCTTCCAGTCACTTGAGCGTGTATTGTGCTCCAGTCATTGTTCAGTTTTATTCCAAGTATTGATAGCCACTGGTGTGGGGCTCCCAACTCTCCTCTCATTAGACTGGTGGCCACAGTGTTAAACAGGATACACTGCAGTTATAACGTTGGGCTGAGGGGTTACTTGCACAAGGCCACTATCATACCTGAAGAGTGCCTTTTGACTAGGAAGTGTGTCCCCACATTAAGAGTTCCGTAGCACCTACAAAGATTGAAACAGTACCTTCAATATATTAGGGCAAATGTGGGGTCTAAACACTTTATTTTTCCACTGTAAATGGCAGAAGAGGGGAGAGTTTGAATTGGATAAGCAAAGTGAGAAAGGGTGCTTAACCCTCCCCCTGCTTCCCCCCCACAACTTTGCCCCCCAGCCATTTTTCTCTCAGCCAGGGTTCTCGGATGTGTGTTTGCCACCTCAGACACAGAGAGGGGATTACAGGGGGAAAGTGGCAGGCAGGGGAATAATAGGTCAACTCCTGCGGAAAGACCCTCCCCCCACTGCTTTGAGGGGAGAAGTGTTTGCTTGTGTTTTGGGATCCTGTGGATTGCCAGATATGTAGTTCTAGCCTAAGATGTGTTCTCTCAAGCAAATCCTTTATCTGTATGAAATGCTCCCCTTTTGAGAGAGTTGGAAGGAAATGATTTTATCTTAGTTGGTCGACTGAATATGAAAACCCTTTGATTTACAGGAGCAGGGGATCCATATGCAAAGGTTATTGGAACAACAGACCCAACCAAATTCCAGCTTGCTGGTTTGCAGATATTCTGAATACCTCTTTCCCTAGTTTTTTGTCTGATCTTTCAGAAGATGTGAGTCTAGGGAGCATGTAAATGAAAGCAAAGGTTCACAGGTTTCTGGGGCAGTATCCTTTCTCCCCCCCCCCCCCCACAGCATTTACCATGGTTAGCTGGTAGAGATGGGGATTGATGGACTTTCCCTTTAAGTCTAACTTTTCAGGTGGCAGACAATCAAGAACATTTGGGGAGTTCTTAGGAAGTCTGGCAATGTCAAGTAGCTTAGTTGATTCCTGAGTGGAGAGGATAAAGGCATGCTGTTACCCCTAGAAGCTGTGGTCTTACTAGAGTGGTATAAATTTTTTGCCCCAAAGGCAAAAACCTAAACCAAACCTAAACTAAGTTTGAAGTGGATTTACCATGGGTCTACCACAACCTCTGCCAACTTGATGGAATCTGGTGTTGATATGCTGTTCGTTAGTTGTGATTTTTTTTTTCTATCCAGCTCTCAGCTGAGGCTAACCTGAAGAAAGACTGTAAACTGAGTGCCAAATTGGAAAAATTTGCCAAAATGATGAATTGTTTCTTAGCAGTAAGAGATAGCCACATCCAGTGTACTCCTGTTACACCAAACACCTTGACAAGGGTTCAGTTTGTCAGAGTAGTTTCCATGAAAGTGGCGAAAGGAGAATGGAGAGTGACTTTTGCTTTCTTTCCAAACCCTACTGGTTTCATGAAAGGGGGTGTTTTAATTCCCCCCCCCCAACTAGAATTTGCACAGCATCTGGAAGCATGAGAAGAGGAAGCTCAGGTCTTTCTCTCACACTGTCTTTGGACTGCACAAAATGGCCTTTAAGTTTAGGCAGTGCAAGCAGTGGGTCCAAAACATTAACTTTTGGCTGCTGCTCTCATAATGGACTTGTTGGAATTAACTCACTTTGCTCGGTTTAAGAGCTGGCTGGTATTAGCAGAGGCCCTCAATGTTGGCCTTCTGAACTCCTCCTCTTTGGCTCTTGTTGTGCTGGCTGTGTGCTACCAGTGCACACTGTGCTGCCAAGGGGTGTGGGGATCCTCGAACACCTCTCTGCAGGGTTCCCCATGTCTCAGAAACCCACTTTTGGTGTGCAATTGCGAAATTGGAAGCAGGCTGCAATTCTGTTTTTAGCTTTTCTGAGACATGGGGAGCCCTGCAGAGGTGTCTGAGGGGCCTGGGCTATGGCAAGTAAAAACAAAAGAAAAACAGAAACAAAACACTCTTCTATCCCTGCTGGCAGTGCAGTTGTGGCAGTTCCATCACCACCATCCCCCTGGCCCCGCAAAGAGTGGTTCCCAAACTCCGAGAGAGTTTGGAAACGGCTGCGCTAATCTAATTGTGCATCCACTGCTTTCTGGCACTGTCCATATATCCAAATGGGCATAATTTTTTTTTACAAAGATGGGAAGTGCCTTGAACAATGATCCTGCTGCTCTGTAATGACATCTGTGTTATCTATGGAGATTGCACAAAGGAAAAGGGAAGGGAAACATGTATATGGTTAAAATGCCAATACCCTTCTAGTGAGAAGGGTAATTTGGTTAACACTTGGATAAGAAAATTCATGGAAGTGCAATTTAGCCCAAGTTCCAGATCTGCTCTGTGCTCACAAGGTGGATTAAACTCTTTAGAACCCTCCATGTGGAACTTCTCTTTGGATATAATCATATGGAGGAAATAACTGACTCACTAGTACCATTCTGACAAGGTGCTGCTCCCCAAGGCCTTTTGCATGAGCACTGCAGATTAAAAAAGGTGCCAGATTCGCATTGTGAATCGTTGTTGAGAAGTAGTATTAGGCAGTCATATGCAGGCCAGCCACTACTGCTTCCAGACCAGATTTACTCCCATATTCTCCTGTGTAGACAGCAGAGGGAGGGCCAGTGCAGTTATGTGTGGCCATATAGAGCCAGCAGGGTCAAGATGCATTGCCATGTGTTGCCATAGAGAGCCAGCAGGGTCACAATATAGATCTGCATCAAACTGCAAGTTGCAGACATGACCTTTATCATGGACCATTAGATTTAGATGTAACCTAAATAAAGTGTATATGTTCAGTGTGGAGAGAGGGCATGAGCCCAAATAAACCTCTAGGGAAGAAACTGCACGTTGTGCATGATCTTTTCAAGAGCAGCTGTTAAGAACAACCTGTATTTGTCATGAGAAGTGGTACTTATACACATTAGAAACTTATTTCACCTGGTAGAAGCCAAAGTGCTAGTATTCACCGCCCAAGATGCACAGTGGTTCTAAGCACTATTATAAACAGCTGTTCACTGAATGCAATTGGCATATTGGCTGCGATCCTCAGGCGTGCACATGCCAGCCGTGTGCATGTACCAAGATTTCTCATCTGTTCTCTCTTCAGCTTTTCCACCAAGCTTCCAAACTGCATTTTAAGGTCAAGCAGTTAAGAGGTCCACACAGGGAGCTAGTGAACAAGGTGCAGAAATGTTGCGTGCATGCATGTGTTTATGTACCTCTCTGCTTTGTGGCCATAGAGTTTAACCAGAGTGCATTGTTGTGTCTTTGAAACGTGCTACATGAGTCATCTCTTTTTTGTACCCTGGAACTATCTATGTGAATTGATGCAATCTGTATGAGGTTTTCTTTCAGACTGTCATCACCAACAGTCCAGGTTTTTAAATTTGTCTTTTCTTAAATGTTAATGAGGTTATCAGATCACACTCAAACCAGCAGAGTATTTTGATATTGCGTGACAATCCTATGAGAAAATAAAAAGAAAAACTATACCTTCTATTGTCTGTGGTGTTTATTTTTCCATAAAAGCAAAACTCCCACCCAAGACAAAAAGTAATAATATGAATAGCAGTAATGTCCATGGTGAGGCTTGTACTTAAGTGTGGAGTGAAGCTCAAGACATACTCCATGATCATGTGCAGAGGCGGATAATAATTGCAAGGATTAATATCTAGCCTTTGGGCTTCCGAAGGTTTCCTTTCGCTAACAGAAGAAGACTTCATCTGATTTAAGGGAATCTATGGATGTGCCCTGTTGTCTTTTTGTT
Source organism: Tiliqua scincoides (assembly GCF_035046505.1). Taxonomy (NCBI): domain Eukaryota; kingdom Metazoa; phylum Chordata; class Lepidosauria; order Squamata; family Scincidae; genus Tiliqua; species Tiliqua scincoides. Next base: position 36,719,263 of record NC_089827.1, on the reverse strand, counting down.
CTCTGTCAGATAATTGATGTTGATTAATTTGTACAGCAACATAAATGACTTTTGTTTCAAGCAGCAGAATAGCTTCATCAGTCTGCAATCCATTTAACAGCTCCATCCTCATGAAAGGTTACAAAAGCAGAACCTCTGGACTGCTGTCTTTAAGTGTAATGGCCATCTTGGAGATGCTGCCACAAACGGCAGGAGGTGTTCTACTGCTTCTACTGGCTATCTGTGATATCTGCTGATATCGATTGATATCTACTGGCTATCTGTAGGAATGCAGGTAAACCAGTGTGGGCGGCAAACAGTGGGAAGAATGGGGGGGTTTTTGGGCAGGGGAGGCAGTACAGGAGAGGGAGGGAATAGCAGCAGCAAAATCGATCAAAAATCAGAATTGCTGGTAAAGATATGAGGAGTCCCATTGGGAAAGTGGAGGCTTACTCTGGGGTGAGGGGGAAAAAATTTCTCTTGAGAAGGCCTCCATGACCACTACCACCCCTGTAGGATGCAGTGTGTACCGCATTGGCACAGTTGCATCAGCACTGGGGTTGTTAGTTAAGACTGGGCCCTAACATTCCCAAAATGGACAGATCGTTTCAAGTAACTCTCAGTTTTCTGCTACCTGCTTCCTAGTCAGTGAATAATATCCCTTTTTTTTTTAAAAAAAAAAATACAAATTCAAAAGCAAACCAATGACAATTGAAAAGGCACTACTGCTTGTCCTCACTTGCTGCAGCAATTGACTGGATGTGGAGGGGAGTATGGAGGAAAAAGCATCCCTTAACAGCCCAATCCTATCCTGTGCTGGAACAGGCCATCTGGCTGGTCTGCAGTGTATCAAGTGCAGGGTAGGAGGTGGCTGCTGTGCAACTCAGAGCATTTTCCCCTTACCCTATGTTACATGGTAGCCACCCCAATGGGGCTACTCAGATCTGCACCAGTGAATTCACAGGCACAGATCTGAGCAGCTTGGAGTAACGCTGGGCTGCTCAGGTGGGGGTTGAGGATCTGACCTAGGTTGCTCAGTCGAGTCCCACACCACTCCTGGGCCCAGGCCTCCCAACAACCTGTCATCGTCGGCCATGAAACACCCCTGCTCTGCCCTCCTCCCTGTCCAACCCCCACCCCTGCACCAGCCGCCCTCGGCCGGCTTAACCTTACCTTTCCCTGGTGGTGCAGAGGCTGGTTTTGGCCTCCATGGGCTGACTCAGCCAACTCCTAAGGAGGCACAAACATGCCTTACAGCACATTGGTGACACTACAGTGCAAGGGACTTAAGCCAGCCCATCTGAGGGTTGGGATTGCGCCCTAAGTCATGTATCCAGCGAGGCACCGCTGGGATTCGAACCCAAGATCTCCTGTTTACTAGACAGGTGCTTTAACCAACTAAGCCATGGCGCCACTTAAGTCATGTATAGAGGTAGAAAAAACAGGTAATGGAAAAAAAAAGTGCGCGCACACAACCACTTTCTGTACTTCTCATTTTTGTTTTAAAAAAATAGCCCAAAAACGGAGAAAAAGCAAAACACTTTTATTTGGTTTTTATTATTTAATGGGGAGTGCTTGGGGAGTAATGACTGTGACTGCACATGCTGACACTATGCCACCTATATAACCTACCTAGTACACTTTCAAGGTGATTATAATTTATAATGCAAATTTTGAATAAAAACACATAACACTGCTTTCTGCACTTCTAACTTTGGGAAAAACGACTGTGGACTGGCGGTGGATGAGTGGGGAGGTGGGGCCAGGATCTGGCACAGCAAAACACCTAAGTACTCCCCTCCTCCTACTGCACACTGTGCAGGAATATTCCAATGCAAGCAGCGTTACTTGAGAGGAGGATACCAGGAAAGGGGATGGAGATTCTCCCCCATTCCTTGGGTACCTTGTGAATGCATTTCCCTTCTGGTCAAACAAACACACATATGGAACAGTATAGAGTAGTAGTTCTCAAACTTTTAGCACTGGGACCCGCTTTTTAGAATGAGAATCTGTCAGGACCCACTGGAAGTGATGTCATGACCAGAAGTGACATTATCAAGCAGGAAAATTTTAACACTCCTAGCCTGCAGTCCTACCCACACTTCCCCAGGAATAAGTCCCATTTACTAACATTGTTAAAAACTTATACACAATAGCCTGTTAAAAGTACAGATCTGTAACATTTCCCCGAATGCCATCACATACCATGGTAGCATCAAGTCTTCTATATTAAAAATAAAACATTGAAATAAATGGGGACCCACCTGAAATTGGCTCGCGACCCACCTAGTGGGTCCCAAACCACAGTTTGAGAAACTAACTATAGAGAACTTTATTTTTTTAAAAAGCAGTCATTAGTAAAAGGGATCTCTTCCACTCAAATTGGGCGAGAATTGGAAAAGTCCAGAAATATTAGTAGGCATATTTGAAAGCAACAAGAAAACTAACTTCCTAAACAACATACTTAAAGCTTACAAGACTTACATGTTGATAGTGCCAAGCCAACTGACAGAGCCTTCAGCAGAATGGGGCCAAGAGTCCTCCCTCTCTGAGCACACCTTGCCCATTTTATCCCCTTTACCCAAATTGGTTCATGGTCTGTGTTGGACCAATCAAGCTCTTCATAATTCTGCTCAATCACACTTAGCTCATCCCTCAATCTGTCACTCTTCTCACAAATGTACCAGTTCTATTTCAAAGCATTGATCTTTCAATTTCCATCATTTTAGTCACGGGCAGCCCAATCCTAACCTGACCCAGAACAGGCAGGCCAACTGGCCAGCCTTGCATCCAGAGTAGCGTTGGGGCCAAAAGTGGCTCAGCCCAGGGCAAGGGGAATCGCTTCCCCTTACCCTGTGTTGCACTACAGCAGCCCAATGGGGCTACTCAGATCTGCACCACCCAAGAGGTGGTGCACATCCAAACAACCCAGAGTTGCTCTGGGCTGCCCGGGACCGGAGTTAGTCCAGGAGGGAAGAGTCTGGAAGAGTCCAGAAAGGAAATGCATTCGCAAGGTACCCAAGGAAAGGGGGAGAATCCTCCTCCCAAGTAACCCTGCCTGCATTGGAGGATTCCTGCAGAGTGTGCAGAAGGAGGAGGGGAGCACTTAGTGGTTTTGCTGAGTGGAACAGGCTTGGAGGAGAGACTTGGGAGTATGCTGGGGCTGGAGTTCCTTTGGTAGTTGGGAAGGTGCACCCCCCCAGCATCCTGAACTCCTCCGTTGGAGGGGCCAAGTGTGTTACACCTTCCCAGGTGCTGCCTTCTGCATGCGGACTCAGAGGAGGCTAATAGATAAATTAGGAACACATGAATCAAAATTGGTCTTAATGTGACTATCTAGCCTAGTGATTATTCCACCAACTGGTAGTACTCTCCATAGGGAGAGATCTTTCCCAGCTTGGTGTCTACATGATGTCTTTTCAACTAGTGCTGGCAGGGATTGAACCTGTGACCTCCATCCAAAATCATTACTCCATGCTACAATCCCTAACTGCTCAAACATCTTCTGAAGAACCCTGAAACATGTTGCATTTCCAGATACTAATCTTTGTAATAAATCTATCTCTGTACAAATGACAATGACATAATTTGAGATATTAGGTTCTATTGTCTCTCCCCCCCCCCCCCGCCAGCCTTTCTGCTTAGGCAGAAACTGCACAATTCCCCAAGCTAATAATGGATTGTAAAAGAACATCTGTGCATCTTTCCTTCCCATGTGCACTATTTGTTTAATTGTGGTGGATTAACATAGCAAGGGGATGGTACATCATAACTAGGCAATTATCCATTCTTCATCGCTTAGTTATGGTCCTGCTAATTGGTCGTTTAACACATAAGATAGGCTAACATTAGGAACATTTGGGGCTGTTCAAAGAAGAAATCAACAAATTAATATTGTTGTGTGATATTTGCATAATTGGCTGCAATTATTTAATGTTTAATTGGGTTGATCAAATGCGATTCACCCCCCTCACATGTGTATGTGATTTGCAAGTGGTGGGACTTCAAAACTACAATGGTTGATTCCTGTTTGTGTGTGTGTGACCTTACTGTCTCCTTACTACTTTTAAAAAAGATTTGGGGGACCCAGCATCCACTGAAGTTTATGTTCAACAAATCAGGAGGAAAATAACATCTTAATATGATACTTGTGGTCTGTTGCATAAGCTGGAGTTTCCTACAGATTTGAAAAGTTGTGAAAGCAATGATACCTGGACAAAATACTGTCATTTATGTTGAAAGTAAGTGGGCCGCTGTGAGATACAGGAAGCTGGACTAGATGGGCCTATGGCCTGATCTAGTGGGGCTGTTCTTATGTTCTTATGTTTATGTTCCCTTTGCACATTTCTAGGCCTGGTTCATTCATTACTTGAGCAGATTGATCACCATTGTGATGCCAGGTTGTATGGATGTCTGCTTACATGGTTAGGGGTTGTGCTGAGCGCTGCCCAAGTTGTTTAGGGAAGCCAATGGTTGTCATGCCCCCAAATGGGTGGTTTTGCTGCCCAGACCACATCTGTATCCCTTTACTCATCCGTATCCCTTTACTCAGCATAGCATGTTTAGTACAGCTGCACTGTAGAACAAGTTGAGTTTTGTGTGATTCACTGTTCATCTCTGTTATTGGAAGGCATTTGGCATTTTTCTCTACTTTAGTCATAGTCTTGGAAACCACTTTAAAGCATACTATGGACAACTGATGGACCACAGACTACAGTTTAAGAGTCATTACTATAGATGCTCTCTTGGGCACTATGTGTTACTATCTTCTGAGAACAGCGCACACACATTACCTCTTGATGTATGGTCCTAATTCACGGAAATACACTTTATTTATTCTGAAATGTATAACCTGCCAGGCTAGCCCCCAAAACAGAGTCTCTGCATGGCTGATATTCCCCATAAGAAGTACACAGCAGATTTTAAACACAGCTCTGATGCAGCAGAATGCAAAAATCCAATGTCAGAGACAACAGTTAGACAGTCCAAAACCTTTCTTTGAGCAAACTTTGAGAGGCTCCTAGGCAGGGAGTTCCAAAGAGAGGAACCAAATACAGGTCGTCCCTCATTATCTGCTGGGGTTCCGTTCCAGAACCTCTAGTGCAGGGGTTTCCAAACCCCAACCTGGGGTCAGATGCAGCCCGCGGAGCATCTCTATCTTGCCCGCAGCCAGCCTCTGATCCCCTGAAAGTTTCTGGCCCAGTTGACCAAACACAACCAGAGTTGTGCGTGTGGGGTGAGGGAATGTGGGTCCATTTAAGTATATGCTTTATTTCTTGGGCTGTGTTAGTGCTTGGAGCAATCCTGGACATTTAAGCCCATTCATTCATTCATTTCAGTCATTCATCTAAGTTCCATCTGTAATGTATTTATTTAAATTTTATATTTAATTTTTTTCCTGCCCTCAACGCTGTGCCAGGTATTTGATGCGGCCCTTTGGCCAAAAAGTTTAAAGACCCCTGCTCTAGTGGATAAAAATTCCATGGACAAAAAAAAAAAACAGTGGAAAAATAAAGACCCACTTCCAGGTTTCTTGCCCCTCCATTGCTCTTAATGGAATAAAAGTTGTGCTTCGACATCTGCAGGAGTTTGATTCTGGGACTCCCTGCTGATACCATAAAATGTGTCAAATAAAAGCAGTTTAAAAAAATTAAAAAGTGCTTCCCTTTACAATTGTGGTTTCAAAACAACTATTTTTTTTACTGTTGTAGAGAGGTAGTCAGCACAGAGCCACTGCCTTTGCCTGGCTCAGCTAAAGAATGGAATGATTGCTTGTATGACTATCTCTCTACAACAGTAAGAAAAGCAGTTTTTCAAACTGTGATTTTAAAGAGATGCATTTTTCCCCTTTTCCAGGGATCAGGAAAAGCAGGGCAGGCCTTCTTATTTGCAGTGGCCATTCATGTTGAGTCAAATCCGTGTATAAAAATTCAGTGTATAACCAGGTTGGACCTGTACAGTACGGACGTAGGCCTGTTCCTCATCCCTGCACATGTGACTTGCAGATATTGCTAAAGAGGCCCTTCTGAAGGTCTCACAGTCCCAGGGAGCTCAACAATATGGGCTCATGCTTGGGCTGGTGTGGCACTGGCATGTGTTCCAAAGCACCAGGTTGTCCAGATCACCCTGTCCCAGGTTTAATATATTTATCTACAACATTTTCTTTGTGTCATGTGGCTTAACATAATTGTTTATTCATTTCATTTTGCAACTGCTCAGGAAAGTGTAAAAATTCATTCTCGTCCCTGTGAGGTCAGTCCAAGGATCCTAAACTTTGAGGCTGAACAGACTGTGATTTTCTCAGTCTACATCCAACACTTGTAACCACTAGACCAGTGTTTCTCAACGTTTGTCCTCCACTGTACCAATTCACATGATCCACCTATTGGAAGTACTGCTGAAAGCAACTGGTTAGGACATAATTCCCTGTTACTTCTGAGTTGGGAGGCCAGATGTGACATGACAAACACCAGTAAGGCTCAGGGTGGAGAGGAGGGCTTTTTCGAGCATGAAAAAACATACTCTGGAACTCTGCCCACCAAGCCAAGCCTCCTACTGCTGTTTGTCGTGTCATGTTACTGGTCTCACTGAGGGACAGCAAGGATCCTGTGCATACCAGTCACTACCACTAGTGGTATCTGTACCACTGGTTGAGAAACACTGCACTAGACCACACTGGCTGTAACGTAAAATAATTCTCAGGATGACTTTGAAGGACAATGGAACTTCATGAACTTGTTGCATGGGAGCAGGGTTGGCCTTGGAAGCTGCAGCGCCCAATGCAAGAACATTTTTGTAGGGCTCCCCCCCCCCAGGATCCCCCCTACTCACCAGGACTTCAGCAGCAACAAACTGAGGCCAAATGTGCTCCATGCAAAGCATGGCACCTGGAAGTAGGTGGCAGTGACATGATGTCACCGTCAACTTCCTCTGGGTGCCCGATTTTGGGCCAGTTGAACCCAGAGGCAGGCAGGAAGGCCACCGAGCAGCAGAAATCTGCTCACTGTTGTTGGCAACCTTCAGTCTCGGAAGACTATGGTATCGCGCTCTGGATGGTGGTTCTGACACAGCGTCTACTGTGGCTGAAAAGGCCGATTCGGGAGTGACAATCCCTTCCACACTGGGAGCAAGTGCAGTCTGTCCCTGGTCTGTCTCCCTGGCTATGGGCCTTCCTTCTTTGCCTCTTAGCCTCAGACTGTTGGCCAAGTGTCTCTTCAAACTGGGAAAGGCCATGCTGCACAGCCTGCCTCCAAGCGGGCTGCTCAGAGGCCAGGGTTTCCCACCTGTTGAGGTCCACTCTCCTAAGGCCTTCAAATCCCTCTTGCAGATGTCCTTGTATTGGAGCTGTGGTCTACCTGTAGGGTGCTTTCCTTGCACGAGTTCTCCATAGAGGAGATCCTTTGGGATCCGGCCATCATCCATTCTCACGACATGACCGAGCCAACGCAGGCGTCTCTGTTTCAGCAGTGCATACATGCTAGGGATTCCAGCTCATTCCAGGACTGTGTTGTTTGGAACTTTGTCTTGCCAGGTGATGCCGAGGATGCATCGGAGGCAGCACATGTGGAAAGCGTTCAGTTTCCTCTCCTGTTGTGAGCGAAGAGTCCATGACTTGCTGCAGTACAGAAGTGTACTCAGGACGCAAGCTCTGTAGACCTGGATTTTGGTATGTTCCGTCAGCTTCTTGTTGGACCAGACTCTCTTTGTGAGTCTGGAAAACGTGGTAGTGCTCTCTTTGTGAGTCTGGAAAAAGTGCTCACTATGCTCTCCTCATGATGCAGTGGCATGAAAGATTCCATGCCAGAGCATCAGCCACAGAGTTAGTTAGTGGCTGTGGGTAGTCCTCTTACTGCCCAGTGTGGAGGGGGGAGCAGCTGTGGGGCCGAATATGGTCCATTGGCCAGTCCTGCACAAGAACTGGAGCAATGGAATCTTGAAGCCAGCAATCTCAAAAAGTGTGAGCAACGTTCTTTAACTCATCCAGTTTACAGACGCATAGCTGAAGCCACTCCAGCTACATTTGGTAACCCAAAGAAGATAAAAGAGCCCAGAGAGAAATAAAACTCTTTAGAAGGGCCCCTGCCTTTATAAATGTTTAAGTTAACAGAGTATTTTACAAAGAGACAACCGTATAAAAATCATAAAGAAACAGATGGTTGAGAGAAACTGTTGGGTAAAGGAAAGGAACGCTACCTCATTCTTCTTTTTAAAAGTTTTGGAGAAGCACAATTAAATATTCCTAACGGGGTCATTGCACACAAACCATCTGGCATGAAAGAAACCCCTTCTATTTGTACGCCTAAAAGAGCTGTAATAATTGTATTTTTCTGGCAATCGAAACACATTCTACTGGTTGCACTTTCCAAATCATATCGGTAATTATGCAGTGTTGTTCAGTCTCCAATAAAGCAGCTTAATGGACACCTGTTTGGTGGCCCGGCATGACACTAATGTGGTAGAATGCATTTGTTTATGATGTATTATTTTATTATATTAACAATTTCTATAGCATGTATGGAACAGAATTTGCTAAGGCAGAGGGGGCGGGGTGGGGTGGATCAAACGCCGCGCCAAACCATGGTTGGGCATTCTGAGAATGAGCAGTCGAGTGCCTGAGCAACTCTCCATGTGCACCAATTCCTGGTTTCCCACTTCCTCTGAGGTGGCAAACTCTGGTTTGCACTTGCCCTGTGATGGAAATGCCTAAAATAAGCACGAGTACCAAACAGCATAATGAAGAGTGAATGCTTTGCAGTGATGCAAGCAGCCGTGAAAATTTCAAGTCTGACATGCAGCATGTGAGAATATTGGAGTGAGCAGCAGCTACAAGAGGAAGCTAGAACAAAGATTTCCAGCAGCGGTGAAGCTGGTTGGCTGAGCATACAAAGCAAGTCTATACATGGGGGCAAGGTAGCTTGTTAAGGAGGAAAATTTAAAAGATATGAGAGGGAAAAAGATATACATGCCCAACTCCTGAGTGGCTCAGAGGCTGTTCTCCCAGCAATTGTCAACGTTAATCTTCTCACAGCACATTGACCTCTTTGGTCTCTATGGTCTTCACCTCTTGTGATGTCACTTCCAGGAAACTCTTCTGGGTTCTGTGGCTGTGTTTTTAGGGCAACAGTCTGAAATAACCAATTATCTGTCCTTCTTCCTCCACTGGCTCCTTAAAGCAGTGATTTCCAACCTTTTTCATCTCATGGTACACTGGCAAGGCACTAAAATGGTCAAGGCACACCAGCGGTTTGTTGGCAATTGACAAGGCACACTGTGCTGCCAATGGGGGGCTCACATCCCCAGTGGCCCTGCTAATAAATGACCCTCTCCCAAATTCCTGCGGCACCCCTTGGGACCATTCATGGCACACCAGTGTGCCATGGCACAGTGGTTGAAAATGGTTGCCTTAGAGTCTGCGAGCCAATTCTAATCGATGCACGCTGGCCCACCGTCAGAGTGCACTGTCACAAATGTGCCGTAAGTCATGCTTGCAGCAGTCAGTGCTGGAGCAGGCTCAGTGCAAGCCCACACTGGGCTGGCACCAGTCAGAGACTGGTGGAATGCTGCCTGGAGCTCTGTGTGGGTGTCAGGCTTTGGAGTGGTAAGTCGGGGCGGGGAGGGTCGTGGGATCAGTGCTCAGCTCCGCCAGATTCAAAGCCCTGCGTAGGGCCTCTTGGCCCTCAAAGGCTGCCCTCGAAGCCTGTTTGGAAGCTGGTACAGAACATTGTCGCCATTGGATGCCTCTACACTGAATTTTGTATATGTTTTGAATTTGTGATGAACATAGTCTTGAATTCTAATTTAAAGATTTGATTTTTTTTTTACTGTTTTAGATAAATAACTCTCTACCTCACTGGTTAAAATTGCACTCCTTGCTATTCAAAATCTCCTCCTTTTACGGTTGTATCCAAAGGTTCACTTCTGCAAGCCTTAGGATACAACCCTTAGGCTGAGATCCTGTATTCACTTACCTGGAAGTAAATTCCATTGAACAAAGTAGGGCTTCTCTCTGAGGAAACATGTATGGGAATGCACTATTACAGCCTGATCTAGTGCAAATTCTTCTGTGCTGAGGCAGTAGGACCAGTACTGTGCTGCATCCCGTGGGGGGAATTTAGCAGGCAGGAGGTCTCTATGGGTAAGGGGATATTTGTCCCCTTGCCCTGGGGACTGCCGCAGCCTGCACAACAGCTGTTTGGAGCTGTGTGAGCTATTTGGCTGGTGCAAATCCACATGCACCCGTGTTGATGGATCAGGCCTAAGAAGACGGATAGGATGCAGCTCAAGCTATTGCTGCCCCTCCTGGGCCCAATCCATTGTTGCCCTTCCCCCACCCTGTTCCATCCTCCTCCCCCTAATCCAGTGGACATCTCCCACCGTGCCAGTGCACGTGCGAAGACCTCAGCCTTCCCGCTAGCACACCCAGCCTCCACATCATCACACAGTGCTTTATAGCCCAATCCATTCATTCCCTGCCCCATCTCCTCCCTGTCGCTCCCCTCCCTATTCTCTCTCCGCAGGACTTACCTGCTCCAGCAGGCATCCTGACAGCTCCCGCTATGCTCAAGAAGGCTCTGACATTCCTGCTAGTGTGCCTGGACCTTGCATGTTCGCAAAGCACTTTATGGTGCTTTCGTGATGTGACAGTATGTACCCGTGGAACACACATTCTGTTAGTGCAATGCTTAGAAAGGTTTGGCTTGTGAGCATTGTCAACTCTAAAACTAATCCTGAAGACTCATGTTTCTCAGCATGATGTAATTTTAGAGGCCCTGTTAAAATCTCTTACTTTTAATGGAGATTGATGCTGATCCCCAGGGACTCCGGTCCAACCCTGGAATGCTGGCAACCCTAAGTACATCACAAGTCCTCTTTCTCTGTTATTTGAAACATCAGTGCTCAACTGCATCAAACCTTTGTGCTGTTTCTCCCCTACCTTGCCCCACACCCTCACTTTGAATGCTGTGCCCTGATAGTCTCTAAAAAGTGGCTGTAACTGGTGGCTGAATCAGGCTCATTAGGAGTTTTTATGCATCCAAGTTATCAGAACAAAAGCAAACATTAGAGAAGGTTAGTCAGTAATTAAAACAGAACAAGCAATCATGAAAACAAGCACAGAGGTTGACGGCACTTGTACTATCTCAAAGGGCCACTTTCCCTTCCTAGCTAGGGCCTTTCAGTGAATAGCAAGAGCTTAATTTCCTGCCATCTCTCTCTTGCTTCCTCTCAAAGAAGAGTGGTCCAAGTGGAGACCCTTCTTCCTCCCCAGAAGCAGCTATTGACGAACAATTAACTGAGAAGCAGCGAAGAGGGAAAAGTCTTTGCTTTCAAGCCGAGGAGCACCAGAGTTGCTGGGGCACTCTCTTTGGGTCATGGTACTTCTGCTCTTGTAGCTCAGAAGTGTTATTTTTCAGTTTAACTTGGTTTCTAATTGGTTACCAGATGCGTCTTGTGAGACTGCTCCAGCTCAGGCCACCCCATTCATTGCACAGATGGCCCACTGATGAACCATTCCAGTTTTTCAATTAAAAGGGAAGGAGTTCTATGCATTTGATACAATAAATAAATATGTATTTAGTTAGTGACTTTTTACTGAAAGGCAAATGATGTCCCTTCCTAGAGCATTGGCGACTGGGAGGAGCAGAGGGTGGCAAATCATTGGAAAGGGTAGACAGTATTTGGCATGCCTCCTCAGGCATCAGGGTCTGCCCCTGTCCAATGATCTGACTTCTGCAGCTTCATATATTCAAGGTGAGATTTGCTTTCTTTGGTTTCTTCTCAATGCATTCTTTTACTCATTTTGCATGTTGTGATCACTTATATAAACGGATGTAAAACTCAAACTGTAAAATTAAATGTGTAGAAAGATATAGAGGTGTGTGTTGCTTAATGACCTTCCAGGTAACAACAGATCACATATACGACGAGTGATCAAAGCACAACAAAGAGGCTCTTAATGGGTTTCCAGTGGCCTACACAGCAAGTGATTGTTTATACAACAAAGAAGAGGCTCTTAATGAGGCGACCCATCTCCAGTAGCCTGCGCAGTGAGGGTCTAGCAGGGAGTGTTTGTTTACACAACAAAGGCATTATGGGGCTGAATGTTCACAAAACAACTTAGGGCGCAATCCTAACTGCGTCTTGGGTTGACTTGTGCCAGTGCAGGAGGGTTGCAACTGTGCCGTAAAGCACATTTGTGCTTCCTCAAGAGTCAACTGGGATGGCGCAGGGACGCATGCTGGAATCCAGCCTCCATGCTGACTTGGGCAGGGAGGGTTGTGTCAGTCAAACTCAGCTGAGGCAAGGGTCTTTGGAGGGCAGAGAGGAGGCGTTCTGGGATCAGGGGAGGGCGGTCCCTGGGCAGGCGGAGAGTGGGAGGAGGGGCTGGGACTTGGCTGTTATGCCAGATCCCAACCCCATTCCTCAAGCAGCATGGAGTGGCTTCAAGCTGCTCTGCTCTCCTCAGACTTATTGAGGCCATGGCGGCTTGCCTGAGATAAGGGGAAGAGTTTCCTCTTGCCTCCAGCTGAGCCACTTCAGGCCCCAGTCTTGCACTGGATACAACACAGGCCTCCTGGCCTGTCTGTTCCAGCACAAGATAGGATTGTGCTGCCAATTGCATAACGACAGGGATCAGAGAACGTATCTCCATCAGTAAGTGACTCACACCTGTACTGCTATATGGAATGAATGGAGACTTACAGCCCAGTGCAGCACATGAAGCTGTGCTCTGTTGGAGAGCCAGTGAGAAGGCCACAGTGGCCCTGCATGCAGTGACAGTTCTGTGCCTGCCCCGTACCTTCCAGGCCCATTATCTTCCATTTTCTTCATTAATAATCAGGCATGTTTCTTCCTTTCATAGATGCTATAAGAGCAAAGTAACAGGCAGGCAGGCAGGCAGGCAGGCAGTCTGCACACTAGCAAGTAAAGTCAGAACATTAACAAGAAGTGGGACAATTGCTGCGGAATTCAGTGAATTGTCACATCTCTTTGCCCTGCAGAGGATTCATTTTTCATAAAAACAAGGGGAGTTCCCCCAGCATTCTCTTGGGAGTCCCTATAAGTGTGCCACGGTGCCCCAGGGCATTGCAGCACAAATTAGGAAACTTCCAATGTGTAGTTTGGCTCTACAACTAGGTTATATTCTCAGGAGCCATAGCTCAAGCTTTGCAGATAGGTGGTCTCAGTTCAATCCCTTGCATCTCCAGGTAGAACAGCAAAGACTTCAGTTTGAGATCCTGGAGAACTATTCCCATCAATTTACCAAGATTTCAAGAGGGCAGTTGGCAAGGTGACCTCTGGTGGACCCCCTGCTGCCTGCTATGTTATTCCCTCCATAATTCCCCATGTAGCATCATAACACTATGAGAGGCATTGTGATGGGTAAAAGATGGGAAACCCACACTGCCCCCGTTGTAAAGGAATTGTGTCCGCCCAGGTGGTGGTCACCGATGGTTGGCTGCATCTCATCCTCCACAAGGGGTCCGGACAGGTGACAGCAGTGCTCCTGCTGGCTCAATGGACCTTCAGCAGCTACCCAACAATGCCTTGTGAATTGAGACAACATTGAGTTAGATAGCCCAACAGTCTGACTCAATGCTTGCCTCTTTCTGAGGGTTCTCCTTTGGCTTCGAATGTTGCTGCATGCCTGTACCTTATTGTACTGCCCTGAAGAACTGGAGTATTTAGCCACTGCCTCTCCTTCCGAAACATCACAGCTGGAAACAAAAGAGGATTTTAGTCCTAAATGAGTAGCAGCAAGAAACGATGGAGGAAACTAACTGAAACAAAGGAGAGATTTTTAAAAGTCTGCTTGTTTTTATTTACTTATATTTAAAGGCAAAAAATATTTCTCTGTCATTATGCAGTCATGTTTGTGTTTGTCACTTTTCAACATTCTGGTGTACGTTAACTGTACATTTTAACTGTATTGTCTTGAACTATAATATTTTACCTTGCTTTTAGAAGAAAGAAACTTCCAGTGCAATCCTGATGTCCTCCTCCGCTGGAACAGTGACTACTGCCCCAGTCTAGAGTGTTGCAAACATGCCATAAAGAACATTTGCAACTGCTCAAGTAGTGCCAGGGGGAAGGCCTGCGTATCCCACTGCTGTATCCAAAGGAAAGGTTGCTGGCAGAGGTGAGTACTTTGTCAAGCGGTGTAGGGGTGAGAAGCAGGCAGCAGGAAGGTGGAATGGAGTCGAGGAGCGGTGTAACTGATCTCCTCATTGGGCCAGCTGGAGCATTACATGGGATAAGGAGAAAATATCCCCTTATTGCTCCTGCAAAATATCCCCTTACCCTGAGGAAACTTCCAGCCTGTTCCTAATCTGCACTGAATATGGCCTAGGCCACCCGGCTGTGACAGCACAGATTAGGACTGGGCTGCTTGTTTACTAAACTTTCTTTTAAAAAAATTAAGAAGCTGACTCGGCATGCAAAGTCGGACCATTGGGCCAACTAGCTCAACATTGTCTACTGGCAGCTGGCTCTGTAGGTCATGTTATTTCACATCATTCTAAATGACAGTGACAGTGTCACTAAGGAACTGACATAAAAGAACTTTGAACACACAGCTACAAAGCAAACTAGTCAACCTGAATACTTACCGCATGTGTACCGAATCTGGTTTTGCATTCTGAGCTGGAGAAAAATGTCTTGGGATAATGATGCTTGATTTGTAATGAACCTAAGAATTACAAGTTGTACAAATTCATCTTCAAAACCAGATAATTATGAAGCTGTGACCAACATACCACTCAAATATCATGTTTACCAATAGAACTGGGGTGTGACGTTCAAATGAAACTAAATCTAGCCATTTTTTTTTTAAAAAATTGAAAATGAGAGGAACAGCCATTACTGTTTGTCCCAGTAATCCTGGGTGTGGCACCCAATATATAGTGAGACTAATCTAATCCATTTTAAGATTTTTATAAACTGCAGACTTTGGGGCTCTTAAACCACATCCTGTTTGTTTGCATTTTGCTTTGCTTAACATCCAACCTGATGAAGTTACACTAAACCACTGGTAAGTTTAGTGGTTATAACTGTGGATCAGTTTTTGTTGGTCCTAATAAAGGTATAACCTGTGCATTTAGCATTTTTTTTCCCTTGGTTGTTTTATTTTTTTTAAACTGCAAGAGGTTTGATGGTTTCTTATGCTAGCAAACCAAACAGATGATTTAGTAACCGAACAGTAGATGGCGCTTAGCTTCCACATTTCTCATGATAGCAGAAACAAAGTTTTTAAATAAATGCGTTTATCTTAATGGGTCCGTAATTAATGAAATTGATAAAACTGTATGGAAAGTCAGAGACAGTACTACCAAGAAATTTCATTTGGCTGAAGGAGTGCAAGGCAAAGAGTTTTACTCTATAACAAAAGTGTGTCTCTTAAAAGCAAGCAATAGCCTAGAAAAGAAGAGGGCAGGAAAGAAAAATGAGGTCTAGGCATTCAAAATATTAGCGATGGTCCAATCTGAAGGGCCTTTTACAACAGTGCATCTCCCAATATGTTTTTGCAAAAGACCCAGTGAAAGTGTGAACATTGCGTTGCTGCTGGGCCAGTCGCGGGTGCTACCCTAAAGCTGCACTGATGCTGGTAAATCAGCGGCAAGGGTGTGTGTGAGGAGGGTGGGAAGGTCCAGGGGAGGGAGGGGTTCAAGGGAGTGAGGAATGGATCCATCTGTGACTTACGCCAGGATCCTATACCCCTTTCCCAGATTATCCCACCCCCTTTCCTCTACTTGGACTCACATGAGTTCCACAGCTGGCAGGTGTCTGAGGAGACCCATAGGCAGCCAGAAGGCCTGTGCAGAGGTTAGTAAAAACATTTTTTACTGACCTCTCACTGGCTTTCTGTTTACCCCCTCCCCATAGCATGCAGCACAGCCCTCTTTCAAAGGAATAATAAGCCACAATGAACACAATCGGACTTCCTCCCAAGTAGACACACATAGTATTGTGCTGTAAGTTGCCCAAGACCAATCTAGTAAGTTTGTTGCAAAGGCAGGGTTTGATCCAGGAATTCTTCAATTGCCAACTACAGGTTCAGCTACGCTTGCAGCAGAATGAGTCATAGAATGGACTACACCACTTCAGACAGCTGGAATTATTGAGTACTCCCCTGCAGGGCCTAGGAGAGGGGGATAAAGAGGGTAATTTGCACCCAGGCCCAGGTTCAGAAAGGGGGCCCAGGAGACAAAGGAGGGTCCCAGAAACTTCCTGGGATCTCACATTTTCTGATCTTATCCAGACTCACTGCCCACACAGGATGCTGGAGGCACTACTGTGCAGTGGTGTCACTAGGATTCATGTCACCCGGTGCAGGAGGCCTGCGCGTCATCCCATGCAGTGGGTGGGGCAACGCCCCAGGTGGTGGGCGTGGTGATGTACCATCGCCCCGCCCCCACTGGTTTTTTTGGCTGTACCTTTTGTCAGAACACAGATATTTCAATGTGGTTTGTTTCATTGCATTCTACATGCAATTATGCATTGATTGATATATAACATGATGGGATTATTTCTCCAAACTCTGATTTTCGTGATTTTGAAAACTTGTAGAGTCACACACACACACACACACCTGTGTCAACTTACTAACACCTTATTGCAGTAGTTCTCAAACTTTTAGCACTGGGAGCCACTTTTTAGAATGACAATATGTCCAGGACCCATTGGAAGTGATGTCATGGCCAGAAGTGACATCATCAAGCAAATTAAAATAAATAATTATAAATGATTAAATTAAAATAAAAGAAATAATTAAATAAGGGGGAGCCAGTCCTGTTCCACCAAGTGAATCTACTCTGAAGTAAGTCCTATTGTGGTCAATGGGGCTTACCCTCAGGAAAGTGTGGGTAGGATTGCAGCCTGTGAGCCCAATCTTATGCATGTCTACTCAGAAGTAAGTCCCATAGTGGTCAATGGAGCATACTCTGTAGCCTGCCTGCAATAACCCCCCCCCCAAAAGAATCAGTGAGATCTTCAGCCCTCCCCAGTGCCCAGTTTAAAGTTCTATTTCAAGCATATCAAGATAAAGATCCACCTGGTTTTGTAAGTGCAAAATAGAAAACTTTCCCCTTACCAGTTGAAGCCTCTTTTCTTTGTCCTTTTTTGGGGGGAGGCTGCCTTCTGGAGCATTTGTTGCGCTCTAGTTCCATCGGATTGGGACCCTTCTGGTGTCCTCACATTCCACTTTCCCTGGCCTGATCACAGCCAAGGCACATCTGCCTACTTGTGAGTAAACACGACAGTGAGGCTGCTTCACTTTCTATAGGGCTCAATAGACTGCAGCTGGGAGGGAGGGACCTCCTTTTCCCTTTTGTGTTTTTGGGGACTGCATTCATTGGATCAGAACCAGTCTGACGTTCTTGGAGTCCTCTTAGCCTGCTCTTTCTGACGAACTATGGCAAGTATGCCTACTCATGAGTAAACGCGCGTTTTGGCTCACTTTCACTTTCCATAGGGCTCCATGCATTTTTTATTTCTGGTTTTTTGGCCATAACTTTTGAAGGAAAGGAGTGATTTCAATTCTGTCTTTTGCATTGCACTCTGCTGGACATTCTGCATCCAACGGTGTATGGCATGAAGGGGTAGCTCCTAAAGCCGCGATGTTAGCGCGTCCTTCCCAGGGCGCATCACCCCGTGCGTCACCCGGTGTGGCCCGCACCCCCCGCACTCCCCTAGCGACGCCAGTGCTACTGTGGGCACATGGCTGCGACTACTGCCACAGGCCATACAAACCTGGCCCAGGAATGCATAAGTTCCTTAACTGTGTCACATCTGGGAGAAAACTAATCTGCCACGGTAGCTCTTTAGCTTGTGGTTTTGCTTACCACGAAGGAGTGTACAGGAGCTCAGCGACACAGCTGTGGGACTGCAGCTGCTGCAGAAGTCAGGACACTTTCCATTCTTGTGTGAGCCTAAATACGATGATACTAATCTCCTGCAATGATTTTCTATATTTTAAAGATTTTAGAGAGACTTAGGAGTGTGTTTGGTTTTCCGTATTACTGTATCTAGCTGTGTAGACCTGAGCTCTGCATTGGGAAAACTGGTAGACCTGGGCTCCAAAGATTATTCTGGCTGTTGCCACTTTCCCCCTACCTATTTTGCCTCAATTCTGCCCACCCCATTGCCAAACCCCCCCACTCTGTTTCACCCCGTCCCTCTTTAGGAAGGAACTCAAAAGAAACATTGTGACTCTTGATAAAATACCAAACCCAACTACATGAAAGTAGAAAAACAGCACGGAAGGGAGCAAGCTAGGTCATGACCTTTCTCCTTCATGTGCCATTTAAATTTTTTTTCATTTTCAGGATACAGTATATTTTTGCAGGGAACTATAAGCAGGCACCCCACCCACCAAAAGAGATCCAGCCCACTCTACCATCTCAGAATTCTATCTGCTCATTGTGCAATATTCCTAGACTGTGCCTCTGTTTCTTCTTTTTCTAACTACAGCAAGGAAAAGTACAAGTAAAAAAGAATTTCTCCCCTCCCCAGGATGGCAATATTCAAGGTGGCCATTTTGGACACCAACTACCCTTGTGATGCATGGGCATCCTCTGTAGTAAAGATGGCATTGCCTAGTGGGAAAGCTTCACAGTTCTGGGTCATATTCTTGGGAACATGGCCGGAGCCTTACATGTTAGGAGCAGTGCCTCTCAGTGGTGTCCTTGATGCTGTGGAACTCCCTTCCATGGGAGACCTAGTTAGCCCCCACCCTGCTCACTTTCTGACCTCTGAACTACCCCTTCCATCAAGCATCTGAGTTGGGGGGAGGGCTTTTGATTGATGCAGTACTTCAGATTGACTTACTCAATGTTGTTTTGGTGTAATCAGAGGTGTCGCCAGAGGGGGGGCGGTGCACTAAGTTTTGCAGAGAGCCTCCCACATGGCTCCAAAGGGGAGGGGAGGGGAGGAGCTGCTTGCATGCTGCGGTGAGGCTAAACAGAGGCGAATGGGGTCCATTTCAGGGGCTGGATCCAGTTGTCAATTTATAGTCTATAGCACAGTTCTATGGGACCCTAACTTACTTCACCACATGCATTAGTGCTGTGACAAGGGAGGTCTATGCTCAAGGCCCTCCTATTGCAACATAATGTGGGCCCACACTATGCAAATGATATTTACAACCATAATTTGTTTCCTCTACAAGTGATACTCCTTTTGGGAGCTGGGCCACAGCTGCTGTTGCCTGGCCTACCACCTACTTCTCCGGATGGTTAAGTAGCCAGGCGTTGAACTGAGCAGCTGTCAGGAGTCCTTTAGTGGCTTTCTGAATGCCTCTTGAGTGGCCTTCATGCCGGATCAAGCTCCAGATCTCTGCACCTCTTTAAATGCAAATGTTATTTGCCTCTAGAGAAAGACAGAGGCAAACGGAGAAGTGGCAAATGAGAGATCCACTTTGCAGAGGCCAGTTGAGAAATGGATTTTTACCCTCATTTTAAGACAGCCAAAGGAATAGGAAACTGTTTTGCCAGAACAGAGTGACACTCCTTACTAATGCAGGTTTTTCTCCATATATCAAGAGCACCAACTTCCATCCTAAATCGGGTAACCCTGGAGCTCTCAGTGGTCAGCCTCAAAATAAAGTAGGCGCCATTGCTATCAATAGTGGTTGCACAGTTATGAAACTTAGGGCGCAATCCTACCCTGTGCTGGAACAGGCAAGCCAAGAGGCTTGCGCTGTATCCAGCGCAGGATAGGGGCCCAAAGTGGCTCAGCTAGAGGCAAGGGGAAACTTTTCCCCTTACCCCTGGGTAAGGCGCCTTTGCCCCAATGGGTCTCCTTGGACTTCCACCACCTCCTGAAGTGGTGCAAGTCCAAGGAGAGCGGAGTGGCTTCAAGCCTCCACAGGACAGCACTCTCCCGGCTTCCTCCCGAGGAGGTGCAAATGTGCCTTAAGGGACTTGTGGCTGGTGCAAGGGCCCATGGGCACTTCAGGGTTGCGCCCTTAGGCACAGTTAAGGTGGCTAGATGGAATGTCCATGGACAGTACACCACTGAATGCCATATGCTAAGGAACATCTTCAAGGAAGGCCTATTACCATCATGCCTTGCTTATGCAAGTTCTGAAGGCACCTGACTGGCCTCTGTGAGAACCTGGATGCTGGACCAGGTGGACCTTTAGGCTTTTATGTTTCTTTCACATGCTACACAGAGCCTTTTCAGTTGTAGTGTCCTGCGTGCAGAGTGCCCTCTTTGGGGAGGTTTGTCCAGTATTTATATCCTTTCAACACCAGGTGAACACCTTTTTATTTCTAGCATGTCGTCTCACTCAGGGTTCTCAAACTTGTGCATTGCAGCCCACCAGCCTGGGAATCCCTGTTTCTGCCCCCTAAAGGGGAGGCGAGGGGTAAAGGCAGCGACACAATCCCCAGCATCGCACTGCTGCCAGGGACAAGAGGGGGGTTTACACTTACCTAAAGCCAGCACCGGCCTCTGGAGGGGTGCAGGGAACCCCACAGACCTCCCTGCAGGGCTCTAAATGTCTCAAAATAAAAACTGGAACCCACTTCTGGTTTCGTAATAAAAAATCTGTAGGTAAGTGTGTCTCTCTCTTCTCCCGTAGCTGGCAGCTGCACAAACCTGGGGATCATGTCTGGTCAGGGCAGGAGGGCAGGAAGTCTGGTCTGGTGGGCAGGAGGTCTGGTCTGGGCAGGAGGTCTGGTCTAGAGGGTAGAGCCTCAGTTAGCCCAAAGATAACATCAGAAGGTCGCCAGTTCAAGGCCACTGGCAGCTCCGTGAATGGCGAGACCTTGAAGCAGCTGACAAGCCAAGCTGAGTTATTCCACCTGCTCTTTGGTGTGAGCAAAGAAGTGTCTTTGGCTGCCCTTCATGTGAGAGATGAAGGAGCTGCTTGTCAGCCTGCTTGGGAGGGAACTGGGGGCCAGAAGTGATACCAGACCAGAAAGATCCATCTGAAATGTTGTGTGGTTCTTGAAAGATAGAAACTTTCTGTGATTGTAAAAATCCCCTCGGGGATTGAGAAAGAGCCTGCCTATGTAAAGTCAGAGTAGTCAAAGTAGTAATCCGATGACTAGAAAGGCGGTAAATAAATACCCAGTTATTATATTATTACGTCACTGCTTTCACACACCCCCCATCATCTTATCTCAATTCTCAAACTCCTTGAGACTTTGAAAACGCTGAATTTGAGTGTAATGGTTTTACTGGTGCTGATTTTTAAATCACTCTATCTGTGTACTGATCTGCTACTGCCATGCTCTGATCTTACCATGCTCCTTACACACTGTCATGAGACCTGGAAGTGTGGAACATCTAGTTTCACTATTGGAAGTTTCACAGCAGCAAGGAGCTCAGTAAAGAGGGGAATATCTGCTTCTTGCTCAAGTGAGCGGGAAGGAAATTATTGTGGCTTGCATTGGTGGCAGACTGGAGGAAGGTGGTGAGAGTAGATTTGTGGTGAAAGGCACCCTGAAGCAGGCAGCCTCATGGATGGGCTGGCAGTGGGAGTGCAGGATGATGATTCTGTCACAAATTCCCAATTTTGAATTCTAGGGGGGAAATTGTGAACTTTTCCCATCAGCCAGCAAAGGGGACACCAAGTTAATTCAAGACTTTTTGTAAACAGCTCTGCAGAGTGGGGAGCTATATTGATTCATCTCTTCTAATTAAAGGACTGCATTTTAACGGTTGAAACTGCTTTTATTAAAATAATAAAAATGTAATAATTAATATAAATTAAAATAATGAAAATGTAATTAATTTAATTTAAAAGTAATTTAATTTACAAGTGTAATAATAATATAAACTTCATTGTTTAACAAAAAAACAAACCCAGAGAGTTTCTTTTTTTTTTTAATTGAATAAAGATATGGGTACAGGAACCAAATATACATGGGTTAAAGGTAATACAAAGGGGAAAAACATTGGGAATTCACAGAACTGTAGTTATTACCATTTTAAATCTTTCTACTACTTTCCTCCATTCTATAATGTCAATACCAATTTAACAAAACTTACAATCTAATCTAGTCTATAGTTGTCATGAACACTAACATATTTACTTTCGTCTATTTTGATTTTACTCGAATGACTTATAATTGTTTATCTATTGATCTGTAAAACGGATTCCATAATTGCTGTATTATTTCTATCTTACCATCCTTCAATCTTTCAGTTAAGACATCCATTTCAATAATTTCATATAATTTCTTAATCCACATTTCTATAATGGGAATTTCTGAGCGTTTCCACATCTGAGCATAGATTAATCTTGCTGTAATAATTGTATAAACCCCTGGGGGCTGGGGGCTGGGGGCTAAGAATAGGCCCTCAGTTTGGCTGTACTTGTCGTAAGAGGCGACTAAACAGCCACCGGGTAGATGGGACTCGTCAGCCTAGGAAGGCAGCTCATCTAAGAGAAGGAAACTCTGACCTCAAACCTCCACTGCCTTGTGGCTACATCCAGTTCTGGAAAAGGCTTCAGGAGTCAACCTCGAGGCAAAATCAGGAGCCAGAGTCCCTTAGGCAGTTCATGGCTGAACACAGTCACGTTCTGGCAACTCCTGCGACGCCGCTGGAACCAACCGTATTGGCTTCTGCCTTTCCATTGGACCATTCCAGCGACGTGGAGAGGGGGGATTTGCTGCATGGGTAACAGCCTATCATCCATACCTTCTTTACCCAGGCTTCGCGCACTGGAGAGGACACTCCAACTTCGCCATACGGCGTCGGCACAACACGGGAAGCAGCAGTTTACCGGTTATAAGTCTTTGCTCGATTGGCGTAGAGCATGACGCCAGGGGCTGCTTCCGACGGTGGGAGAGATCATTGCATCTCATTGGGCAGCTACCGCCCGCCTTAAGCTGGGCAGTCCCCAGCCAGTAAGGTGTTGCCTCGCCACGGTCCGTTAACCTCATGGGGTGCGTGGGGTTTAGGGTGAAAACCGACAAGCGGATCGACAACTCTGCACCATGCAACAGAAAACAGAAAACTACTGCCCTAAAGCTGGGCACCTGGAACGTTAGGACAATGACACCTGGCTTCTCTGATGACCTGCAAGAAATAGACGACGCACGCAAAACAGCTGTCATCGACATGGAGCTGAGCAGACTGCAGATGGACATCGTCGCCCTTCAAGAGACTAGGCTGCCAGATTCCGGATCTGTCAAGGAGAGAAATTTCTCATTTTTCTGGCAGGGAAAACCACCAAACGAAACCAGGGAACATGGCGTTGGCTTTGCGGTCAGAAATACCCTGCTGAAATCCATCATCCCACCTACTGTGGGAAGTGAAAGAATTTTGTCCCTGCAGCTCCAGTCATCAGCAGGACCTATCACTCTCATCAGTGCTTATGCACCGACTCTGTCGTCTCCAGCAGAAGCCAAAGACAAATTCTATGATGACCTGGCCACCACTGTCAAGAAAATCCCTGTAAAAGAGCCATTGTTCATCCTCGGCGATTTCAATGCTAGAGTTGGTGCTGATAACAGTTCATGGCCCACTTGCTTAGGTCAGTTTGGCACTGGGAGGATGAACGAAAATGGCCAACGCCTGCTAGAGTTTTGCTGTCATCACGGTCTCTGTGTCAGCAACACATTCTTCAACACAAAGCCCCAACATAGAGTCTCTTGGAGACATCCAAGATCAAAGCACTGGCACCAGCTCGACCTGATCCTCACCAGACGCTCCAGCCTTCCCAGCATCAAGATCACACGCAGTTATCATGGTGCTGCCTGCGACACTGACCACTCCCTGGTGTGCAGCAGAGTGAAACTGCAAACAAAGCGACTGTATCACACGAAAAAGGAAGGAAGACCTCGCATTGATACCAGCAAGACCCGGGATCAGAGAAAAGTGGAGGAATTTGCACAAGCGCTTGAGGAATCTCTTCCAGGCCCGGCCGACGCAAACGCATCCAACAGATGGGAACATTTCAAGAATACCGTTTACAACACCGCCTTGTCCATATTCGGCAAGAAGACCAACAAGGCGGCAGACTGGTTTGAAGCCCACTCTGAGGAGTTGACACCAGTCATTGAGGAAAAGAGGAGAGCTCAAGCAGCATACAAGGCCTGTCCCAGTGAGCGCAACCTGCAGGTCCTCCGAACTGCTCGCGGCAGGGTCCAGCAGACTGCCAGGAGATGTGCTAACGACTACTGGCTCCAGCTCTGTTCCGAGATACAGATAGCAGCTGACACGGGCAACATCAAGGGGATGTATGATGGTATCAAGCAGGCCCTAGGTCCAACACAGAAGAAAATTGCCCCTCTGAAGTCTGCCACAGGCGAGGTCATCCAGGATCGGGCGCAGCAGATGGAACGCTGGGTGCAGCACTACTCTGAGCTATATTCCAGAGAAAATGTAGTCACCAAAGAAGCACTGAACAACATTGAGTGCCTGCCTGTGCTGGAAGAGCTTGACAGTGAACCAACCCTAGAAGAACTTCACGTGGCCCTGGACTCCCTTGCCTTTGGCAAGGCACCTGGAAAAGACAGCATCCCTGCTGAAGTCCTAAAATGCTGCAAAGAGATCATAGTCACTGAGCTGCATGAAATCCTCTGTCTCTGCTGGAGAGAAGGTGGAGTACCTCAAGACATGAGGGATGCAAACATCATCACGCTGTACAAGAACAAAGGTGACAGGGGTGACTGCAACAACTACCGCGGCATCTCTCTCCTTAGCGTCGTAGGAAAGCTGTTTGCCCGAGTTGTACTAAAGAGGCTCCAGGTACTTGCAGAGAGCGTCTATCCAGAATCGCAGTGTGGATTCCGAGCCAACAGGTCCACCACTGATATGGTATTCTCCCTTAGACAACTGCAGGAGAAATGCAGGGAACAACGACAGCCACTCTTTATAGCCTTCATAGATCTCACAAAGGCTTTCGACCTGGTCAGCAGAGACGGCCTCTTCAAGATTCTCCCCAAGATTGGATGTCCACCCAGGCTCCTCAGCATCATCAGATCTTTCCACAAGGACATGAAGGGCACTGTTGTCTTCGATGGCTCCACATCAGACCCTTTTGACATCCGAAGCGGAGTGAAGCAGGGCTGTGTTCTTGCACCAACCTTGTTTGGGATTTTCTTCGCTGTCCTGCTGAAGCAGGCCTTTGGAACTGCAACAGAAGGCATCTATCTCCGGACCAGATCGGACGGAAAGCTCTTCAACCTCTCCAGACTGAGAGCAAAATCCAAAGTCCAGCTGAAATGTCTGCGTGACTTCCTCTTTGCCGACGATGCAGCTGTCACTACCCACTCTGCCAAAGATCTCCAGCAGCTCATGGATCGTTTTAGCAAGGCCTGCCAAGATTTTGGACTGACAATCAGCCTGAAGAAAACACAGGTCATGGTTCAGGATGTGGACTCACCTCCCTGCATTACAATCTCTGAGCATGAACTGGAGGTTGTCCATGACTTTGTGTACCTTGGCTCAACGATCTCCGACACACATTCTCTCGATACCGAGCTAAACAAGCGCATCGGTAAAGCAGCTACCACGTTTTCCAGACTCACAAAGAGAGTCTGGTCCAACAAGAAGCTGACGGAACATACCAAGATCCAGGTCTACAGAGCTTGCGTCCTGAGTACACTTCTGTACTGCAGCGAGTCATGGACTCTTCGCTCACAACAGGAGAGGAAACTGAGCGCTTTCCACATGCGCTGCCTCCGACGCATCCTCGGCATCACCTGGCAGGACAAAGTTCCAAACAACACAGTCCTGGAACGTGCTGGAATCCCTAGCATGTATTCACTGCTGAAACAGAGACGCCTGCGTTGGCTTGGTCATGTCGTGAGAATGGATGATGGCCGGATCCCAAAGGATCTCCTCTATGGAGAACTCGTGCAAGGAAAGCGCCCTACAGGTAGACCACAGCTGCGATACAAGGACATCTGCAAGAGGGATCTGAAGGCCTTAGGGATGGACCTCAACAAGTGGGAAACCCTGGCCTCTGAGCGGCCCGCTTGGAGGCAGGCTGTGCAGCATGGCCTTTCCCAGTTTGAAGAGACACTTTGCCAACAGTCTGAGGCTAAGAGGCAAAGAAGGAAGGCCCATAGCCAGGGAGACAGACCAGGGACAGACTGCACTTGCTCCCGGTGTGGAAG
This sequence comes from Tiliqua scincoides, assembly GCF_035046505.1. Lineage (NCBI taxonomy): Eukaryota > Metazoa > Chordata > Lepidosauria > Squamata > Scincidae > Tiliqua > Tiliqua scincoides. The sequence goes on along the minus strand of NC_089827.1, from coordinate 36,693,209 downwards.
GGATTGTCACTCCCGGATTGGCCTTTTCAGCCACACTAGACGCTGTGTCAGAACCACCTTTCAGAGCGCGATACCATAGTCTTTCGAGACTGAAGGTTGCCAATACTAATAATTGTATACAACAGAATATGTCTTGTATCATTGTTACAGCTTTCCGGAAAAATATTTAATAGGAATATCTTTAGTTCAAAGGGTATAACACATTTAAACATACTTTGAATATTCATATGTACTTTTCTCCATAATTCTTTTGCCTTAGAACAGAGCCACCATATATGGTAAAAAGATCCCTTCGCCTCCTTACACTTCCAGCATCTGTTACATGTACCAGGATACATTTTTGCAAGCCTGTCTGGAGATAGGTACCATCTATCAAAGATTTTATAGATATTCTCTTTCATCATTGTTGCTTTGATTATCTTCATATTTCTTCTGCAGATCTGTTCCCAATTGTTCATTGTTATATTATGTCCAATATTCTTTACCCACAGGATCATCACCTCTTTTACCGACTCATCTTCCATTTTCATGCTTAACAAATATTGGTACATCTTCTTAATATAGTGTTCCTCATTTGATAAGAATATTTTATCAAATTCTGACTCCACTGGGTAGATTCCTTCTTTTTTATCTTCCAGCCATCTTGTTTTAACTTGTAATTCTGTCAGCCAATCCAATTTAATCCCTTTCTCCAATAACTCTTCTTTTGAATAAAGATCTGCTTTATCATCTAATAAGTCGTCATATCTCTTATTTTGTGATTCCCGTATCCACATTGGCTTTGTATTGATTTCTAGTGGTTTGATCCATCTTGGAAATTTCCCTTAAACTTTATATCTTATTTGTTCCCAAGCAAATAACAGTGCCCTTCTTATCAAATGTTGTTTAATATAACTGTGGTATTTAGCTTTATCATAAATCATAAAGGCATGGGGACTAAACTGCAAATCATGTAATTCTAGTTTTTTTCCAATTCTGCCCAGTCTTTTATCCAGTTCATTGCTGCTGCATAATAATAAATTTTCCAATTAGGCATTCCAAGGCCAGCTCACTCTTTAGCATCTTGCAATAGTTTCATCTTCACTCTTGCTTTATTTCCTTGCCAAATAAAGTTGGCCATAACTCTATTCAATTATTGGAAAAATGATTTCTTTAATATCACTGGAATTGTGGGGAATAAAAATAGTATTTTTGGTAACACGTTTGTTTGTATTGTTGCTATTCTCCCCAACAACGATAAGTTCAATCTATTCCATCTGTTTAAGTCATTCTTAATCTCCATCATTAACTTTAAATAGTTATTTTCCATCAATGCACTGGGTTTATCTGTTAAGATAATACCCAGATATTTAACTTAATTTGCAATATTAATACCAAATTCTTGTATTTGCTGTTTCTCTTGTTTTCTAATGTTTTTCACTAGTAGTTTCGTTTTATCATAATTTATTTTCAATCCTGCCATTTCTTCATATTCTGTCAAGTTATCTATCAAATATTTTAAGGACGGCTTTGGATGCTCAAGAATGAAAGTAAGATCATCTGCATATGCCTGGATCTTAAATTCTTCTTTTTGAACCTTCACTCCAACAATTCTTTCATCTCTTCATCTTACTATATTGTTCAATACTTCCAAAGTTAAAATAAATAATAACGGAGATAAAATACATCCTTGTCTTGTTCCCTGTTGAATTTCTATCTTTCTTGTTATATTACCATTTATCTTTATTCTCGCTGTCTGTTTTGTTTATTATCTTTATTAACTTTGGTCCAAAATTCATCTGATACATTTGTTTTATCATAAAATTCCAATTTACTCTGTCAAATGCTTTATGTGCATCTACAAAGATTAATCCTAATTTCTTCTCTGGGTGTGCCTCAAAATATTCTATTATATTAATAATAACTCTCACGTTATTTTTTATGTGTCGTTTTGGTAAGAAGCCTGTATGATCTTGATGTATTATTTGTAGCAGGACTCTCTTTAATCTTCTGGCTAATATTGATGCAAAGATCTTATAATCCGTATTTAAAAGAGAAATTGGTCTATAATTTCTAATTTCTTTCTTTTCTGTGTCTTGTTTGTGTATTAGCATAATTAATGCTTCTTTCCATGAGTCCGGTATATTTCCAGTTTCCCAGATATCATTAACCAAATTCTTAAATGGTAATTGTATAGTCTCTTCAAATATCTTATACTAAGCAGCCAGAATTGCGCCTGGTCCAGGAGATTTCTGATTTTTCTGTCTTTTAATTGCTTCTGTTAATTCTTGCATGGAAATTTTTTGATCCAGAATTTGTTTCTGTTCTGATGTCAGTTTTAGCATATTATTTTTAAATAGATAATCCTTTTGCAAGTTAGGATCTATATTATTCTTCTTATATAATTGCTGATAGAACTTTTCTAGTATAAGTTTAACTTCTAAAGATTTATGTTTCTCAATTCCATTTTCATCTATCAAGCTGCTTATAAAGTTCCTCTGTCATTCTTTTTTCAGTCTATGTGCTAGCCATCTTCCAGGTTTATTTGCATTTTTGAAATAATTCTAATTAGTTTTAATTTTTTCTCAATTTCTTCCGTTTGTATAATTCTAATCTCATGTTGAAGTCTCTGTATTTTAGCATTTAATTCTTCTCTAGATGGGTTAAGAACATAAGAACATAAGAACAGCCCCACTGGATCAGGCCATAGGCCCATCTAGTCCAGCTTCCTGTATCTCACAGCGGCCCACCAAATGCCCCAGGGAGCACACCAGATAACAAGAGACCTCATCCTGGTGCTCTCCCCTACATCTGGCATTCTGACTTAACCCATTCCTAAAATCAGGAGGTTGCGCATACTCATCATGGCTTGTACCCCATAATGGATTTTTCCTCCAGAAACTCGTCCAATCCCCTTTTAAAGGTGTCTAGGCTAGACGCCAGCACCACATCCTGTGGCAAGGAGTTCCACAGACTGACCACGCGCTGAGTAAAGAAATATTTTCTTTTGTCTGTCCTAACCCGCCCAACACTCAATTTTAGTGGATGTCCCCTGGTTCTGGTATTATGTGAGAGTGTAAAGAGCATCTCCCTATCCACTCTGTCCATCCCCTGCATAATTTTGTATGTCTCAATCATGTCCCCCCTCAAGCGTCTCTTTTCTAGGCTGAAGAGGCCCAAACGCCGTAGCCTTTCCTCATAAGGAAGGTGCCCCAGCCCCGTAATCATCTTAGTCGCTCTCTTTTGCACCTTTTCCATTTCCACTATGTCTTTTTTGAGATGCGGCGACCAGAACTGGACACAATACTCCAGGTGTGGCCTTACCATCAATTTGTACAACGGCATTATAATACTAACCGTTTTGTTCTCAATACCCTTCCTAATGATCCCAAGCATAGAATTGGCCTTCTTCACTGCCACCACACATTGGGTCGACACTTTCATTGACCTGTCCACCACCACCCCAAGATCTCTCTCCTGATCTGTCACAGACAGCTCAGAACCCATCAGCCTATATCTAAAGTTTTGATTTTTTGCCCCAATGTGCATGACTTTACACTTACTGACATTGAAGCGCATCTGCCATTTTGCTGCCCATTCTGCCAGTCTGGAGAGATCCTTCTGGAGCTCCTCACAATCACTTCTGGTCTTTACCACTCGGAAAAGTTTGGTGTCGTCTGCAAACTTAGCCACTTCACTGCTCAACCCTATCTCCAGGTCATTTATGAAGAGGTTGAAAAGCACCGGTCCCAGGACAGATCCTTGGGGCACACCGCTTTTCACCTCTCTCCATTGTGAAAATTGCCCATTGACACCCACTCTCTGCTTCCTGGCCTCCAACCAGTTCTCAGTCCACGAGAAGACCTGTCCTCTAATTCCCTGACTGTGGAGTTTTTTCAGTAGCCTTTGGTGAGGGACCGTGTCAAACGCCTTCTGAAAGTCCAGATATATAATGTCCACGGGTTCTCCCGCATCCACATGCCTGTTGACCTTTTCAAAGAATTCTATAAGGTTTGTGAGGCAAGACTTACCCTTACAGAAGCCATGCTGACTCTCCCTCAGCAAGGCCTGTTCGTCTATGTGTTTTGAGATCCTATCTTTGATGAGGCATTCCACCATCTTACCCGGTATGGATGTTAGGCTGACGGACCTATAGTTTCCCGGGTCCCCCCTCTTTCCCTTTTTAAAAATAGGCGTGACATTTGCTATCCTCCAATCTTCTGGCACTGTGGCCGTTTTGAGGGACAAGTTGCATACCTTAGTCAAGAGATCTGCAACTTCATTCTTCAATTCCTTAATAACCCTTGGGTGTATGCCATCAGGGCCCGGTGACTTATTGATCTTTAATTTATCAATGAGGTCTGAAACATCTTCTCTTTTAACCTCTATCTGACTTAACTCCTCGGTCAGGAGGGGCCGTTCGGGTAGCAGTATCTGCCTGAGGTCTTCTGCCGTGAAGACAGATGCAAAGAACTCATTTAATTTCTCTGCCATCTCTAAGTCTCCTTTTATCTCCCCTTTCCCTCCCTCACCATCCAGAGGGCCAACCGCTTCTCTGGCAGGTTTCCTGCTTCTAACATATTTGAAGAAGCTTTTATTCCCCTTAATGTTGCTGGCCATGCGTTCCTCATAGTCTCGCTTGGCCTCCCGTATCACCTTCTTACATTTCTTTTGCCACAGTTTATGTTCCTTTTTATTCTCCTCATTAGGGCAAGACTTCCATTTACGGAAGGAAGCTTCCTTGCCCTTCACAGCCTCTCTAACTTGGCTGGTTAGCCATGCGGGCACCCTCTTGGATTTAGTGGAACCCTTCTTTCTTTGCGGTATACACCTCTGCTGGGCCTCTATTACTGTTGTTTTAAGCAGCCTCCATGCACTCTGGAGAGACTGGACTCTTTTTACCCTCCCTTTCAACCTCCTTCTAACCAGCCTCCTCATTTGAGGGAAGTCCGCCCGTCGGAAGTCAAGGGTTTTTGTTAGAGATTTGCCTGGTATTCTTCCCCCAACGTGCACGTCAAAACGGATCGCAGCATGATCACTGTTCCCCAATGGCTCAGTAACGTTTACATCTCTAACCAGGTCCTGCGTACCGCTCAGTTCCAAGGTTCTCTTGGAACGCCTGCTCCTTCTTCTTCAATTTTAGGGTTTGATATGTTGATTATCCCTCTTTTTTTTACTTGCTGAAAATTTCATCATAATTTCTCTAAAGTATCCCAGATAATTTGTGATCTTATTTCTGGGTGATTATTTATTTTTAAAAACCAACTCATTTCCTCTTTAGCTAATTTTACAAAGTTCTTTTCTTTCATATCAGTAATGTTCAATCTCCAGAACCATTTCCTCCAAGATTTATTAAGTTTTAAACTAATTGGATTATGATCCGCAAAAGTGTTTGGTAATATTTCTTCTTCAAATATATCTGTCACTGCTGTAATTCAGCACATATCTATTCTGGACCATAATTTATGACGTGTTGAAAAATGGGTATATTGCTTTTTTCCTGGGTTCTGGACTTTCCATGTGTCAATCAAATTAAATTATTCTGCCAATTGTAAAAAAGATTTAGGTAAGTTTCCCCCTTTCTTTTTCCTCTTGCTTGATCTATCCAAATTCATGTCAAACATTGAATTAAAATCACCCAGCAAAATCAGGTCATATTCGTTCAAAGGAGCCAATTTTCTACGTAATTTTTCATAAAATTTTTCATGTGAGTCATTAGGAGCATATTATTTACCACTAGTAATTTCTTTTCCAGATATGTAATTTCTACCATCAATATTTTAGCGCAGGGGTGCCCAAACCCCGGCCCTGGGGCCACATGCAGCCCTCAAGGCTTCTCAATGCGGCCCTCAGGGAGCCCCCAGTCTCCAATGAGCCTCTGGCCCTCCAGAAATTAGTTGGAGCCCGCACTGGCCCAACGCAACTGCTATCAGCGTGAGAGCGACTGTTTGACCTCTTGCGTGAGCTGTGGGATGAGGGCTCCCTCCACTCCTTGCTGTTTCATGTCTGTGATGCAGCAGAGGCAGCAAAGGAAAGGCCAGCCTTGCTTTGTGCAAGGCCTTTTATAGCCCTTGAGCTATTGCAAGACCTTCATTCATTCTTATAAGTTCATCTTTAATATATTCATTAATGTAAACTTATGCAAATTTATTCAAATTTTAAATGTAAATTAATTCTTTTTTCCCCCCAGCCCCCAACACAGTGTCAGAGAGATGATGTGGCCCTCCAGCCAAAAACTTTGGACACCCCTGTTCTAGCGTCTTCATATGCATAAATCAATTTTGGATTCAACCAAGGTTTAATATATAAGGCTAAGCCTTTTTTCTTCTTTTTTTGTTTCTGCCGTATAGAAAAGTTCGCCTAATTTCTTATTTTGCAAAAGTTTCCAATCTTTGGAACCCAAAGAGTTTCAATGAGTTGACATTCTATTTTTATATGAAAACTTTATCACACATTTTAAGTACACTGTAGTTGACCATGTGGATAGACAACTGGTATGAGGCACTCAGTTTGGACCCCAGGAAATCCTGTCTGGCACCTTGCATGGGCCCTGACTCTACTTCATTATGTAGCTCATTTGCTTGTTCCCATCTAAATGGTAATACAGACAAAAGGCCTCCTCCCCTGTGATTAGCAACAGAGGGTTTGGCCCTTTAGTGATTACTTCAGCTGCTCACTCTTTGCCAAAGTCTCTCTTGCTTTCATACATTAAAGAGCCCTTTGCCAGCAGGAGCTGGAAAGCCCATAGCCTGACAGAGTTGAAGAGCCCTTTGCCAGACTTTCAGCATACACAGGACTCAGTAGCTGGAACCAATGTTGCTGGCCCATTGGCCACTGCTCAGTTTAAAATATGATTCCTGTTATCATATTGCCAACCATTTAATGTATCCACATGACTTGGAGCATGTCCAAAATGTATGGAGAAAAAAGCATCTTGGATGAACCAAAGAGCTGCCTCCTGCATCTGCTCCAGCCTTCTTCTGCTGCAATTCTATATGTTCACCAGTGCTGAAACTTAATTTACAACTTAATTTGGAGAAATATCTGAAGTATATCTCTGCTTTACGGCACCCAGCGCTAGGGCTCAGTGCCTGAGTATAGGATTGGGCCCTAAGAAACCCTGTGTTGCATGCCACAAAAGAAAGGCAGGCTAGAAATATAGCAAACAATTTGGGACCCAAATCCTAATCAACACTGCCACTGGCATAGCTAACCAACCATCAGTGGCATAGGGGTAGGTGCCAATGGGGTAGGTGCTGCATCCTGCAGTTGGGTATCACTCTTGGAGGCCTCTTCAAGGTAAGGGAATGATGTGTTCCCTTACCTCAGAGCTGCATTGCCCTTACGTTGGTGCTGGAAAGTTGGTTAGGATTGCACCCTAAGTGCCCTAAATGCTAATAGTGTTTTAGAAAATAAATTAATCATTATAATAATAAATACTGTTGGAGGAAAGGACAAACGGAGATAATGGAGATAATGAGGGATGGACAAAAACAGTGGCATGTACTCTGTGGTAGTTTGGGATGAAGACTAGTGGGGTTAAGGAAGAGAGTTGCTGACAGTATTTTTTAAAAAGAGATTTGGAGAGAGAAATGGTACACATCTTGTCAGGAAAAACAGGAAAATCTGTGGGAGGTTGGAAGCTAATGGCCCAATCCTATCCCCCACTAGTGTGCAGGACTTGGGGCTGCCAATGGAGTGTCCGCTGTATCCTGCACACCGGCAGGGGAACGGGTTCACAGGAAGGTTTAAGAAAAAGAAGAGATTTATTTACTTTCTCAGTCACTGCATGGTCCACTATGGGACTTCTCAAAGCTATATCAGCTGTTTGGCTGACATAGCTCTGAGGAGACTTTGGGGGGTGGGTCAAGCCCAGGATAGGATTCTGTAGACACTGCTGCTGCCAAGATCTGTCCTGTCCTTCCCCCATTCCATCCCAAATTTACCTCTTTGCTGGCTGAAGTCAAATAATACTATTATTATTATTATTATTATTATTATTATTATTATTATTATTATTATTATTATTATTATTAATAATAATAATAATAATAATAATAATAATAATAATAATAATAATAATACAGGTATTTATATACCACCTTTCTTGTTCGTCAGATTTCTCCTCAGACTTTATTCAAGGCGGTTTACAAAGGCAGGCTGTTCTAAATCCCTGTAGAGATTTTTACAATTGAAAGAAGGTTCTATCTTTCAAGAACCACAACATTTCAGATGGATCTTTCTGATCTGGTATCACATTCTGGCCTCCAGTTTCCTCCCACGCAAGCTGACAAGCAGCTCCTTCATCTGTCACATGGAGGGCAGCCAAAACGCTTCTTCGCTCACACCAAAGAGCAGGTGGAATAACTCGGCTCGGCTTGTCAGCTGCTTCAAGGTCTCACCATTCACGGTGCTGGTGGCCTTGAACTGGCAACCTTTGGATGTTATCTTCAGGCAAACGGAGGCTCTACCCTCTAGACCAGACCTCCTGCCCAGTAGCCAGTCTTTGGAGCATTGTCAGCCACACACGGCCTTCTGGGACTTTCACTGGTGGCAATGCTCCTTAGATTGATGGTGGCATACCATACAGTCTGTCTGTGTACCACACAGTTAGGGTTGGTTCATGTGGAGAAGGCTGGCAGATGCAGAAGGACTGCTTAACTCTTTTTTTTGACAGCTAGTTCTCCCCTCAAAATTGGCTCCTGCTCTTTTTCTCCCCAAGAGGAAAATGTTGTGGAGGGCCATACAATTTTTTCCCATAACTGGGAACGCTCCTGTTGGGTGTGTTGAGTTGACAAATGGTAGTCAGGGAAGAATTTGGCAGCCTGTTCTTAACCCAGTGGTCCTCCACTAAAAATGACAGCCTCCACTAGGTGCTTTTCCTTTTGACCTGAATTGGAAAAAAAGACCTGCACAACAATAGGCTAGTTTGGCCCTAAGGGGGAAGGACAGATTAGGGCAACTGAAGGTTGTGGAGCCAGATACAACAGGGAGCCCCTCCAACATAGATCTCCTTGCCATTTAAAATCACTTCCGGTTCTGTCTTATTTGGAGATCAGGATGGTCTCAGCAAGAATAGAGTCTCTTGAATGCAGCTCCAGCTTCTGCAGGCTGTGCATTTAGCATTTTTCCTCTGTGCATTCTGCAGGTGGACCCAGCCATTCTTGTTCCAACATATTTTCAAATATTAGCCATGTCTTTCAGAGGGAGTTCAACCTCATCCAGTGCAGGGCAGACCTGAGTTGTGGTTTTCTGGTCCAGGAGGACCCCTGTCTTGATAGATTTAATTTCAGAATATTAACCCTCATCCAGGTCCCAACTGCTTCCAAACAAAGTTCCAAGATGGACCTGTGGTGAGACCTACCAAGGCTCTTCTTATGTTCTTAACTCAACTGGTGCTACCACCAGTGCCCACCTTAGGGTATCTGGTTCAATAAACTTCTTCTTCTGGAAGGTGTTGATCTAATACAGCCACAATTAGTCCCCCAAAATATAATGAAACATGGTCTTCATTAAATTTTACTTATACCATGCATACAGAACTTCAGGCACAAAAAAATGCCATTATATGGGAAGAAAAGAGCCTTCAGTCAAGGATTTCTGCTCTGCATGTAGACTGTTGAAATGTAAACACAAAATATTTCCACCAGAGATCTTTGAAGCCTCATGTACAGTAGTGCTGTTAGAATTTTTTCTCAATAAAGAATCTTTTGTCAGGAATTAAAGTGGAGGAGGACGCCACCTGGCACTGAATGGTAGATTTTTGTGCTTTGCCCAGGGTAGAAAGGAAGCTAACAGAGCAGTCCTGCACACGTTTACTCAGAAATAAGTCTCATTGTGTGCAATGAGGCTTACTGTCAGCAAGCGTGTATAGGACTGAAGCTGTTTAACCCAATCCTATCCAACTTTCCAGCTCTGAAGCAGTTGTGCCAATGGGGCATGTGCTGCATTCTGGGGGGAGGGGGTGAGTCACGGAGGCTCCTCAAGCTCCAGAAATGTTTCTTGGATAAGACTGGATACCAAGAGACAAGTGGTGCATTTATTACTAGATACATGGAAGCCTGCCTCTAGCCTTGAAATAATTACCTCAAGGTCAGCAAGGGTCTACCAAGGGTCTACCAAAAACTAACTCAATTGCACCTTATTCTTAGCCAGTGCTTGACTTATAGTCAGAAAGTGGAGAGGACTTTAATGAAATCCGTGTCCTACCTCCTGAACTACCCCAGTTTTATCCTGTAGCCTTTTAGAACAGTTACTACGAGTACCGCCACAAAAGGCAAGGAGGCTGGTCCCCCTCTAAATCCCCTGTGATTTGTTTGTAGCTCATTTTGGGATGAGCGGTACTCATTGAGCAACCAATGATTTGAATTTAAATTTAACCAGCAGGAGGTCTGGTCTAGAGTCCGAGCACACCGGCAGCTCCCTGAACTGCTGAGAATGGCGAGACCTTGAAGCAGCTGACAAGCCCAGCTGAGTGATTCCTCCTGCTCTTGGTGTGGGCAAGAAGCATCTTGGCTGCCCTCCATGTGAGAGATGGAGCTGCTTGCCAGCCTGCCTGGGAGAACTGGAGGCCAGAAGTGAGACCAAACCAGGAAGATCCATCTGAAATGCTGTTGGTTCTTGAAAGAGAGAAGCTCTATGATTGTAAAAATCCCCTTGAGGGATTTAGAAACGCCTGCCTTTGTAAACCGCCTTGAATAAAGTCAGAGGAGTAATCCGATGACCAGAAAGGTTATTTATATACCTAGGTTATTTATATACCTAGTTGTTATTATTATTATTATAGTTGAAAGAGCCACTGAGAACATGTTCCTCCAGCGACTGTATCTTTTGCATTGGACTGTTGCTGAAAAAGTCCTCCTTTCTCTTAGGAGAGGAGTCTGGCTTGTTGGCTCCTACACTGGTTTATCCAGTGGAATGAGGAAACTCCCACGTTGCATCATTTCCAAGCTCGCTATCTGTCACAAAATTATCCAAGCCTTGTTAAAATGCAGCTGCAGCGCTTAATTATTGTTTGTACAGGACTTTGAGGACGGAAAGTGCTATGTAATTGCTGTTGTTATTTAACTTCAGAGCATGATGGGATCCAAGGGAACTCCTGGAATTGCGACTGGGGCAGTGCAGCAGTAAGAAGGCAGAGCTCCTTTCTCCGGCTGCGTTTCAAAGGGCGAACAGAAGATGAACACTCCAGTAAATAAATTTTACATAATGGACCTTTTAGATTGAAGGAGGGCTTGTTTACTTGAACAACTCATGGCCCTAACTAGACGTTTCTGTGTTTGGGGAAGACTTAAAACTTCTGCACTCTGTCAGCTGTTTCTAAGCAAACTGACAGGCGCAAGCCGGGATAAATTCAACAGGTTTATAGCCAAGAACCAAAGTGACAATGATACTTAGCGTTTATATAGTACTCTAGAGTATTCAAAGCACTTCACAAACGTTATCACAGTAATTCCACATCAATTTTATTCTGCAAGGCAGTGTTTCTCAAACTGTGGGTTGGGACCCACTAGGTAGGTCACAAGCCAATTCCAGGTGGGTCCCATTCATTTCAATATTTTATTTTTAATATATTAGACTTGACACTACCATGGTATATGACTGCATTTGGGGAAATGTTATAGATCTGTAACAGGCTACTATGGATATGTTTTTAACAATGATAGTCAGTGGGGCTTACTTCTGGGTAAGTGTGGATAGGATTGTGGCCTAGGATTGCTAAAAATTTCCTTCTTGATGATGTCACTTCCGGCAATGACATCACTTCTCGTTAATGACATCACTTCCGATGGGTCCTGACAGGTTGTCATTATTATAAGTGGGTCCCAATGCTAAAAAGTGCTATAAGAGATATCACAAGTTTGTAGAGAAAGATTGGGAATCAAAGAGCTACTTTAGGCATATCTAAACACTTAGGCATGCTAATAGGATTTTGAAAGGACTTTTTTTCTTTGACGGTCAGACTCCTGGGCCATATCACTAACTGGTTTTGAAGTGCCCTCTGTTTCAAGGAATACTGTGTTTGCTGTGTAGGGTAAAGAGGATCTCCAAGACACACAAGCCCACTGACCCCTTGGATGCAAGGAATTAGCTGTGTTGTTCTTTGGCTCCTGGGTGAATTTAGTCACCAGATGTGAAGGTGGGGTCTATTTTGGCAACGTTTTGAGGGGAACTCACCTCTGCCTCTTCTAACCCTCTTTCAACTGGCAGGCACCATTTTGTTTTCCCCAGAATGTCTATGCTGTGAAGCAGTATTACTTCCAAGCATCCTGAGAAAAACAAAATGGAGACTGCCAGCTGGAAACCAGGACTGCACCCTTGCAGATATCCCTGAATTCTACCCAACTACAAATTTTGGCTGAAGGTTACCTTGTGTAGGCCAAGCAAACGGAGCACCAAGGTCTGTGCTCTGCACACACACTGGGGATTTTTAAAGCCCCTTGCCATTACTAAAGTTTCTAGTGCAGTGATGTTCAACCACTGTGCCATGGCACACTGGTGTGCTGCAAATGGGTTGCGGGTGTGCTCCTGGTCCTGTATGGGAGGGTCATGTATTAGTAGGGCCATTGGGGGATATGCACCCCCAACTGCTAGTGCAGTGTGCCTTGAAAATTTTAGAACTTTCTCATTGTGCCAGGAGAAGAGAGAGACTGAAAATCGTTGCTCTAGTCAGCCACAATGAATGTGCTGTGCACTTCCTCTTTACTACATAATAGTTAGTGAAACCTCCATATTTAGGTCTGTATGCCCCGAATGCCTTCCAGTGGGGAGTAAAAGCAGTATAAGGCTACTGCCACTTTTAAGACCTGCATGCAGACCTCCTGAAGGCATCTGACTGACCATCGGATGCTAGGCTACTTATTTATTGAAGAGATTTCTATCCCATGGCTCTGCAAAAAAATCCAAGGCGTCATACAAAAATGTAAATAATAAAATATATAATAAAATTGACTGCACATTTCCTATTCCCCATCTGTGCTCCTGGAACTTGCAACATGGTTTGCAAGCATCACAGAATGCAATGCATTGTCATGCAGTACTGGGCCTCTGCCACAAACGGCAATCAGCACCGCCCATGCAACAGTGGCTCATCTGGTTCCCCCACAACTGGTAAGTTGGCATAGGGGGGTGGACAGGGGCAGGTTGGGGGAGTAAAGGGGCAGAGTAAAGGATGATCAGGAATCGGGACTGCCAGGTGGCATGTCTGGGGGCAGTTACTAGCAGCAAACGTTCCAAGCCAGACCGTCAGCTACTGGGTAAGGTGCCAGCTGCAGTGGTGGATGCTCTGCTCGCTGCCCCAGTTGGCCCCTCCAGATGCAGGGGCCCAATTTCGCCAAATTGCCCTAAGGCTGGCCCTGGCTGAGAAGGTCTCCAGTATCCACTGAATGGAGCTCAATAAGTGGAGGGCCCAGAGGCAAACCTTGTTGGATGGATCTTCAGTCTGATGCAGCAGGACTTTTCTGACATGCTTAAGTACAGCCTAACCTGTAAACTTCTTCCCTCCCTTTCTTCCCTTTTACTTGGAAAAACTTTGTGACTGGCCTGCATTAAGAGATCTGTGCTTTTGTTTTTGACTTTATTTAAAACATTTTTCATTTATAGAACCACAGTACATTAACTCAGGGGCAGGAAGTCTGAGAAGACCGCTGAGTAGGCTGGCAAAGGTTTCTGACTCCTGCTTTTTTTTTCCTCCTCACTGTGAGGCACCTTGTTTCTTAATTCTCTTCATGTCTTCCTCACCCCACCCATGGCAGCTACTCTTGCTCCAGTGGATGGAGCCTGACATTCCTGACATTTTGGTAAGAAACAAAGTAGATCCTGGACACCTGAGGTCTACCCATCCTGCTAACCACCTCCACTTACCAACTTCACCTTTTCTTCACATATCCAGCAACCAGCATTAGGTTACATATACACTCCTTACTGGTTGTCCAGGAATCAAGGATCTTCCATACACATTACAAAAACACGTTTTGCTTGCTTGCATGCTCATCCTACACAACAATAAAGCACAACTTGCAAAGAAGAGGAATTGACAACATCATTGGATAAATTCTTAATTAAATCTGTTGGCCATAGACACATCTCTATTGCAGTCTACATAAGCAAGAAACACCATCAAAATTAAATGACCTGGGAAAGTACACGGCGTATGCCTGAGGCTGAAAGGTCATCAGGATGAGTGCCAGGTAAATTTCCCAGCAGAAGGCATTCCACAGGTAGTGTGCCACTGCCAAGAAGGCCTTGAATGCAATCACCACTCAACCCCACTCAGGCAGCAGGGGCAGCTGGATAAGGCTATTTGAAGATGACCTTGGGTAGGTGGGTGTGGGAGTCTCTGTGTCTGTTTAATATTTTCCGTCTTTACCACTGGCTGGATCCCTGGAAAGCTGCACCCTGTGTGGGGAAATCTTTTTCATCCTTTCTCTCCATTATTACAGTCATATTGCCTAAAGATAAAGTTGTGTTATCCTGAAAGACAAACTTCTTTTCCCTCATGTTCAGATTCGCATTCAGTTCATTTATTTAACTGAGTAGCCTATCATGTCTCCAAGACATAGTACGAGGCCTCTAGTGTTTCAGCGGGGATGCACTTCCCTGGTAAGCGAGCCTACACAGCCCGCTTTTATTCCCCGGAGTTGGAGGGGGGCTTGCATTCTCTTGCCTGGTCCTCCAGGGACCTTCAGGAGGCCTCAAACTTGCTCAGGGGGAGGTAATTACAGCACCTGGGTCCTCTTTCTTGGCATGGCTGCCCTGTAAGGGGTCTTGGGTGGGGGCTGCTGGCTGCGCAGCCTCCCACCTTGCCTCCTCTCACAGCCTGCCAGTCATCACCAACTCCCTGGCCCTTGTAGGGCAAGGTTTTGGTCCCACCCCTTCTCCTCCAGGGGAGTACAAAAGGCAATTCCCCAGTGACTGCCCACACCTGGGAGGCTATCAGCCTCCTCTGCCTTCCCTGCTGGCCCTGCACCATACCCTGCATGCTGGGCTCCACCCCCTGCAGTCGCAGGGCGCCCACCCCATCAGGCTGTCCCCCATGGCTTCCCATGCAGCCAGCAAGGTCAGCAGACCCCGGGCAGACTGGCCCGGGCCTTGTGTTCCTGTCAGCGCCTGTAACCCCAGCCGCCGCCCACCGACAACGTCAGGTGACGACTCCTCAGGGCCAGGGCTTGGTGAGCAGGATGGCCACGCTCCAGCTGCTGCCAGACAGGGGGAGCATGGTTGCACAGTGGCCGCAAGACCGGCACTCATCTCCCACTCTGTCAGGGGTGGGTGCGATTGCTGCCTTGCAACAGTCCTCCGCCATGCCCTGCCGCTGGCTGGAGCAGCAAGAGCCTGCAAGGGGGAAGGCTTTCTCACCCTGCTGGTCCCTGTGCACCCCACTGCCTTGCCCCTCAGCCTCCGGGACCTGGTCAGGGTGCCTCCGACAATAGAGATGGAAAGGGTCCCACAAAATCAGCTAGTCCAACCCCCTGTCTGTAGCAGGAAATTCTAGCAGTGGTTCCCAAACCTTTGCCCACTGTGACCCACCTTGTCCTCCATGGTGGGTCGTGACCCCATGCCCAAAATCTCCTTGTCAAACAATGTATAATCTATAGCTAGAAAGAGATCATAGCTCAGTGGGGGAACCTGCAGACGGTCTCAGGCTCAATCTCTGACATTCAGGCAAGCTCTCCACCTGAGACTTTACCTTGGGGAGCTACTGTCAGTCAGAATAGACAGTACCTGGCCTGGAGATCATTCTATCATTTAAAACCCTCGCCAGTCTGATGTGGCACAGCCCAAACATAACTTTTATAACCTCCACAAAAAGTGGGCCTCAATGCAAATCAAGCTTAAACAAACAAACAAACAAACAAAAAAAACCCAGATTTGTTAACTTCAGATATTCCTCTTTGTTTTGGAAAACAAGCCATAAAGCTGTCCACCCAAACTGCAGGTCCAATATTGCATTCACAGTAGCCCTAACAGCTGTGCACATCTCTAGTCAAAGCGTGTATAAAAATAACTTTTCAGTTCAATTAGATGTGTCCCCAAAGATTCTTTCCCCCCCTCTTTCTTTCTCTTTTAAACTGTTGGAACAAATAAGTATCCCATGTTGGTTCTGTAATTAAGACCATGCACAGCTTGGCTCCGAAAATCCCTAATTACATCTGCTTTAGGGATGCTGCTGGAGACTAGATAATTGTATACAGTGGAGCCATTAGAGCAGCTTCATCTATGGCCTCGACTGGGTTTTTTTGAGCATCATGCCGTTTGGAGATAGTCCTTGGGCCATTTTCAAGGCTTAATTTGAGCCAAGATTCTGCTGTGGAATCTGTTTGCAAAGCCAGGGTTCAACCTTGAAATAAACAAGTAGGAGGCCAATGCATTGAAACAGGGATGTTCTGAAAGAGGTGGACACAATCCTAATAATAGTCACTGTCACACACGTTCTATTGGGGTTTGCCTGAACCTAGGGGGCATGCACACCAGTTGATAATTAGGATGTGAACTTCTTCAATAAGTTATAGTTGATTAATCATCACCCTTGGAACTGGTGGCATTGTTGAGTTCCAGAACTGGGGGGGGGGGAAGCTTGAAACCCCCTTGGAAATAATGGGGTTGGGGAATAATAACTTTTTTCCAATTTGAGCCCAAAATGATCCCTTTGCATTTTTGCTCAACTCCCAAAGAAGTATGGCCCATTCTGAGTGGTGCTCAGCCCCTGTCTTGTCCTGTCCCCCAAACATATCTTCTAGCAGCCACAAAATGCCTACTCCTCAGGTTTTAATTAGGAGTCACATAAATCTTTCTCAGAGGAAGTTCCCAGCTCAAAGATCCCTTGAAATTGTAACTTGCCGGGGCTGCTAGACCCTTATAGATGACCTTATGAACTAGCAAATCATTGTTCCTAGAGATCTTTCCTCTGGAAACTTCCTGTTGGTAAAGCTTTGGGGTCCAACGAAGGCCCAAGGAACAGGTCTCCCTGCCCTCACATTGCTGCTGTTTAAAGTTAAAAGGATTTTATTTTTATTAATGTATTTCTACGTATTTGTATTCTGCTCTTTTCCTCCTAATCGGGAGGTGCCAAGGGGAGCTCACAACAAATCTTAAAAGCAACAATACATTTATTAAAACAGGAAAACAATTAAAGCATAAAAAAAACAAACAACAGCATCATGAAACATAACAGCAGTCACCCAATAATTAGGTCCTCAGGGCAGCAATCAATAAAGCCAGCAAACGTAAATGACAGACTCCTCCCACCCCCAAAGCTAAAGAAAATAAATGGGTTTTCAGAAGCCATTGACCACAGACAGAGAGGAAGGCAACCTGATCGCTAGAGGAAAGTGATTCTACATATGGGGTGTCAACACAGAAAAGGCCCTTCCCAGAGTCACCAGCAGGCAAGCATTCACTGACACAGAAACCTACATGAGAGGCCCTCCAGCTGATTTTAGGAGACAGGCTTCTTAACAGGGAGGCAGTCCTACAGGCACCTTGGTCTTAAGTTATTTAGGGATTAGGGATTGCAAGGGGACAAGAAGTTAAACGGCTGCGGGGCAGGCTGGACACGATGGAGGGCTGGCAGGGAAGCATTTGGAATTGGCCAAGACTGTCTGAGATTTCAGAGCTTATCTGAGACAGCCTGACTGTTTCTTGAAAACAATTTTGATTTTGCTGTTCATCCATTTATTAAAATTGGTCTTCCCATCTTAAACAACTAGTTAATCAATCAGCTCGTTGATTGATTGATCAGCTCCACAGTTGACAGTGAATTCACTGTTGCTCCTATCCCCAGTAATGTAGCTGGGGGATGTGTAGCATGGGAAGTACTGCAGGTGCTACCACACACCGTGTGAGTGGCCCCTTCCATTCGCCGTCAGAGCCAATTGGGGCAGTGATGATGACAACGCTAAAAAGAATGATCCTAGCAGCAAGTGTACTCCAGGATGCTATTCCATTTTTGCATCCCTACATGCCCCCTTCCTCTCCTCAAACTTATGGCAGCAAAATAGCTGGTGGCAATTCAGTGGTCTAGTGGGAGGTAAATACAAATTTTTTACATACCTCTCACTGGCTGTCTGGTCATAGCTCCTGCTCTGTTGGTGTGGCTGCATGCTAAGGACTGGCAGGGAATAGGATTGGGTTGTTTACATTCTGTGTTTGTTGCTCAATAGAATACCAAGTTATGAACCATGTTTGGCATTACTATGTCTTTGGTTTTTTTTTCTAGCACCTATCTTACAAGTGTCAGTTTCTTGCCAGCTATTTTGTGTTTGCCATCTAATCTCTTACAGAGTGGGAATAGCACCACATTTTCTTTTAATATTTGTTCTTAGCCTGAAGCAATATTTCTAAGTACTTGATTTTTAAAAGAACGTTCTGTAAAGGTGACTGAGTAAAATAAAAGGTTCTCTGATTGATTTCTCCAGTGAGGCTAATTCAAGAATGCTGAGTCATTGTTTCCATGGAGGCTACACTTGGCAGTACTTGTGAATGGCTGCCATGTGGAGGCTGCTTTTGACTGGCCCCTTATAATAGTTGCCTCTATGGGACAAACATGTTCCTGGGGACTCTTCCTCTCCATTCTTCCTGAAGATCCACACTCACATTGCCACACTCTTTAAGTCCTCACCCCAGCCGGTTGGCTCTTTCTCTTTCTTTCTGCCTTTACTCAGTTGTTCCTGCTTTACCCAGTTCTCCCCATGGTGTCACTCTTGCTCTCCCTCGGTCTTTTCCCCTCCACTTTCACTCTCTACCTGCTTCATTTTTTCCCCTACCTGTCACTATGCCTCCCCAAATGTCTTTGGCCCTATTTAATTTCAAGAGACATGATGTCAATGGGGTAGCTACGAGGGTCAGGGGTACATCACCCTGAGTACCATGCCTTGAGGGGTGCCAACTCACAACTCCAGTGGCAGATCCCAAGGAGGAGGCAGAGCTGACCCACCTGCCATGTCTCCCTGTCCGTGGCACAGGATGTTGCAGGAAAAGGTACTGCTACAGAGAGGATGCCTCATTGCCGCCACAGTACCTTCTCCTGTATCTGCCATCGTGGATACTTGAAGCAATTGTGAGCCACTCTGAGCAGCTGACCACTTTTGTCACAACCACTCTGAGCACCATAACCCAAAAGTCACCATGTCACTGTACTGACTTCCAGATCAGGCCCTTCTGGCAGATGACATGGAGTGTCACAACTCCATGACGTACCAACATCTTGGAGTTCACCCTCTATAGGTAAGAGATATACAGAACTCTCCCAAGAAGTGTAACTAGTTCTATCTAGACTTTTTTTTTGGTTGCTTTCCTTGGAATCTTTGGGCTTTTTTGCCTAAGCAGGAGCTTCTGTTCTCACTTTGAAATGTCAGGATAGGTGAAATTTGCTGGTAGCTGTAGGATTGGTTCAAAGCACTAAAGTAACAATGGCTTATTGATTCCTTTGTAAACTTGCCTTGACTAGTGCTACTTGATCATTCTTTTTCGGTGGCACACCATGTCCTGTATGGAAAGGTGGCAAAATAAACATTCATTGAAAACTGAATGACTCTTTGAAAAGCCAGGAATTAAAGTTTTCATTTTTCTGAGTGGAAGCAATAAGCATGGATGGCTCTTACAGTACACAGCAAAAAATGGACCCCAGTACTTGGTTCTGTTGCAAGGACATGCATTATTGTAGGAAGTGGGAGACATCAATCTAACCATTTCCATTACACAGTCTCATTATAATCAAATGGGGAAGTGCTGTTTCTTTTGTTTCTTTTGAAGCACCATTCTGCCTTGGGTTCAAGGGACAAATGGAAGTATTCTTCCAAGGAATTCGTATTCTCTTTTGTTCTGGAGTGCTGATTGAACTTGTTCAAGGTAATTTTACAAAGCTATTGTAGACTGGCTAATAACCCAAACAATAGAGGTTGTTTTTAAATTGCATATTCACCAACTGCGTTAACTGGAAAGACAAGAGATGGTGGGATCTCGAGGGTTCATAGTCCTGTTGAAGTGGTTATGGAACACTGGCTCTTTTCTCCTTGCATAGTATACCCCTTTATCTTCCTTCCTATTCCCTATACCCTGTGATAAAATTAGACAAGGCATATTTAAGAATCTAGGCTGCAATTAGGAAAGCAACATGCCAGCCCTATCGGAGGAGTAATTTCCAAGTTGTTCTCTGGGGCAGAGTCGTGTGCCACGAGAACTACGTATATTAGTTCAATAACTAAAGGCTCATTTGAGATCGCAAGCACTTACCTATGGAGGAGGCCGACTGCTGGGCCTCACAATAATTCACTGTTCTGACCTTGCCTCTGCCCAGTCACTCTGTGCTCAACATGGATAATTCAATTACTTCCTATGCAGAGATGCAGATAAATTACTATCTTGGAGGAGACTGCATGTTACATTTCTGCATGAGTCACTGTTCTGGCTTGGTCTCTTTCTAGTCAGCTTCTGTTGAATCTTGGAAATTTATGGCACAATTATAGACTCCATTTGCACCTGTGGAGCATGTGCCCCACCAACGCAGGCTGTTGCAAAGTGCTGTAAAGCATGATATGAGAGCATAGGTGTTAGTAGCGCAAGCGGGAAAGCCTTGACACCCACTGGAGCAGGAATGCTCCACACTGCGCAGCAGATGGTGGAGGAGGGTTTGGAGGGGGTGAAACAGGGTGGGGAGAGGTTGGGAGGGGTGGGGAGGAGCAGATTGGGTCCCAGGAGGGGGGTAGAGTTGGTAGCACCGGCATGGGCTGTATCCTATCCTATCCTCTTTCTTGGGCTAGATCTGCTGATGTGGATCCACTCAGATTTGTGCCAGTGATTTAGAATGTCCAAGTAGGCCCATTGGCATGGCTGGGGCTTTCCCCAGGGCAAGGGGAAAGCCCCAGCCCATTACCTTGAGAAAACCTCTGGACTGCAAAATTCCCCCACGGGATATAGTGCAAACCTCACTGGCCCCACTGCATCAGCACAGGGGAATTTCAGTAGGATAGGGCTGTTCATTTTCTTTATACAGGGATGCGTAATTACTTTTCCAGAGGAAGAGGCTGCATGTTCTATGCCTGCATGAGTCACTTTTCTGGACATTGCTCCTTCTAACCAGGGACAATGCCCAGCTCAGTGACTCATAGAGACATGCAGAGGTGACCTCCTCATAGGGTGGGTCATTCTTATTTTTTTCCACACTGTTTTCCGCTCCAAGAGTGAATTATGTCTCCGGTTTAAATTCAGAACAAAAAGAGCATCTCTGGTATCTGAAATTTGGGAAACTGATCTAAGTACAATATTTTTGGAGGCTTTAAATTGATTTCTTTGAGACACAATCCTCCTCCACCCTCACCCCCCCCATGGATTCTGGAATCTGAAGCTTTTTATACTAATGGGCACCTTGGCCCTTCTGTTTGATGAGGTGAGCATAGTTTTGTATTCCCACCTGGAGACCTAAGCAGCCACCGTTTCCTATCCAAACAAGATGGGAAGACAAAGGCCCCTTTCAGAAGGAGCAAGCTGTGCTCTGTAGCCCTTTGTATTCCCAAACAGCATGGCTGCAAAGCAAGAAACGGTGGAGGGCGTTTCACATAATGGCCAAAATATTAGGGGACAGAGAGGTTCCATCACAAATTCACTTATTTTGTTGTAACTACTGGGGTACTCTTAAAGGTTTCGCTCAGGAATAAGAAGTAGTCTGACTTCTGGGCTGGCTGGTTCAAGGCATTCCTGCGCCAAGGCATTCATTGTCACTGCCAGACTGTTAGCTGCACAGCCTGTTACCAGGCCCCCATGGCAGCCTTGTCTATTCCCTGATGGTGCATTGAGTGCCTCCCCTGTGAACTGGTAGTGAGGGGCCAGAGTTGCCTTGGTCACCTTCGGCCAGTGTTGACCTGGCAGGCCACCTCTGCACCAGGGAGTGATGGGGGGAGAACATGGATGGTTCTACTTCCTCCTCCTTGCTGTTGTTGGACCACCTTCCCTGTGAGGAAAGGCTAGTGTTTGGATCTTTTTAGCTTTGAAGAAAAGGAAACTAATAGCCCAATCCTATCCCCTCTTGCTGGTGCAGCTGCCCAAAAAAGCATGCACTGTATGGGGGCGGGGGCAGAGCAGGGGAGGCTTCAGAAGGGAAAGATGATTTAAATCTGCTTTTCCCTCTGAAAGCCTCCGGTCTCCTCAGACTGCCAGCAATTTTGATGGCGCAAATCTGAGGAAGAAAGGGGACAGGGAAGCTGCTGCTGGAGAGGATAGGATCCAGCATATGCCATCGTCATTGGATCCCCCCCTGCAGCCTCCTCATTCCCATTTCTCCCCCTCCCCATCCAGTTTTGCTCCGTTCCGCAATCCCCGCCCCCTCCCTCCCTCCCTCCCTTGCGCCCTGATCTTCCTTGGCAGACAGCTGGTGGTCCACTGAGGCAGTCTGCTATATTTGATGCTCAGCGAGATCAACCTTTCTTCATGGTCAACCTATATAAGGAAGAAAATTGAGACAATAGGGATCTCACTAGACCATCTGAACATGTGTTCAGATGTTGAGGCCTATCGGAGCATCACAGTCAGACTGTTGGATATTGAATTTCAAAATCTTAATGATCAGGCAACAAAGATTTGTTCGCCCTTATATTATTCCATCCCATACCAGTTAGGGTAAATGGCAATCTATCTCTCCTCACTGACAGACCCTGCAGAACATCATGCCATAACCCTGGCAAGGTTCAACGTTACTGCCTCAAGGGTGACAGTTGGGAGGTATCATAAGACTCCCTATCAAGATCGTCTCTGCCCTTGTAACATGGGGTTGGTTGAATCTGTCCCACATATACTTTTTTATTGTCCTTGGCATAATAGTGCCCGCTCTACCTATCTAATGCCCATCCTGGTTAATAAGGTGGGCATTAGATAGGTAGTCTATCTAGTTAATCTTCCAGATATGGAAAAAATTAAGTTATTATTAAATTATTGCTCACCCTCAGAAATGAAAAAAGGTTTCAAAATTCATGATGGTGGTGATAAGCCATAATAGCTGAATGATATGTTCAGTCCTATCACCGAGAGGGTGGCAGTCTATCTGCAGTAGATGGTAGCAGTAGACCCAAGAGAGGCCATCCAGTATATTTTATATGTTAGGCCACTATGTTTTATATGGGACAAATATACCTGACTTATTCATAGGCTTGTACTCACTACTGTTGTTCTCTTTGTTGTGCTGTTGTGTTTGGTGCTCCACTGACATGCAGGAAGGCTCAGGTCCTCCCGCCAGCACTCTGGCAGCATGCTATTCAGTGGACTCTACAGTCCTTTTTTTGGCACCACTGAAACATGTGTTCTGTTGGCGGTGAGTTCCAATAGGATTAGGCTGTAGGTGGCAGAGAAGGCAACTTATGCCTGGGTGTTCGCCAAAGAAAGTTAGTTCAGACAAAGTCCCTTGAAATCAATAGGATTAACAGCCAGGGATGGGAACTCGAGTCAGGTGATTTGAGTTCTAGTTGCGAAAATGCATGTTTTTTGCTGACTCATGTACACTCGAGCAATGCACGTGGAAGACTAGGCAAAACACTCGAGCCAAGGGACCCTTGACTCAGCACTTGTCCCCATGCACACAAGTCTGCTGGATGTGCTTCCGTACTGTTTTCGTGGCATGAAAAACCTCATGGGGCCATCATTCAGACTGGGCGAGCAGCAGGGAGGATCCAGCCAGGAGGCAGAGAATGGTTAATGTTTTGCTTCTGCAACAAATAGGAGGCGGGAGGTGGGAGCAAACTTTCTTGCCCATCTCTGAAATAACCAATGATCATTGGATGAAGGATGGGCGGTCTGATATTTTCTTTGGCTGAGGTAGCACAGGAGGAGCAGCCCAAGGGGGTTCTTGCCTTAGGATTTGCTGAAGAAGCCCAGGTAGGGGGAGGAGGCGATTTGTAGCAATCACACTTTCCTCCTCATGGTTTCGTTGTTACTTGGGAGGAGGGATCCCCATGGAACAACTGGCACAAATGGGACTACTTCTGAGTACAGCTGCAAAGGATTGGATCAACTTGGTAAGCCTCGTAGCTGCTGCACATGACCCTCTTCCCTCTTGCTGCTTCTGTCCTCATTCTCTGCAAGAATTCTCTGCAGTCCCTCCCACCCCCTCCCATCTTGTTTACCGATGGGCAGGGATGTCAGGGGAGTGGTTAAACAGAACTCTGACACACATACCTGGTTGCAGCCCCGATTTATTCCATGGCAGGCTTTTTAAAGGGAAAGACTCGAGACTTGAGTCTTTTCGAGTCACGAAAATGCTCAGGGTGACTTGCAAAGTGCCTCAGTTATGACTTGTTTTCTAGCTGAGTTGCAGGGGGTGGAAACTCATAACTTGACTCAAGTCAAGCCGCACTGGACTTGTCCATTTCTGCTAACAGCCCATTCCTAATTAACACCCTGTGTGGCGATGCAGCAGCGCCAACACAGCCTCTGCTGTATCCCACAGGGGAATTTCAACCTCTGGCGGCCAGCTCAAGGTAAAAGAACATTTGTTCCCATTCCCTGGGGTAAGCCCCAGTAGTTGCCATAGGTTAGCTCAGACCTGCGCTAGCTCTTAATTGGCAAAAGTCTGCATTGACCTGGGAATCAGGCCCAGAAAGGGGGTTAGAACTGGCAGGCACTGCTGCCAAAGCCGCCCTCTTTCTGGGCCTGATCCATGCTCCTCCTGCCCCCATCACCTCCCCATTCTACCTACTCCCCCATTCCAACCCTCCTCACCTCCCTCCCAACCCCTGTGCAGGCTTACCTGCTTAAGAGGGCTTCCACTGTCCACTGTTGCCCAGACTTGGCTGCTTGGTGCTCGCAAAGAATATGTTCTTGTTTGATTTGTGTTACCTTTTCACGAAGAGAACACCAGGCAGTGCAAGGCTAATCCCCTTTGCTTACTCTTCCACTCTAGAAAACTCTGCTTTCATTTGCCTGTCTAGATAAGCTGTAGGATAATGGGGATGATCTACATGGAGTTCTGGTAGCTCAGGGTGATGTTTCAGCTCTTGCCCAGTTGGCTGTGACATTAAAATGGGCAGCAGCAGTCTCTCCCAAGAGCATGTTAACAAAGTGGGAGCCATTAAAACAAAGCTGCTTTTCCCTTTCTGCTTGAGTGTAAAGTCTTGTTCAGGTAAAAGAGAAATCAGCTAAGTCAGGACTTCTTGAAAGCCCAGTCAGGATTCTTAAATTGAAGGGGCCTGAATTATCTCTTGTGAAAGTTAATCATGATCTTCTTCTTCTACCACCATCACGGCCAGACATAGCATGATGCTGAGTTGAGCCAGGTCAATGCCCCCCCCCTTCCAGGGGACGTGGATTGCTGACAAAATCAGGAGGTGCGCTGCAGGAGTTCTGGTGTACTCAGCCAACCAGCCAGTCAACATAACAGCAGGAGGCAGGAGGACATAACATAACAGCCAACCAGGAGGAGTGAGCAAGGGAGAGGCAACAGTGGCAACCAATCACAGCAAATGGCCACATCCTCACTGCCAGTTTTCTCTGCTTTTGCCTTCCCAGTTTCTCCCAGCAAGGACTCAGAGAAAAAACAAAGCAAGCTGCAGAACCAACATTTGGGGGCTCGTAGATGTCAGAGCTGGCTTTTGCCACACTGATTCTCCTGGAAAACACATTTGCTATTCAAGGAGCAGGAAACAGAGGCAGATAGGGAGGCAGCAGAGGTGTAACAAGGGTGGAACCTGAGAGGCACCTGCCTTGGGTGCTAGGCCAAGGGGGATACAAATTTTCCTCCACCACCACCTCCCCCTCTGTGACTTCCGGGTTCTCCGGAGAAGGAGGAGACTCTGGCAGTGGTTGCTTCACAATCTAGTTGCTGCCCCCGTTTCTCCTCCTCTGGAGGCTCCCACTTGAATGGAATGCACCTTCAAGGGAGAGCTCCCACCAGGAGAAGGAATTGTGGATGGCAGTCAGATCACAAAACAACCATCACCAGCATCTCTTCCTTCTCTGAGTGAAGCCGGAAGTGACATCACAATGTCATGTGACGTTGTGATGTCATTGCCCCAGGAACCAAGGCAGTTAGATACGACTCTGGGAGGCAGACTGAGATTGTCTATATCTGAGATTGTCCAAAGATAAACAAAAGAATGAGCCAGCTCAAAGCTTAGAGGGAAAGAGGGAGCAGCTTTATCTAGCTAAGACCCTGACAGTCTGATCTCCCTATCTGGGTCCCCCAGGCTTACCTAGCCCCACTGGGGGAGGAGGACAGGAGGCAGCCCCCACTGTCAGCTGTAGTGACTACTCAAAGGGCCTGGACAGGAGGCACCCCCCCACTGCCAGCTGCAGAGGTAAGCCCACAAAGCAGCCACAGAGGGGTTCCCAGACCCTCCAGACGATCCTCTGCAAGGCGGCCTTGGGCTTGCATATACTTTACATATGCTGCGGTAGCCTGCAGGTTGTCACCCTTGTCTCAGCAGTTCCCCTGAGGATTGGACTATGGGTGGACAGCCCAGGCTGGAGAGGACTAGGCAGGCCACATGCTAGCCGGGGACACTTCTGGCGGCCACCCCAGAGGCCCGGGGCTCGCCTCTCTAGCCCTGGTGGCTGGCCCACCAGGGCAGCACCCGTCTTGGGCCCAGCCTCACCAGGGTCACAGCCTTAGCTGACTGCCAAGGCAGTCAGCCAAGGCTACACAGCCAGCCACAGGGATGGCAAACAGAGGGCGTGGGTGTGGGCCTGGCAAAGATAGACAAGAGGGGGGCCTGGCTCCTAGACCGGCCTTATAGACCCACTAAGGGGGAAGGGGTAGGGCAGGGCAGGGCCTGAGGGGAGCAGCATATAGGCCCAGCCTAGTTGAGGATGAGAGACAGTGCAGGCAAGACTGCTGGCTGGTATGGAAACTCCTGTGAGCCAGAAGTCAAGACTGTTACAGGGAAGAAGGACCAGGGTGGCGCAACCCCCTTCCCCCACAACCTGACTGAGGCCTTTCAGCTGGCTCTGCCATGCCAGACCCAAAACCAGCAGCACCTCACTGCTACCACTCATGAATCTGTTGGAGCTCAGCGACCCTGGGACACAGGGGTCTGCTCCCAGGGCGCTCCATCTCTAGATGTCAACAGCTTACGCTTATCCCACTCAGTCCTTCAGCATGACCATGTGACTGTGAGCAATACCTGTTGACATTTTAGAAGACAAAGGCCTGCTTCAGGAAGACTTCCAGAAATGGGGGGAAAGCTGCAGTGTCCTGCATCACTACTTGATCCATGCCATGACTAATTGAACCAGAACGAAGTACACAAAATAGAGGATTTATGAAGATTTGTTGAGAGTTGGCCACCACTCTTAGTCCAACACTGCATCACGTTGGTGTTAGCTGCTGTCAGCCTGCTTGCCAGAGAAGCCTGAACCAAACATCAGCTTTCTTAGGAAAAGAGACATTTCATGAAAGAAGACCATTTCTTCTCTTAAAGATTTATTTTATTCATTTATGGATCTATATTTCACCCTTCATCAAAATGGGCAGTAATGGGACAGCTTTTATCCAGTGCTGCAATTAATTGCCCAAGATGATGTCAGGGAAGAATAAATCCTCATTCTGGGAAGAGTGACTGTACCTGACAGAGACCACAGTAGTAAAATGGCTGGTTCCAGCTATTTCCAGGAATTTCCAGCAACATCCAAAGTATTCCTATCCAAAAACAATCTATCCAAAAACATGCCAAGTCTTTCCTATCAAATATGATTGATCCTTTTGTGTTGGCTGAAGATGTGTTTCAAGTACTCCTTGACAATCATAAAGGTATAAACATAAGATGTTAGACCAATGAAATTTGGTATTTGCACAGCCCTCTGAAGACTCATGTCATGTAGGTCTTTATTCAGTGGGTGGATTCTTTTCTCTTGAGTAGCAGGAAGGTAGCTCCCCACTGGTCTGATCCTCCTCGCCAAGCCAAACACCTTGGCTGTCTGGCAAGTTGGTGAAGCCAGTACTCCTGAATAGTGCGCGGGAAGGGTATGGATAAGTGTTGTGTGGTTGTCAAGGCAATGTGCTGCCTTCTCCCACACCTACACTACAGTTCCCAAGTGACAGTGTAAAAATGTGCATGCGCAAGGACTTTAGAACCTTAAAAAAAAAAAAAGACAACAGTTTTGGGTGGTCACTGGTAGACTGCAATTCACAATCTGATTATGGGATGACAGGACTGCAGATGCCTACTCTGGAAAATTCATTGATAATGATGCGTTGTAAATAATTTCAATAAATTAGCTCAACTGGTCTAGTAGCAATGGACTGTGTGTGGGTTAATTTTCACTCTCCTTCAGCCACACTGCTGACATCAGACTGGCAATATTGGGTGAAATTACGATTGTAAGGGGTGTGAAAGTTTTTAGTTTGGTAATAAACTTTTTAGTTTGGTACTTCATTTTTGTTGTGTCATCTGTCACTTGTGTTGTAATTCATTAAAAAACAAAACCACATGAATTTTGGACAAATTCTCCCATTTTTGCCACCCCTTTTTTTGTAGCGAAGGAGAGGGTGACACCCTCAAGGCCTCAAAAGCAGAGGGAAGGGGGTTGAACATTACCTGTAACCTGGTTGCTAATCTGTGACTCCTCCATGGAGAGGAAGCCACCATCACAATCTTTCTACACTTCCTCCCCATGGCCCTTGGGGACATTGTGGGAGAAGGTATCACCCAGCCCCAGTGAGGGAAACCTGCGACGGGGGCAGAGAAGGTTTATCTTGTAGTGCAGAATACCTGCCTTTTTTCCTTTTTAATTGTATGTATAAAGAGTGACGTCTGAGCAT
Organism: Tiliqua scincoides; assembly: GCF_035046505.1. Lineage (NCBI taxonomy): Eukaryota > Metazoa > Chordata > Lepidosauria > Squamata > Scincidae > Tiliqua > Tiliqua scincoides. The sequence goes on along the minus strand of NC_089827.1, from coordinate 36,664,492 downwards.
TGGTCTGAGGCATTTTGGGAAAACACAAACTGAAATCCTTTAATATGTGCACAATCAGAATTGGACTCTATTTTGCTAACTTTTTGTGAATACACGCATCTTAGTAAACAATTCACCATCACCATGCATTTCTCAAGCTAGCATCTCTTTTCATTGTATGTACTGTATATTATGTCTTTACAATGTCAGGCACTCCTCGTTTGTTTCCCCCCCCCCCCACACACACTTTAATGGGGAAGTGCCAGAGCTCTGAAAGCTTCCATGACGTTTTTTCCCCCAGATGGTCATTGCCACCAAATCCAAGAATTAGGAGGCATAAAAAAGGCCTTAACATACTGTGTGCGTTTCACACTCTACAGAGTGTCGTCTCTAATTATGAAGCTCTCAAAAGCAACACATTGGTGTGTGTGCAGGGAAAAGAATCGAGATGACAAAGTCCATTAAAGCCTTCAGGACTCTCCTAACCAAACCAGAGGAGGGTGACTTTTCAATGACAGCTCTTGTTTCTAGAAAGCGGAGGGGCCTCCGGGCAGCCACTCCTGGACTGGACAGCGCACAAACGATAAACAGTGCGTCTGCTTAGCTTGTCTGGAAGCGCTAGAGGGGAAGCTTTGCCAGGGAGTTGACAAGCTGGCACAAACCATTGCAGCTGACTCAGATTAAACTGTGTGGGAGAAAGAGGTGCCAGATCCAAGGGAAGGAATTAGCTGGATCTCGCTATTTACACATGTGGCTAAATTTTGGGGTGGGCAGTGCAGTCTGCTTTCCACCGTTCATGAAGTAAACAGTCACACACATACAAACAATTTTCAGAGTCTTTTGATGAATGTGTACTATTGAAAAGGTGCTGGAGCACAATATAGACAACATTTTGCACACGTAAAACCCACAGAAATTCATTAACATAAGGGCATCACCATGGCCGGCCCAACGATGAAGCCACCTGATGCAGGGTCCATCAGTACAGATGGTTAGGGGAGGAGGATTCTGGGGACTCTTCATACCAAGTCTGCAGCTGTCTCCCCTCTTCTCCACGGATGTGAGCAACATTGAGCCACTTCTTACTCACTTGAGTGAGAAGTGGTTCATTTGCCCCCCCCCCCCCGGGTCTTCAAACAGTTTTCTCAGACCTGGAAATGAGGGACTATGCAAACACTGGAGCTCCTGCATTTAAGTGGACCCCTTAAATAAAACCAGAAGTTCTGCATTTCTGGGTTTGAGAAATGCATGCAAGGAGCATGGTAAAGGGCCTTTTTTCCTTCCAGAGCACTGCTGCAGGGGCAGCAGTGGTGTCTCTGATCTTGCCCCTCCTGACTCTCTCACAAGTTCTATGCAGGAAAATATGGGTTTGCCACCAACATTACACATAAGAGGGAGATACTGGCAATCATACTTCCCTAATGAGGTATGTGATACATATGTTTGTCACATATGTATGCATGTCACATATACCTATGTTAGTCATATTGACACATATACTTTTAAGTGTACACTTGAAATGTCTTGGGGTACACTTAAAAGATATGTGTTAACTGAAGTACACATCCAAGCACCTGAATTCCATGTTTAGACTTAATTTTTCTCTAGACTGTATTGTCTGCCAATAAAGAAACAATGAACACCCCCTTTCAGCACTTAGTATATCCTTGTTTCCCCCCCCCCCCAGCAGTTTAGCTGCTGTTTGTGAAGTTTTGGCATTAATAACTACGTACTCAAAATGACAGGGTTGGACATGAAGACAAACCGAGACCAGTCCAAAAAGAAGTCTTGGTGTTGAGGCAGAAATGAGCATTGCGTTTGGGGTAACAGGTGGATTGCTGAGAGGTGGATTGCTGAGAGGTGGATTGGTTGCCAATTCACACAACCAGTTCTGGGGCTTAGGGCGCAATCCTAACCCACTTTCCAGCACTGACATAAGGGCAATGCAGCTCTGAGGTAAGGGAACAAACATTCCCTTACTTTGAGGAGGGCTCCGTGACTGCCACCCAACTGCAGGATACTGCAGACATCCCATTGGCACTGCTATGCCAGTACTGGAATGTTGGTTAGGATTTGGGCCTTAATTAGTTAATAACAACAACAACAACAACAGGTATTTATATACCGCCTTGCTTGGTCTTTATTCAAGACTTTATTCAAGGCAGTTTACATAGGCAGGCTTTATTTAAATCCCTTATTAAATAGGGATTTTTACAATTTGAAAGAAGGTTCTTTCTTTCAAGAACCACTACATTCAGGTGTTTCATTCCGATCTGGCTTCACATTCTGGCCTCCATCCTCCCACACTCAGAGCAGATGGAATAGTTAAATGCCATTTGTTGTTGTTGTTTTATAAACACTCAGGCCTGATCACACATGCAAAGAAATAGCATGGTGCAGCCTTCCTGGGACTGTACCTACCACTTCAGATTTCAAGGGGTGACATGAATAGCCCATCCCTATTCCTGGAAGTCAAGGGTGCTATAGACCAGACTCTTGTACTGAGATCAAAGCTTAACAACCCAGCTGGCCTCAGGGACAGCCTGAGACTGTGAATGCTGGGGACAAGAAGGAAGTTGGAGCCGTTCCCCCTCACCCTGAGAATGCTTACACTTCCTTGATGTCAAAGCCCCCTTGTTGGAAATGGACACTTCTGAATATAAGGTGAAAACTCTTTGAAATCCCAAACATGGAACAGGAACCTTTTGTAAAAGCCAGTCTCAGAAGCAATGTTAACAGCAGTGTCCTCACCTGCATGAATGGACAAGTGGCCTAGAATGGCTTCTGTGTTTCCCTGCATCACTTTCTGTTTAACATAGACATTAATGCACCATGGCAACACCTCTGAACCACAGCAAATCCCACGCACTTCCAACAGCATTCCATGGAACTTGGCTGTAGCCAAGGCACCCATTGTTCCAAAAGTGCTTGCCAACCCCCTCTCCTGGTGCTCAGCCCCTGCCAGGGGCAACCTCTTTGAAGTACAACCACTACCTTTGCTCGTCCAGTTCCTCTCTGCTCTGCTAGGTGTTAATACAAACATCGCCCTGTTCCAAAAAAAAGGAGTTTCATTATTTATTGGAGTCTACTTTTCAGCCAGCGAAAGTGTCAGACTTCAGTAGCTTGTTTAGTGGCCAGACAAATGGCTAAGCGTCTCCAAAGCTATCATTTAAAAATACACACGCGCACGCACACAAGTAAAATAGCTATTCAGTGTGTTCCCTCAGTGCAGCCTTGTGTGAGTGTTAACCTAGCTCGTGCCAAATGAAACAAAAGGGGTCTTTTTTGAAAAGAGGTGCTGACACTGACCGGTTTCACTCTACCTGCTACAATGGAAACATTTATACATTCATGGAAACATGGTCCCATCTCACTTCAAAATAGGGCTTTTTTTTAAAAAGGGAAAAAAATTTCCACTGAGTTTGAATAGTAATCACACACAGATAGGCACCGGTGGCATCATAAGGAAGTGCAGAGGGTACAGACTGCTCTAGGTGACACTCTCGGGGGGTGGGTGGGTGGGTGTGACATCACTAGTGGCCAACATTTTGGAAACCTTTTTGGAAAATTTGTATGTTTGAATAATATAATCATGTTATGTATCACTGGAAATGCAATTTCATGCAGAATGTAATAAAACAACCTATGTTGAATTATCTGTTTTCTATTGAACATGATGGCCAATTAACCAGAAAAAAACACAACTGCTTTATGTAACAAAAAGTGGATTTTGATTTCATTAACTCAAAACTGACCAATGAGAATAAATTGTTCTGAGAGCAAATGAGGTGTTCTTATGATACAGCAGGGAACCAATAAGGTGTTAGTATGAGTCAGCTCTCATTTCCAAGTATCAGAGCTAATACTAGAACTCTTATTCAGTTGTGTGAGTTGACCACTGGGGTTTTTTTTGTTACTGATTTATTGGGTGACCTGTCCTGTTATATATTAATTTTTAAAAAAATGAAATTAATGAGGGTTACATCAACCCTAGTGATGCCACTGCATTTAGGCTATGTGCATGATATTGTAATTTATTCTGTGTGGTCTAATATGGGAGAATGTCCATCATGGGGGGATGCAATGAGCTTTTGCACTAAGGTTGCAATCCTAACTACACTTTCCTGAGAGTAAGCCCCATTGAACAAAATAGGACTTACTTCTGAGTAGACCTGGTTAGGATTGTGCCCTAAGTGACACAAACCCTAGTGATGTCTCTGATAGGCACAAATAATTCACAGCATGACTTCCATATGCCAGAACTATAACAGCACAGACACACAAAGACAGTAGCCAAGAGGCAACACACCTAGCTCTACAAGCCTAAGGGGGCTTTAAGCTCATGCTTCTCAAACAGCGCCTGCCCCTTTCCTATACAGTATGTTGTGAAGAGCTTTGGAAACTGAGAGGAGCTTAAAAACAATTTGTGGTTTGGCATAGTGCCCCCCTGAACAAAGGGAAGCAAAGAATTAAACATCTCACTGGCCTTGTAAAATGCTGAGGCCATGCTTCATGTTGTCCCTTGAATTTCAGGCCTAGTTACTTGATGAGTGTGATTAAAATTAACAGATACTTGGCTGTGTCATTTGGTGACAAGTGCTGATATTTATTGTATGTCACCAGATATGTGGGTCCTGTGTCATAGTATGCCAAATGTTTGTAGGTGAACATTTTTTGCAGGAAAGGGGTACTCTTGGGGGAGATTCAATGCTTCCTGCATGCCCCTCAAAAGTATGCCTTTTTCATGCCAGCTCACCTGCTTTTAGTTGCATGTTTTAAAAATCTCAATAATGTCAGAAAAACAATAAGGAGGAACACCAAGGAGAGTTTGGACACATGAGCTCGTTTTTCTTACTGTGGCTGAAAGAACAGATCTTTGCTGCAGTTCAAAAAATTACAGCTAAGGGATTAATGGTAAAAGACATCCAGGCAAGGCAGGCTTCAGAAACTGACAACTCTCTTTTTAAAGTATTTCAGCACATTCCATTTTACAAATGAAGCTATATGCAGTAGATAGTTTGGTGGTGGTTGCATGTGGAGATGAGAAAAGCCACCATAGATTTCTTGCTCCCGCGTTCTCACGGAGTTCTTCCCCGTCCCATTTTTTTTCAGGTAGAAGCCCAAATCTGATTCCTGCTCATTTGAATATAAGCCCCCCTCCTCCTATTTCACAAGCAAAAGGATTGCTGACACCAGCAAGTTCTACGGCTAATGATTACTGTGGAAACGTTTATCTATGAATATAAAGTTCTTTAAAGCTGAGCCTTTTTATCTTGCTCAGAGAAGGGGAGGGAGAAACCTGTTTATGTCACTTCTAAGCTTCTGGCTTTAATGTAGACATGAGTTGTTCTCATGCCAAACAAGATAACCTCTGAGTTAGAGCAGGAGTCTCTTTGAAACATGGGAATTTGTGCAAAAAGTACGACTATTATTTTTAAATAAAGATTGGATATTACTAATTGCATGGCGACTGCCTTAAAACAGCTTCCCAAGGGCTAGATTGCCTGTAATGCAACATTCTGCAGGTTTTATAGCACTGATGCATCTTGTACAGCATAGCAGCTCTCAGCTGCCACTTCCTAACCCTACCCCCCCACCCCACTTTGTGGTGAAGACAAAGCTTTTGAAAGGAGAGTGAAACACGGAGGTGTCACACATTCATTAACCCTTTCTCTTTGGAATGTGTTAGATGTCTGCTTTCAAAGCTCATTTGCAAGATATGCAGTTTCTCAAGTTAGGGGAAGGCTCTCCCAATCTCACACATACACACACCCAAAAAGACTGGCATTTTAATCACTCAGTCACTCACGCACGCACGCACAAGGGTAATAGGAGTTAGAACTGGCAAATCAATAGGCAAATCAGTGGTTATGGCTAATTTGCTCAGAGGTTGGGTAAGATTTGATCTGGTTTTTGTTTTTGTTTTTAATTTGTGCTTCTCCCTGCCCTTAGATCATGTCAAAAACCACACATGCAACATGCTACCGCCATACATGTGAGGTAAGCTCCACATGCCACAAGCTCCATCATATGAGGCCACAGACAGTGGGTTTGTCCACATATGGGTCTGTTCTCCCACCAACAGTGCACATCTGAGTTCTCTGAGGAGAGAGGGGTGGAAAGCATACTGATCAACATCTTTGCTTTGCTTCTCTCCGTCTCAGAAACTGACCACCAACTCAATTTAAACCATGCTTTCTGACTCTGACCTTAATGCTTGATAACTGATCTGGAGTCTGATCCTGGCCTACCCTTGAAGATGTCAACTACATCTGATCTTCTACTCTTCACTTACCTGTGCCTGATCAGGTCTTCTGCTGCTGTGGTCTGTCTCAGAGCTCAGTTAAGGCCTTAGGACCCAATCCTATCTAATTTCCAGCACTGGTGCAGCCGCAATGCAACCTCGAGATAAGGGAACAAATGTTCCCATACTTTGAGGAGGCCTCTGTGACTACCTCCCCACCAAGGGATGCAGCATACCCCCCATTGGAACGGCTGCACTGGCACAGGAAAATTGGATAGGGCTGAACCCTTTGTCAAGGAGGATTTTGCTGGCCTCATCCATTCCCCCCTCCCATTTATATGTTAATTATATATTCCTTACACACCTGCATTTTTGTTACAGGGACAGACACATGAAGAAGCAAACCTGGCCTCCCTTATCATGTCTAGCTGACCCTTGTCTTTGCTTATTTCTTCACTCAGTGTGTCTATTTCTTTCTTTCAGCATGTAGCTAGTCTGTGGAACTCCTTGCCACAGGATGTAGTGATGGCATCTGGCCTAGATGTCTTTAAGAGGGGATTGGACAAATTTCTAGAGGAAAAGTCCATCATGGGTTACAAGCCATGATGTGTATGTGCCACTTCCTGATTTTAGAAGTGGGTGTCCTGTCCAAATATTCCAACTCCCTTATAATGCTTGCTTTTTTTGGCCAGTTAATCCCTTCTTTTCCAAAGAACAGCAGCTGTGGTGTGCAAAGGAAGGACTAGAACTCCTTATCAGTTTGAGCAATTTAACAGTATTTTATTGCTACAGACACTTCCTGCACTCCCTCTTGTCCAGAAGCTTTCCCTCCCCCAAACTCCACTTAACTTAGTGGGTAAAGGTCTGAAGCCTCCAGTCCAAGTCCAAGTTCAATCCAGTCTCCCAAACACAGTCCAGTCTTCCTAGTCCAGTTTTCTGCAGCAGAGTTTCTCCTCTGTGTCCTCTCCAGCAGAGTGTCTCCTTCAGCAGGGTCCTGTAGGTCTGTATCACATAGGTCTGGGGTAGGCCTTTGCTGGTGCTGAAGCTGCTTTTTATCCTTGGTTGTCCCATTATCCAAAATGCAGCTCAGCTGTGAGCTACCTTGGCCCATGACCATTCAAAGCCTCATCAAGGTCAAATGAAGCTCAGGTGTCCATCAGAGTCTCCATTGGCCTTGATTGATTACAGCTGTGGAGCCAGCCCTGCCCTTCCCAGAGCTGTCAACCAGCTGTCAAAATATGGGAATCGCTGTCAACACCACATCATCCACCTGATGATAGTCTGATCTTCCATTACAGTGGGTTATCTCAGAATGCCAGATGCGAGGGAGGGCACCAGCATGCAGGTCTCTTTGGTCTTGTGTGCTTCCTGAGGCATTGGTGGGCCACTGTGAGATACAGGAAGCTGGACTAAATGGGACTAAGGCCTGATCCAGTGGGGCTCTTCTTAGGTTCTCCACAATCTTTTTATGTAAGTCGTACGGTGTGATACTGAGCACAGTGAATAGTTTGTGCATGTTTCCTGCAAGTGGATGAGTTAAACTCATGCTGAATTTTCTCATATTGAAATTTATGAGATTGTGAGGTGCTGGAGTCTTGAATCAGGAACTTGTGTAGTTGGGCCCAAGTGCCGGGCAGCGCAATCCTACTTGCACTGGAACAGGCAGGCTGGCAGCCCTGCGCTGTATCCAGTGTAAATTTTGGGCTGTCTGAGGCTTGGCCCAAGGCAAGGGAAAACTTTCCCCCTTACCCCGGGGAGAGCCACAGCAGCCCCAATGGGAATACTCAGATTTGTGCCACCAGAGTTGGTGGCGCAAATCTGAGCAGCCCAGAGCTGTCCTGGGCAGTCCAGGAATGGAGCTAGGATCTGGCATAAGTGTTAGATCCTGGCCCCACCTCCTTCTCCCCGCCCACCCGCCACCTGCCTCCCCACCCTCACCACACCCCCCAGACCCCTGCACCAGCTGAGCTCGGCCAGCACAAACTTACCGGGCCCTGGGGTTCACGTAGTGTGGGGGAGGTCGGCACACGTCCATGCACCAGCCTATCTACCCCAAGAGTGGCACCAAAGTGAACACTCTTTAGCCAGCAGAAGGGACTTAAACCAGCTAAAGTGGTGCTCTGGATTGTGCCTTGAGACTCTCTACCACAGGGAACATTCACAGGGAGAAAGGCTGGTTGACCTGAGCCTTGATGCTCCAGAATGCCATTCAGACTGTGGGAGATAGGCAAACTGCAGCAGACAGCCCAGAAATAATTGGGTGACCTGGGCAGCCAATAGGGTTCCAGCTGGCCTATATACTGGAAAGTGCTAACAGACCTCCACTGGCCTGTTTTCCCTGGTACCTGCTCACCCTACTACCATATAATGTGACTCTGGCCCTTTGGTTCATTGCCTCCTCTGAAATGTGACACCAGCTTCAAGCTGTTCACATCAGAAACTTGCTGGACTCTTCCCACTGGTGTTTCTGGAGGGGGTAGCAAATCACTGAGTTTCTTCAGGTGCCTCCCTCCTTGGCCTTCAGAGCCAGTCATGACTGCAAAAGATGGAAACTTTGTGTTTTGCACACCCCTCCAGGAATGTCAGTGGCTCTGACGAGACATAAAAGTGCTGACCTTTGGCTGGATTGTGCACCAAGTTTCGGTCCCAAGACATTTTTCTTCTTTGCACCTAACAAATCTCCCCCATTTGTCTCCTTGTTTCAGTCCCTATCAGAAAAGGGGGGGGGAGGAATGCAGAGTACTGAATAATTCAAATGCTGGGGAACTTGCACCTGCAAGATATTGTTGCAGGGAAATTGTTTAGTAAGTTGAAAATAAAAGGATTAAACGCTTCTGTGAGAAAGAACCTGCAAAAAGTAGCACCTCCAGCGCCACTTGCCAAGGACGCCGATTACAAACTCGAGATGGCTGCCATCCTGCTTCAGGGCAGGGCATCTGCGATGACAAGGGTCAGGAGTGAAAGTTTTTGCTTTCAAAAACACAGCACAATTAAGTATATCATAGGCTTCTCTTCCGACATGCCCGCACTGACCATTGTTGTCAACGGGAACATCAAACCCAGCGAATTCGTTTGTGTTTTTTTTGGTGCCATGTTCATTACCATCCTCTTTTGAACATCCAGTGTCATTCAGCTGATAAACGCAACCGGGAAACACAAAGCATTTCTTCAGATGCTCTGATGAAACGACCTTTGCTCACTCTCTACATCAACCACTGCCCAGAGAGTTATTCTGGAACGGAAGGTTTTGAAATGTGTCCAACGGAAAAGAAAAAAGGAAAGAGAGAATCCTGGTTTTGTTTCCCCCCAAATCTATTTTGTACTCAGAACTTTCAGCATGTTGTACTTTGCAGGTGTTTTCAAAAGGCACACTGAAGTCCAAGTAAGTTGCGAGTGCGTGGGTTGATATATGGGGTAGTTGGCTAGTTGACCTTCAGGTTCCTTCTAACCCAACAGTTTGATGGCTGAAAAATGATGAATGAAAAAGGGTTGAGGACAGAAAAAGGAAGGCAAAGCATTTAATGATTTAAATGACAAATTATTTAACGACAAATCATAGCAATTTGAATGCTATGATTATAGCATACAATGGCCATTGTGCTATTGCATAAAATAGCAATGATTTGTTATCTTCATACAGCCCACTCTTTCTCCGAGGAGCTCCAGGAGGGGGTACACGACTGTTCCTACTGTCTTGGGAGGGAAACCCTGTTGTTGGGTTGTTAAGGCTAAGAGATGGTGACCATCCCAAGGTCGCCCAGTGAGCACTGTGGCTGAGTGGGGTCAGGAATCCTGGTCTCCAAGTCCAACATTCAAGCCACAATGCTAGAAATCTCACTGGAGTTCTCTTGATTTGAACTGATTTTGGGGAATTGTAAATTCCTTCTCCTGCCTCACCCAAGGAAGAGACAAATTCCGAAAACCAGGGCTGGCCTTAGGGCAATGTGACCCAATTGAGCCCCATGCCTGTGGAGGGCCCCTGGACTGGAGTGGGAAGCAGAGTGCCTGCATTTGTAGCCAGCACCTTGTGCTGTAGCTGATGCTCTGGCATGGAATCTTCCGTGCTGAGGTGTCATGAGGAGAGCATGGCAAGGGAAGCATTGCCTTTGGACAGCCCTGCCCCTGGGTCCAACTGGGTTGAGATCACCATCCCCCTGGAAGCAGTTGGTGTCGATGCTGCTGCCAAGTGCCTTGCCACTGCTGCTGACCCCGGTGAATAGGATCCCCTCTGGGGGTCGCCCCCCCAAAAAATGTTTTTCATTGGGCCCCGCAGCTCCTAAGGCCAGCCCTGGCTAAAACACAGCCTCTAAGCCAGAGTCTGAAGAGTCTCATCCTTCTTCACCAACATTCCCACAGCTTCCCACCTCCTCAGTCTTGCCCTCTATTTACCCCAGAAGCAGTCAGAGGCTCCTTTCTTCCCCCTTTATGGCTCTGCATGTAGTATTAAAGTGTGTTGCATGACATTTTTCTCCTTGTGCTCAGTTCTGGACCAGTGTCCCAGTCAACTAGGACTTGCTAATCACTAGAATAGAATCCACAGGGAGGGAAGAGCAAGTTGCATCCTCTTCCGTGATAACGGATTGGCTTCAGGTTTGGCTCCAGTTCTCAGTCCACCTGGTCATCCTGTAACCTCCTTGAGTAGCAGAATGTGAAAGTATGGACACCTAGAATTGCTTATTGCCCTGGCACCACCCATAAATGACACAAGAGAGGTCAGCTGGTAATGAAATATGCCACTTTATTTACAGATCCAATTCAATGTAAATCCTGCAGCAGCTCCTGACTACTAACCCGCCTCCCCATTTAGTCTGAGTACCTAACCTGGGGGAGATAGGTACAACTCTTGCTTCCCCCCCCCCATTAGCTGCCCCAAGCTCTACCCCAAAGTCCTGGTGCACCAATCAGATGCAGCCCATCCCTATGTTGCCTCATGCACCAATCAGGTGTAGCCCATCTCTACCTTGCCTTGTGCAGGGCAGGGCTCAGCAAAGGAATCCCTGCCCTAACTAGCAGAGTAACTGAACTTTTTTCTTTCCTTTCCATTTTTTTCTCCTTTTGTATTGCATAAGACTGTAAGGCATTATTTCAAACACTAAACCAGCTTAAGTGCTATGGAAGAATGGTGTTGCATACATGTAGTAGGTAAGGAAATAAACAAAATAAGGTTACTTTGGGCACATTCCATTGCTGTCAAATTCCATTGCTTTCTGTTGGCTGATTGTGGTTGCTGGTTCTATTCTTCCTGCAAATGGAAAGCCTTTGCTTTTAAAGCAGTCATGATAGGGTTGTTTATGCATCAGCCTAAGAAGCTGTTGTGTAGTCTTTTGTCAAATATTTTTATTGAATATCAGAAAATGCAGTTACGATGCCCTGGCAACAGAAAAATATTTCCAGATGAAGAGTTGCAACCTCTTCCTGAAAAAGACACTGATCCCAAATTTGTTCAAGAAACTTTTTCAGACTTCCCCAGTAGTTACCAGGGTTGAGAACTCAACTCAGATGACTTGAACTTGAGTCGCAAGTTTTTTACTGACTTGTGGACTTGTGAGTTGTGAAAGTTGAAGACTTGGAAAAACACTCTAGTCAGGGGCCCCCTGGCTCGGTACTCATCCCCATGTATGCTGACTCGAGTCTGCCTGTGTCAGGGTGTGCTTGCTTACTGTGGCATGGAAAACCTTGTGGGGCCATCATTCTGAACGGGTGAGCAGCAGGGAAGTTCCAGCCAGGAGGCAGGGAAGAGTTAATGCAACCAAGCAGGAACGGGGGTGTGGGAGAAAGCTTGTGCAAGGGGGTTCTTGCCTTACAATTGGTTGCAGAAGCCCAGGGAGGTGGAGGAGGCAGGGAAGGGGGGAGGCATTTCATAGCAATCACGCTTTCCACCACATAGCATAGCTCCGTTGTTACTAGGGAGGAGGAAGCTTTATGGGGCAACTGGTGCAAATGGGACTACTTTTGAGTAGAGGTGCCAAGAATCCTGTTATCCTGGTAAGCCTTGCAGCTGCTGCATGTGACCCACCCCTCCCATTGAGGGGGAGAGTTGTGAAGGGGTGACTCGGAGACTTGGAAAGTGCCCTGTTACGATTCTTTTTTGAGTCGCAGGGGTGACTCTAGACTCAACTCGAGTCAAGCCACTCTAGACTTTCCCATCCCTGGTAGTTTCTGCCAGAATGTAACTAAGCCAATAATGACCATTTAGCAACTCAGAGTCAGACTAGGAAGATTTGTTACCAGATCTTCCAATACTTTCCATTTATTTTTAAAAAGCAGCTGCTGGTGGGGGCTAATTCAGATGAGCCCCTCAGAGCTGAATAAAGTGAAGATTCACTCTTTCACCTTATGCTGTTTTCCCAATGAAAATCCTCTCCAGCTGCTTTCTTCTGCATTAAGGGGAAAAATTTTACATGGACAGTCTTATTATCACAGGTGCTCCTCTTAATCAAGATCACTTTACCTTTTAAGCTGCCCTTGCAAAGTGTTGCAGCCTGTCTCCATTTTGAATAATCAGGTACTTCCTATGATAAGTTTATACTTATTCAGTTCAATCCTATCATCACTCTCTCTCCCAGTAATGCAGCCACACCATCCAAGCATGTGTTACATCCTGTGGGGCGAGGCAGTCCTGGAGGTCTCCTCTGGTTAAGGGAACATTTGTTCCCTTGTTCAGGAGTAAGCCTCCACTGGCCAAATGGGTCTAAGTCCCACACCAGCAATTTTGTTGGTGCAAAGTGAACCCAAGAAGGCGGATTGAGGCCAGGAAGGGCGATAAGAAATTGGTGGCACCAATGCCACCCCTTTTCCAGTATCAACACGCCCCCTCCTCACCCAGTTCCACCCAACCCCTGCCTCCCAGCTGCTTCCCTGCATTGACTTACTGGCACCAGGGCATATTGGGGGGCCACTGGTGTATGGCTGCTTGCCGCTTGCAGTGGTTGTCCACCTGCACAAAATGGCATGCTGCAGTTTGTGACAGCCATAAAGGACAAGGATTGAGGTCTTGGACCATAAAGTTCACCTACAAGCAGAACACAAAAGCAACCTCATCTGTGTCCTCCTGCAGCTTCTTAAGATGAAGAGTAAACTTTGAATAGATTTTCCAAACTACTAAATCCACCTTTCTCATCTTATTTCAGACATGAGTTTGCACACCTGCCAAAAAAGTGTGAGCATTTCTCCAACCTTCTGAATAATGCCTGCTCCTGCAACTTTGAATAACTTCCAGATGATAGAACATTATTAAGGAGAAGATGTTCAACTACTTTTTATAAGTCAAATGGAGGCAGAAGAAATCTTTCACAGCAGGCTGGAATTCGAAATGCGGGTTCCACTTCTTGTTTTTGCGTGCTTTTGATATTTTGTATGTATGTAATCCAATACAAGTTCAGCGATGTTTTGGAGGTCAAGGGGAAAAGTTGTCCTGGAAATCACAGAGCTTTCTTGATAAATATTCACGATTATGATAAACTCCCATGTCCCAAATAGCAGATCTTCAGAGCTGTTTTCTCTCTCTAAGATGTTTGGAAAAACTAAAGAGCACATCTAAGCTATGGGTAGCCCAGTCCTAACCAGTGCTGGTACAGCAGGGCTGTAGCTAACCAGCACTGGGAAGGAGCAGGTTGTCGGTCTCCTCAAGGTCAGGGAACATTTATCCCTTTATCCCATGCAAAGCCCCAGCCTGTACAATGGGGCTACTCAGATCTGCTCCTGCCAAATGGCCAATGCAAGTCTGAGAAGTCCCGTGTTGGGCTTTGAAGCCTGGGAGGGGGAATATGATACAGTGTGCAGCAGCACCACTGGTTCTTCCCCCCTCTTGGGCCTGATCTACCTCACCCTCCCCCAGCCCCTGTGCTGACAAGCGGGTACTTTCCTACTCTGTCAGGCATGCCATCTGGATCCAGTGCCAACGGAACAGCACAAGCCTTCCCTCCAGCACGGCCTATTTGCCAGGTATCACAGAGCACTTTATGGAACTTTTGTGACACCTTAGGTCAGCAGTGTCCATGCTTCCATGGATACTAGTATCTTTCCACTGTGGAGCTCTTTGGGATTTTGTTTCCCAATTGCACATCATGCTGGAGGGGCTTAGGATATGGCAGGCATTGTGCCGATATTGCCAGTATTGCACAGGATAGGACAGGATTCTTGGGCATAGGATTACACTGTAAGTGAGTTAGTTCAGAATACTTTCTGGCCAATGTCTGGAATTATAATAAATTCCAATGCGGCTTCTGTGTTGTCTTTCTCCACTAACTTTAAACCAATACGCATCTTTAATAGCTGCTATTTCTGCTCTCTAGTTTGAACAATTGATCCAATAGATCAAAAAGCTGACATCTCCAATCACTAGTTTGGCAGGGGAGGGAATGCAAAGGGATTGGATCCAGGCTAGTTCAAGGTCTCCTGCTGCTTGTGGGGGTATGCCAAATGCTGCCCCTCTTTTACTTGGTGATGTGCCAGTTTCTCTTCCACATGTCCTCTTCGGCTCTGTTCCTCCTCTTCTTTTTTTCCAGTCCAGGAAATGGGAGAAGGAGCAGCAGCAGCAGTGGGGAGATGGAAGTGGCAACCCTGGCTAATCTGTGGCCTGAGGCAACTGCTTCAGTTGGCCTCACGGAGGGGCCAGCTGTAGCTGGATCAAATTCTGAACAGTCAAATGGTGGTAGTGGGGAGGCTCGTTTTTAAGAGAGAAACATTTACAGATCACCCTAGCTGTTGGATGCGATTGCACGCCACCTTGCAAACACTGTCAAATACTGTATGCTGTTTCATTTCAACTCTCAATTATTGTCCGATATCAAGTATTTAGTAAAAATTTGTGTCTTGTAAAGGGGAAGTTTGAATTTTGTGTTAATTCACAGCAAAACAAAAGCAAAGCACAGCGCAAATGCTTTACTGACAAGCTTGGCTGGATGTTGTTTTAAAATTGGAACACTGGCTTCTTCTAAGGCAACAGGAATATCTTGCCTTAATCCATTAGCAAGACCATGACACTCAGGATTTTCATTCCCGCTTTTCGCCCCAAGCAAGCGCATCAAAGAGATCAACTGCCTCCTTTTGTTTAGGTATGAGATCAAAGGCTCCCTTTTGAATTCAGTAGATTCTAATCATGTCTCCCTTCAAAGTAATCACGTGAGCCTCGTGCCATCCAGATGCCTCTTAAAACAGCAATACATATTTACTCTTAAGTGGTCAAAGCATAACTTACTCAATTTTTCTTTCTGTGACTCATTCTTGATTTTATCCCTTTAAAATTAGTATTTCAGACGTCTCAAGAACACTTCTGCTGTCTCATCTCTCCCATGGTTGTAACACATGTACTCCCTTGTGGTCCCCAGTCACTCCTGAACTGCTTCCCCTCCCCTCGGTCCGGACATGGGAATGATGCTCAGAACTGACCCCTGTCGGGCTAGCAAGATCACTGTTGCAAGGACTGAAGTCCTATGAAGAACACTGGGGCTCCTTGGAGACTGGGCACTCTTGGTTGGACAACCTGACAGGGAATGCCACCTGTGAGTGCTGCAGAAGAGTAATATAAAAGCAACTTTTTGGTGCTGCCTTTTGGGCATAATGGAGGCTGAAGCAGGATTTTAAAAATGATAAAATGGTTCAGGAAGAGAGGACGTGGAATCACTAGAAGGTGCTGGAGGTACAAACTGCACCAAGTGATACCACTTGGTGGTTTTCCGCCAGGGGGGCGCGAAGGATCATCGCACTGTTGGTAAGGCCAGCACCAGCCTGCTACCATCAATTGGAGGTCTGTGCCCACCAGAACAAGTAGGCACTCCGCTGGCCAGTGAGTGTGGGTGGAGTGGGGATAAGGGAGGCATTACGGAGTAGGGGAAGGTGGGCAGATCAGGCCCAGGAGAGGGTGAGAATGGTGGCCGTGGCTACCACCATATCCTATCCCCCTTCCTGGGCTTGACACAGGGTGGCTTGGATTTACACCAGTGATATCGCTGGCACACATCTAAGTAGTCCCATTGCAGCTGCTCGGGGGTTACTAGGGGTAAGGGAACAAATGTCCCCTTAACCCAAGGAGACTTCCAGCAGCTACAGTTCCCATACTGGATGCAGTGGGGCTGCACTGGCGCTGCTACATCAAAGCACAGGACTTTTGTTAGGATTAGACTGGTTGGCAACCTTCAGTCTCGAAAGACTATGGTATAAGCCTACAGCACCCAGTATTCCCAGGAGGTCTCCCATCCAAGTAGTAACCAGGCCCGACCCTGCTTAGCTTCCAAGATCAGACAAGATTGGGCATGTGCAGGGTAACAGTTGACTGCCCATTTTCAAACTGCATTGTGATTGCAGGATTTGAAACTCTGGTATCCAAAAATCTAGAGTGCTTGGGAGACTCTGTGGTCTTTGCAGGGTAGCAGGTTCTCAGCTACACAGTCTGATCGCTGATAACTTTGTTGGATGGAACCCTGCATGCCATTTTATGTCCAGTAAGAGTATTATGCAAGATGCTCCAGTATGAAATCATTATCCTCCGTTCCTCTAAATCCAAATACTAATTGCCACCTCGCTGTGAGTGTATAATATTAAGGTGATCATAGCCATGGTAACAGTAGGCAACATTAAGTGGGATACATATCATCCACAGAAGACATTCGTTGCAGCTATTTGGACAGCAGGCAAATGTTTATTTACAGCCACTGCAATGCATAGGTCAAAAGCAAACTTTCGGTGCAGACCTCTGAGCAATTTCAGCTTCCGAGCGCACATAGCGCACTGTTATCATGTAGCCAGTTTTATGTATCTCTATAATTAATTTCAACGCAGGACAGTTTGCTAATCCACCAGCACAAATAAAAAGCACAAATTAAAATTTCAACATGCAATTTCACAATGGTCCATTTGCATTGCAAAATTAAACCCATAATAAAAAAACTTTTGTCTGCTTATAATTGGGCTGATTTTTTTTAAGGCACAATGATAAACATCTATGTAAATAGCCTCCCAAAGTTGTTTTTTTTTTCCTTTCCTTTTTTACATTTAAAAAAGGAACACTTCAAATGAGCTGAACAAAGTCACCTTTTAGGCTTTGCACATTAATTGTAATGTGAAATAATAAACAGCATAGGGTGACCAAGAGTACACAGTCAGGGTGATCGGGTGCCAATTAAAGGATGATAATTATACATTTAAATAATACCAATAAGAAAGAAACCTCAAAGTAAACATTAACGACCCCTTTTCTCATTGTTACATTTTTCAGAATTTTTTTTTTGTGGGGGGGGGGGGGGCTGGTATATGATTCATTGCAGTGACTTGGATGTAAGTCCTACAGTGGCAAAATTAATCTTAGGAGGGATGGAGAGGTTGAATTCCAGAGGGAAATTATGCTTCTGCTGAAGTCAGCTGACGCGTGGGTACCATTTAATGCCTCCCACAACTTTGTCTTCTTACAGCCTGTGGATTAATGTCCTTGTATAGCCACCACTTGAAAACTGCAACATCAAGTAAGGACTTGATTGTAAGAAACTGTCATCACAGCCCAGAGCTTTCATGTCTTCCCAGACATAATATTTCACTGGCAGTCATTCACAGGTCAGCTACACATCACTAGATAAGTAACACCCTCTGGATATGACTGGAGGAAATCTCTGGTCATGTCTGGAGGGTATAGGTTGCTCTGACACCGCAGAGTCAGAACCCGCTAATGGTTAAATCCGCAGATACTGAATCTACAGATAAAGAGGACGAACGTGTACTTACCTGGGAGTATGACCTATGGAACTCAGTGGGGCTTACTTGTGGTTAGACAAGCATAGAATTGTGTTGTTTATGCCATTCAGGCTGTAACCCTGCACCACTTTCCTGGGAGGAAGTCTCATTGAACATAATGGGACTGACTTCTGAGTAGACATGCATAGGATTGTACTGTCAGCCTCTTTCATCCCTTAGAAAAGAATAGGACTGAAGGAAGTTGGGCTATTGGAAAAAGGAAATGTAAATGTTTCTGATTAAGCATTGATAATAATTGATATTTAATTGAGGCAGTAGCCATAATCTTTTCTTCTTTTTCCTCGATGGAGTTTCCTCTTTCTCTCTCTCTCTCCTTATTATCTTGTTTTCAGTGCAGAATTATCACCCACTGGTTTTCAATTACAGAGATGCCCATATTGATTCTTCCCTTGATTTTAACTCACAGCTGAAAAATTACTCATTTAAGCCAATAAAAGCTGATGTTGTTAGTCTGAAGTGCCTGTAAAAGAAATGAGTCAACAGGTGCAATAATTCTGAATTACAAACTCCAGCAAATAAAGTTACAGACAACCTGATCCATAATCCTGATAATCTGAGGGACCACAGCTTTGTCGTAAAGGCATCTGCTCTGCCTGCAGAATGTCTCAGGTTTCAGTCCCTTGCACTTCCTGGGAAAGACCTGGCGAGTTGTTGCCAGTCATGATGCTCCATGGCCAGGTTGTCCTTTGTTAGAAATCTGCAACCACCATATCAGAAACAACTGCCATGGGCCGAGCTTCCTTGACATTTGAACACACAAACTAAGTGCTAAGCACATCTGCATGTACTATAATTCTAATGGCCAGTTTTTATTTCAGAAAAACCACTCTTGGAGCAGACAGTTTGGAATGGAAAAGCAGCGTGGGGAGGATGGTGTGCTTAACCCATCCCCCCCCCCCACACCACTTCTGCCCTTCAACTTCCACCTCTGCTTTTTTCCAGAGCTTGAAATGTATGTCTAGCCTCGGAAAGGCACACCCAGAACCCCACTGGAGGTAAATCAATTTGGTGGAAAGTCAGTTTTAGCAGAACTGCTTCGAGCAGGAAAAGAGTCAGATCCCTTCTCTCTGATTTTCAAGTTAAAATCACTATTAAGCAGCATTTCTGTAACAATGGGAAACGTCAGAGTTTTGTGACATATGTTTGTGTCTAACATTTAGTTAGATGGAATGATGAAGAGATGGGGCTAAGAAGGATGGATCGTGCCCAGAAGGGGGCGGCACTAAATCCCTTAGCCCCTTTCCAGGCCTGATCCTCCTGCATGAAGCAATGTGGAGTTGCCCCAGTGATTGAGCTGGCACAGGTACAAGTTGCCCCTTAGCTGTTGTGGGTTTACCCCAGGTCTTATGTTCCCTTGCCCCAAGGAGACCTTCAACAGTTGAAGGTCAACAGACCTTCAACAGAGACCTTCAACAATCCCCTGCAGGATGCAGTAGAACCCATGCCAGTCCTGCTGCATCACCGTTCAGGAATTTAGGGAGGATTGGGTGCAAATTATCCAATCACAAATTTGGTTTCATAATAATCCAGATTTTGCAAATCTGAAATCCTAGTTTAGGGTATGTTTGAAGTCTCAAGAGCTATAATGATTTTTTTTTTTTTTAAGTAAGACGAGATTCTCAAGAAACTAAACTCTAAACTCAATCCTAATGACTTTGTGTTGATGTGATGTGCTTACAGAACCTCAGAATACTGATAGTTCTGGCTGTAAATTAGCATGTCAGTCCTGGGGGCTGATGGGATGGAGTGCAATATTCCCATTTTTATTCTGCTACTTAGACAGCACTTCATTGACATCAAGCAAATCTTCACTGTTAAGTGAGACTTCAATGTGTACTAGAGAATGCTGTTTGGGCATAAGTTTTTCCAAGAAGCAAGTAGCAATTTGTGGGTGATTTTCAGTGGGGAAAAAGGCAGGAATGGGTGAAGCCTTCCCCCCCTACACCAGCCTTCCTGAGTTACTTCTTGTAAAGAAATAAGAATTCGGGGCTCACACGAGTCGTGACCCTGACATTGCTTCACCTGCTCTGCTTGGGCAGAACATTCATAACATTCACAACTTTTTCCTAGCCATGCCAATCCAGCTACCTTCCCTTTTTGGATCGCATATTCATTGCAGCTGTACCTGCAGCACAACGACCGACTACAAGGTTGCGCATGATCAATCAGACATGCCACCATGAAGTAACTTCCCCAGGGGAAAATGCACATTGACAAGCCTTGCAAGGACAGACTTCACAAATGTAACTTTAACATAATTGACACTGAGTGAGTGACTTGGCCATTAGCCAAAAATCAAAGACAGTGCTGGGCTTTTGCAAAAGGCAGATGATACAGCACCCACTGATACCGACAGGGCCAGCAGAATCTCTCTGACAAAGTAAGAAATTGGATCAATATGGGGATGTTTTTAACCGCTTCGGAATATTCTGCCTGGAGTATATGAATTGGAAATCCACTCCTACGTGAACCTACTGTGACTGTCCTCAAACAAAGCACATGGTTAACCTGAAAGAAACAAGTAGGACAAAGAAATGGATTTGCAATCTTGCAAAATGGGTTCATTTAAAGAGAGTTGCAATCAACAGACTCCAGCAACAAAAAGGTTTAAATAAACCAGGAAAACTCCAGGCTCACTCATAAGTATTGATCTTCTATTCTTTGGTAAGGTTCAAATGTATACCATTACTCCAATATCAGATGAGGTAATGGGATATAAAATAAAGGTCTTTTTCAGAGACAGGTGTCAAAATTGTGCAAAGGGGAATGATCAAAGAAAGTTTTTTTCCCTTTGTTCTGGACATTTTTCTTTACTGTAAATGCGTTTCCATGCAGACGTTTTCTGATGCATGGACTTGTGAAGGTGGAGCAATGGCCAAAGGGATGTTTTAATGTTCTGTAGTTTCAGCCAGACACCTGTGTAATCTAGGTGTGTGCAAGAATGGTTTTCAGATGCTGTTGGTTTTCGTTGTTCAAGCCTCCATTTGCTGTCACCAATTTGTTACATTCACTTTTGTTTTCTTTATGAAATCTCCCATTGTTGTTTCTCCATTCACTTTTGCACTGAAGGTGATGGGGAATTACTTTATAGTAGAGCAGAGAGTTGGCCTGACTCAGGGTGAACAGATTCAATGAAGGACAGAGTGCCTATGTCTTTAATCATTGTATAGAAGAAGGAATTTTGGGCAGGTGCAGCTTTTTAAACACTTGCATGTTGAGCCACACCTGCCCAAATTTCTTCTTCTATACAATGGTTAAAGGTATAGGCGTGCTGTCCTCCATTTTATCTGGTTGCCCTGACCTTCTTTTCTTGAACTGTTTTTAAAGTGTCAAAGGGGCACCAGGCAGTGGAGTAGCTAGGGCATTTAACACCTAGGGCAGGTGTCACCCCCTCTATATGAAACCTTTCCTCTATTTTTAACACCCCCTCCTCTATATGAGGTGCTCCACACAGCCCTCTGCTATCCCTTCACTTCTCTTCACCTTGTTTACTGTTCTTGCTCTGTGTGATGACCCTCACATGCCCTGAGAGGCCTCGCCTCGTTGACTCCCAGCCTTGTTGCACCCCCAGTAGTGAGCAGCAGCAACAGTGGTGATGGTGCCTAAAACCCTTGAAAGTGGCAGATGCCAGTCAGTGTAGACAATACTGGACTAGATGAAGCCATGATCAGCATGACAGCAGTTCCTCCTGTAGTTGTAAAGTCAGCGGTTCTCAAACTTTTAGCACTGAGACCCACTTTTTAGAACGAGAATCTGTATGAACCCACCAGAAGTGATGTCATGACTGGAAATGACATCATCAAGCAGGAAAATTTTTAACAATCCTAGGCATCCTACTCAGCAGTAAGCCCCATTGACTATCATTGTTAAAAGCATATACATAGTAGCCCGTTAAAAGTACAGATCTGTAACATTTCCCCATGTGCAGTCACATACCATGGTAGCATCAAGTTTAATATATTAAAAATAAAATATTGAAATGAATGGGGACCCATCTGAAATTGGCTTGCGACCCACCTTGTGGGTCCTGAACCACAATTGGAGAAACACTGGTTTACATCATGCTAAAACAAGTGAAGAGCTTTGCACACTCAGAAATACAGGTGCCTGGGGTTATTATTGGTGAAAAAAACAAATTGGAGAAACACTGGTTTACATCATGCTAAAACAAGTGAAGAGCTTTGCACACTCAGAAATACAGGTGCCTGGGGTTATTATTGGTGAAAAAAACAAGCCTGTAGTTCCAAGAGGGGACGTGCCTGCAAATGGGAACTACGCAGGCATTCATACTAGAATAGTGAGCAACAAAAGTAAAAATGAATTTCAACATGTAATGCTCTTAGCACACCCTTAGATGCAGTTATGTGCTCCTGTTGGCACCCCTAGATGCTGTGTTCATAGTCAGACACTGTTTTCCCTGAAGATACAGATACACTTGTCAGTTCAGACACCAGGAAAATATGTGCATGTTTTGATGTTCAGATAGATAAAAGGAACTTGTTAGAATGGTTGATGCTTGCGGTTTGATGTCAGATGTGAGACTAACAGAGCTACAGAATGTATCAATGGGTAATGGGTGGTGAACAGAGATTGATGTAACATGATGTAACATGCATCTCAAATGATAGGATTTCATTTTAATATCCTGATCCATCATGATCCACAACCACGCTGATTCAGGTCAATGGGACTCATGGTCCCATTGGTCTCAACATGCAGAGGCACTGGGAAAATATTCAACATGTGCTGAACTTTAAGCACATCTGCACTGGAAAAATTTAGATTCATGCGATGATTATTCCACACCACATTCCAAGTACTAATTATTTTTCAAACCAGGCTTCACATGCTGGTTCTCTGCCTGTGGCCAGTCATTTATGCACAGCTGCTACTATGCGCAGTCTGAAGCTTTTTCCACACCACATCACCAACAACCCCATATGCAGGGAACCAATGCATGCAGCAATTTCAAGTTGCTTTCAGTAGTCACCAGTCACCAGTCTATTTCATGTGATGGAATCTTGGATGAAACAGTTCAAGGGAACTCATGCATGGAGAAACTGGTCATTTGAATGCTTGCGTTGGTAGTGCTTTTTAACCAGCCTGCCAAGAGGGAAGTTGGAAAAGTAGGGTAGGTATATAAGGTGCCACTGAGGGTGTCACAAACTGAGGCTCCCAGGAGTCAGACCCCAGTGCTTTATCAGTGCTCTGTATCCACTGCATGCATAGCAGACTTGAGTACCAGGCTTCAGCACACTTGGTGGACAAAGACTGACTCTTGGCATCAGCTGACTCAAGCAAGTTGGTGCTGTAACCTCAAGAGCACTCTGTCACCAACATGAATGCCATTCCAAGGTTTAAACATGGGTCAACCCAGACCCAGGGCACATTATCATTCTGTGAGTGCTGCTCTTCTTCACCCCTCCCCCTCCTGCTTGCTGGAGGTGACCCAAACCTCCGATCCATATAACAGTTACCTCTAAGCAGGAAACTAGACTCAAACATCCTGCAGCTCTTGAAGCTGCTATGTCAGCCCAACCAACACCCAACAATGTGCATTGCCTATAGTTTTTTGTTTGGGTAGGCAAAAGACATGGCTTTCGGTGAAACCAGTGAAAGACCATCTCAAATGGTCTGAGGACCTCCAAGCGAATGTGCCTGAATTTCATCACAGCTTCTTCTTAGTGGCTGAACTCTGACAATCTTTATTAGACGAGCGCTGGAATACAAGGTCTCAATTAAGTTCTGGCCCTCATCAGGACAAAATTTGAAACTGTGATCTCCAACCTGTGGGTCATGACCCAAATGAGGTCAAGAAGCTTCATATAGGGAGTTGTGGCAGTTTTTCTCACACAGTGAGAATGAAGCTGCCGCTATCCTCCCCATTTTACACTACTTTATACTACATACTATCAATGGAGCTATCCCAGGTGCTGAAGATCTTGCTGCTGACTGTGGTACCCTATTCTCTGCTACCTTCTGACCTTGAGAGCCCTACCATCTTGCTGCTTTGAAGTGAAATCTCTCCCATATGCTTCACTCAAGCATGCCGTGCATCCCAGAGCTCCTACAGGTGGCACCCTTTTTCCTTATAACTATCTAGATGCAAAATAAGTCATTACTGTTTGTAGAGAAATTGACTTAAAAGAGGCAGGGGCAAAAATCTGTTTAAACCAAACGAGAACATGTAACAGCTGGCTGATAGATAGTCTCTGAGAAAATTGGTGTAATTAAGCTCTCAGTCTGAGGTACTCTGATTTGCACCCATTTTTCAATATGGTGGGAACTGGGATAAAATCAACCCATGTTGTCTTTTGTGCATGATAAACCAGATATGACAAATGACATACATAGCAAGCAGAAGCTGAAAGGGTGCACTCTATTGCCCAGCCAACATCAGGAGGAGCCTGCTGTCCTTTAGTAAAGTTCTGGGGACAGGCACACGCATTGTATAGAGAAGATCCTAGGTCTAATCCCTGGCATCTCCAATTGAAAATGTTCTTTGAAAGCATTGCTGGGAACAACCTTTGTCTAAGACCTTGGTGAGTCACTGCCAATCAGAGTAGATAACCTGGATGAATCAGTGGGTGGATGGACTGATAATCAGATTCGGTATAAGATAGCTTCATACCAGAATTTCTGGTAATCTAGTAATATATTCATCATAGCTAGTTTGCAGTGAGCAAAAGACATTCTGGGCTGATTTCATCCCAGTTCCCACTCTGTCAAAATTGACTCAGAGAACCTGAAACAGAGAATGCACAGTGATTCATTTGGAGACTTCCAACTAACCAACGTTCATTTGTGTCTGAATGAAGCAGCCTCTTGACTGGTTCAAACTGATTTGTGTCATTGCCTCTTTTAAGGATGGTTCTCCACAAGGGGTAATGACATCTTTTACCTCTAAGGGGTTATAAGGGAAAATGGTGCCATCCCTAGTTGCTATGGGGTGGATGAAATGAGTGAGTGAAGTACATTCCATTCTGAAGGCAGGTACTCCAACAGACCTAAAAAAACTGATGAGACTCCAGTGCATAATTGCTGAATAATTAAATCAGTTCAAAAGCTCTCAGGGGTTTATTGGGGTCTGGTATGCTTCCTGGAGAAGATATTGTTCAAAATGTATATGGAGCCGAGGTGTACTTTTTTAATGGCAGAGCAAAATAAAGCAAAGTAGTGTCACTAGTGTAGACTTCACTCTCAACCAGTGACCCAGTTCTCATGTTTCTTCCACGTGATTTGCTCTGCATTATCGATGAAAGCATCGGAGAACCTTCAGAACGCTTGCAATGATATTGAACCTGAAGAAAGTGTGCAGTCGGTGGAACGGATTCAATTGAACAGTGCCTCGTTGACTTAAGAAAAGGAACCATAGTTTCACCCCTCTTACCTCCCCGGGAGGTAACAGGCAGCTTGCAAAACTCACAGCCCAATCCTGTGGTTCTCCCCTGCTGATGTCGCAATGCCAAAATGGCTTTGGCTGTGTCCTATAGGGGGGCAGTTGCAGAAGACTCCTCTGGGTAAGCGAACATTTCTGTCCAATCTTTTTGAATCCGGAACATTTCTATCACAATATAGTATATTTTTTTATTAGATGTGCTTTTTAATTTTAAAATGCAAAGGTAGGGTTAGGGCTGGGATAAGAGGTTTAGAATATTTAACATGGGGTTAGTTGCCCAGTTACAGTGAGATGCAAATGACTGGGAGGGAAAAAGGAAATTAAAGGAAAAAACCAGACACAAACATCCAGGGGCACAAATGATCAGGATGCATTTGACTAGAATACAATTGTCCAGGATGCAAAGACCCTAATATAGATTGAACCTGGTATCCAGGGTAGGGGGTTCCAGAACGGAATCCATGCTGCTGATACTGGAATCCATGGATACTGGAGTCCAAGTTTAAATGCATTTCAAACAAAAAAGGTGCAAAAATTGGGGCTCCTAATGTTTCCAAGCCTCCCCAGCTATTTGTAGGGCCACTTCCAGGTTGTGCTGAGGTTTCTTTCTCCTCCCAGCCTCACCTCAGAATGCACCTGCCTCCCTTCCTACCTCCCTCCTCACCCAGAAACTCCCCTGCTCTTCCACCTCCCACACCTATTCCTCCCACCAGAACACGTGCTCTGCCAACGGAGAATTTAGGAAGGATTGGGCTGCCTAAGAGGTTAATTGTAGACAAGGACTGAAATTTAATATGATATGAGGTTAGAGGGCAAGTAGAAGTACTCCACAGAGTGGCAAATGATTCCTTCAGGAAATCAGACAAATAATCATGTTTGAAGGATTGAGGAAGCACAGGAACGCACTGCAGAAAATTCAGCAACAGAACTGATAAATATGTGTGGTTTTTGGAACACAAGCATGCATAAACAAGGCAATTAATTCCTGTAACATTCCCACAGTGTGAAATGCCCAACGACCTAATAAATATAGATAGCTACCTGCAGAGGCTGCTGGGACAGGCACTGCCTACCTTGCTTTGATCAGAGACATACAATCTTCACCTGCTGTTGTAAATTGTCCCACTCTTTCACCTGCTCCTCAAATGGTGCTGGCTTACACTCGGCGAGAGAAAAAATTAGTCAAGAAAGTCAAACATTGCACCCCGGGTGCACTGATGTCAATTTTTTCCTTGTTGTGTGGCAGATGTGGAAAAGAATGCACACCCAAGTGAGAAAAGGCACATCCTATTTAAAAGTCCCTTAGGCTGCAATCCTATCTGCTCTTACCTGGGAGTAAGTCCTATTGACTATAATTGAACTTCCTTCGGAGTAGACATGCGTAGACAACTTTCCAGTGCCGATGCAGCCGTGCCAATGGGGTGTGTGCTGCATCCTGTGGTGGTAGGGCAGTCACGGAGGCCTCCTCAAGGTAAGGGAACATTTATTCCCTTACCTTGAGGCTGCATTGTGGCTGCACCAGTGCCGGAAAGTTGGATAGGATTGGGCCCTAACAACCGAATAACCACTATTAGTATGTCATTGTGAGCAGGTGGCAGAATGGGGAGGCAATTGGAGTGGGCATAAAATTGAGGATATGAACCTGATCGGTGGCAGCTGCACATCTGGTGGCTGCTGGCTGGTAGCCACCATTTTCCCCTATGGTCCCTCCCTCAGTGCAACACTATTTCATCACATTGCATTCCAATGTGGGTTCTGAGGAGGAAATGGCATTCACCAGTAAAGTCTACCATTTTTTTTCCCTGAAGTGCACCTCAGAATGAGGCTATATAATGAAATAGCATACTTCAGAAAGGAAACTGGACAGGGAAAATTGTGTTTGCCAGCAACCAAGGAATTGCTATTACCACAGCTGCAAAACCAGCAAGGGAGGAAGAAGGTGAGGTGGGAAGATGATTTCATCCCCCTCCTTGCCCCCAAGCAAAAAAATTTTGAAGCAAAATTTCCCATCTGAGCTTCAGCCCTAAGCCATGGTAGGGTCATGTACATGTAGACTGCCTCAGTTAGAACAATTAATTCACACTGCCTAAGAATTCTTTGAAAAACAAACTTTTTAATTTGTGACTTGACAGTTTCCATTTAAAAAAACCAAATCATGTTTTTAGAACCGGGCAGTTTTGGGGCTTAAAAAATCAGTAATGGCAGCTGACACTAAAAGTGTAGTGATTCAAACTTCACTGAACTACCTTGCGCATCAATGCCCCCACCCTGCTTCTATCGTTTTTTTTTTTTAATTTAAAAGACTATATTTATGTATATTTTTTAAAAAGACTATATTTATGGCTATATTTAAGTGTTCCAAGGAGAAGAAATCATATTGACTAATAAGACTGTATGTGTAGCTCAAGGTGGTTAGGGGTAGCTTAAGGAGCTTGTTTATTTCAGAAAGGTGTTGATTGGCAATTACAGTTTTTATTCAGCTGATATGTTTCTACTAACAATTCATAGGCTTCAAAACATACACAAACCTTTGGGCTTGGTGACAGGACTATAGAAGGTTATTTTGGTAATAAGGGAAGCACCAAATGTTCAATTTATTTGAAGACTTGCCTGGCAAAGTGGCAGCTCCACCTCAACTGGAAGGCTGGCTATGGCCCCTGTGGGTGGTCCAGGGCCAAGATGTATCCCAAGGGGCCTGACCCCCTCCCAGCCCTCCCTATCCAACATTGTATGACTTGGGCTGAAGAGGAGACACTGGAATATAACAACAAGAAGTGGATGCCCCCTGTCAGACATACAGTGGAAAGGAAGTGACACTGTATCATGGCCCAGAGCTCCTATTCTTTCCGTCATACGTAGTCCAAAGAACAGTGGGTTCCAGAGTTGTAAAACAGATATGCTGCTGCAGACTTCCTCAGAGGGGGAGCTCCAGGGGATAGTGATATCTCCAACCTCCGCTCCCAAGGATATTGCTCTTTCTCCATTGTCTGGATTCTTACAGCTCCACCATACCAAGCCCAGGAGCTGCAGGAGGCATTCCAACTCTTTTGGGGCAAACACTTCATGGAATAAGACTGAAGTTGTGAATCAGCAACTCTGGCAGCAACTTGGCCCAGGCTCCTTACTCTCTGAACCACCAGGGCAGCTCTATGGTAGGAGGAAGTAGCTTATTCAAAACAAAAAGATCACCACATCTTATGGTATTTTTTACATCTAAGGGACTTTACCTGTTGGGGTATTTGCATGGTGGTGGAGCGGTCTCTTGACTTAAAGATTATGAATTTGCATGGCCAAATGTTAACTTACTTTCGGAACTAGCTAGCCAAGAGCTATTTTACAAGAGTGACCTTGAAATGTAAAGCGAAATCAGGGAGGTGGCAAATGGCAGAGAATGGTTATAAAATCAGTGATCCCCAAACTGCCCTTCACATGATCTGCCAAACACAGATCATGACCCTTCCCAAAGCAAACAATGCACACATGCATAAACATTATTTGATTTCTCTACATTTGGTGGCTAGCAGCTGGATGTATGACTTTACACCATTGAAAAGTACTGCTCTTCTGGGAATATGAGGTGATCTGGATCATGTTTTTTAAAAAAAAAAATTTGTGGTGTCCCTTTCAAGTGTATGAGTCATCAGATGATCTTGCAGTCCTCAGCTAATGATCATAAACATATGGCTCAAACTGTGATAGTTGGGACCTGGATATGTGATCTGACTCCACTGAAAAGCATTGGAAGTAACATGAAAGATATGGAAGTTCTACAGGTCATGCCTTGTTATCCACTTGTTATCCATTCTGCAACCCCCAGTGGATAATTAAAAAAAAAAAATCAGTGGATAGCAAATTAGCAGAAAAATATCTTTAAAGACCCACTTCCAGGACTCTTGCTCCTTCATTGTTGCCCTGAATGCATTGGTATAGACGCTAAACCGCATTCATTCACTGGAAGGGGTGAATAATGGAATCTTATGGAATGAAATTATAATTATTTAACAGCATTAAGGTATGAAATTGGATTTTGGTACTTTTTTCCATGTTACAAGACATTTAAAAATGGATCCAGTATCAGTGAGGAGTCAGTGGATGCCAAATCAGTGGATACAGAGTTCCCACCTGTACTTGTGGTGTTAGGGTACTTGCCCTGCTGGTCTGCTGGACCCATGTTGGGGGATTGAGGCCAGGAAAAGGGATAGGATATTGGAAGCACTGCCATCTATGCCCAGTTGTGGACCTACCATAAGGTCAGACAGGGCAAAAGCCCCAGGCACAAGGTACTAGAGCCCCACAGAAGCCTCTCTGAGGTTCCCGATGGGTAGAAACTGTTATTCTGGTTTCCCGGAAGCACAGTTTATAGTGTTGGAGAACCTCACAGAGGTTTTCCTGACGTGGATGGAGGTCACGCGAGGCTCCATGAGCCTCTGGTGAGTAAGTGGGGTGGATTTCTGCATGGGGGGTGGTGATAGCCTGCAGGGGGGCACCATCACAGACCTTTGCCCTAGACATGGGGCTGGGGAGGTCCACTGCTGTCTATACCACCCCCTTCTCAGTCTCGATTGGCCCTGCCCTATCTGTACCTGACTGCACAGTGAAAGAGAGGGTGTCACAATGCTACATAGCCATTTAGTTTCCACTACTTAATTACACCACTTAAAGTAAACTACAACCATCCAAATTCAGGGGAATGCATAATAAAGAGGCAAAGCATTTTATTATCTTATAAAGCAACCAATCACTCAGAACTGCCCAACCAGGTTATGTTTGCATTTTGAAAGAATATTTCAGGACAATCCTACATCCCCTCTTGTAGCTCAGTCCTACAAAAATATTTAATTTCAAAAAGGATTTTAAGTTACTCTCCAAAAATGTCAGAAGCTACCTTTCTGTGTTGCCCTGGTGTCCCTCTCCCTCCCTCTCCCTGTGTTATTTCTAGTTTAAACAAGGGATTAATTAATATTAACTTCTAAGAACTTCTTAGTCTAAGTCTTTTCTAGCCAATTGCTTAAGCTGTGCTGTGTTTCCTTCATTTCATTGCATCTAGCTTCAACTGCTCCTCCACATCCTGAAATAAGAATTATGAGTGGTGCGGTACCTTCTTCTGACAGAGCATGTTTGAAATGATGGATGAGTGAGGAGGTTTAATTCATCAACCACTTAAGAGATGATGGAGATGGGAGGGAGAAATACCAAAATCCAGACTGAAAGGGAAACCTGCAGTTCTAGACTTTCTCCACTAGAGGGAAATTGCACACTCTTCCTTGATTGAGTCATCCGAAGTGTAATTTAAAGAGTGAAAAATGCCTATTCTTTGTGTATAGAATAGCAGCATAATATAGACAACTGAGAAAAAGGTATCAGCTACAACAATACTGCAAAGATTAAAACAAATAATATGACTGAAAGGTCAGGGCACAGCACCTGTGTATTGAATGCAGAAGTGCCCCAGATAAGGAAGGTTGCCTCTTTTTAAAAAACAAAAACTACCAGGCTTTGCTCCTCTGTCTGTTACAGTCAGCTCTCTCTCTCTCTCTCTCTCTCTCTCTCTCTCTCTCACTCACACACACACACACACACACAACTTTATCAGGTGAAACTTATTGCATTGCTGTTAGACTGCTGTAGAAGCATAGACTCCTGCTGGAGACACCAGAGCAGGAGGAATCAAATTTGGCAATCCTTCTCAGTCCTTCTCAGTGCAGCATGGGCACTTCCCAGGATGGATGTCACACCCCACACCACGTGACACCCCTATATTCATTGGAAATGACATGCAGCACCCAGAAGTGGTTTGGTGGTCATATAATGAAATCATTGTGTCATCATGTGCACCACCAAATTGCTTCCAGGGCGACCATTTCCAATCATTCGGAGCCTCAAGGGGGTGGGAGGGCCCATCTGCCACCAAATGCAGCACAGGTCTCCACTTGGTAGGGGCTTTGGTGGCATACTTGTCATACCCCCAGAGCGTGTCACCTGGAGTGGATCACCCCCCATCCTCCACTTGCTATGCTACTGGTCCTTCTTACAGTGGTAGTATGGGGGTTTCAACAGAGAACCAAACTGCTCCACCTACTGGAGCAGTCTGTCTCTCAGTTGCTTGAGTAAACATGTCTTCACAGGGTGAACAACCAATTAGCAAATCCAAAGCACTGGTGGGGCAAGGGGAGTTTGTTAAAGCTGGTCAGTTAAAGCTGAAACAGTTGCAACAGGGCCAGCTCCAGGTTTCAGGGCCCAGGGCAACCTGTGCCCCATGGATCCCTTCCTACTTGGGTGGGCCCCAAGAGAGTCATAACACCACCACCAGACAAATGCTATGGGCACAGAGGTGGTCTCTCAGGGCCCTCAGAAGCTACCCAGTGATGTCAACCCCTGACACTGGCCAAGGGTTACATCCTGAGAGGGCATGTGGAGAATTAATGGCAGTTTGCGGGTGGATAGAAGACAAACCAATGAGAAAGGATTTGGAGTTCTATTGGAACTATGAATGCTTCTTTAATATATTACAGTCAATCTCTAGTCCTCAGTGGGATCACATCTGAGATTCTGCCCCATAAAGTTTTTCTGCAATGAAATTTCTATTTCAAAAGGTAGCTGGTGTGCCACATACAAAGGGGTGGGGTTAGATAGAGAGGAGCCAGTTCAGTTCTCAATGATGACCATTGGGTCCCACATGACAAAGTGAGTAGTCTGCATCTGGAACACAACTAGGGACGGGGGAAACACAGTTCTCAACCCACACACTAAGTTCACCAAGAATAGGGGGCAGCTTGAATTTCTGGTTGCAGGTTAAATGGATTGCACTTAAAATCACAGGAGCCGGGGCAATAATAATAATAATAATAATAATAATAATAATAATAATAATAATAATAATAATAATAATAATAACTCGGTATTTATATACTGCCTTTCTGGTCATCAGATTACTTCTCTTCAAGGCAGTTTACATAGGCAGGCATTTCTAAATCCCTCAAGGGGATTTTTGCAAACATAGAGGTTCTCTCTTTCAAGAACCAACAACATTTCAGATGGATCTTCCTGGTTTGGTCTCACTTCTGGCCTCCAGTTCTCCCACGCAGGCTGACAAGCAGCTCCATCTCTCACATGGAGGGCAGCCAAGATGCTTCTTGCTCATACCAAGAGCAGGTGGAATCACTCAGCTGGGCTTGTCAGCTGCTTCAAGGTCTCGCCATTCTTAGCCGTCCAGGGAGCTGCCGGTGTCCTCGAACTGGCGACCTTCTGATGTTATCTTCGGGCTAATGGAGGTTCTACCCTCTAAACCAGACCTCCTACCATAAAATATTACAGCAGCCCTTGATTTCATATATAAGCACATGACTGCTATACACTTTTATGGATGTGCATACACTTGGCTAGGGTGAGGTAAGTTGGGGTGAGGGGGATGGAATCAAACCTCCCAGTAGTCAGACTCCAGCATCTTCCTTCCTGTCCCAGCAGCCCTTTTTCCACTGACCAGATAGAGGAATATACCTCAATAACGGCCTACCACAGTGTTTCTCAAACTGTGGGTTGGGACCCACTAGGTGGGTTGCGAGTCAATTTCAGGTGGGTCCCCATTCATTTCAATATTGTATTTTTAATAAATTAGACTTGATGGTGCCATGGTATGTGACTGCATTTGGGAAAAAGTTACAGATCTATACTTTTAACAGGCTACTATATATACGGTATTAACAATGATAGTAAATGGAACTTACTCCTGGGTAAGTGTGGGTAGGATTGCAGCATAGAATTGTTAAAATTTTTCCTACTTGATGATGTAACTTCTGCTCATGACATCACTTCTGGTGGGTCCTGACAGATTCTCAATCTAAAAAGTGGGTCCTGGTGCTAAACGTTTGAGAACCACTGGCCTACCTAATCACTGTCAACTGACCCCAGAGACCAGTCCCTGTCCACCAGGTCCTCTAACTAGCCTGAGTCTGCTCTTCAGCCTGGGCCATTTGTCTCTTCAGGGAGGGAGGTGGGGAAAGCATTGCCTGCCTACGCTTCTGCTCCCAGTTTTTTGTTTTGGATTGGTGAAAATTGTACATAATGCCTGCCAGTTTTGACTACCCACCTGCTTCTGCCCTTCCTGATTCTCAATTGCTGTCCTGAAACTTGATCATTGTCTGGTCCCAAATCAGCAATGTACCTGCTTCTCCCTCTGTTAGACTGGCAGCCAACTCCCCTCTCATAGCCTGAGCGCCCAGAACCTGACTCTTCTCAAGGATAATTAAGAACTGCATTAGTGGTTGGGTCCACCCATCACTCTCCAATAGCGGATGGATCAGTTCCCACTGAGAGGGGCATTGGGGGGTGGTTGGGGGAGGATAATGTTCCTACAGATGCAGATTGCAGACAGATGGGACCATTGCAACATGCAGGCACATCCTACCTCCCAAAATGATGGGCATTTTGATAATCCGAATACTGTAATCAACATTAAGGTGCTTTTCTACTTTCAATTTTTCTTGAACATTCAACATTCTCCATGTAAATAGAAGAATACGAATTCCAGGGCATGTATTCAGGATGCCTTCTTGGGCTTCTGACCCTCTTTGTTACTGAACTAAAAACTAAGAACACGTTCAGGGACAGAAGCAACATGATGAGAATACAAGAACAGCCCCACTGGATCAGGCCATAGGCCCATCTAGTCCAGCTTCCTGTATCTCACAGCGGCCCACCAAATGCCCCAGGGAGCACACCAGATAACAAGAGACTTGCATCCTGGTGCCCTCCCTTGCATTGGCATTCTGACATAGCCCATTTCTAAAATCAGGAGGTTGCACATACACATCATGCCTTGTAACCCATAATGGATTTTTCCTCCAGAAACTTGTCCAATCCCTTTTTAAAGGCATCCAGGCCAGATGCCATCACCACATCCTGCGGCAAGGAGTTCCACAGACCGACCACACACTGAGTAAAGAAATATTTTATTTTGTCTGTCCTAACCCTCCCAACACTCAATTTTAGTGGATGTCCCCTGGTTCTGGTGTTATGTGAGAGGGTAAAGAGCATCTCTCTATCCATTTTATCCTTCCCATGCATAATTTTGTATGTCTCAATCATGTCCCCCCTCAGGTGTCTCTTTTCTAGGAATGTTCTCAATGACAAATTCCTGGGCAGGCATGAGCAGAAAAAGAAAGGAATGCTTCTTTTGAAACATAAAGCTTCTCACATCCAAACTGGGGTGAAATGGTCCCATTATACCTGTGCATAGAAGGTGAAGCCCATAATTCAGTGCTGCGTTGTCAAGGACTCCATTGTTTTGCATTTTATACTGCCTGGAGTTCTTCCAA
Source organism: Tiliqua scincoides (assembly GCF_035046505.1). NCBI lineage: Eukaryota > Metazoa > Chordata > Lepidosauria > Squamata > Scincidae > Tiliqua > Tiliqua scincoides. The sequence continues at coordinate 36,629,811 of NC_089827.1, read as the reverse complement.
ACATGCCTAACAAAGGCTTGACAAAAGCTTTTGGAACATCATGGCCAAAACGGCAAAACAAAGAAAACACACATCTTCACTAAAGAGAAGAATAAATATTTACAAATAAGCTCTCCCGGTAGGCTGCAAAGCCATATAAATAACTGATGTTCTTGAAAATGTGTGAGCAGGCTGGTATATCTGAATATCTGATTTGGCCTAGAATAATGGCCAAGAAACTCATTTTCTCTTCCCAAGAATCATATAGATGCTGAACACATTGAGGGATGAAGTAGGGCCATGTCTATTGCAGTCCCAATTTCAGCATTGTCTCCTGATTTCAATGCAGGCACTGAAATTCAGGTGAAAACCAAATTGTATGGCCTCTCTTTGTGCACTTAGGGACCCTGTCTTTTGCAGGGTTTTTAATTGTATGGAAAGATCTACCTGTGAAGACACTTAAGATTTATTCATGCCTTCAGCTGAACACACAGTGGTCAAAAGTAGTTATCGTGGACACAAACCTGCTTCTTTCCTCCACATGTTGACAAGGATGCTAGTCTCTGGAGTCTCACCTTGCCTTTTAGGTGAGGAAAGACTAACTGGCACCCCCTGGACTACATCCAGACCCTGCCATGATTCCCTGATGACCCCAGAAGTGATCTGGAACCAATAAGCTCCCAACAGGCCCCATCACTGCTTGCTTGAGGTGGGGACTCTCTAGTTTAGGGAGGTGTAATGGAAGATTGGAAGATCATCAGGTGGATGATGTGGTGTTGACAGCGATTCCATGTTTTGACACCTGTTTGACAGCTTTGGGAAGGGCAGGGCTGGCTCCACAGCTGTAATCAATCAAGGCCAATGGAGACCTGGATGGACACCTGAGCTTCATTTGACCTTGATGGGACTTTGAATGGACATGGACTGAAGAGATGGCTCACCTGAGCCTAATTTGGACTTAACAAGGGGCTAACAAGGTAGCTCACAAGTGAGCTGCATTTTGGATTATGAGACATCCAAGGATAAAAGGCAACTTCAGAAGGAAACAGAGCTACTCTGACCCAGAGGCTACCTGACCCCAGACCTACAGGACAGACACATGGGAGAAGGGGGACTGCCAGGACCCTGCTGGAGAAGACACTCTGCGGAAGACTGGACTGTGTTTTGGAGATTAGATTAGGACTGGAGACTTTGGACCTTCACCCACTGAGTTAAGTGGAGTTTTGGGGAGGGAAAGCCTCTGGACAAGAGGACTTGCAGGAAGTGTCTGTGTTGGTAGCAATAAATTCTTGTTAATTGCTCAACTGGTAAGGAGTTCTGTTCATTTCTTTGCACACCACAGCTGTTGTTCTTGGAAAAGGAGGCTGTTAATTAGCCAAAAAGTGGGCATTAGAAGGGAGTTGGAATATTTGGATGGGACAGCAGGCTTTTTCAGAATGTCCATTAAAATCAAGTTCCTGTAATTACCATTGAACCTTGCAGTCAATATTGCTGTTCTACTGCTCAATCCTATCCAGGCTGCCAGTGCTGCAGTACAGCACTGCTAAAATGGCTGCTGCTGTATTCTGTGGGGCCAGGGAGGCAACTAGAGCTCTCCTCAAGGTAAAGTAACTGTTGTAGACCTGCGTAGGGATTTCAGGAGTGGGAGGGAAGATAGGATCTGGTGGCGGCCTCCTTTGCTCCCCCAACCCCTCCCAGGCCTGAACCCCCCTCCTCCCCACCCGCCATCCTGTTTTGCCCTATTCTACCTTCCTTCCCCCCTCTCCCCCACACCAAATGCTTCCACACTGATAGCTTCTGGCAACTGGTGTGGAGGCCCAGTGCCTGCCTGTGCTGGCCTCGCTGCCAGCATCTCCATCCTTTTGGCCTCTGCAACATGCCTACGGCACGTTTGTGAGGCCATCTCCTGGGCGGTGTGCAGGAGACTGGAGTGGGCCCAGGATAGGATCAGCCTGTAAGGTTCTATTTTGTCACTGTTTTATAATACGTACATGATTTTTAGAATATTTATAAGTTTTCTAATAAGTTATTTTGTATCATTAAGTCACTTTGGGTACCTTGTTAAAGAAGTGAGGCAGGGCTGTGTCCTTCTTACTTTGAATGCCCCACCCCAGTAGTAGGCCTTCAAGGATCCATATTGGACACTGTAGAGGTGCCCTTCATCTTTACTGTCCCAACATCCCAATGTGATTTGGAAGTTGGGAGCTCAAAAAGAGCAGCTGTTTGTTCTTGTGTCCTTCCTGTATGTGAATTTAAAGGGAGGTTCAGAAATATCCTGATCTGTTCTCTTCTAACATCAGAGTTGGATTACAGTACTTCCATAATTACAGATCCTGAAACATCCAGCATTGGTGGCGGGAACTCTATGTAGACACCTGTGGAACAGATTATTTCAAGCATGTGCTTCTCTAACTTTTTTTTGAGAATCTGCAAACAGGAGACCTTATAAGGTCCTCAACCAGCACAGGAGTGTAGCTGGAAGGAGTGCCGCCCCGTGGCACACCTTCCAGGACTGCTGCCTGACTTGGGCAGCACCCTTACCTATACGCCGCTGAATGCAACAAGTGTTCTGAGGCCTGGGGCAACCTTCCCAGGTCTTGTATGGCCTTCTAAGGGCTCCAGAAGGCCTTAGAACGTCACTTTTAGTTTTTCAGGTTAATCAGGGAGTGACATTTGAAGGCCTTTAGAAGGCTTCTGAGGTTCAGGAAAGTCACAGCCGCCCTCCCCAAGCCTCAGAAGGCCTTCTAAAGTCTTCTTAAGGCCTCAAAATGTAACTTTTGATTTTGCCCAAAAAACCAGAAGTGATATTCTAAGGCAGGGGTGCTCACACTTTTTTGGCTCAAGAGCTTCTTTGAAACCCAGCAAGGCCCGGAGAACTACCAGAGTTTTTTTTACAATGTTCGCACCATCATAACATATAACATTTATGTGTACAATGTATGTTGGTGTACCTTGAGCCCCACTGAGTATAACAGGACTTACTCCTGAGTAGACATGCCTAGGATTAGGCTGTGAGGCTGCAATCCTAGCCACAATGGGCCTTACTCCCGGCATTTCCTCCCAGAGGCACCTAAAGGGGGGGGGGTCGGCACTCCGCGATCTACTCATTTTGCTTCGCGATCTACTGGTAGATCACGATCCACCTATTGAGCACCCCTGTTCTAAGGCCTTCTTGGGATCTCAGAACACCCTCCAGACATGACCAGAGCCAAGCTCCAGGCACATTTGAAGAGGGCATAGGGGTGGTTGCAAGAAAGGGGGACAGGACCCCTGCGACTGTGGTGAGGATGGCATTGCCAACTCCCATGGAGTGCCACGTGGGATCACAGCATCCCTGTGACCCCTCCTCAGCTACACAACTGAGCCAGTGTCTTCTACTGCTCTTGAGAGCCAGAAAAGGGACTTGCGTGAATTTTTTTTTAATGGACCATGATATGTTAACTATTCTCCCTCCTCCACCAGGGCCGGCCTTAAGGCAATTTAACCCATTTGGCCGAATTGGTCCCAGCATCTGGAGGAGCACCTCGTTTTGTAGCTGATGCTCTAGAATTGAATCTTTCATACCAAGGCGTTGCAAGGAGAGCATGGTCAGCAGAGCACTGCTGCTGGATGGCATGCGTTCCTATCTACCCCTGGGTTGGCGTGAAGTTGTCCCCGCTACATTTTGCAGTGACACAGCTTACTGCTGTTACTTTGCTGCTGCTGGTGAGTGGGAATGCCTATGTGGGTGGGGGGTTCTACAAAAATATATTGCATTGCGCCCTGCAGCTCCTAAGGTCAGCCCTGCACCCCCACATTGATAAAAAAAGCTTACAGATAGACCCTGTGATTTACTTGGAAGAGGGTCCCATTTAATTGTGTTAAATGAAACATACTTCAAAGGTAATTGCACTAAGGCAATAGAATTGGTTTCCCTTTTTTTTTTAAGTAGAGACTAATGTCATCTGTTTAGGATATTTTGTGAGCATATGAATTAGAAGAACCCTTTTCTAGACTTCCTCCCTCCCACACCTCCCTGCTGAAAGTCATTTTATAATTATGGATATTTGATCTGAGAATTGAACATCCCAGGAGAAAAACAGTGGCCTCTTTTGAAAGAGATAACAATGCCTTCATTTGATGAATCAGGATTTTTGCAATTGGCTTCATTTAGAAAAGTACTAAGGGCCAAAACAGATGTGACACAGGAAATCCATTACTGACTCTCCGTTTCAGGGGAGGGGGAAACAAACCTCTAGCCATAGGATGTCCTGAATTGGACTAGGACAGCAGTGCGGGTGAAGAGTAACTCTTTCTTGCTCTGTGCTATTTTTCCAGTTGAAATCCCCTCACCTACTAGAGTCACAGGGTAAGTCCAGCATAATATATTTCCCTCCCCCCCATATTGACACTATTAGCAACTTGAGGAGGCCATTCAGATTAGGAAATAGCACAGAGGGAAGGGTTAACAGTAATCGGAGGCCCCACCAACTGCTTCAAAGTTTAAATAAAAATTGGAAGATTCAATCAATGATTTATTTTGGCCTTAGATTAGTTGTAATAAGCCCCTTTTCAAATGTTATCTAATCTGTCAGCAAATGAACAAAAAAATATGGTCCGTGGGACTATTGGTGAAGCAAAGAAGGGAATGGTGTCAGTTTGTTCATTTGATCATGCAGATTACAAACGCCTATAGCAGGCCATTCATGTCCCTTAAAAACAAAAATGGCTCCCAGTGATCAAGTTGATAACATGTTTGACTTTACTAAAGGCACAACAAATACAGGTTGTCTGGTATCAAGGGAAAGTGCAGTATGGTATTAGGAACTGGTTTGAGTTAAAAAAAAAAATCATCATTTCACAAGTCCATTATATAGAAGTGACAGTGCCATTTTGACATCTCCCTCCCCTCAAGTTGCAGACAAACTCATAGCCCAATCCTGTCAAGAGCCTACAGCAGCAGATCTGATCTGGCAGTTGCAGCAGGTGTGAATGCTGTGTGGCCATAATGTGCAACAAAGCTGCTGGCAGAAATGGCCAGTGGTGCTATGCATGCACTAGAATCACCCATATGCTCTGCTGGTCACATGGCAGTGGGGGTTTACCATGAGGTGGGTTTGAAGAGACCCACAGGCACAAGGCCTACTGAGGGGTAAGTAGATGTTTACTTACGTCTCAGTGGTAAGAGATTTTTACTTGCCTCTCATTGGCATTCTGGTCCCCCTCACCATAGCATACAGTGCATGTTCCATTGGTGCAGCTGCACGCTATAGCATAGCAGGGGATAGGATTGTGGCTTAAGCTATGTATTTCAGTTTGTTTAAATAAATGTTTAAATAAAATAACTCTGTGTGTGTGAATCTATCTATATAAATTATGAATATATAATTTATATAAAGTGCTTGGCTCCTTTTCCTCCCACTTGTTGGAAGTTTTTAGACGCAGCTCAGCAGTTCCAAATGCCATCCATGCTGCTAATGGCTGGCTTTCTCTTTTGCTTTTAAAGAACAAAATCGTTATAGGGTTGCACGTATTGGGGGGGGGGGAAGAGATCATATACAATAGAACTCCAGAACAGAAAGAGCGTAATGCTCATGAATTCTTCCAGATGATGACTTTAAAGTCCCAGAGAAAGCAGGGAGATGGTCTGATTGTTCTGTTAATTATTGGCCTCAGCCCAGCATCAAGTATGTGCAGCAGGTAAGGCTCCCCTTGCAGAGAAAAAGAATAAAGAAACTTTCTCTTTTTTGATCAATTTGACACTGACACTATTGTCGTTTTTCACCTTCCTTAGAAATTGAGCTGAAATGGTGTATAACCTGCTTGCCTAGCTATTTCTTGACACACACACCCACCATCTTCCAGCCTATCCAGTTCTGAAGTGCAAGTACAAAACATTCAGTTAAAAACAAAGACCCCAGAAAATAAATTCTTTAAAAGGAAGAATGTAACAATGCCCCACTAAATGCAATGCTTGCCATTTTGGATGGGAACAGTCAGGATCCTCTCTCTGTCCCTTTCTGGGTCTCTGCCCAGGCCTCCTCTCTCCAGAGTTGCCCGCAGCCCCCTTCCTATGGAGGCCTTTCCCTTTGGCCTGGGTCACCTTCTCCCACTGGCTTCCCTCTCTCCTTCCACCGCTCCGGAGAGGAGTGACCTCCCTCTCCACCTCCCTTATGAGGCTTACCTCAGGTCTGCCTAACCCCACCTTCCGGGCCACATGCCTTCCTGCTCCCAGCTGTTCCCTGTCCCTACTCCCATGTAGGTGTCCTGCATGGCCCTCAGTCCTGCTGACACTTGGGGCTTACTCCCGAGTAGGCCTTGACTCCCAAGGAGACCCAGCCCGAGGAGGGCTGGGTCCAGGTGCCAGGGCCCAAAAGCAATTTTGTACCCCCTGATAAAATTCCTCTCAGAGGCCTTGTCTTCTAGGTAGAATGCTTGTTCCCTTACCTCAGAGCTGCATTGTGGCTGCATTTGTGCTGGGAAGTTTGGGTCCTCAGTCAGCCCCATGCAATCTTGTGATAGCTGATGGCCTAGCTGCCTCAGGGCCTCAAACAGGGAAAGTAGCTAGCCCATCAGCAACCATGGACTTGTATGGTACTGACTGAGGGCCCAATCCTATCCAACTTTCCAGCACCAGTGCAGCCACAATACAAGCCCAAGGTAAGGCTTGCTTACCTTGTTCCCAAGGTAAGGAACAAATGTTCCCATACTTTGCGGAGGTGTCTGTGACTGCCTCCCCAACACAGGAAGCAGTGCATACCCATAGGCACAGCAGTACTGGAACTGGAAAACTGGATAGGATTGGGCCCTGTGACATCTCCTGGTTATTCTCCTGATTGTCACTTGAATTCCCCTCTCCCTTGATAACCGTGAAGTAATGGCCAGGAATTCCCACTAGTGAGCTATTTTGTTGGGCACCACTGGTGTTCAATCTGTGTTCCAACTTATTCACATTTATGATTCGGCTGTAATTAAGTGATGAAAATGCACATGTGAACTGCACATCCTGGTAACACCTCCCATTGGACTACAATAATTAGGGACTGAGTCATTAAATTCCCAGTTCAGCTTCATCAGGTTTTTTGTTTTTTTTAAACTCAGTATGTCAGTTCTGCTTCATATACTTGTTTTTTTTTTTTTTTAGAGAGAGTTCCCCACTCCTCCACTGCCCAGTTTGGAGCTTACCTGTTCCAGCATATGTGGGGGCCTGCACTGGGGATAGCACAGGCTTGCCTGCCAGTGCTACTAAGTTCTTCAATGTGCTTAAAGCAATGTGCTTTATGGCACATTTGAGACAGTCTATGCTGGCAGAGCACTCACTCTACCAGCACAGAGGTACAATAGGATGCTGCTGCAAATCTAAGACATCCAAATATTCAAAAATGTATACCCCCCCCCCCAAAAAAAAAAATTTAGTGGTTGAATTAATTGCAATTTAAGATCCACAAGCATTATGGCTATGTTCGTTAAAACCACTTTCCATTGGTTATACAAAACTGGATGGTCCAGCTCTGTATGCCATATTGCTCTAAGTCAGTGGTTCTCAAACTGGTGGGTCGCAACCCACCAGCTCGTGTAAAGCTTCCCCTGTCCCTTTAAGGGGTGGGGGAAGAAGAGAGGCAGGATGTGATCCCCAGAATTGCATCACTCAAGGGGGTGAAGGGGGGTGCTTGAAATTACTTTTAAGTAGTTAGGGTTACTAGAGGCTACAGGAGGTGCAAGGAGCCCTGCACAGCCCTCCACAGAGCTCCCTGAGGCTTGGAATGTCCAAACGGGGACATCGCAAAGCACTTCTGGTTTCTAGGAGGTGCTTTGCGATGTCTGAACATTCCAAGCCTCGGAGAGCCCTGCGGAGGGCTGCGCTGGGCTCCTTGCATCTCCTGCAGTCCTAACTACTTAAATGCAAGTGCAAGCACGCCCTTTGCCCCTTGAGTGACACAATCCTGGGGATCATGTCACTGCCCTTGTTCCTCCCCTGCAAAGACTTACATAGGGAGTAAAGCTCCCTCAAAGTTTGAGAACCACTGCTCTAAGTATTTGAATATCATCAACATGGCAACATCAGTGACATCAAATATTTGGCGACATCAAATATTTCTAAAACAAATATTGTAGGCTTCTTTTCTTTACTGACTCTAGAGGCACTTCAAAATGTAAAGTATTTCAGAAGCAGATAGTGGTGCTGGACTAAATGTAAATGCTGATAAATGCTGTAGTTGTAAATACACTGCCACTTAGCTGATCGTTACAATTGGAGCCATCAACCTCAAACCCCCCCCCCCCAAAAAAAAACTCCTAGATAATTGATAAGAGTAAAACTTGCCCTGTCAGACCAAGTCTTCCATAAAAAGGATTCCATTCCAATCTTTAATTCTGGACTGGCCCAGTCACTTCTGCTTCAGATATGAACTTCAAAAAGTGGCTCAGTAACCCCTTTCAAACACTTGGGATTAGTTTAGGTCCATTTCATGCTGGACAAAAACAAGCTCTTTCGCCTGCAACGTAACTTTATAAAACACATATAATGTTAACTATTTAACTTGAGAAAAATATTTATTTTGTTTAAAAACTGTTTTTAATTGTAAAATTGTTTGAATTTTACAAACAGGGCCATTCAGAAAGATAAAATGCAAACAAACTCAATCATACAGTGTGCCTGATTATTGAGCCACATACTTTGAACCAGGCACTGTACTTCTTGTTATGTCAAGGGCTTTGGGGCAGGTTCAAGGCAACCAAGGCTGAAATTCTAGACACACTTACTTGGAAGTAGGTCCTACTGAATTCAATCGTACTTACTCCTGAGCAGACATGCATAGGATTGGGCTGCAAGAAATGTTATGTTCAGATTCAGTTCTGGTTCATTGGAAAAAACCCATGAGCCTGTTTGGGAGTCCAGGTTCTATTTGATTACCTAACCATAGGGTATGGGGCTGCCCTAGATTGTTTGGAAACTACACTTGATTCAAAATGTAACGGGCTGATTCACGTTTGGTGCAAGCTGCATGGAGTATATAACAAATATTGTCTTGACAGTGTGTTGGCTGACAAACTGTTTCTGGGTTAAACTTGTTACTCTGCTACTTGTCTTGATTGGCTTGGGTTCGGACAACCCATATGTATTGTATCTCTCTGAGCTTTGAGAACTGGGAAGGATGGAGAACTGTTTTGTGGTCCTACCACCTATTTAGGGGCAGTTACTGCTGAACTAGCATTTTCAGAGGTGGACCTTGAACTGCAGAAGCAGCTCTCTGCTGCAGTGTGTCGTACCCAGGTGTTTAGTCCTTTTCAGTGTGTTGTTGTTGAGATGATTCTTATTCTTCATACAGGTCTTTGGGGCTATTCTTTCTTTTGTTTTAATTTAGTGTTTCTAACACCTGCCTTGTCCTTCTGCCTGTTTTACAATGCTTTTGAAAAATTTAGGATTGCGTTTTATTCTAAACTTGGCAACTCACTTTGACAATTTTACATTGTGAGTTATACGTCTTCTACAATCTACACCGACAGAGATGAGGAAAAGATCACATGATGTCCAAAAGCCTTTAGGGAACACGTCCTTCCCAGCAAACAATCTATGAGCACATCTCCTGAGGTATAAACCGTTTTTGCAGTACGATTCCCCTGCCAATAAACTATCTTTGGATCAGCTTGAGCTGATTGAATAGTTTGTGCTGCTGTTCATTGATCTTCTGGTGGCAAAGCTGGTGCACTCTGGGAAATGTGGGGTGGTGGTGGAGGGGGAGAAGAAGCCTGGAGACATGGCTTCAGTCCAGCTGATGAGATCCCAAAGACACACATGACAGAAATAAGGAGAGAGATGCATACAGCTCCAGGAGACACATAAACATAGCAACAGAGATGAGATGATCAAAGAGTTTTTTGTATGCCGGTCTACACATCCTTCCCTTTCTCATACGCAAATCCACTCATACAACAAATTCTCTTCTCTGCTGAGATTTAGAAGAGATCATCTACAAACACATCCCTTCCTTTTAAAACATTTCCCTTCACCGTAGCAGGCAAAGAAAGTACCCCAAACCTAGTTTTCTTTTGAAAGTAAACAAAAAGACAGAAAAGGAGAGCAAGGGAACTGACAGCTACAAGGATGAGTTGTATTATAATCCCAGAATACTGTACTTAGTTCATTTCTACACTGTGTTATTATCTAAGGGCTCCTGCCTCTCCAATGCTGATGATGTAACTTTTAAGTTCTGCAAGGATGGGTGCCTTGCCTCTTCCTCCTTCCATCAGATGGGGAGAAAGGACTATTATCAGGTATTGATTTGTTCAGACCAGTTTATGAAACGGATGTTGTTTTTCCTCCCGGCTTAGTTTCAAAGTGACCGCATCACTGGTTCACCTTCTAGTCCAGTTCACTGATCCCCTCTCTGTCTTTGAGATTTTTGCAAAGGAATAATCAAAATTCAGAGCAACTTTGCTAGCATGATGCTTGCTAGCCCCCAAAACAAGTGTAGTAATAATTTAAAATTCAGGCACTCAAAAAGGGAAAGAAATTGAAAGGCCACAGAAATGGGGATAGTTGTGTTGTTGTAGGGCCACTGGGCAGTTTACAGGGATCATCTGATAGCTACTTGTTTTTGTTCTTTAAAGCACATTCAGAACAAAACAATAACTGATTATCCGAGCAAATGAGATTGCAATCTTAGACATCTTACTCCAGGCTAAATCCCACTGAAAGTTTCACTGGGTTTTTGTAAGTAAAATACTGTGTATAAATAGGATTAGACATCAGTGTTGCGCATTCTTACTTGTGAGTAAGCCTTGTTGAACTCACACGTAAGCATGCACATCCTTGGGCAAGGGAAAAAAAAGGTGAACTAATAATAATAATGGCAACGAGCAGCAGCATCTATGTAGGCAATACTTCACAAAATGGCATAGGCCTCTGCCCCCAGGAACTTACAATCTACATTTCCAGAGGGGAGGACCCCAGATGGAAGACAGCAAAGGAAGAGGGGGGAAAGAAGAGAAAAGGCTGGTACCAGTACATGCAGCCCGATTTTATACACATTTACTTGCAGGTAAGTTTCAAAGCGTTCAATGGGACTCACAGCCAAGTGAGCAGAGGCTCCCAGCCTGAAGTTGCGTTCTGATGGTGAACTCGGGAGTAAGTCCCTTTGCACTTCCTTGGGAGTCAGTTCCATTGCACTCCGCGGGACTGACTAGCGAGTAAACAAGTTGCAAGGAGGTCCTTAAAATGGGGGCTAAAAAAGTAAAGAGCATTTTGTTGGAAAGCAGCTGATCAGAAGTGGGGTGGGGAGCCAGAGAGGAACAAGACGGCCAACCCCCCCCTTCCAACCAGTGTTTTAAGAATGGCTCTTTTAAGTGGCCTCCTAAAAGCCCCCTCCCCACTTACTCGCTCGCCCCATGCAAAATTACCAGCTCGTTGTTTACAATCCGGCTCCTTAGCACGTTGCAAGGAAGGGAGGGGAGCGCGCAACGGCGGGGGTGGTGGTGGAGAAGGTCGGTCCGCCACGCCACCTCCCAGCACTGGCTGCATTTTGCTGGGACTAGGACGTCTGGGGAGGGGGTGGGGGTGGGGGAGGAGGGGAAGGAAAGAGAGATCAGAGCTTGTGTAAGGCAGAGGTGCAAAGCTGCTCATCCGATCCCCCCTCCATCCATCCATCCATTCTTCCCTCCCTCCTCCCATCCCCATTTCTCACGAGGGGGCTGGCAGAAGTCACTATGGATCCTGCCGCGATGGAGGGAAATTAAGCAAACATACCCGATCGTAACCTGCGTGCTGCTGGCAGTGAAAGATCAGCCTTCCTCTTCTTGCACTGCCCCCCCTCTGGTTTTCTTGGCCCTTTTCTCAGTTGCACGCCCGGGGGGGGGGTTGTTTGTCTCAGAAGCCGCCTTATGACCAGCTCAGGGACTTCACCTCGTCCTTGAGAAAAAGGGAAGCCATCAGAACAAGACAGAGACGGGGGGGGTGCAATATCACCCTCCTCCTCCCCCCCCCCCGCATCATCTCTTTCCAGCCTCCTTCCTGCAATCTGCGCGTCCACCGCAAGGCAGCCCCGGGCCCCAGAGGAGACGGGTAGGTGTGTTGCAGCCAGAGCCTCCTGGCTTCGGGAAAGAACTTTTTTGGGGAGGGGGCGGCCAGCCGGGGCAGGAGGACGGGAGCTCCGCTGGGGCTGGGATGCCCCCCCCCCCGAATTACACCCACGCAGCCTGGGTAGCCTGGACGCCACTCTGCAAGCCACTGGGAAAGGGGAGTGGATGAAGTGGGGCGGGATGGCAAGTGCGCAGCCCCGGATCCAAGCCCTGGAGGGTCTCCAGGGCAGCCCCCCCCCGAGCGCAGCCCGGCAGCTCGGAAGCTCTGCCCCGAGTTAGAGGTGTGTGCAGCCCGGAGAGCCGCCTCGCCAATAGGATGCGTGGCGAGGCGCTGCAAAAACTTTGGAGCGCCGCTTGTCCCGCCTCCCCACAACCTCTCCCACAAACACGGATCGCTTGTGGGGGGGACGGAACGAGCCGAACAACGGGGCAGAGCTGCCGCCCTCCTCGCCTCCGCTGGAGACTGGGCTGCCTGGACCGTGGGGCCAGTGGCGTAGCAAGGGGGGTGCAAAGCACTAAGTTTGGCAGGGAGCCTCATCGCAGCGTGCAAGGGGCCCCTCCCTTCCCCTTTGGTTCCCCCCGCTTGGAATGGCTCCGACGGGGAGGGGGAGAGGCCCTTTGCACGCTGCGGTGAGGCTGCCTGCAAAACTTAGTGCTTTGCACCCCCACTAGCTACGCCACTGCCTGGGACTCCTCCAGAGAAGGCTCTTTCGAATGCTCTTAAGCCCGCTGCCTGGATCTCATTGCAATGGGGGGGGGGTAGGAAGATGAGCTCTTGTGGGGGGGGGAGATCTGTCTGAGTGTCTGTCTGTCTTTCTCCCTTGAATCCTGCACCAGGCTCGCATCCCTGGGGATCCCTCAGACAGGAAGCATTAAATTATTTTAATTGCCCGGGCTTTGTTTGTGCGCGGCTGTGTCGGCAGGGAGAGAGAATGGGAGAGCCCCGATCTGCAGGGGGAAGAAAAGGACTCTTCTTCCATCGGAGCCATTAAGAAGAAGGGTCCGGGGGCTTTTATTTATTTCTCTGCCAGAGTGGGAGATGCAGTGTTTGCAGAGCATTGATCTGCTGGGCTCTGGGCGCAGCCGCCCAGGAGCAGCAGCAAGGCGCTGTTTACAGACTTCTCCAGCCCAGCGTGGTCCACTTTCCAAGTTGGCAGAGCCCATTCCTCCTTCAAACGCATTGGCTGGGTGAGGAAGGGCTCTCCCCTGCAGCTGCTCTCCTTCCTCCCCCAGAGAGGCATCAAACCAACAAACCTAAATACAGTAGATAGAAATATAATGTATTGAGACTCTGAGAGCTGAACCTTGAGTGTGGGGAGCCTGGCAGCCCAATCTTATCCACACTTCCTGGGAGTAAGCCCCACTGACTCTAACGGGGCTTACTTCTGAGTAGACATGCATAGGATTGGGCTGTGAGTGAGTTGTGCTTTTTTTTTTTTTTTAATAAGGGGGAAAAAAAAGTTCAGGAACCTTATTCTAACACAGGACCGTGATCCTAGAATAACCCGGGTTGTTTTGTCAAGAAGAACATGAACAGATTTTCCCCCAGGGATTTCTGTTCCAACTCTGTACTTCAGCCAAGGGCAGAACCAATAGCAATCTGTGGGATTTTTGGATAAGCAGAGTGTGGGAATCTGCAGAAAAGAGAGTAATGTGTTTCCTGGTTGCTCATAAATAAAAGAGCCCGGTCCCTTGAATCTCCCAGGATTTTTGCTTTCTTATAACAAGCTTTTATCAGGCACCGGGGAGATTTGTAGGCATATAATGTTGCAATCCTTCCCCCCCCCCTTTTTTTTACAGGAACAGAATATTTTAGCAAACTTATTGGCAAAATGTCTGATGGGAGCTGAAATGTGCCCACCTGTATACTTTACACCTTTGTCTTAATTTTTCTAGTTGTGAAAATAAGTTAGAATCTCTCCTTCTCCCCAACCCCCAAACAGGGAAAGTTTAATATAGATCTGAAAATGCAAGCAGCTGGCTAAGTCATTAGGAAGGCGGGGGAGGGGGGGATACGGAATGACAACAGTAGCACAATACCCTTATTAGGACCAAGAGACAGTCACAAAACAGGGAGCAAGCTCTTGAAACATTTTCTCATGATTTTCTAACATTTAGTTGGTCTGAATAACCTATTGAGAGTATCCCATTGTTGCTGTTTAGATATTGGCTAGCTTTTAAAATAACACAGGTATAAGCCTCATGGAGGGTTGTTCTATTGGCATTGATACTCTATGACAAGTCAATAGAACCTCCATTCTCAGCAGCAGTATACCTCTGGATATTGGGGAGGGACAGACAAGAAGGGGGAGACTATTACTTTTACGTCCTGTGTGTGGAAACCCCAATGCATTCTGGCTGGCCGATTTTGGAGAGAGAATACTGGAACAAATGGACTTTTGATCTAATCCAGCAGTGCTTTTTACATGTTCTTATGTTAAGCTCAGTTCAGTTCACAGAGGCCTTTGCCTAGCCTGGCCTGTATGTCTGTAGAATGCATGTTTCACAGTTTTTCCCCCCTTGGCTGATTTAAATATAGCTACTGCCTAAAGCCTCACTGAAGTCAATGAGAAAGATTTAAAATGTATTTCTTTTACACCAAGCATCTTTCTGTGGGCTTTGCACAAAGTTCCTCTTCAAATTGTAGAAAAGTGTGTGCTTTTTATCCTTCCTGTCTTTTCCTGATAAAGATCACAGGCTATGCTTGAGAGTCTTCTAGGAAGCTGAATTCTGTGTTCCAAAGGTAGACAGTAAAAAGGGGAGAGCACATGTTGTTATGCAAAAGAAGCGTGCAAATATTTAATCAGCATTGCAATTAAACAAAAAATAGGTGCACATGATAGTTTTGATTGGGTAGGATTTGGTAAGTTTGCAGCTGAAGGTTCTGGTTTTTGTCAAGCATTAATTGGCTGCATTTGATCATCTTACATAATTTGAATAAAAAAAATTGAATGCGTCCATGGGATTTGTGCATTGGCAATTTTGGATTAACACTTTGGCCCAACTAAGACTGCTTTGGTTGAGCTCTATTGGGCATGGAAGACAGCTTGAAAATCTGCAGCCATCTTTTGCGGGCTGCATATATTTATTTTAGCAAAGTTCATAGTTTCAGGTTAGTTCACTTCAGGCCTTTATGTGGTTTAGCAGCTTGCCCAGTGTGGTTTAGGAAAGGATGTAAGCCCATGAGAGCTCAGTCACATATATTGTATATCAGTCAAGTACTTGGAGATTGGGCCTGTGTAATCATAATAATATCATAATCGGAGTTGCAGGTCAGTGCATCCCACTATGTGATCTCTTGTCAGGAGGTCCAGGATACCTGATGTCATTGGTATGGTTTGACCCTTAGCACAGTGGTGTTCTCATGGATGGTGTGTTACTTTTTTCTGTAGGAGTGAATGGCCACTTATATGAGAAAAAGTGGCAGAGGAGGGAGCGGTCTGGCTTCTTTCTTGGTCACTCTGGGCTGTAACAATACAAAAAGGACTCTGGTGGCACTTAAAGACTGTCAGATTTATTGTGGCATGAGCTGTTGTAGACTAGAGACACCAAATACTTTTATCCTTCGTGTGGTGAAATCTTTTATGTGGGTAGGAAAAAGTTGTAAACTGGAGGGGGGGGGGAAGGCCTCAAATGCAAGAGGTCTAATCTATGATACGTCTATGCAAACCTCATATGGATACAATGACAATTCGTGTGTGTTGGCAACCTTCAGTCTTGAAAGACTATGGTATCGCGCTCTGAATGGTATGGTGTGTTGGCAACCTTCAGTCTTGAAAGACTATGGTATCGCGCTCTGAATGGTATGGTGTAATGACAATTCACTGCAGCAGTATTTGGCAAAGGTGTAGTCTTGGGAACTAGTGAAACAACCCTCAGCATGACATGTGGGAAAGGGGGCTTGTATGGTGTGTGAAGCAGTGGGGTTAACAGCAGTATTACGTCCCTTTTCCAATTTGTCCAAAAGTTCAAGCATAGAAAATAAATTTTGCCCTTGCTGTGGCAATAGCTCCATGTGCAAAGCTTTACGTGACAACCATTCACTTATATGAATTGCATTCTATGCTATGCTCTATGCTACTCAAGTCAGGGTACCATTTTTTTTTTGGTCACACTCACCATGTGCATTAGGTTGGTCACTCAAGGGATGGTAACTTGTCCAGTCTCACCTCCTGAGCGAATTTCACTTCATGAACACCTCGTGAGCAAATATTTGAACCCAAATGTCTCCAAGCCAACATGCTAACCACTATACCACACTGGCTCCCCACAGTGAGACATTGGAGACATCATTCATAGCCTCATCCTAAGTTTCCTTAGCACCCAGGGCTGCAGTGGTGCTGAAATGGTAATTGCTGCATCTATTGGGGCAGGGAAACAGCACCAGGTCTCCTTGGGGTAAGCAAACATACAATCCCTTACCCCATGTAGTGATCAGGTGGGTCAGGGGGTCTCCTCAAATCTGTGCCCACTATTGAGTAGGTGCAGAATTGAGGAGACCCGTGTCTGGTTTACAGGTTCAGGAGGGGGGTTAGGATATGGTGACAGAGCCTGCTGCCGGGCCCTCCCCTCCCCCTCCAGTTCTGCCCCCTCGCCATCCTCTTCCCCACCCCAAAACGCCAGCCGGTGGTAAAACTTACTGCCAGGAGCCCTTGTCCACTGATACTCTGGCCCCGTGCTGACTGCCACTGGGCCCTGGACCAGTAGTGCGCCTGTACCTCTGGTGCAAAAGTGCCTTATGGCACTTTTTGCAACTGTTGGGCCTGTGATGCCAGCAGAGCGCTGGCACCAGGCCCAATAGGATCAGGCTGTCAGTGGGGGGCAGAACCTGCCACTTGCCTCTTGTGACCCCACTATCTGGAGCATGTACCCTCCCCATCCAAACTATCTCAAATGACAGCTCATTTACAGCCAGCTCATGACTGCACAGTCCCACACTGGGTCCTGTCATGCTAGAATGTGACAGGATGTTGGGAGTACTAATAATGATACCACCACATACAGTGAACACAATTTTCACTCTTCACTGATGATGTGCTCTGGAATGTTAAGATCTACCAGCAAAAAGTCACAACACTTAGTAGCGATGGGGGGAAAATAGCAATTTCAGCATTATGTTAAGCACATCAGCTTCATCTGTGCCTCTTTTGTCGTTGAACATTGTAATGCTCTTAAAGGTTTGTAGATCAGATTTTTTTTAAGTGCACAGCACAATCATAATTTTAGCCTTTAACCTTTTCTAACATATGAACAATTGTATCAAATCTTTTTTTTACCTTGGGTATCTCAAAGAAATCATCTTGTTCAATCAGTGGATGTTTTGCCTTGACAAAGGCTGGATAACTAGACCCCTTGCTGTTACAATAAGAGTTCCCTTTCCTTTCTTCCTTTCTCTCCCCCCATCCCCCGTTAACAAAATATAGGTTTGGCTTAACAACAAAACAAACATTTTTGTAGCATCATTTAGTTTAGAGCACACCTACATAAAGACAATACAATTTTGTGGCTATTTGGTGAGTTTTGGACAAAGACAAGAAATTGGTTCAAGGAACAGTGGAAAGGTTCTTCCTTTCATGTATTTTTAACCCCAGCTTCTTATAAAGGTAATCCATTTGATTATCTTTAAAAAGATGCCATACCACCACAATAAAAATAAAAAATATTCAAAAAATAGTTTACATCAATGTACAGGTACAGGAGCAGGCAACTTCTGATTTGACCAACAATAAACTGGAACTGTGAGCATCAAGAGGAAATGTGTTATTTCCCTTGACAAAGGGAGGTAATAACAAAACTAAGTGCAAACTACAGAGGTAGGTGTGGCTGCAGGATAGACATACATTGGTCTGTCTATCACATTTGAAACCCACCATTTCTTCATGGCGTTTGTGGCAATGTGCAAGAATTTTGTCCACTGATTGAGAGGTGGTAGGTCAGGATTCGTGGAGTGACTGACTCAAAATTATCCAGGGGACCACATGTGTGTGTTATACAGAGCACAAAGTGAGTTTGTCCTCCTTCTCCGTAAGGTTGAATTGAATATCTGTCTAGTACTTTTGTTGTATTTTGTTTTGGTTTTATCTATACGCTGCTTTGGGACCTTGGCAAAAAGCAGCAAAAAAATTCTAAAATATCATAAATGAACTTGCCCTGTGACCTGGCATTATATAAAGGATCACCTTCTGCCAGGTAAGCCCACCTTTTCACTGAGGTCATCAGCAGAAATGTCGCTTTGTGTCTTATCACTGCCTGTGGCATGGTCAGTGGGGAAGGTGAGACAGGGCCTTTTCAGTAGTGGTGCCTTGGCCATGCAACATCCTGCCCAGCTACTCAGGCTTCTTGATAAAACGGTTCAAACCATTTAATTCAGTTGGGTTTTCAATTTGGAATAGTTATCCACCCCGGTTTGCTTTTTTTTTTTTTTTGCTGTTTTTATTGGTTGCATTAACTGTTTACTTTTCATTTTGCAGTTGTAATGTTTTGCTTTGAAGGTGTTTTGTGTGGAAAAACAGCCTTATAGAAATAGTTTGATGAAGCATGGTGCATTTTCCTGCCCTGCATAATGGGAAATGGGCAGTGGAATGAGGCCAGGACACAGTAAATTGTTCTGTAAGACTTTGGTATTGGCTGCTGCAGGAAGAGAAGGTCAGGGTCATGATGCTGTGATGTCAGGACAAGGGAGAGGATGAGCCAGGTGTAACAAGTTGGGGAGAGGGAGATAGACTTAAGCTTGTGCTGGAACATGTGTTTCCACCCCAACTCTGGCCTTGAACCCAGGCCTTGGTCTCCCAGCCCTGGCCTTGAGCCTTTCTGTGTCAAAAGCTTTCCTGTGCTCTTCTTAATGCGTTCCAGAGTGCTTTGTGCTTTTGTATTTTTCCAGTCTGCAGACAGCATATGCCTTTTGACAGTCTGAAGAGGTCCTTCTCTAATATTTCTGACAGCGTTTCCTCTTCTGCCTCTTTCGGTCTTCTTC
This sequence comes from Tiliqua scincoides, assembly GCF_035046505.1. NCBI lineage: Eukaryota > Metazoa > Chordata > Lepidosauria > Squamata > Scincidae > Tiliqua > Tiliqua scincoides. The sequence goes on along the minus strand of NC_089827.1, from coordinate 36,610,802 downwards.
TATTTTTTTATTAGTCTCAAACTGTAGATGGAGGCCCACAGGTAATCCACAATGGAATCCATTAATATTGGCTATTTTCAGGACCTCGAGGACAATTACTTTCTTCCTTACTAATCCCCCGCTGCTTTTTCCATCTGCGCAGGAGGCCGGAGACTGTAAGAATGCCATTTTGGCTCCATGTATCAAATACTGAACTCACCTCACTTATTGCTCCTCAAACTACCACCAGCAAGGCTGGGAAATGGAACCTGAGTGCTCCAGAACACTCTTGCCTCCTGGGATGAGTTGCATCACCAGCAGTCCTTTGTCGAGTTTTATTTGATGGCTTCACTGGCCCTGACAATTGTCAGCTAACTGACCCATCAGCAAGGCAGCCTGTAATAGGATTTTAACTTTCTTTTTCATTTACCCTTTCCTGCTGTACGCTCAGAACAAAATGCTTAAAAGAACAAGTAGAAACCTGTGGAAAAGTCATGATAAGCAGTTTGTGTGTGTGTGCATGTGTGTGTGTGTGTGTGTGTGTGTGTGTGTGAGAGAGAGAGAGAGAGAGAGAGAGAGAGAGAGTTACAAAAAGCACTTCTGTTGCAGCCTCTGTCACAGTCCTTGGAGCAGTTTCTCCCAAGGGTTTGAGAAGGAAATGGAAGTTTACACACAAAGAGCCAGTGCAGTGGATCCTGAGTTCAAATTCCCAGTCGGCTATGAAGTTCCCCAGAAAACCTTGGTTCTGTCCCTCTGTCTCAATTCACAGAGTTTTCTGTATATTATCAGGGGTGGGCCAAGGCAACCCTTGCATAGTTTCAGCTTCTAGCAATTACCTGAAGAGCGGAACATGCTCATGCTCCACTTTACCCAGCAGTGAGAGGTCAAGCTGCATGCGTGTTCTAAGCATGCCTGCAGCTGCTAACTGGCTGCCAGCTTTCCCTCTTGACTTCCACTGCAGTTGTTTCCCAAATCATCTCTCTCTCTCTCTCTCTCTCTCTCTCTCTCTCTCTCTCTCTCTCTGTGCCTTTTCCAGAATCTCCAGTTCAAGTTACCCTTTTATCTTACTAACTCAGAGAGGAAGGACAGGTGGAGTTGTCTTAGACCAGGGGTGCTCAATAGGTAGATCGCGATCTACCGGTAGATCGCGAGGCAAAATGAGTAGATCGCGGAGCCCTGTCTCTCCAAACTGTTAATATGTCAGTTTAGTCTAGTGACTAGACGAAACTGACATATTTAGCTGACACTAAACTGACACTGAAACTGACACTTTAGCTGCTCTTCAGGCATGCAGCAACAAAACTGAGGAAACTGACTAGACTCTAGTCAGTTTCATCAGTTTGGTGGCGCTGCATGCGGAAGAGCAGGAGCTAAAGTGGGCTGCGGCGGGAGGGGGAGCTGGGCTGCACTGGACTGAGGCGCTTCCTGGGGCTCTGTAGCGGAAGGGGGGAGGGGCGGGAGTTCGAGATGGAGTCGTTCTGATGGGAGAGGTCACTTCTCTTCCAGTCAGGTCTGGCCCAACCCAGCCCAGCCATGCCCAGTCAGACGCTTCCTTCCCCCCGGTTGATCTCCGGGCCTTGCTGGGTTTCAAAGTAGCTCTCAAGCCGAAAAAGTGTGAGCACCCCTGTCTTAGACCTTAGTCTTTACTTCATACAGATGTACTTGAGAGTCCCAAATGGGGTTTCCCATTTAAGGAGTTTCTTGGACCATTCACATTTGTTGCCCCTCCTGTGCCCATTGCTGGCAACTGGCTAAGCAGCACCTCGGAGCCTGGCTATAGTGCCATGCTCACTCATAATAGCAGATTGCATCCTCGCAGGAATACACCAGAATGCCTCCTGTTTGTCAGTGATAGTCACAATTTTCTGGAAGTTGCCAATGGAACCCCCCCCCCTTTGTGCCCTGGAGGGAGACAACTTTGCTGGTAAAATTGCCATTCTTCAGCTATTTTCAGACTGTGTAACAATTTTCTGTTAGTGTTCTCAGGCTGTTAAAGGAATCTTTATCAATGAATACTTTTAAGTACTTTTATACTTGTAGAATGACAATTAACTAAATTTGCCAACACTTGTGTATGAGTAAAAACAATAGGCTTGAAGTGAAAAGCATATTTTCATTGTTTTTAGAGAAGGGATGCATGTGTCACCTAGGGCATCATCTTAAAAGAGGCAATTTTTCCTATTTCTGAAAGGGGATTCCCTCTTCTAAGATGGCATTTACCAGTTGTCCAGTTAATTGAGAAAACCTTTCTTGTTGATCAAAACAGTCTTCTATTGATTTAGCCAGAGAATTCTCCAGTGCTGGAAAGTTGGTTAGGATTGCGCCCTTAGTTGATTCTGACACTTCAAGTATTGTCAAACAAATGGTCAACTGTCTTTAAACTATTGATTTTGTCTATTGCTCTGACACTGATCCTTATGCCGATTACAAGAACAAGTTAGTTAAATGGTTATTATGAAACAAAATTAACTTTTAAAACATGGTAATTATTATAAACTTTTAATAATGGAGAGTGTGTTTTCTGGACTTTTTGAATGAGTCTGTGACAATTTCTTCTCTTTGTCTTTTTTATCCTTGAACTGCAGGGTAAGCCTACAATTTAAAATTTAAATTGCAGCAACCATGTAAACAGACAGTCGTAAAGGTGGTGTTCTTAGTTTCCTGAAATAGTTGAGATAGGTGACCACGGTCAAATGATAGATGGCCTGTTGACAATACTCGACTGCATCCTATCCCTTGAACCAACCACAATTAGGCCTTTGTGCTTCTTCCCACCCCCTGTCAGGCTGGCATTAACCTCCCAGCCTTTGTTTTCTTTCCAGGCTTGTGTTTTGACCAAGTGCCGGCTTCCTGTTCTTCAGCACCTTAGGGTTAATGGGGGTGTAATAATAGTGAAAGAGAAGTCATAGTAGGTTCTTTGCTCATGATGCAACCGGAGAGTCCTCCCAGCATTGCAATTTCCAGGAGAGATGTACGTTCTCTTAGCTCTAGTGCCGAGTCAACTGCCCCTGCTTTAAAAGTGCTCGAAGTACCACATGTAGCTTTATGTGCAATGTTCATCGGTTACCTTAATAAAAAAAGGGAAACATTTTTAAAAACTGTTGCAGTGGGGGGGGGGGGCACTGCTAAACTTCTTCCCCCCACTGCTATCCAGATATTACATCAGTCTTCAGCCATTATGGAGCTTTGCTGATAGAAAATTCTACCTTAAAAAAATTGCTTTTCCTATGTGTCTCAGGAGAGAAGTAGCATGTTCTTTGTCCATGTGTTTAGATAACTGCTGTTGTACCTCAACATTAACAATCCTATGCATGACTACTCAGAAGGCTTTTTGTGTTCCGTGGGGCTTACGCTGGAAAGTGTAACTAGGATTGCAGCCCAAGTGTGATTAATGGACTGGATGTTGATCTTACAGACTTCTGTATTGTGCTATATACTTATGATAACTTATACTTACGATAACGATGGTCACATGTACAATATCAAAAGTTCTGAATACTTGACTTTGCTAATGCGTTTGCTGATCACAGCTTTGGATCAACATGTGAGTAGCAGGCAGGGCCAGCAGATGTGATTCCACTTCTTCTCCCCCTCCCCATGCATTCGTTTGGGTGAGCAGATGCAAAGGAGAATTGAACAAAGGAACTCACGGGTGACTGTATGTAGATCAACACGTGGCTGGAGCAGGGAGGTGTAGAGTGCAAACAGTTTCCGCCTCTCTGAACTGGACCTCACATCTGAACAGGCAACAGACACTTGTGTCAAGAAACTTTATTCCCCTTTTACACGTAGTCAGAGAACGTGCCAAGAGCCCCCTGTCAGATCATGCATAAATATGCAGTTTCACCAAGGTGTGATCGAATACGTTTTCACACATTATTGTATCCCGCTGAGCCAAAACACTTGTCTAGCCGCAATTCTAAAATAGCTTTCTCTCTCGAAGTGCCATCTCCCAGCAGTGCAGAAAAGGCCAACAGGCACTGCTCTGTGGAAAGTAAGGGGCTGAAAAGAGAGAGTCATTTGCCTACAGGGGAGAAGTAGAGTTGCTTGCCACCAACAACACTGGCTCCAGTTTGCTAGAAATTCTGGTGGCAAAGCCCTGCACTCCACCCCGCTTCTTGTTTCTGCCTCCAGTATTGGAGGGTTGGCCTGGGATGGGCGTGGGCCAGTGGTGGTTCTGACCACCAACTGTCCTAAAGCAGTGGTTCTCAAACTTTTTAGCACAGGGACCCAGTTTTTAGAATGACAGTCTGTCAGGACCCACTGGAAATGATGTTATTAACCTGAGAGTGTTGTTGTGGCTAGAAGTTACATCAAGCAGGGAAATTTTTAATAACCCTCACAAATCAAATCAGTTAACTCAGTAAGTAAATTAAAAGTTTACAATAAATATAAGTTTAAAACTTTATTTAAAATAAAGAAGAACCCTTCTAACCCCCCCACCCCCCCAAGCAGTTGCTGATCGGTTTTTTTAAAATCCTCAAGCGTCCCAAAGGCTGCAATCTTATCCATACTTACTTGGGAGTAAGCCCCTTTGATTATAATTGTTAAAGCATATACATAGTATCCTGTTTAAAAGTACAGATCTGTAACATTTCCCCAAATACACATTGAAATGAATAGGCCAGTTGGCTCACAGCCCACCTAGTGGGTCCCGACCCACAGTTTTAGAAACTCTGCTCTAAAGCAAATGTTGAGGATCTGGCTCCTGTAAAAGAGCTGCAGGAATTCTCAAGGAACTTGCCTAATTTTATGTAGTGGTACATAGTTATTTATTAGATACAGTATTTATCTTTCTGTTAGGTATTTTAAGCACTTGAGCTTCCTGTGTCTAGAGTGGATCTAATAACCATTTCAGGCTGCGAACTTGGGAGGGAGCACAACCTCATCCGGAACAGGTTGAAGCATCACTTCTCAGGTCCTGTGCTTCTCCCACCAAGAGTACCCTCCCTTGTTTCTGGAATGAGCTTCAAATACCTTTCTGCTCATCCTGGCACAGAAGACTGAAGTGCAGAGCAACAATTTAGCCAGCATTCAGCCGAGAATGGCATAGATTTATGCTTGTTCAAATTTGACACTAAAACACCTTTTTCTAGTTGGCCTACTTTAGTTCAAGTTGCTTTTGAATTATTAATGGAGGTGCTGTAATGCATTTCTTCGTGGTACAGATGTAGAGAAGAAAACGATAGTGGACCTTTCCAAAGGAAGAAAATACCTGGGGGTCAGTGATGTAGCTATAGGAGGGGCAGTGCGGTAAGTACTGCAGGTGCTGCAATGTGCTGTGTAAGTGGCCTCCCCACTTCTGCACAGTGATGGCAACGTGCATTGTCATTGCTGTCCGGAATGGCTCTGATGGCGACTGGGAGGAGCTGCTTATATAGCACATTGTGGCGCCTGCAGTACTTACTCTGTCACCCCTCCTATAGCTATACCGCTGCCTGGGTTATTTGTAGTGCTGCCAGGTTTTGAACTGGCTGCTTTCACAGAGGTCTGAACTCACTAGGCCCGAACAGGACTTACCGGTAACTTTGCCTGGACTGTGTCTTGTATTTCTACACCTTTCATTTATGGCTACCCTCATTATGTGAGATGTTAAGGAGGCATTTTGCTTGTGATTGGGGTTACCAACCAACCCAGGAAAAAAAGAAATCCACCCTAGCTTGTTCCTTTTCTTTAAATTTGCAGAAACTGGAAGATGAGTTGAATATGATATGATCACTTGCTAATTGCTGCAGCCCAAGCTGTTGCTTCAAGGCATAGGACACAAGCTGGTTCAGAAGCTGACAGCACTTTTTTCTGAGTGATGGGAGAGGTCAGGGTAGCTTTGTAGAGGTTCTTGTTCCTTGTGAGGAGAGCAGTGGTTCTCACACAATTAACACCGGGACCCACTTTTTAGAATGAGAATCTGACAGAACCCACCGGAAGTGATGTCGTGACCGGAAGTGACATCATCAAGCAGGACAATTTTTGACAATCCTAGGCTGCAGTCCTATCCAGGATTAAGTCCCATTGACTATCACTGTTAAAAGTACAGGTCTGTAACATTTCCCCAAATGCAGTCACATACCATGCAAGCATCAAGTCTAATATATTAAAAATAAAATATTGAAATGAATGGGGACCCACCTGAAATTGCTCATGACCCACCTAGTGGTCCCGAATATAGGAGACTTACAGGTTGTTTTTTTTGGGGTGTGTGTGTGTGTGTGAATATCTGTTTACATGTACCCAAGTTGAACAAGCATCTGTTTCCAAAGCAACAGCACTACCTTAAGATGGCTTCTTCCAGGTCAGTTTGTTCCTCTTTCTGCACCAGTTGCAGACAGATGCCTTCTCCCACATCTCTTACCCATTGCAGAATTCTGTTCTCAGATCCCCCATGGTGGGTAGGTGTGATCTGCGTATCAGGGTCAGACTAGTCATCTTTCTGTCTCTTTTCTTGTTTTCTTTTCCTTCTAAATAGCATCCATGGGCAGAACGTGCCTGTGATCCATATTGGCAATGTTGCACAGGTGGAGCAGGGCTTAACCTTCCCCATCCTGCTCTGCAGTCTTTTTAGAAATCAGTTCCTGCTGTTTGCTCCAGGAGGGAAATGACTTTTAGCACCAGCAGGGTTCCCAACTTTGCCACCAACTACTGTGGCTGTCTCTGTAACAGCAGTTTTTAGGAATGATCCAGCCTATCTCCTGGCATCTTCTCTGGCCTCCCCAAATTCTGCATTTTTTATGGGCAACTCTACAAAAATTGGTGGTTTCTGCAGAGGCTTTTGGAGCTTATTGGTGGTGTGGACTCACCTCCCTGCATTACAATCTCTGTGCATGAACTGGAGGTTGTCCATGACTTTGTGTACCTTGGCTCAACGATCTCCGACACTCTTTCTCTCGATACCGAGCTAAACAAGTGCATGGGTAAAGCAGCTGCCACATTTTCCAGACTCACAAAGAGAGTCTGGTCCAACAAGAAGCTGACGGAACATACCAAGATCCAGGTCTATAGAGCTTGCATCCTGAGTACACTTCTGTACTGCAGTGAGTTATGGACTCTTCCCTCACAACAGGAGAGGAAACTGAACGCTTTCCACATGCACTGCCTCCGACACATTCTCGGCATCACTTGGCAGGACAAAGTTCCAAACAACACAGTCCTGGAATGAGCTGGAATCCCTAGCATGTATGCACTGCTGAAACAGAGACGCCTGCGTTGGCTCGGTCATTTTGTGAGAATGGATGATGGCTGGATCCCAAAGGATCTCCTCTATGGAGAACTCGTGCAAGGAAAGCACCCTACAGGTAGACCACAGCTGCAATACAAGGACATCTGCAAGAGGGATCTGAAGGCCTTAGGAGTGGACCTCAACAAGTGGGAAACCCTGGCCTCTGAGTGGCCCGCTTGGAGGCAGGCTGTGCAACATGGCCTTTCCCAGTTTGAGGAGACACTTGGCCAACAGACAGAGGCAAAGAAGGAAGGCCCATAGCCAGGGAGACAGACCAGGGGCACACTACACTTGCACCCAGTGTGGAAGGGATTGTCACTCCCAAATCGGCCTTTTCAGCCACACCAGATGCTGTTCCAGAACCACCATTCATAGCGCGATACCATAGTCTTTCGAGACGGAAGGTTGCCAACTAATTCCAAACTGCACTAGGGCACCATGTAGATCACTACCCATAAGCCTCCCCAAACCAGCCAGCATTTGGTGCCAAAAACAGAAATCCTCCCCCAAAGTAAAAATGCTGACTCAAAAAGAATTGGTGCAGCAGTGCGGAGTCAGTGGACATGTTACATGACATATGGACTTATTCCTTACATGTGGACATGAACATATCATGATATGTTCCATGACAGGTGGTAAATTCCATGACCACCTTCACTATCTGATTTCTGCAGATCAAACTTCAGTTAAGAGCATAAGAGCAGCCCAGGACATCTTGTTTCTGGAAAGCTAGCAACTTTTTAAACCAGGTAGTCATAATTGACCGCTGTTTGTTTGGAGATCTATGTTCTTGATTTGATGCATTTCTTGGAGAAAAAATGGAGGTTAACATGACAGATAAAGAGATTAGACTCTTTAAAGTGGACATTATGCTGTGTTACACCAATGGTTGCTTTAGTGGAGATATAAAGTGTTAGAGGACAGTGTATTATCTCCAGCCATGCGCCAAGAAGCTGCAACCAATTGCCGCTTCTCAGCACATGTCCATTGTGTGTTACCAGTTTTTACAGACATGTAGCTTTGTGTCTTTTTGCAGCTAATTCCAGGGTCACTGGAGTACAATTTCGGGTAAAGCATGAAGCAGCTTGAAGCCTGTTTCCATTAAGTGCAAATTAGATAATACAGAAATACTTCTGTGCCCAGGGATCCCAAGTTCTGTGTCAAGAAAAACTATTTGTACACATTTTGTACATGAGCAAAAGTCCATGGATTTGTTTCTTTTGCATAATATCTTTCACATTTTTGCTACTTGCATCATGTATTCTGCTTTTGCCAGTGTTGGGTAGTCCAGGAATGATGCCAAGCACAGTACTTTTGACACCCTTCCCTTCCAACTACTGAACATCACATTCAGTCACCCCTTTAGAAATGGGCTATGTCAGAATGCCAGATGCAAGGGAGGGCACCAGGATGAGGTCTCTTGTTATCTGGTGTGCTCCCTGGGGCATTTGGTGGGCCGCTGTGAGATACAGGAAGCTGGACTAGATGGGCCTATGGCCTGATCCAGTGGGGCTGTTCTTATGTTCTCTGGCGTCCAAAATTTCAGTAGGTGATACTGCAGGGCAGTACTTGAGCGGCCCTTGGCAAAATGCCTTCCTATGAGATTCCCCCCCCCCCAAAAGTTCTTGGGGAGGCTTACCTTAGTGGTGGCAATTGATCTTTTTGAAAACTTTATCTTAGTCTCCAGAGCTTTTGTCAGCAGCTGGCATGTTTTAGTCAACAATGCCTCCAAGATAGCGTGATTTTGGGGTACTGTGGGAAAATTATGTCCCTTCAAAGACTGCCAATCCCCCCCCCCCCCACAGTACCCCAAATGTGAGGCACTAAGTTGGGAGATATTGTGGAGAAAAATAGTGGCCACCTGTTGAATGATGGCCAAGCTCAATCCCTGGAGTGCCCTGGAGGCTGACATTGTCAGTGGGCTCTGCTGATGCACCAGAAGGTGTCACTTGTTGAGAATGAGGCTTAGCTTTGAGGCATAAGGGCTTGGAAAGTTTGCTTTGAAAAGGACATGAAACCTGGGATTCTCAGGAAGCTGAATTCTGCACCCAGCATTGCATTCTGTACTGAAAGAACAAAAACCAAAACCAAGGCTCTTTATATTGTTGCACTGCAGAAAAGTCTGCCATGGGTTTGAAGTTTAAAAAGTCCAGAGATTTTGTACCTAGAATCATAACAAGTAAGTTGTTAAATACGATTGTGGATATCCAGCCAAAAATGACAGATGCCTTTTCTCCATCTTTCTTGTCTCGCTGCCATTTGCATGAGAAGCTCAGGTGTATGCAGTGCACAGATGGAGCCGGGCTTAATTAATCTGTCTCTACTACCCAGCCAATATAGTTTTGTGAGTCACTGTTCAGAAGCGTTTGGTGTGTGTGTGTGTGTGTGTGTGTGTGTGTGAAGACTACCTGATTGTCAACATCCGTACCTGAGCCACTGTGAATGACCCAGCCAGGGCTCGACGTTTGTTTTGGAAGATGCAAGTTCAGATTCCTGCTTGCCCAAAGAGGCAAGAGGCCTTCTCTACAGCTCAGGTGGCCTCTGTTTCCTGCCTGTGGATTGGAGGCCGTAGTGACACATCACAGTTGTTGCAAAGTCAATAAAGCAAGAAAAATTTTGCACAGGGCTTTGTAGGTTAAAAGACCTAACAAGAGAGATAGAACTGAGTGCGATCAATCAATGAAAGTTTGAATTGCTGATTGCCACCTATTTTGCCCTCTCTTGATCCCAAGCGCTGAAAGCAGGTAAAGACTGGAATTAGAGACACTTTTAAATTTATTTGTGTTGGAGAGAGAATTTTAACAGGGTGCAGCTTTTCCCCCCTTGCATGACAAGCAGCATTTGTCATAATTCTGTCTTCTACATAACTCGCCCTGCCCTCTCTACCAGCTGAGAGCCCAATCCTGTCCAACTTTTCTCAATGCAGGTTCGAGGTAAGGGAACAAACTTTCCCATTCTTTGAGGAGGCCTCTGTGACTGCCTCCCCACCAGAGGATGCAGTGCACGCCCCATTGGTACAGCTGCACTGGCACTGGAAAATTGGATAGGATTTGGCCCCTGAGACCTTTATTCCTGCCATTTGTGCTAAAGCCATTTTTGTCAATAAGCGTTGTCCATCCAAGATGACATAGTTGTGACATGCAGCAGTGTGGGTGGGACTGTTACTGTAAACCAGGGGTGCCCAAACCCCGGCCCTGGGGCCACATGTGGCCCTCGAGGTCTCTCAATGTGGCCCTCAGGGAGCCCCCAGTCTCCAATGAGCCTCTGGCCCTCCAGAGATTTGTTGGAGCCCACACTGTCCTGATGCAACTGCTGTCAGCGTGAGGGCAACTGTTTGACCTCTCGCGTGAGCTGTGGGATGAGGGCTTCCTTCACAGCTTGCTGTTTCACGTCTGTGATGCAGTAGCAGCAGCAAAGGAAAGGCCAACCTTGCTTTGTGCAAGTCTTTTTATAGGCCTTGAGCTATTGCAAGACCTTCATTCATTCATATAAGTTCATCTTTAATATATTCATTTATGTTTACTTATGTAAATGTATTCAAATTTAAAATGTAAATTAATTCTTTTTTCCCTGGCCCACGACACAGTGTCAGAGAGATGATGTGGCCCTCCTGCCAAAAACTTTGGACACCCCTGCTGTAAACAAAGCAATCACATTCTGTCTGCCTCCTGTCTCTTGCTGCTTCAAACTTATATCAGACTTTTCATTTCTAGTTCTGATTAATAGCAAATCATGCATTGCAGTCATTTTTTAATTTAAAAAGCTCATATTGATTAATTCTGTGTGCCTAATGTCTGGGGTAGATTAAAATGTATATTAATAAATATTTTTTTAAACCTACTTGGTTCCCTTGCAGTGTGATAGGTAAATTCAAGCCAGGCCTGATTTTAAAATGATGTGTTGCACTGCTAGCAACATTTTTCATTCTCTAAGAATGTTGCTTATCATGAAAAGTTTATCTCGGATGTGCAAACATTTCTTAACTGCTGGATTTCGCAATGCTTTTATTGCAATGAAAAATCCCTTCTGGACTGGCTTGTCGTCTGTCTGCCCTGTCTGTTACAGTATAGTTAGCTACCATTCAAGGTTGGTTCCTTTTGGAGGAGTCTACACCAAACTCAAATGGTCAGAAATGGTAGTTAAAGGGTACATCAGTGTGAAACAGCAAAAGACCCCTAAGTACAAGGATTCAATGATGTTTAAGCAAACAGTTGTGCAGTGCTTAAGGGCCCAATCCTATCCAACTTTCCAGCCCTTATGCAGCCACAGTGCAACCTTGAGGTAAGGGAACAAATGTTTCTATTCCTTGAGGAGGTCTCTGTGACTGTTCCACTACCACAGGATGCATGCAACACACTCCCCTTTGGCATGGCTGCACCAGCACTGGAAAATTGGATTGGATTTGGTCTTAATACAGTGTTTTGAAATGAATGTCAAGTGCTTGTCAGTCAACTCAGTGTTTTTAAACTCTTTGACTATGGGAGTAGGTACAGTTTTTATTAGAACCAGATCAAAAGTTCTCTGGACTGAAATATGAACCAAATTGGAAGAGGAGGAATTGGTGGTGAAATCATCCGCTTTTGCATTTCTCCTCTGCTGCCACCTGGGTTTTGCAGTGATGGCTGTGGTCCCTCAATGGCTGTTATTTTTCCCTAGGGTGCTTCTTGGGATGAGACATGCTGACATAGTGTCTTTCAGAAGGATATTCTCGGGGGGGGGGGGAATTGTAGCTGCAGGGAGGATCTATTGCATTGCTGGCAGTAAAGTCAATATTCACCTCTGAAATTTGTCACACCCTCCCCCAAATAGCCCAAGTTGCCCCTTTTGTCACACATGGATGAGGCAGTCAAAGGTGAGGGATCAATCTGATTTGGCCCTCATTTTTAAGGAGCAATTGAATTGCACAGCAGCTGCCCATTTTTCCTGATATTGTGATAAGTAAAGGGCTAGAGATTTGGGCACAGTTCAGGGAAAGTTAAAGCACTTTCAAATTTGAGTGAGTTCAGTAGGAAAGCTTGGAAGTACCTGTGCAGCCTTATAGTGAATCACCACTATATGGTGATTCAGAATGTGGTCCAGCACATTCTCTGTAATACCCACTGTGACCGATGGTTGCTCTACAAGGGCTCACGCTGGTCTTTCTTAGGTCTGCTGCTCATAATTCTTTTTAAACTGCAGATGTCAGAGACTGAATCTGGGATTCTCTGCAGACAAGCATGTGCCTTACTACTGAGCTATAGTTCCCCACCCTCACCCCAGCCACTTGGTTAATCTTCACAGCTTTGCATCTTCTGATGTATTGGTTATGGCACTCATAGGCCATCCCCCATCTCCTATGTGTGGGCCAGAGCTGGATAAGAATCAAGTAGCTGATGACCTTTCTAATCATTTGATTTTGGTTGCAGAATATCCAAAACTAGTCCTGATAAACAGTCTCTTAGTGGGCTGTGTACAAGTGCTTGTAGATATCATATTTAGAATATTAGGAGGCAGTGTTGTGTAGTAGTTAGAGTGGTCAAATTCCTGCTTACCCATGAAGTTCAGTTGATGACCTGGGGTCTGTTACCATCTTAACAACCTACCTCACAGGGTTGTGGTGAGAAAACATTGTAGAAGAGGGAGAACCATGGCATATATACCCTCCTAAGCTTCTTGGAGACAATAAGATAAAAATATAATCAAAGTAAACAGAACTTAAATAATATTAGAACATGAAGCCATCCAAGATTGGCAGTAGGTTAAGGATACATACAAGGATGCATTAATAGAAGAGTAGCCAGATTTAATGTGCTCCATTCTTTTTGAGAAATTTCGTAAGGTAGCTCATGCTGAAAGGTGATGCCCTTGTGGGATGGGAAGTGTGGAGACCATTGCCCTCTCCATTCTTTATTGTCCCTTCTACAGCAAGATTGGTCAAAGATATCTGGATCTTATATTAAGAACAAGAGGAGGATTTACTGATGTGGCAAGAATATGCTACCTCCTAAGTGACTCTTCGGTGGAAATAACAGATGCTGTGGCAACTTTCCTATATCAGCTCATTGAGCTACGCAGTCAAAAAGTCGATTTGCTACCTGGCTAACCGATTGACCAATGGTATATAGTTGAAGATTTGTTTGTGTTTTATATGCCAATAAGGATTCTATTCATTCATAATAGAAGAGTAGATCTTTTCATGACTGTTAGCCATTTGTCAGGTTCCAGGCCGCTGGGTCTACCGAGAGGTAGTGGTGGGGTACTGCCAGGTTTGGCATAGGCAACCCATTTCCAAAGGCCTCAGTAGGGTTGTGGGGGAAGGAGGTTGCATCACCCAGTTCCTTCTCCCCTAAGGTTGCGGGGTCTCTAACCCCTATAGCTCCTGGCTCAGCAGCTGACCAGCTTCCACTCCAGCTGGCAGCCTAGCCAACACTGACCCTCATCCTTGGCTGGGCTAGGTTTTATGTGGGAGGCAGGCCCTCTCTGGCCCTGCCCCTTCCTCCTCAGGTTGTCAAAAGACCTGCCACTGGAGCCCTGCCCCTTTCTATCTACCCACACCTTGTCCAGACCCAGCCCTTCCTGTGTTTGGGGCTGTGGCCATGGCTTGCACCCTGGAAAGACACCGAGCCTCTGGTGGGTACTGCATCCAAGGGCCAGTTGCCCAGGGGATGATAGAGGAGGCCTTCTGTCCAGTGTGCCACCTGCCCATTGCTGTGTCCTTGGGGAGCCCTGAACTGCAGTGACCTAGCCCCTCACAGGTGGGTCAACAGGGCGAGGGTGCTAAGTTGCTGTCAGCCATCAGTGGCCTGGGCAAGCTCAGTGCCAACCCCACCCTGCCGACATCAGGAGGGGCGGAATTGCAGCCTGCTCTGCCCCCACTCCTTTACAGCCACTGCTGCTGCCCGACAAGGGGGGGTCTCCTGCTGCCTGCACCCTCCTCCTCTGACCCAGGTAAGCCAGGGGACCCTGGACAACATGATAGCTGAGCAGAACTTCCAGGACCTGTGGTAGTATATCTGTCATAGATGACGGGGACAAAAAAGAGGGGAAGGCTATCACCTTCATGCCTTGCTGTGAGTTCCTATTTGGAAACAGTGCCACATTAGATTGGCCTTGATTTGATCCCACCGGGTGATTTCCAAGTTTGGACAGGAGTCAGTTTCTGGCTGTTGGGGCGTGGAGCGTTGTCGACTGAGCTATAGGTTTTGCCCAGAATCTCCAGGAGCAGTGAAAAACTTTTCTGGTCTTGAAATCTGGCCCGTTGAGTCACCACCGAAGGCACTAAACAAAGCTAATTTTAAGCAGGTCAGAGTTCCATTCCCTCTGGAATTTAGGAGTCTCATGTGTTAAGCAAAAAAGGTCAAAGTTGACGCTCTGTTACAATTTTTTGCATGCTTTCCCTCAAGAACAGCCACCCAGGCTAGGATTAGCATGAGGTCTGTGAGGCTGGCACTTCAGTGTCTGAGTTAAAAAACATTTCCAAGCAGTAAATGCGCTATCTGTATGGAAAGAGAAGACGGATCCCTGGGAGCTTTCGCATTCAAAAATGTGCAACTCCGAGCAGGCGCTGCAGTGTAATTTAGGGCAATGCATGCTTCATAGCTTTGGAGAATATTGCCTCCTGTAAATGTTACTTCCGTGGATGGTGGTAATTTTAGAAAGGTGGCATTCTTGTTTTACATCAAAAACTTCAAAATAAATAAAAGAAAGCATCAATCCGGGGAGGGGGGGAGGAAGGAATTGTAACAGCAGAAGAGTACCGACAAATTCAGTTCCGAACAAGTGCAAGATGCAATGCAAGCAAAGGGAAGGAGGACGATTTGGAGGCAAAAGAAAAGGAGCTTAAAGCCGGTACGTACTTTTCACATTTTCTGTACAGTCTCTGCCGCGTTCTTGTTCTGGTTGTGGTGCCTGTCCTTTGTCGTGTATGGAAGCTGGCTCCACAGTGCATTGCAGAAATAAATTTGGCGTGGGGATGAAGGCTGGAGAAAAGTTTGTCTTCAGTGTTTGGTAATGTATGCTTTGCAGAATCTTAAGGGTGAAATGTGTCTGATCACACAGAGGTTATCTGGTCAATTGGCTTTCCGTTGGGGAGTTGGCAGTCATATGTAGGTTACTTGTTGGCCTAAGGTTGCTTAGTGACTTTTGTTTTTTGTTCAAGTTCCTTTTAAAGAGGAGAGCTGTATAGAGATTTTGTGTGAGAGAGGGGGGTTTAAATAAGTCAAAGTTCCTTTGTTTTTAATAGTGATGGGTGCTCATTTTTCACTGCTTTTAGACCTAGGTGCCCTTGCCAAAATTCCCTCTTGCAGTGGCGTAGCTAGAGGGGGAGCAAAGCACTAAGTTTTGCAGGGAGCCTTACCACGACGTGCAAATGGCCCCTCTCCTTCGGAGCCGTTCTGAACAGTTGGAGCAAAACAGAGGCGTTTGTCCAGAATGGCTCTGAAGGGGAGGGGCTGCTTGGACGCCACGGTGAGGCTCCCTGCAAAACATAGTGCTTTGCACCCCCACTAGCTATGCCACTGCCCTCTTGTATACAGCTAGTAAAAATACAAGAGTGTGCCCTCAATGTGTTTCTGGTCACTCTAGAGTAGTAGTTCTCAAACGTTTTAGCACCAGTAGCCACTTTTTAGAATGACAATTTGTCAGGATCCACTGGATGTGATATCAACCTTGTAGTTATGTCATGGTTGGAAGTGACATCATCAAGCTGGAAAATTTTAACACCTCATATGACAAAATCAATTTTAAGTAAATTAAACGGTATTTTAATTAATTATACTTAAAGTATAAATTTAAAAATATATTTAAAATAAAGAAGCACCCCACTCCAACCCTCTCAAGCAGTTGCTGATCTGTTTAAGAAAAGTTTCCCAAACGTCCCAGAGGCTGCAATCTTATCCATGCTTTCCTGGGAGTAAGCATCATTGACTATCATGGTTAAAAGCATACACACAGTGCATACATGTAATGCAATTGCATACCATGGTAGCTTCTAGTAAATTAAAAATAAAATACACATTTAAATGAATGGGGACTCACCTGGAATCGGCTGGCAACCCACCTAGTGGGTCCAGATCCACAAGTTCCATCTGCTCTAGATAGAAGGAGAAAAGTGGGCATCTGCTATCTGCTCTAGATATAAGGAGAGAAGTGGGCATGCACAGTTAAACAAAAAATAAATGGAGGCGGTTCTCAAGATGAGATTTGAGATGAGTCCTGAAGACCTCTGATCTATTCTAATGTCTTGGTCCCATCCCAGCAACACTCATGAACTGCTTGAGAGAGAGCACTAGAGTGAGGTATAGTCACCATTTACAGAGAGAAGATTTCCATCTGAGCATAGCATTTTTTTTTTTTTAAATTCAGGCCAGTCCTTGGATCTATGCTCCTTGAGTTCAGTGGAACTTCCATTGGAATTACAGTTGCACTGTGGAGTATCTTTAGTCCAGAGCAGACAGATGGCAGATCCATTCCTTCTGGTAGAAATCTGGGTGAACTGCAATAGATTGGTAAGTTTTTGAGACTTCATACTGTTTAAAAAGAGCAACCTCAACAAGATTTTTCCTAAATGAGGCTGCTGAAATAAAGACAACTCGGGGAGAAAACTGGAGTGGGCTTTTGTGTGAAATGACTGTGAGCTAAGTTTTGGTATTCAAAACAAAATTCCTGGGCTGAGCACATGCTCAGAAGCACCTTGTTCTTTACTTCTGAATGCATGACCTCCAGTGTGTCCATGTCTCTGTTTTGTAACTAGCTGTGGTTGGTGGGCCTCAAGGTTCTGGTAAAAAAAGGCAAAGTAGATCCCACAAACCTCAGATCTGCCCACCCATTGCTTTAGTCAATTAAAAAAATGTTTATTCTCATAATGTATTGCCCAGTGTGCCTGGAACATTACAAAGCTTAAGAGAACTAAGATTTGATACAGGGGAGGAAGACAGGGGCAAAGAGGGAAAGGACATGATGTGCTTAGGTTTGGTTACCATATGGGATGAGAACTTGGGGTGCACCAAAGCCTTCCTGGAAAAGGTGGGTTTTGGTGAGGGATTTGGTCTACATTTACCAGAGTGGTTATATTTGACTCACAGTTAGGGCCCTGCAACCTTTAATTGATTAATCCTTAGATTGATGAGTGCTTACATTAGCAATGCCCTTCAACCTTGGGGTCATGACCCCAATGGGGTCTCAAAGCCTCAGTTGTAGGGTCATAGCAACTTACTAAATAGGTTATGGGTGGTATAACCGGACCGGGGGGGGGGGGGGAGTCAAGCATGGGACTATTAAGAGCACCCTTCCCTTTCCCCCATATTATGAATGCTGAGATTGACTAAAAGCCATTTTGACAAGCTCTACTTGCACCTCTCCCTGGTCAATTAGGCAACAATGTTTTTAAGTCAATCTTCCTTTCCTGAGTGCTGCTGTGACATTCCTGTCCATCACTCACCTGAAAACAAAGGAAATGTCCCTTTTTGCTTCAGTGCTGTTTTACTTTTGTTCAAATTTAGTCAAAACATTTCTGCCCATTGTGTGCATATACACAACAGGGATCAGATGTGTACACCTGTGGGCTGGGCAGAAATGCGTTGACTCCGGGCACAAGCCTAACCAGGTCTACTCAGAAGTAAGTCCTATTTTATTCAATAGGGCTTACTCTCAGGAAAGTGTGGTTAGGATTGCAGCCTCAAACTCGTATGATGAATAGACCTGATCTGCACAGGCAGGAGAATGAGCAGGACTGCTGAAGTGGTAGAATGAGCTGTACTGTTGCAGACTGTAGGAGGAAGATTCCAGCTGTGAATGCTTCTCCACTTTTCTCTGCAAATAGAAAACCAGCTCACCAGGGAATAGCCCTGTGCCAGCTGTTCTAGTTCTCTATTTGCAGTGAGTTTAGAAAGCATTTAGAAGTGCATTCACCCATCTGCAGTCTAAAGTCAGACAGCCCATTCTAACACTTCTGCTCTCAGCCATGCCATCCTGAGGCATGTGTAGGTATTTTAAATCAGGAGATGGTCTACTCACAATTCATGCATACTCTGTATTCATAGTCAGACCCAAGCACCAACCATCTCCTTAAATGCCCCTTTGTCAGTACTGTGATCCTTCTAACCTAATATCATCTACTCGGACCCCTCCCCCCCCACTATTGTGCCAATGGACAGGATACTGACTGGGATAGGAAGCAGCCCAAGTATAACTGGGAGCCCAGATCTACCCAGCAGGTAGATCTGGACTCCAAGTCTGGGCGGGAGGCCAGGTCTACCTGCCCAACAATCCTTGGCCATGGAGGCCAGTAGATCTAGGCTTCAAGTTCAGTTGGGAGTCTCCTGCCCAGAAAACCGGGAGCCCAGGTCTACCTGCCTGGTTGACCTGGGCTCAAGATAGTGATCATGCCCCCCCCCAACACAAACACTGAATCTGCCCCAGTTGCTGGTGTGCAATTGTTTCATCCCTGCCTTGGTCTCTCCTTTTCATTCTCTTTCCATCATTTTGAATCATTTCCACCCCTTTTAATAACCTTCCTTTATTTTCCTACTTTACCTGCCTAGTCTGAATTCACTTGGGAGGAAATTGGTTTCTCCCATCTTCCCAGACCACTTGCCTTCTGCTAGTATTTTGCTTTTAAGGGGACTCCTGGATTTTGGAGCTCTCTGCTCGGCACCTTTTCTCTTTCTAGACCCCCTACCTAGTTTTGGTTGGTAGCAGAAGAAACTACTGTTCCATCTTAAACCCAGTTTCAGGACAAGATAGACTGAGAATGGGTGTTGGGTGCTGCACCCTGAGCCCATCTGTATACACAGGGGTATAGCCTGAACCAGGCAGGGTACAAGATCCAAAGCAGCCATGAAGAAATGGTATACCAGGTAGAAATTGCTCAGGCAGAGGAACAAGTGCTGAGCCTCATGCTTTATAGGGTCTGGTGCATAAGGATTGGCCCTTGAAGTCAACTGTTGAAATTCTCAGGCAAGTTGGTACTGCAGTCGAGACGGCAACCTTGCAGTCTGGAGCTGAGTGTGGTGGGCTTACAGTGGAAACAGAGTACTGGTGGTGCAAGAGATCAGGCACCAGAGCAGGGAGCTCCAGTTTCAGACTCCCTTGGCACCTTATGCATAGGTGTGCATTTGAAGTGGGCCAGTCTAAAGTAGCTGAGTGGAGAGATTTGCAGAGATTTATCAAACATTTGCATGACTGCAGCTATGATTGACTTAAAGAAAAAAAAGTGTAGAAGGTGATACATTTCAATTTAAATCTAAGGAAAATGGACAGACCTGCAGCTGCTGTTGAATTTCAGATCACAGTTTACATCCCTTTGAAGTCTGGGCATTTGAAGGAGATAGAGAGAGGAAAGTGCTTAGGATAAGTAAGGCTTGTGCAGGGAGATAACAGATAGGAATTTTGAGGTCTGCTTGTTATGCTAGAAGAGGAAAGTCCAGTTAGGAGCTACTGCTGTGAACCAGCTTGGCTGATACAGCAAGAGATGGGGAACCTCAGTGGTATTCGTGCTCTCTATATTTCAGTGAAAAAGTGTGTGTGTGTGTGTGTGTGTGTGTGTGTGTAACTTCTCGAATGACAGTTCTGAAGATGAAGACTGTTCAAAGTCTGTGATGCTGAGGCATGAAAGCTGTGATAACAGCCAGCAAAATCTTCAGTAGCAGTGATTCATAACTTGCAAATTACCAGCTTATTTATAGCTGCTAACAAGTTTGTCATGGGGGGGAGAAATGGGACACGTTTGAGTCTTGTCTCACTGGCATGGTTTGTACTGGAAGTGGGTTTGCATAGGAGAACATTTCACAGATCTGTGTGTTTCTGATTTAATGCTGCGGTTTTGCACCTGGAAACCATGTTTGCTTTCTGACATCCAGTTGTTTTCTTCTGTTTGCTCCTGATTGGAAGGGCCTGGTTGTTTGAGGTGTTAGAGATTTGCAGTCTTTAGCAAAGCGGTAACTGCAACAGGGAGCCATACTAGATATGGTGGGTAAAATGGTTGTTGATAAACAGCCACTGTGTATCTAGTTTCCTTTCCTCTGTAATATCGAGTATGACTTACAGCAAACTGTGGATCGGGACCCACCTGATCTGATTGTTGGTGGGTCATAAAACAGAAACTGACAAGCTGATAGCTGTTGATGAAAACTTGTTGAGCCCTATGGAAAGTGAAACTGAGCTGCAAGTGCATGTTGACTCATGTGGAGGTGAGCACGCCTCAGTCCACTTTGAAGGGCAGGCCAAGAGGACTGCAATGACAGAATGGTCCCGATCAGATGAACAGAGGCCCTCAAAAGCACTCAAGAAGGAAGTTGCCCCCCCAAGCTGACAAGGAAAATGTATTAAGCCCTATGGGAAGTAAAACTGAGCCACATGTGTACACTTACTTTCGAGTAGGCAACTGTGCCTTAAGGCGCAATCCTAACCCCTTATGTCAGCACTGACATAAGGGCAATGGAGATCTGAGATAAGGGAACAAACATTCCGTTATTTTGAGGAGGCCTCAGTGAGTGACACCCAACTGCAGGATACAGCACATGTCCCATTGGCACAGCTATACCAGTACTGGAAAGCACTGACATAAGGGGTTAGGATTGTGCCCTAAGCTCTTGTCAAAGGCCAGGTGACATAGAAGGCAAAGCCACCAGAATGGTTCCAATCCAATGGCCGTGAAGCTCAACAAAACACTCCAGAAGATACCGCCCCCCACCATAGTAAAAGGGATAAAAACAGAAGCTTGAGCAGCTAGTAAGGTTAAACTTTTTTTAAAGTCTCTTAAAGCTAGGTGAGTCCCGATCGAGTGTTTTAAAAAGTGGGTCCCGGTGTTTAAAGGTTTGGGAACCACTGACTTAGAGCTTACCTGTTTTCGCAACACTATACATTTCTCTATCTTAATTCCACATCATTGTTGAATGCTGTTGGCAGGATGATTGGGGAGTTGCTGAATATTGCGGTGGCAAGGCATACTTAAGTTGTACTGGACACTACAGAGTGGGAGAGGGAACTGGACATTTAGCTGCCATTTTCAAGGACAACTTCACATATATGCAACATCTAGTTTGTCGCCTTAGCCCTCTTCCTGACATGCTAGGTTGGAAGTGTTTTCTTGTTTGTTTTAATGTGCAGGGAAATTTTGTGATTGGAGAAGCATTCAACCATCTGAGCTCCCAGTTGCAGTCTGAAGACGCACTTGATTTCTGGGATTCTTGCAAAGCACGCTGTAGTAGCTGGACCTTCATCTAAATTCTTATGTTCCTAAGGGAAAGTGCCTGTTTGAGGACCACTTAGCACAGACTACGTAGAATGCATCTGTTAAAGAGTACCTGAGTTATTCTTTTGCTTTGCTATTTTAAAATATATTGGTCCACCAAAGGAGTTCTGTAGTGGAAAAAGACTTAAGTCAGCCTCTTCCCCTAGTGCAACTGAAAGTCTGTTCTGGGAACAGCTTTTCTCCTTTAGATTCTGTGATGGGACATTTTAGAGATGACTCCTATGTTGCTTAGCTGGCAATGCAACTGGCTCAATTTCACTTAAATGAGCTCTCGGAACAGCACAGGTCAACAGAATCTTCAGCTTTATCAAAGAGCTTCCCGAGAGATCTGCCGAAGGAGCGCCTGTGATTTCCTCAAGCCAGCAGGGAGCCACGGGACTCGCTTCCATCTTCCAAGGGTTAACGGTAACCTATAATAATAATTTTGCAGTACCCAGATACGTGCACACCAAACAAAATGCTTCTTTTTTATGCATTAGCCATTTTCAGAGGCCTAATTTAGGTTTTGTATCAAAATGGATATCGCAAACACTTTCACTTCCCGCTGTGAAGAAAAGTGCGACCAAGAGACCCCTCTCTCTCCCGGTTATTCTCACAGGGCAAGGGAGAAGAAGCAAGGAATTAAGGAACAATGGCAAAAGGGATAGGCCCAAATCAGGGACAGGGGACAAGTTAGGACATGCAGAAATGGCTTTTTCAGGATTGTTATCTGCAGATCTGACCTTTTGCTCCCTTATACTGAATTTGAAGGCAAAATCTTGCACCACTTACAGGAAAGGTGAGTCATCTTGCAAGGGGTTTAATTTGTGAATCACAGAGAATCCACTCTTGTTGGAGAGCATTCAACATTGTTGGATAGTGGGCTCCAACCAGAGAGCGGTGCTTAACAGACACCCCACTTGTTGCTGTTGGGGTGATGGGGCTAGAAACAGGAGCCCCCAGCTGTATATATGCCTAGCTGGGGTGTGTGTGTGTGAGACACATGGGCTACAAGTTAGTGTCTCTCAGTCAGTATAGGTTGGCCCTTCTAATCTGCAAGTTTGGAACATGTGGATTTGATTCCCCATAGGTTTTGAACCCATGGTGGAGGGCCCCACTTGACCTCCCGTACATGACCAGAAGTGCCTTCTGGTTACATCTAAGAGGCTTTCTGAGGCCTGGAGAGGCTGCATGTGGCCTCTACAGACCTCATAATGCCCCCTGGAGGTTTTGGAAGGGCACTTATGGTTTTTCAGAAAACCGGAAGTGACCTTCCAAAACTTCTGGGAGGCATTCTGAGGTGCAGAGGGACTGCACGCAGCCTCTTCTGGTTTCAGAATATGATCCAGACTTGCAGATTCGGTTATCCATGTGTTTCAACATCTGCAAGCGTTCTGGGAACAGAAACTCTGCATATGCTGAGGGCGGACTGTATCAAGTTCCTAGGTATTGGAGTGATCCCTCCCACTCAGGCTGATCATGGACTCTCAAACACAGTAGATTGGACTGTAAAGGTCTCAGAACGTCTGTGTGAGCCATTGTCAGTTCCACAAAACTTTTGATAGGTAACTCAGGATCTAGGGTCCCTTATCCCTGCCATATTACCTGGTCTCATACCCCTACTCCTCAATTTTTATCTCTCTGTGGGAGGTGTATTCCTCTGACCACAGCCGACTGGGAAGTTCTTCCCCACAATCCTCATGGAAATGAATAGAACTTTTACACAGAAGAACAATGCTTGGTTCTTCCTCTGTTCAAGGAAGGTTGTGTGCGCCTTCTGTATGGGAGGGGTTTCACAGAGCTGCTATGGGATCTGAGGCTCTATTGGATCCCATAGAATGTCAGTGGACTCATTAAGATGGAGCCAAGTTTTATACATTATTCATTATATACATCCACAGCATGCGCTCTAACAACTGTCTCTCGTGAATGCTTAGTCAGAATAATTTGCATGTTCTATTATGGATCTATAAAGCGCAATGCATTTGGGTACATTTGTGCATTATCCTCCTTACATATTTCCAGCATACTATGATCCTGGGCAGGTGGGAACAGCCTTTAAACAATAATGTGCAATTGTAGATAATGGTTTTTGGGGAAAAATAGATAAAATACACATGCATAATGAAAACTCAGAGTGAAAAGTAAGCATTGCATATGGAAAAGTGCCAGGAGTTTTGGGCTGATTGTTTCTTTTTAAAGAGTTTCTTTATTTTAGAGCGACTTCACACAGTACAAAATTATTGCAAGGGATAGAATCTAAGTGGGAAATGTACCCAGTGTACGGGGGGGGGGGGTGTTGTGTGTTGGCCTTACAGGGAAACTCTACCCAGCTGTTCCAGCTATCACTCAGCACATGAATTGCAGGCCGTAGTGTAACATTCTCCCCTTTTCCTGTCTTGGGCTTTGTGAAGAGAAGAAGGAAATGCTTCGTAAGAGTCATGGCTGTCTGCTGGTATTCATTTGCATCTTTTTAGATTGTGAGCCCTTTTGGGACAGGGAGCCCTTTAGTTATTTGATTTTTCTCTGTAAACCGCTTTGTGAACTTTTAGTTGAAAAGCGGTATATAAATACTGTTAATAATAATTAATAATAATGGCTGGTCCTGTGGTTTCCTGCAGACTTAAAGTTACGTTTCTTCTCCCTCAATAAGCAAAATGTCTGGCCGTGATTTTTAATGCTGTTAAGGGTAAAAGGTAAAACAGCCATAACCCTGTATCTGTAGATTCAGCATTCGCAGTTTCAGTTAACTGCGGTTCTGCATAAGCAACCCTTTAAAAAGGCAAGGAAATTAAAGAGCCACAAAAAGGCATAAAGAGGCTTCTTTTGCAAAGTGAAAATGCTACATTTTGAGTGCTGCAGGCAGTCTTCTGAGTTGCTTGCAACCTTTTCCTGGTCACCTGAGGCTCCTCCCTTCACCCAGTGTCACCCCAGAATGATTCACGAGGAGCCACCACGGATGCAGGGAACAGATATTGGGGTATGCTCAACTACAGAATGGCAGGAAAGGAAAAGTGCAGGAGGAGTTAGGAAATGGGAAATTGCTTGCACATGCAGGGGTCACCATAGGGCACAATCGCACCCTGTTCTCCACCACCATATCATGCATACAGACACTTGACCAGGCCGGTGGAGAGGACAGGAGGCCTGTTTCCAACCTATCCCTGCCACTTGGTCACGGAATGCAAGCATATCCCTGAATAAAAAAGGGAATAAAGGGTAGTCATCTGCCACCAAGCAATGGCCCCCAAAAGGTTCTCAGCATTTGTCCCCATGCTTTCCTCAAAACCATCCCTAGCTTGGGCCCCTGGAATGTTGCCTGCCCTGCAAGTTCAAGGGTAAAAATGCTTCAGTGAGAAGTTTTGGTTTAGCATTGGTTGCAACTGATGTCATAGAATCATAGAAAACAAGACTGGAAAGGACCTTCTTGATCACGACCTGCCAGTACAGACTGTTCACAACTATAACATCCTCAACAGATGACTATCCAGCCTCTGCTTGAAGACCTCCAATATTGGAGAGTCTACCACTTTCCACGGCAGACTATTTCACTGCTGGACAGTACCATCAGAAAGTTCCTCTGAACTAATAAAACTCCCTCTTGTAGCTTAAAACCATTTGTCCTAGTTCAACAGAAAACAAATCCACTCCATCTTCCAAACGATAACTCCTCAGATATTATAGACAGTTTGTGTCATTTTGTGACCATTTTTGTCATTGGAATGTACTTAGTCATGATGAACTATAGTTGGATTGGGGCCTTTTTCTCATTTGAGGTGTGAACACTATCAGCTAGAACTGCCTGGGTCTTCTGGCTAGTATAGGTAGTGGAATCCACTTCTTCCTCAAGGGTGGTCCACTGCTGAGGTATAGTGAGGTGGCTGCCTCAAGTTGAGGATTACCTGAAAGTGAAAGAATGGTGGGGGCGCCTGCCTGCCTGCCTACCTGTGCCTACCTGCCACATTAATCTAATCACCCTGCCCACTCATCTTACCTATCAGCCTCTTCCTCCCACTCTTGTGATTTCAAAAATACAGAGGGGAACAGAAGAAGAAGTGTGAAGAGGAGAAAGAGTGGTGGCCTTGAGCAACTCTTGGGAGTCACTGGCACGGTTGACACTCTAGACCACATTTTCAACCACTGTGCTGTGGCATACTGGTGTGCAGCAAATGGTCTTCAGGTGTGCTGTGAGAGTTTGGGAGGGGGTCATTTATTAATAGGGCCATTGGGGAATGTGAGCCTCCCACCAACAGTATGGTGTGCCTTGTCAATTGTCAAAAAACTGATGGTGTGCCTGGCAATTTTAGTGCCTTGTCAGTGGACCATGTGACGAAAAAGGTTGAAAATCACTGCTCTAGACCAGGGGTGTCCAAAGTTTTTGGCAGGAGGGCCACATTGTCTCTCTGACACTATGTTGGGGGCCGGGGGAAAAAGAATTAATTTACACCTAAAATTTGAATAAATTTGCATAAGTTTACATAAATGAATATGTTAAAGATGAATTTATATGAATGAATGAAGGTCTTGCAATAGCTCAAGGCCCATAAAAGGCCTTGCACAAAGCAAGGCTGGCCTTTCCTTTGCTGCTGCTACTGCATCACAGATGTGAAACACCAAGCAGTGGAGGAAGACCTCACCCCACAGCTCATGTGTGAGGTCAAACAATTGCCCTCACACTGAGAGCGGTTGTGTCGGGCCAGTGTGGGCTCCCAACAA
The DNA here is from genome assembly GCF_035046505.1 of Tiliqua scincoides. Classification (NCBI taxonomy): domain Eukaryota; kingdom Metazoa; phylum Chordata; class Lepidosauria; order Squamata; family Scincidae; genus Tiliqua; species Tiliqua scincoides. The sequence goes on along the minus strand of NC_089827.1, from coordinate 36,584,685 downwards.
ATCTCCAGAGGGCCAGAGGCTCATTTGAGACTGGGGGCTCCCTGAGGGCCACACTGAGAGGCCTCAAGGGCCGCATGTGGCCCCAGGGTCGCAGTTTGAGCACCCCTGCTCTAGACCATCATTCTCCTCCCTTCCATACACTTCCTGTCCAGCTCCTCTTTGTTTTTGCAAAATTATGAGGAAAGTGGATTCAAGGAAAGGGTAGCAGGGTGGAAAGGAGGTGGGAAGGCACCAAGAGGACTTGGGACAGCAGTATTTGGCATTCAGTGGATCTTTCAGACTCTAATAGCACTAAGAGAGTACTCAAATCTCATACTGTGACTGTTAAATTCCTGTTGCCTTTTGGCCAAACTGGGCAGAAACAAAAATTCAGCTGTCTAGGACAGTGCAGAGACAATGAATTCAGTGACTGATTTATTCCTTGGTACACAGCATGCAACTGACCTCTCAGGCTGTGGTGTGCAAGAATAAGCTTTTTCACCAAACTATGTTTATTGAGCAAAGTGAGGACTAAACATCTACTTGAAATTCCCTACTAAAATTCCAATGTCACTTGTTTTTCAACATCAAGAAAGTATTTCTCATATTGCTTGTGTTTTCCACAACACATAAAAATAACCAATACAGAGGGGAAAAAAGGAATTCCAATCTGAAATACCAATGCATTTTCTATGTCTGTTTTCAGATGTGATGTGCCATTTAAATTGTGCTTGAAATACGAATTTCAAATATCTGAATTTTCAGTATTGCCCAAGTCTGTGTACAGCTCACATGGAGATTGATGTATAATGATTGCAGATATGTTTTTCGCCCTGTGTATCTATCTGCATACTTGGCAGTTGTGTATACATCATGGATGAACTGCTAAGGCTTCGTTTTCAAGAAGCATTACTTCAGATATCACATTATCGTCTATTTTGCCTTTCTTCCTGCTTTGAAAACAGGTGCAAGGTTTAAGCTGGTCTTCAAAGTTGAAATGTAGAATGGCTTTGTGAATGTGTGTACCCAAAGTCTCCATGATATCTTAATCTTGGAATCGCAGATTGTTAGGAATCAGAAGGGACATTGGTGGCCAGGTGGGTGGCCACTGCAACCCTCTGCTCAGTGCACCTTCTCATTCTTCATTTTAGCCTTCCTGACACCATCCCTGCAGGTGCAATCAATATTTACATATAGCCCAATTGTTTCTCCTTCCATTTCTTAGATACATTGTTGTTGCTTCTCAGCTTTTCAGAAAGCTCTTCATAGTACCATATTAACTTCCTTTAATGGCTTCCAGTTTTTCTTTCCCTGGAAACCATTTGCCTTCAGTATCTCACTTTTCAAAATATTCCATCCCTCTTGGACTCTTTTTTTTAGAGGTTCTGGCTATGGGACCTTACTTTGTTTTCATCTGAGCCCATGTCGTTCATTTTTTTTCTGAAATTTCAAGATACACCACTGACTATCCTTAACTTTTCCTTCCGTCAGTATTGAGAATTCCAAGATGACATAGTCACTTTTGCTCAAAGCCCCTGCCAGCAGCGACTTACACCAGTATCCTAGCCCAGTAGTTCCCAAACTTTTTAGAGGCCCTAGAGCAGTGTTTCCCAAACTGTGGTTTGGGACCTGATTTCTGGTGAGTCCGGAAGTGCTCAGCAGAGCCTCCAATGTAAACGTATATAATGGCAGGATAACTAATTGCCTCAAGCCCTGAGGCTATTTAGACATCAGATAGCTTCTAATTACCCTGCAGACAGTTCAGTTCCTGGAATTTGCAAGATAGCTGGTAATTGCCCTGCAAAAGAGCTGAGCAACTGTCTTGCAAAGTGCAGGAACTAATTACCCTGCAAAGATGTCAGTTTCTTCAGTTTGCAAGGAGCTGAGCTCCTGCAGTTTGCAAGCATCTATCAATATAGAGAGGTAAATGTGTCTTAGTTGATGTCCCCTAATAAAGAATTCAAAAAAATCCAGAAAATTTTATGTTTTTTATTTTTCTGGGGAGAAATGGAAAAGGAAAGAGAGCATTCAGTCAAGTTCCTTAGGGCTGCCTCATTAAGAGAAATAGATCAATTTTTTAAATAAATATTTTTTGCATGTGAGAGTGTAAAATTTTCTTTCTAGACTTTTTCTTAAAGTCTCATAAAGCTAGGTGGGTCCCAGTCGAATGTCATTTTAAAAAGTGGGTCCCAGTGCTAAAAAGTTTGTGAACCACTACCCTAGAGGCTGCTGCCTGATTTATAAATGCCAGGGGTGATTTATAAATGGAATGGTGATTGGGCAGCAGGGCTCCCCTCCCCAAGTAGCAGCTTGTTTAACCCTTGGGGCTCATAGCCTAATCTGCCTTGTCAGTTTTGCAGCCCAACAAAAATGGGGTCATGACTCACTGGTGGGTTCTGGACCCACAGTTTGGAAACCACTGTGCTAACCCATTCCCTCCCCTGTTCTCTCTCCCTTGCTGTTCTTGGATCTACACCAACAAAATGAATGGTGCATGTCGGGGCCCCTCCCAGATGCCCTGACCCCCAACTTACCCAGGAGCAGGCACCCCATGCCCAGAGTGGGGATGCTTCTCTGCCCTTGAAGGGGGCAAAGCAGGTTGGCTCACCCCAACCAGCCAGAGGGGACTGTCAGGGCAAGCACTACAGGAAACAAGCCAGGAACAGGAAAGGCCTTTTCTGCCCCACCTGGAGGAAGGGGAGGGGCCAAAGGGGGCAGGCTTGCTCCATAAAGCAGGAAGGCCAGGGATGAGAGGTAGTCAGTGTGAAGCAGGGAGCTGTGAGGTCAACAGCCCCTGCTCCTAGGTCAGGTTTGGCAGCTCTGCTAGGGAGGAGGACAAGGGTGCTGGAATCTCCTGCCAATCTGAGGCCTCCCTGGGGGTGGAACAAGCCTGTTCCAGGCCCCTCCAGGGCAGGGAGCCTACAGTGCATATTTGAAAAGACCCATTGGGACAGTGAAACCTTGAAAAGATTTCTGTGACCCTCCTCCCCCTGCCACAGGATGCAAGACTCTCTCTCTCTGTTGGCATGTCTGCAACTGCGGAGGTATTTGATTATAATTTTCAAGAGTGTTCAAGAGACATTGGGCTGCATGGGGGAATTTAGGGCCTCGTTGACCCACTGGATCAGCTGGGGCAGGAGCTTGGTCAACCTTTCTATTCCCAGCCATGAGGATGAATTCTCACAGAAAGGCCCCTTTCCCACCCTCCTGGTGTTGGAAGTCCTGAGTCTGCTTCCACTTGCTGCCACTCTCTGGAGTCCTCGCAGGGATGTCACTACTGAGCCTTGTGAGAGCCTTGAGAGCCACACCAGCATCTCGTGCAATGCTGCAGAGCTCTGCAAGTTGCCACAAGGGGCAGTGATTCTCTAGGCTTGGGGCTGATTCCTGTATGACCAATGGTTAGTATGGGCGCTGTTGCATTGTTGCTGCTTGCCAGTAGCGGACCTAACGCTTTGTGAATGGGGCAAATGCTCCGGGCACTAGGTCTGCACACCTCTAGTACTGTGCAGTAAGCCTCTCTGAGGCTCCCAATGTGGTCAGAAACTGCACTTCTGGTTTTCCAGAAGTGCAGTTTAAGACCCCAGGGAAGTCTCAGAATGCTTTCCCTATTGGTCCTGGAGTCATGTGAGAATCCGTATTGCTGTGGTAAGTCGAGGTGGTGGCGGCTTCATGCGTGAGGGGGGTGGCATGTCATGGGGGAGTGGCTTCACTGACCTTTGCCCCCGGGTGCAGGGCTGGAGATGTCCTCCACTGCTACTTGCAAGCACTCCTGTAAGATCTGAAGGGCAGCGATCAGCATATCAGTTATGTGGTTATTTTCCATGCCAGCATTGCTGCCCCCCTCCTGCAGAGGCAATGTGTGTCTAGGTAGCCACGCTGCCTGTCAGCATGCCCAAGCAGTTGCTTTCCTTAAAACATTTCTTGAACTACATGAGAATTACCAGTTCCATACCATTCAAGTAACAAGAATCAGATTCTTGCCTCATTTGTTAAAGAAGGGAGTCACAGAGAATTTTCAAGTAGATTGTGAACTTTGTGTGGAATGCCAAGCACATTTAGGGCCCAATTCTATCCAGCTTTCCAGTGCCAATGCAGCTGTGCCAATGGGCATGCACTGCATCCTGCAGTGGGAGGGCAGTCACGGTGTCTTCTTCAAGGTTGGGGAACATTTGTTCTCTTGCCTTTTCAGCTGCATTGGTGCTGGAAAATTGGATAGGATGGGGCCCTTATATATGCAATAATTACAGTGGTCAGGAATCCAAAGGGCCTTATGTTGCCCTTGTACTGAAGAGCTAACTTTGAATCTGAGCCAGAGTTCTGCTGCTTAGTACACTTGTCTCCAATTTCTTGGAAAATTTTGAAATCTTGCTAAATTTTTGTGACAAATTTTCACCCATTTTCCAACACATTCTTTTGCTCAATTAGCACCTCAGAGTTGATTGCTGGTGCAAGGTGTGAGTTCATTAGCAAAATGTCAGTGAAGATCTACCCCACTGCAGCGGTGGGAAATAGATGTGAAAACATACTGGACACAATTCTCAAGCCACTTACTTTTGAAGAGTCCTTGTGGCTTCATTCATCCATTTGACTGCAGTCCCAAAGACCCAATTAATGCCAACCATATTTTCCTCTTTACTGTATTCATATTTTTGGAGGTTCTTGAAATTTAAAGGCCTGTGTGATCACTGAGGGAGGAAAAAATTGAGAGTGGTCCTGCTCTCTACACCCCATGAGATCTCCGCTGGGCTTTAGCATTCAAATACAGCTTATGTGCATGTAATCCAAAACTTTCCTGATAAAATGTGGTAATCAACCTCAATTCTAGGCCAAGCATGGTGGATTTTATGCATATACACCTTTTCCAAATGGTGTAGCCTTGGGTGGGTGAACTGGGGATGGGCTGGATCTGGAATACATGTGGGCCTTTTTTATCCACGAGTTTGGAACCTGAGGATTTGTCTCAGCGCTGATTCCAAACCTGTGCTGGAGGGCCTCATCTGACCTCCTGGACGTGACTGGAAGCGCCTTCTGGCTGCATCTGGAAGTCCCCTGAGGGTCAAACTGCAGCTTCCATTATTCTTGGGTTTCAGTATCTGTGGGGTGGGGTGTCTGGGAATGGATCTCCCATGCATACTAAGGGTTAACCTGTATGTACCATCCAATCTGTCTTTGGCTAGTAACTTAGGTTGTCAGGTGAGAGGTATGCAGCAGAATTCTGGAGTGAATTCTAGCTGCCTGCCCGATCACCTGCACCTGTATTTCTAAAGTTCTATCCTTGTCCATTTCTATTCTTGGCTAGTCCAACACTTCTGCATGAAAGTTCTCTGGTAACATTCCACCCGGGGCTATGAATTACCGACCTATTGTGAGATAACCCTCTCCATATCTGCTTGTCTTTTGAGGAACCCTGCATGTCTGCAACACAATCCCTGCACATTGCAGCACCTTTCAATAGTCAGTTCACTGTTATCCTGTGCGAACCTGGAGTATATCCTATAATACACTCGGCACCCGCCCCCTCCATGGATTCACATTGCAGAGAAAGCTCAATAAGAGTGTGCGAGCTATTTTACGGAAAAGTTTGTCCTTCATTACTCACCGCCTCCTTGAGAAACCCCTGATAAACCCTTGAGATAATCCAGAGTTCCCTCAACCACTCTTTGACACCCGCTGCATGAGAATGATGTTAATCCTCCAACTGTTCAGTATCTGGCAACCCGCTGTGAAGACCCACAAACATGCTTTATGTCGTTTTCCCCACTCCTGTGTGTATTCCGTACAGTTGTTTTTATGAGTTCCATTTATTGTGGCTGTGGAAGTTTGGCATTGTGTTTGATATTCTGGGAGCTGTTAATGCCATTCAGGCACAATGTATCCTTTTGTTTGTCGTAGTCCAGACTGCAGGGCTTTCTTGGGGTCGGTCTACATCTCGCCTTGCTTGTGTTCCCACTGCTTCCTCTTCCCCCCCCCCCCGAAGCAGCATAAATTGTGATGGTTTAAGTGTGCAGTAGTGCATTGGGTACGCATCTTTTCGCGCCATCCGCCTTATGATGTCAAAAATAAAAATAACTCGTTTCCTGCTGTTTGCGATTATTCCTCAGAAACCCACAGCAGTTTTATTTAACGTTCACAATGGGTAGCTTCAGGGGGGGGGTTTCCCCTCCCCTCCCCTCCTCCTGTAATGGTTTTAAGTCTACGTATGCCAAAGAACAGCTGTTCAAACAGAAAGTAAAGAACTTGGAAAATAAACATTGTATATTACGGAGATCTGCAAGGAACGTACAGGTAACAAGATGTCTATTTTGTCAGAGTCTGAAACCCAGTTAGTTTGCTTTCAGACAACAACATTTTTCCCCCCTTACTAGTGGTTTCCCTCTTTGCGATGAGTTAATATTATTTAGTTCCCACATAATATTATTTAGTTCCTACGCAAGTGGGCATTACGTAGTCCTCATGTAAAGGAAAAGACACTTCGGAAGGAAAGATAACCCCTGAACAACTCCCTGAACAACTCCCTGGCTGTAGCACTGTTGTCTTAGTGACTGGACCACTGCATCCTGGACAACGGTGTTCCAGTGAAATGCCTCCCGGTATTCAACATTTGCATCATTCTTTTTGTATCACAGACATTTGTGTCCCAATATATGTATATTTATATTAGATGTACTTTTTATTTTTAAAATGCAAAGGTAGGGTTAGGGCTGAGATAAGAGGCTTAGGATATGCAGTATAAAATGGGGTTTATTGCCTAGTTATAGTAGAATGCAAATGACCAAGATGCAGAAAAATACCAGATGTGAATGTCCAGGGACACCAATGATCAGGATGTATTTAACCAGGACGCAATAATCTAGGACGCAAATATCTGAGTACCTGTTGTCTCATCTGGGGTGAAAGGTTGATAATATTATCAGTCACTGTTAAAAGTTCCCTTTCCGGCCTTCTGTCGTTCCGGCAGCTCCCCCTCCCATTTTCCACCACAACTGTGACAAAAAATAGTAACTGTTGATGAGTCTGACAAACTCCCACTTCAGCAGTGAATCTAGACAAGCCTGGTGAATTGACCACACTTCTTGAGATTTACTGTGGAGGTGGTTGATAGAGGAAATCCTTGCAGCGTGTCTTGATCGAAATCAAGACAATTTGAGTCACCAAGAAAAAAGGCATACTAATTAATTGCTATAACCATAAAACATATTGATTTAATGTTGCTTTGCTCTGAAAACCAGGTCCTTGTATTTCATTGTTGCTCTATTTGCCACTTTTGCCCCCCCCCCCAATATTCCAAAATAAGGTTTCTTTTATTACCTGAAGACATGACAGGTTTTTGTAGACAAGTACTGATTGGAATCAACACTATAAAGTGCTTTTTCCTTTCTGTTTTGCAGTTCTCCATCTCCTTGCTCGTATATAGTTGGACCTTGGTATCCACCCCAGTTCCCAGACCCCCCAAGAATACCAAAACCTGGGGATAAACAAATCCGTGGGTCTGGGCCACCAGAGGACCTCCAGTCATAACTGGAAGCACCTTCAGGTCATGTCCAGAGCTGGAAAGCACTTCCAGTCGTGTCTGGAAGCTCAGGTGAGGCTCTCCAGCCTTTCGGCGTTTGGAACTAACTTTGGTTAGAATTACAGGTGCACTGGTGCTTTGCTAGCCATGTTTAGCAGCAAATCACATATGGCAACCATGGTTAGGAGATGGTTTGCAAACAAACATCCCCCTGCTGAACTTCCAACCTCCACCTATTGACCTACTTAAAATCCAAGCCAGAGAAGAAAGTTCATGACTGTAATGCTCACCTTGTATTTGAGGGAAGCATTAAAAGGCACTCAAGTTCATCTTTCTGAACCAGAAAATATGAATTTTGGTGACATCACCTGCACACAGGGCACTATGAATGGATGAGTAATGTTAGGCAATTGGGCAGTGTTACATCTGCACCTTGCCCGCGGTTCTTACAAGAGGTATTGTTCCACTATTCTTGGAAGATTTTGAATTTTTTTTTTCATTCTAACATACAGTATATTTTTAAGCACTTTGAAAGCAGCGTTGATGTGACTTGGTGCAGCTCCACCGTATCCATTCATGCTAGTTCACAGAGCTAAGGGAATGCGTGCAGTAAATAAACTGTGGAGAATTACTGTCTAGGCTTCAGCAGTCTTGTTTCCCAAATATTAATACTTGTACCACTTTAGAAAGGTAAAACAGTTTAAAGGGAGAACCAGCTGGGGGGAAAAATGCACAGGTGTAAAAGGCAAAGCATATGGCTGAACAGCAAGAGTGCCTGTGGAAATGCCAGATGATTAACATTCATTAGAATGTAAAAAAAAAAAAGTACACCTTGCAAGATTCCATACAGTGTGATTGCATGCAAGTAAACAACTTGTGATGGCACCAAGCAGTCTCTCTGTACCTGTGTAAAAGATTCACAGGGACAGAGGAGAAAAGTGAGAAAAAGAAGGGCTTGATTCCTCTTTCTGGCTGTATGAGCATGAAGAGGATGATCAGGGAAGCTTAACCAGAGAATCATGTGACTCCCTTCCTTTTATAGGTGCTCCAAGTGTACTATTCTGACTCAGGCCCAGGCTCCTGGATACCTGTGATCAGAGGTGTAACAAGGGCGGAGCCTGAGGGACACCTGCCCTGGGTGCTATGCCAAGGGAAGTGTCTTAAGTACTTAACTACTTTGGACACTACTGCATTAATAATGATTGTATCAGATTCATTGGGCTCCTGCAGAGTTCTGTCAGTATTTTTTTTTTTTTGGTGAGCCATTACATGTGAGCCTATTGTATAAGGACTTTTATCCTTCTGATCTCTTTGGCTGTAGTCTTTCACATGTTTAGGCTGTCTATCTTCCCGTGACTTCATACAGTGGGTGGGAAGCATTTTGACTGTGTACAGGACCCAGTGGCGAAGCTAGACGGGGTGCAAAGCACTAAGTTTTGCAGGGAGCCGTGCCTCAGTGTGCAAGCAGTCCCTTCTCCCTTTTGGAGCCATTCCAGTTGGGGGTGTAAAATGAAGGCATTTGCATCCAAGGGACTGCTTGCACACTGCAGTGAGTGTCCCTGCAAAACTTAGTGCTTTGCACCCCCTCTAGCTACGCCACTGGCAGGACCTCAACCTTTCTCTATTAAAATTTGTAAGCTCCTCATAGCAGGACTTGCCTTTGTCAGCATATGCTGCTTTCTAAAGTGCCATGTACGTGGGTTGCCCTATATAAATAATGAATAGTGAGGAGAAGAATATTGAGACTCTTCATTGATGCTCAAAGCAGCAAAAGTCACAAAGAGGATTTTTTTCCCCCTCCTACAAACAGAATGCAAAACAGGGAATTGAAATTAGAATTCTGATGCTGTAAAACACTGTTCAGAAATATTATAATTTGCTTTTAAACATCATGATGTGTGTGTGTTTTCCTTATAGGAACTATGCCCTTTTTTCCTGTGTGTGTTTTTCTTAACCACCGTGGGAAAGCATTGTACCTGAGGTTGGAATAAATAACTGCTAAATTTTTTTTTTAACAGTGCATTGACAATAAGTTAAAATATTTAGCAGGGCTGTGGTTACATTATTATGGATGAGCAGACTTTCATTACTATGTAGATGTACTTCATAACAATTTCATGAACCTTTGGCTAAAACATTAAGAGGAGTCAAAGTTACAGGATTACCCTTCTAACCACTATCCAAATATAGACATATCAAAAATAATTGATTCTTTGTTCGTACTAATATTTATTAGAAATAAATCACATGAGTGACCTACTTGTGTGAATAGTGTAATGCACAGTCTGGAAGTTAATGAATTACCAAAGCAGCAGTATCTAAAGGAGGCTTCTGCCAGGGTAATCCTTTAGTTCCTGGTTTGTACATTATGTTGCTCATGCGAGTAAGCTGCTCACATGAGTGGTACCAAAAGAAACCTTTCTGAATGGGTAGGTCTGAGCATGTGTCTTCATTGGGCAGAGTCAAGATTGTAACATTAATTGATGACCAGCAGAGTAAGATTAGTACAAATTTTCTCTCTCAGATTCAAATGCCACTAAAGAGTCAAGGGATATAAAATGTTGTAAATTGATACCCAAGAGGCGATAATGTAGGTCCCTGATAAAATACTCCTGGAGAGTTGTTCTGTATTTTGGGAGCCACTAGAGAAAAGACCCTGCCCCTCCCATTTGATGGTGGGAGCATCTACAGCCCAACTTGTGGTTGGTCTGTGGAACTCCTTGCCACAGGTTGTGGTGATGGCATCTGGCCTAGATGCCTTTACAAGGGGATTGGACAAATTTCTGGAGGAAAAATCCATTATGGGTTACAAGACATGATGTATGTGCATGTGCAACCTCCTGATTTTAGAAATGGGCTACTTCAGATGCAAGGGAGGGCACCAAGATGCAGGTCTCTTGTTATCTGGTGTGCTCCCTGAGGCATTTGGTGGGCCGCTGTGAGATACAGGAAGCTGGACTAGATGGGCCTGTGGCCTGATCCAGCGGGGCTGTTCTTATGTTCTTAACTTCAGTTCTGGATCTTAATAGCAGGTTCATAAAATCCTCACTCAGTTTGTTCTGGCTTCTGTCAAGATGTTTTACAAACTTGCTTGTATTTTTGATTGTTGACTATCAGGGAATAAATCTATGCCTGAACTGAATTACAAGGAAAAAAATTATTTCTGGGCAATCTGGATTTTTGTCACTTTTTATAAAGTTATCTTCCCTCAGTGCTTTCAGACCGTGTTCCAGAGAATTTTAGGCTCTCCAATGAGAAGATCAGCCATGCTGAGCCTGGTTCCCTGTGAGGTTGCCTGCATCAACCTGCTGACCTTCCCTTTCAGTGTTCAGCTATGGAGAGTTCTGAGTTCATCTTCTTTCACTCATAGCCACAGGACTAGTCATCAACCTGGATGAACTGAGTGGGCACCCTCATTTTCATCAGAATTCTGCAGTATTCAGGGGTTCCTTAGGTCAAAAGTCAGTATGGAACGGGTTCCCCCAAAGTAGAAAGTCTGAAATTAAATCTAATTGAGTTACAACCCAATCCTAGCCACACTTTCCTGGGAGTAAGCTCCATTGACCCTAATGGGACTTACTTCTGAGTAGACATGCATAGGATTGGGCTGTCAATCTATTATCTAATTAAAGTCTGTGATTTGCTGCCGCAAGGTATGGTGAGGGCTCCTAGCTTCAAGGCTTCAAAAGGGCATTAAATATATTCATTCCTTTCAAATCCCTTCTTAAAACCAAACCTTTCCTCCCAATCTTGGCACCGCATCTCAGTTTCCTTTCCCTACTAAAAAGAGAACCGTCTTTTTGCTGTGTCATGTACCATGCACGCTGATGATGCTATTTAAATATATACATACATACAGAAGTTCTTGGAGTATAGGTCTGTTCATGGCTACTAATTGTGATTGCTTTGTGGAGCCTCCAGATCTGAAGCAGTATGCCACTGAATACATCTCCTCTATGGAGAACTCGTGCAAGGAAAGCGCCCTACAGGTAGACCACAGCTGCGATACAAGGACATCTGCAAGAGGGATCTGAAGGCCTTAGGAGTGGACCTCAACAGGTGGGAAACCCTGGCCTCTGAGCGGCCTGCTTGGAGGCAGGCTGTGCAGCTTGGCCTTTCCCAGTTTGAAGAGACACTTGGCCAACAGTCTGAGGCAAAGAGGCAAAGAAGGAAGGCCCATAGCCAGGGAGACAGACCAGGGACACACTACACTTGCTCCCAGTGTGGAAGGGATTGTCACTCCCGAATTGGCCTTTTCAGCCACACTAGACGCTGTGCCAGAACCACCATCCAGAGCGCGATACCATAGTCTTCCGAGACTGAAGGTTGCCAACAATGACCAGTTGCTTGAGAGGGGCAACTGGAAATGGCTCTTGCCTTGCTTGTGGTCTTCCTGGTTCCTTCTTGTTGGCATGTGCTCAATCTTGTCTGATCTTGGAAGCTAAGCAGGGTCAGGCCTGGTTAGTACTTGGATGGGAGACTGCCTGGGAATACTGGGTGCTGTAGGCTTATACCATAGTCTTTCAAGACTGAAGGTTGCCAACCATTGTGCAAGGGAAGATGTTGGTCTCAATGGAATTTCTGACCCATTTGTCCTTATCTTGTGTTCTTCATGCATTGCTGTTCAACGGGTGGATCGGGAGCACAAGTGTCACAGCCCAATATTAAGTGGTGTCTTTCTTGGTTGCTTTCTTTCTTGCTGTGCTGTTGCTGCTGTTTAGGGTTCCCCCCCCCAAGGGAAAGAGAAAGTTTGGGGAGGAGAAGAATGAAGGAAGGAGGGGGAGACTTCTTGCTGACTGATTCTTTGCAGCAGATCAGCCCGCCTGGTAACAACACAAAAAGGAGAAAAACATCACAGGCAGATTCAGGCAGAAAGAGCAAACTGCGTAGGTTCCTGTGTCTCAGAGCGCACAGCCTTTTGTCTGTTGGGAGAACAGTAGGTACTTACAACTTCCACTTATATCTTCTTGAGTTTCCATCATTTCAGGCCTTGTGTATTGATCTCTTTCATCTCACCACTTTCTCTTGCATTGTTTTGTCTGTTTCTATAGTGTCTGCTCTTTGTCCTCCAAAGGTTTTCCATACTTTTGTTGTTCCCCCCCCCCTCCAATACAAGTAGACTCTAGTCTGATTTAGGTGTTATGTAAGTATTTCCGTGACCCTTTGTAAGAGACATACACAATTATGCAGGGGCTGGATAGAGCAGATAGAGAGACGTTCTTTTCCCTCTTACATAACACCAGAACCAGGGGACAACCACTAAAGTTGAGTGTTGGGAGAGTTAGGACAGACAAAAGAAAATATTTCTTTACCCAGCGTGTGATTAGTCTGTGGAACTCCTTGCCACAGGAAGTGGTGATGGCATGTTGCCTAGATGCCTTCAAGAGGGGATTGGACAAATTTCTGGAGGAAAAGTTCATCATGGGTTACAAGTCATGGTAGGTATGTGCAAGGTAGAAGTAGGCTGCCTCTGATTGCCGGATGCAGGGGAGGGCACCAGGACACAGCTTGTGTCTGTTGTCTAGGGTGTTCCCTGAAGTATTTGGTGGACCACCGTGAGATACAGGAAGCTTGACTAGATGGGCCTTTGGCCTGATCCAGCGGGGCTCTTCTTATGTTCTTATGACCCTGGGAAATTCTGCTTTCTCCAGCTTTTGAAACAGAGTGTTTGCTAGATCTGTTAACCAGTTAATTTTTCAAAATGTATTTTCCCTCTCCCCAGTTTTTTAGCCAATGTACAGGTGTCTCCCCATATCTGTGACTTCAGTATTCATGAATTCAGTTATCCATGGTTCCCCCCCCCCCCATGCAGATACGGGCGAGACACCTGTATTGATTACCTGGTGAAGTAAGACAATAATTTGAAACAGACTTACCTAGCAGTAAATCCCATTAAATACAGTGGGATTTACTTCTGAGTAAGTATGTCTAGCTAAGCATGGTATTAAGATAGATGGCTCAAAGGGGGATTAGAGAAATTCATGGAGGACAAAGCTATCAATGGCTATTAATCATGATGGCTATATGCTACTTCCAGGAGGAGTCCTTTGAATACCAGGTGTTAAAGAGCATTTGTAGGAAAGGGCTATTTGCCTTCTTGTTCCACTTCTCGGCTTCCAGGGACATATGGGTGTCCCATTGTGGGAAACAGTATATTGGTTATGATTGCATAGCACATGTTACAAGATTTCATTTTTGGTGAATTTAAGGTTGCCAGCTGGCAACTGGGAGAGCACCCATGCCCCTTGGTAACAGCACTGTGGACAGGAAAAGAAGTGCAAACACACCTTCTTCTGTCCCACTTTTTCAGGTTGCTTCGGAAATCCTACCTGCTGTGGTAGACCAGAGCTACTTCTGAGCCACCAAGCTGATAACAACTCACCAGCTATTGTGGCCTCAAAACATCAAAGACCACGAGTAGAGGGGTGACCATTGATTATTCAGGTTTGTTCATTAAAAGCCTTTTCTGTCAAAAATGCTGTGGCTTTGCCTGAGTCAGTGAGAGCTGTCCACATGGGTCCTTTCATTAACGACATCAAGATGTGATTACTGTAACGCACTCTACATGGAGTTGCCCTTGATGACTGTTCAGACATTGGTGCAGAAAGCACCAGACCAAGTGATCGTGGCTGCTCAGTAGTTGGATTCTGTTGGACTGCTGCTCCTGTGGCTACACGGACTGCCTGCTCATTTCTGGGTGCAGTTCAAGGTGCAAGTTCAAGCTGCTGACCTTTAAAGCCCTTTATGGCTCGGGATCAATGTATCTAAGGAACTACCTTCTCTGATAGGTAGAAGCCTGTTTCACTTTGGGCTACAATCCTGAGCATACTTTCCTGGGAGTAGGCCTCTTTTGAACACAAGGGGACTTACTTCTGAGTAAACCTGTGGCGGATTGGGCTGTTAGTCTTCTTATGTATGAATTATCATCCTGTGTTGATTAATATTCTGCTGGTTGCTCTGTTGTGGTTTCCCTGTGTTATTTGATTATGCTATTTGATTGTGATTACATTTTATGGTTTCAGATGATTGTTAGCTGCCTTGGGGGAAAGGCAGGGTACAAATGTTTTAAAATAAGTAACTAAATCTGCCCTCGATTAATGGGCCAACGGTACCTTTTTGGTAAATTCATGGCAGTAATTACAAGAAGGGACCTGCAGTACATTCACAGCTCCAGGCAGCAGGTGCTCCTGTTCTGGTCAGCCTGGAACTGAAGCCTTCTAGGAGAGTTTGGGGCTTGCAGAGGACACATTTTTTGCTTTCTCATTCTCCTGCTGAGCTCAGGGTGCAGGATCAGAACTGGCTGGTTGACTGCATGTCTTGTGTGCTGACAGATGCTTGACATAGTCCCAGGCAGACTGAAAAAACAGGAAGTTGATTCAGCCTCTAGTGGGTAGCCATATGTGGATGGCTCGGTTTGTTCACACCTGTGTTGAAACAAACATGAATCTTGGTTTGCCCCAGTGTGAGCAGAAGGGAGATCAGCAGAGGGTCTGAGGGAGGAGCAGGGTTGAGGAGGCCTCAGCTGTATTGTCCTTGCAGTTGAAGAGCTGTTCAGGATGCTCTCTGGATTGTGTTTGTGATGGAGCCTGCTGTGCTTTATCATAATCATATGACAGAAGCAGCCAGGGATATCACTAACATTGGGCAGGGAGAAGAATAACACCATCAAGCCCATTCCTGTGAAGAGTGGTGATCTGGCTGTGACTAAAGTGAAATATGTGAACATGAAATAATGGCATATTCTTCCCCAATGTTATCTTTGCTTCTGCTTCCTTTCTCTTTAGTCCCAGTCCTAGCCAGCATTCCAGCACTGATTCCGCTGTGCCAGTGGGGCATGCATTGCTTCCTTTGGTGGGTGAAGACAGTCATGGAGGGCCTCCTCAAGAGGCTGCATTGCAACTACTTTGGTGTTGGAGAGGATTGGGCCTGTCCCCTATTATCTCTTTCTGTCTCTTTTTAGATTTTGAGCCCCTCTGGGACAGGAGTCCTTTTTCCTTCCTGCTCTGAGAACTTTTGGTTTAAACTTGTTGTTTCTAGTAAGTATACTAGAAATACATAGATTCAAAAAGAATTCTAGGTAAAATGTGATAGGTTCTATAACAAGTGATTCATGACTAACACACTGTGTGGTGCTCATGGCTCTCATCTGGTTTGCATGTGCCATTGTTCATGCTTGTGCATGCTGCAGCTGCAGCAGAGGCTCTATGCACCAGTGGTTTTGAAACTGACAGTGCAGAGCCTTCTATAAAGTGTGTGAGCATGGAGCAAGGGAGAGACACTAAGTATAGACAATGCACTGCACTTTGTCCCCTGGCATAACAACAACTTTTCTTTAGTGTCAATAATTGGATGGTGTAGGATGAGTTGTAGTAACCTCCTCCCCAGAAACAGTGGTTTTGAATTTCGTAAAGTTGGCTTCTTGGAGATAGGGCATAGCAGATGGGGGGCACTACAGCAGATATATTAAACTTGATTTCTTAACAAAAAAGAACTACAAAGTTTTTGCTTAGTATAAACTAGCTAGTTGGCATAGGAGGAGCTGTAGCAGCCACTGTAGTAGGAACAAAGTATCTTTTTTCCATTGTGGTAATGAAAAGCAATTAAAACCATTCAATATGAAATTTCTATCAGTTGACCATCCTTAATTTAAACAGTAAACCTAGAGAAGGGGGACACAGTTTGCCTAATCAATGAGCATCAGGAATTACTGGAGAAGAACCGGGGGTTTGGAACTGCTCTGTGTGGTAAGCCGGCAGGACTGAATATTTTCTAGGCAGCAAAGTGTTCTCAGCTCCAGAATGACCCTGCCTGCTCAGATGGTCAATTGGCCTCTCCCAGGCAGGAAGAACTATAAAAGACTTCCAGTCTGAACTGGGACTTTGCCTAGGCAACAGTTGTCTTCTGGCTTTGGCTTCTAGCCTACTGGCTTGACCATGTTCACCCTGTCCTGACCACCTGGCTGTTTGTGCCACTCTGATTGCTACTTATGGCTCAGTCATGTCAAGAAGCAAAATTCCTGACCCCAGCCCAGATTTTGGTGATATGATATTTGGGAGCATAGAGCTATCTGAAAACTTTGGCATTGGAAGCTTCTACTTGCAATATTTTGAGAGTGATTCCCACCCAGCCCCCAGCCCCCCCACTTCTCACCTGCTCTTCACTCTCTATTCATTACAATGCAGTTGGGAACAAAAAGTGACGGAGGCAGCTGGAAATAGAAGCTTTGTGCTGTATTTGATTTGCCTTGGGCTCCGTTTATATGGATTTAAAATCTGTTAATCAAGATAGAGCTAAAGTGAGTGATGTTTCAGATCTACCACTGCCACAACCCAAAACCCCCACAGTTCATCATTTCATTCATATGGAACTTGGGTCCTGATTTTTTCAAAAAATTGTGACTCAGTAGTGAAATGTTATTGATTTATTTACAAGAGGTTCTGCTTGTACAAAAGGTTTTGCATCTGTTTTTATTTATTTTCTTGTTTCTTTTACTAGTGCCTGAGATGGCTAATTATGGAATTGGAAGACAATTGAAAATGGTTCAAAATAATTTTTAAAACCCGCAACACATTAAAAACAGTGAGACAGAGGTGGCTGATGTGATGTAACAATGCAAAGATAAAACAATCAGCCAGCCAAGTTAAACATCTGCCTTAACAGAAAGATCTTAAAAAGACGACCAAAAGGCAGGAAGGAGGGGGCTAGAGCAGTGTTTCTCAAACTGTGGGTTGGGACCCACTAGGTGGGTCATGAGTCAACTTCAGGTGGGTCCCATTCATTTCAATATTTTCTTTTTAATATATTAGACTTCATGCTACCATGGTATGTGACTGCATTTGGGAAAATGTTAACATAGGACATAAGGACAGCCCCACTGGATCAGGCCGTAGGCCAATCTAGTCCAGCTTCCTGAATCTCACAGCGGCCCCACCAAATGCCCCAGGGAGCACACCTGATAACAAGAGACCTGCATCCTGGTGTCCTCCCTTGCATCTGGCATTCTGACATAGCCCATTTCTAGAATCAGGAGGTTGCACATACACATCACGGCTTGTAACCCGTAATGGATTTTTCCTCCAGAAACTTGTCTAATCCCCTTTTAAAGGCGTCCAGGCCAGACGCCATCACCACATTCTCTGGCAAGGAGTTCCACAGACCAACCACATGCTGAGTAAAGAAATATTTTCTTTTTTCTGTTCTAATTCTCCCAACACTCAATTTTAGTGGATGTTCCCTGGTTCTGGTGTTATGTGAGAATGTAAAGAGCATCCCTCTATCTACTCTGTCCATCCCCTGCATAATTTTGTATGACTCAATCACGTCCCCCCTCAGGCGCCTCTTTTCTAGGCTGAAGAGGCCCAAATGCCATAACCTTTCCTCATAAGGAAGGTGCCCCAGCCCAGTAATCATCTTAGTCGCTCTCTTTTGCACCTTTTCCATTTCCACTATGTCTTTTTTGAGATGCGGCGACCAGAACTGGACACAATACTCCAGGTGTGGCCTTACCATAGATTTGTACAACGGCATTATAATATTAGCTGTTTTGTTCTCAATACCTTTCCTAATGATCCCAAGCATAGAACTGGCCTTCTTTACTGCCGCCGCACATTGAGTCAACACTTTCATCGACCTGTCCACCACCACCCCAAGATCTCTCTCCTGATCTGTCACAGACAGCTCAGAACCCATCAGCCTATATGTAAAGTTTTGATTTTTTTGCCTCAGTGTGCATGACCTTACACTTACTGACATTGAAGCGCACCTGCCATTTTGCTGCCCATTCTGCCAGTCTGGAGAGATCCTTCTGGAGCTCCTCACAATCACTGCTGGTCTTCACCACTTGGAAAAGTTTGGTGTCGTCTGCAAACTTTGCCACCTCACTGCTCACCTCTGACTCCAGGTCATTTATGAAGAGGTTGAAAAGCACTGGTCCCAGGACAGATCCTTGGGGCACACCGCTTTTCACTTCTCTCCATTGTGAAAATTGCCCATTGACACCCACTCTCTATTTCCTGGCCTCCAACCAGTTCTCAGTCCATGAGAGGACCTGTCCTCTAATTCACAGGGTTGTTGTGAGGACAAGAAAGAGGGGAGGAGCGGCTGTGTAAACCACCCTGAGCTCTTTGGAGGAAGGGCAGTATAAAAATGTGAAAAATAAATAAATAAATAATAATTCCCTGACTGTGGAGTTTTTTCAGTAGCCTTTGGTGAGGGACTGTGTCGAACGCCTTCTGAAAGTCCGGATATATAATGTCTACGGGTTCTCCCGCATCCACATGCCTGTTGACCTTTTCGAAGAATTCTGTAAGGTTCGTGAGGCAAGACTTACCCTTACAGAAGACATGCTGATTCTCCCTCAGCTAGGCCTGTTCGTCTATGTGTTTTGAGATTCTATCTTTGATGAGGCATTCCACCATCTTACCTGGTATAGATGTTAGGCTGACTGGCCTATATTTTCCCGGGTCCCCCCTCTTTTCCTTTTTAAAGATAGGCATTACATTTGCTATCTTCCAATCTTCTGGCACCGTGGCCGTTTTGAGGGACAAGTTGCTTACTTAAGTCAAGAGATCTGCAACTTCATTCTTCAATTCCTTAATAACTCTTGGGTGGATGCCATCAGGGCCCGGTGACTTATTGATCATTAATTTATCAATGAGGTCTGAAACATCACAGACCTGTACTTTTAACAAGCTACTATGTACTTTTAACAAGCTACTATGTATATTCTTTTAACAATGATGGTCAATGGGACTTACTCCTGGGTAAGTGTGGGTAGGATTGCAGCCTTTTAACATTGTTAAAAAATGTTCCTGCCTGATGATGTTGCTTCCGGTTATGACATCACTTCCCGTGGGTCCTGAGAGATTTTCATTCTAAAAAGTGGGTCCTGGTGCTGAATGTGTGAGAATCACTGGGCTAGAGGAATCCCCCAGCTGGACAGGAATTTCCATAACTAGAAGGCACTAGTGCCAACATGACATTGCTGGAGGCCATGGAGAAAAACTCTTCTCTGGATCCCTTGTTATACATTAGGCACCCATGCCTCCCAAAAGCATGCAACAGCTTCTCTAACTCTCCCTGTTGTTGGGGGGACGGACGACTTGAAGTGCTGGTGGCTTCTCTTCTCTCAGCCAATGGGAGCATTCCTTTGCAATGTTTCAGAGGTCTTTGGAGAGTGCTTCTATTTGTCTACAGGATACTAAATGCAGAATAGGACAAGTCAGTTGGCTGACTTGTGCCACCCCTGTATTGGTACTGGGAATTTCAAGGGTTGGCCCAGCTGTGCAAGGCTTCTGATAGGCATGGACTCTTAACCAGTGCCCAGCTTGGCTAACCCCGATGGCCGTCTCTCATATTCCCATCAGATATGCATCAGATAGTTGACTCACACAAGAGAGTCTCCCCAGTTGTCCTGAAAGGTGGCCAGGATTATATTTGTCCAATTCAGTGCTATGTTCTTGTGTTTGTTGGCCTTACTACACAGAATGTGCAATGCCTGATCACTCAGAAACATTGAATTGTTATTTCCTTGTGGCTGCACTGCGGCATATGGTTTAATTAAACTACTCGTACAAGAGATGGTTTGGCAGAGAATGGTATCCAAAACGTCATGGAGATAAAGGTATTACACAAGCAGTATCACATTTCCTCAACATGACTTCTTTCACCAAAATGAAGCATGCTTGAGTATAGGGGAAAGTGTGTAACCTGTATTGTGGAGATGCTCCCTTGTTGCAATCTTCCTTATTGTGTTCCCAAATGATGGCCTGCCACATTCTTTGTTAAGTAATAAATACATCTCACAGCACAATCCTATGCATGTCTACTCAGAAATGTATAATTTATTTCAGTGGGACTTATTCCCAGATAAGTGTGATTAGGATTGCAGCCTCAGTGTCTTTGGGAACCTCATTCCTCATATTACAGACTCTGGATTAAATCTGTAAATCAGGAAGGGCACTCTGGACAACCAAAATGTATGTTTTTAGTTCCAATTTTTTTTTATTTTTCACATTTTTATACTGCCTTTCCTCCAAAGAGCTCAGGGCGATGTACACAGCTGCTCCCCTCTTTTTGTCCTCTCAACAACCCTGTGAGGTAGGTGAGGCTGAGAGAAAGTGACTGGCCCAAGGTCACACAGGAAGCTTCATGAATGAGGGGGAATTTGAACCTGGCTGTTCCAGGTCTAAGTCCCTCTCCCAAACCACTACATCACCCTACTCTCTCAAATGCCAACTGCCTTGACTAAGGCCATATTTGAGAAATTGTTCCATTGAAATTAAACAGCAAGTGCCTGTTAACTTCTGCACCTGAAGTTTTTACGTGGCTAAGATATGCTCAGTGCATTCAAGCCATCAGGGTTCTTGTGCTCCAGGCCATCATATAATGGATGCCAAAAATACTAGGCTCTGGGCAGGCCCTGCTGTCCAACATGTATGAAGATATGATACTGTCATGAATCCATACACCACATCATGTTTTCTTTTGCCAGGGGTCATTTTGCTCTCCATTTACTATTTTTTCATTATATTCCTGTACATGATTTCTCAAAAGCAAGTCGCACTGAGTTCCATTCCATTGTGAGGTTTGGATCACAACCCTCACTGTTTTGTCGTGTGAAATTGTGACATGCTTGTGCTCGTTGCCAGAGTTCAGTGGTGGTATCAGGGGGGGAAAAAATGACTGGCACATATCAATTCAAATCCCCATGAATCCTCTGATAGAATTTGCATTAATTGGAATACATCAGGTTGAGCCCATTCCAAGATTTTGGCCATTGACTCCTGCAGTGCTGTTGAGCTGTCCAAAAGCGATTTGGAGCCTTCCAGCTGAAAGTTTCATCCTGTCCCATCTTTATGCTGTGTGTTTATAATTAACTCTGGATGTTACTATTTACATTTTAATTAATTGTGGTCAAAATATTTCTCTGTATCAAGTTCCAGGGAAGATAGAGACTCAGAAAGAGCCTATGCATTCAGTAAACCATTTCTCAAGTTTTCCCACCTGTTTGTCTTCTCCATACACTGGGCGAAAGTGCACATTTAGAACAGCTGTGACTAACAACTCTTAACAATGGGAGCTGGAAGAATAGCCAAGAGCAGAAGCATGAAGGTTCTTGAAAGGCAATATTCTTCTGTGTTGGGAAAGGTCAGGACGAAGCTCAATAGAAAACCTATTATGAAGGCACAGGGAGAATTCTGCTTTTATGCTTCTTGTCAAGAGTTGAGATTTGTTTTCTTTTCACCTGGACAAACTTTTAGTTTGAATTAATTTTAGTTGTTCTCAGTCATGGCCATTTTTCAAGTTAAACCACAGGGTGAGCAGTTTACCTGCTTTCGGCACCTTTCTGATTATGTAAGTTTTTCCTGAGCGCTTTTCAAAACAAAACAAAGGGATTTTTTCCCCCCTGCAGTCTCAATACAGCATCCTTTTTAACCCCAAATCAGAAAGAGTTTTCTGCTTGCGTATCTGTCTGCAGCGTTGGCATCATACTTTTGGCAGTCTGTAACCCACCTGGGCATCGTATGAGCATAAGTCACTTGTAATAGAGCCGAAGCTTGAAAAAGAACCCATTCTCATTCGGTTTATAGAAACCTTCCTACTGGCTTGCCTACAGTCAAACTGAAGCAGTTTAAGCCTGTATAGCTAAAGGACTATCTCCTCCCATGTTAACCGGGCAGCATGCTGTAATTATCAGAAGAGGAAGGCCATGATTTGTGTCCCACTGCCATTTGAGGTGCAGCAAGTGGAAGGGAGAGCCCTGTCTTTCCCCTGCCAGACTTCTCTGATCAGATGTCAGGTCAAGACGGCATTACTGTTAGAGTCACTTTTCATCAGGTTGTTCTTTGATGCTCTGGGTCTGCTGGGATGCTGCTGTTTTGTTTTCTTGTTCTATGGTTAATTGCCGCTTTTTGTTTTTTTGTGATATTATGGTGGTTGTTGGCCACCCAGAAGGACTCAGTATGGGTTAGCTAGTTAATTAAGGGCACAATCCTAACCCACTTTCCAGCACTGACATAAGGGCAATGCAACTCCAAGGCAAAGGAGCAAACATTGCCTTACTTTGAGGAGGCCTCCATGACTGCCCCCCAACTGCAGGATGCAGCACACATCCCACTGGTACAGCTATGCCAGTGTAGGAAAGGTGGTTAGGATTGCACTCTAATTTTGATTTACCCCAGTGGACTGACAAGTGGCTACTTACAATTCACTTCAGGTATCGTTCTTGTGGCACCGGTGTGATCAAAAGACCACCTGTGTGGCTACTGTGCATGGGGAAGCAATGATAGCTGCAGTGACATCTACCCCTGCTGCATTATTACTATGTCCTGGGTCAGTTTATCACTTAGACCAGGGTGTCCAAAGTTTTTGGCAGGAGCGCCACATCATCTCTCTGACATTGTGTCAGGGGCCAGGGGAAAAAATAATTTACATTTAAAATTTGAATAAATTTTACATAAGTTTACATAAATGAATATATTAAAGATGAACTTATATGAATAAATGACGGTCTTGCAATAGCTCAAGGCCTATAAAAGTCCTTGTACAAAGCAAGACCAGCCTTTCCTTTGCTGCTGCTACTGCATCATAGATGTGAAACAGCAAGCAGTGGAGGGAGCCCTCATCCCACACAGCTCAAGTGAGAGGCCAAACAGTTGCCCTTATGCTGAGAGCAGTTGCGTCAGGCCAGTGCGGGCTCCAACAAATCTCCGGAGGGCCAGAGACTCATTGGAGACTGGGGGCTCCCTAAGGGCTGCATTGAGAGGCCTCGAGGGCTGCAAGTGGCCCCAGGGCCAGGGTTTGGGCACCCCTGACTTAGACAATACCATAAGTTGTAATGTCAGGTTGGTGCAGCAGCTCATGAGACCAAACCATTAGGGTAGCGATTTTCAACCAGTGTGCTTTGGCACATTGGTGTGCTGCAAATGGACTGCAGGTGCGGGAATTTTGGGGAAGGGTTATTTATTAGTAAGACCATTGGGGGAATGCGTGCCCCTGGCCAGCAGTGCGGTGTACCTTGTCAATTGTCCAAAATCTGATGGTGTACCTTGTCATTTTTAGCGCCTTCTCAGTGTGCCATGAGATAAGAAAAGTTGTAAATTGCTGCATTACTGCTTCTCAGTTTTTTTGCTGATTGTAGAGAAAATGTTTTAAAAAACAGCAGCAAAATCTCTAATGGCGACCTCGTGGGTATTTACTTCAAACTGCCAACAGCAGAAACACACTGGGAACAAATCTTTTTGCCTGAAACAAAGTTATTATTTTTCGCTTTTCAAAGAGCTGGAAGAGGTGAAGGTCTGTGTTGTTGTGCCGGAGTTAGAAAAGCCAAGGTGAATAACAAACGGGTCCTATTTTATTGTTGTTGGTATTGTATTGTGGCCGTGAAGCACCGATTGGTTGAACTGTTTCATGAACACTCCAGCTGCTCAGACAACAAAGCTGTCTGATTGCCTACAGCCCCATCTTTCATAAGAAAAAGGAAAATTGTTAGTAAAGCCACACACAATCCCAAAGGAGTAGCCTTGTGGGGCAGGCACATGGCTGGAGAGAGGTCCCAGGTAGGTAGGGAAGCCTTCTGGGGATTTGGGTGTCATCAGTATCCTGATAACACCCAGCTCTATCTCTCCTTGCTGTTTTGTTCTGAGGAAGCTGTGGAAGTCCTGGAGCGTTGTCTGGAGGCAGTTGGGATCTGAATGAGTGCCTGAGATTAAATCCAGACAAGACAAAGCTTCTCCTAGTTGAGAAATTCTCAATATAGGCACAGCATAATCCACCTGTTCTGAATGGGGTTGCTCAATTCCTGCAGGAACAGGTGCATGGTCTGGGAGTGCTCCTGGACTCCTAGTTCTCACTGTGAGTGATGTGTGTTTTGGACATGCTGGTGGTTGCCTCCTGTGCTTTGGTATGTTGCTTATTGCTATTCCACCCCCTTTTTCTTATTCCCTTTTTATACTGACCTCCCACACTGTTATGTTTTACTGATTGTTTTTCCGCTGTTGTACAGTCGGCCCTCCTTATCCGCAGGTGAAGCACCCACAGGTTTGTCTCAGTGCGGGTGCTGAGCCTGCATCTGGATGGCCTGAAAGACCTCCACCAGGCTCTGGAAGGCACTTCTGTTTTTTGCCAAGAGCTGGAAATGCCTCCCGGGTGCAGGCGGGGGGCTTTCTGAGGTCTAAGGAGGCCACATGTGGGCTCCGCAGGCCTCAGCACACCTCCCAGATGCAACCTGAAGGCTCTTCCATTCACGTTCGGGAGGTTTTGTGAGCCCCTTCTGTGCATTTCATTGTCCGTGGAAATCAGCAGCCACAGGTAGTCCTGGAACAGGTCCCCTGCAGATACTGAGGGCCCCCTGTATTTACTGTTTCTATTATAAGCCTCTTTTTGTGTGTGTGTGAAAAAGCCACCTTGGGCATTTGCCTTTGGCAAAGGAAAGGCAGGATATAAATTAAGTCAATAAATACAGGTCGTCTGTCGTTATCCATTGGAGTTCTGTTCTGGAACCCCAGTGGATAAAAAAATCAGTGGATTAAAAAAACAGTGGAAAAATAGATTTAAAGACTCACTTCCAGGTTTCTTGCCCCTCTGTTGCTCCTGCTAGAATAAGGTTGTGCCTCGACATCTGCAAGGGTTTGATTCTGGGACTCCCTGCTGATACCATAAAACGTGTTAAATAAAAACAGTTTAAAAACATTAAAAGGTGTGTCCCTTTACAACTGTGATTTAAAAACAGCTTTTCTTCCTGTTGTAGAGAGGCAGTCAGCAATTAGAAATGCAAAGAACTTCCAGCCTTTGCCTGGCTCAGCTGAAGAACAGAATGACCGCTTGCATGACTGTCTCTCTACAACAGGAAGAAAAGCTGTTTTTTAAAAACTGTGATTTTAAAGGGATACATTTTTTCCCCTTCTCCAGGGATCAGCACTTTCCTTCTCACTTGCAGTGGCCATTCGTGCTGAGTCAAATGCGTATATAAAAAATCTGTGTATAACAAGGTTGAACCTGTACTTTGTTCTTATGTTTAACTATTTATTCTTGGTCTGTTCTTACCCATCTTGGTTTAAAATTATTTGAAAAAAGTGGATCAAAATAATCTGCACAGTTTTCAGAAGCGCCTGAGCCTTTATATTTGCTCTGCTGAATTGAACGCGAGGCTGGGTCCGTTACAGGTGAAGAATGTCAACCAGAAAGTCAGGTAAGAACCTCATTCCTTCCCAACAGCAATGAGCCCTCCAGCCTGATCAAAAATTTGTATGCATGGCCATCGGGAATGAACCTATGAGGTGGTGTGAATCCTTGGACCCTCCCATGCCACCCTGATTGTGTGACATTGATAAGTACCTCTGCTCCATATCCCAATATATATGTACACTTGAGCAGTTGAACACTGCTGTATGTGTATCACTGCTCCAAAGTTTTATCCAGCAGCTGGAATTTAGATCCATGCAGCTGAGTTAAATTAGTGATGATAGCACTGATTGGAGAAAGGCAACACAACTTGGGAGAGCAGAGGTTTCTGGAATGCTAGGGTCATGGTTTCTGCAGTGATGTAGCAGGACACAGCCCCTACCTTGTAAGGTCAGAAAATTTCAGCTTCTTGAGAGGGTTGTTGGTGAGTATATACTGTCTTATGTCAGTATTTCCATGTCAGAGGCCTTAGAACCTGATAATACTGTGTCAGAGGACTTGGAATATATGAGGTTCCATGCTAGAATTGCTGTAGCACAGGGTGAAGACACAGATCTGTTGCTGCGCTGGAAGTCTCACTCACTGGGCATGTGAGTGGGGGCCTAGAATAGCCCAGGTGCAGGTCAGGTTTGGGCACCTCCTATAGGGTACCATAGCATCAAACAAGTGAAAAATGGCCAGGGAAAGGGCAGATTCCTTCTTTGGCTGCTCTGTGCTCAACAGACAGATAATTTTACACACACACAGTCTATGCTGGCCCCCTGCCAGGAAAACCATTTGAACATTCAAACTTATAACAGGGTAAGATGTTGAGGCTGATAACTACAGGCAGATTCAAACCAGCCTTTGGCTGGTTGGTGGGCATGAGCCAGGTGTTGGCTGATATGGAAGTTTTGGTGGTCTCCTAGCCACGGTGATCCTTTGGATGAATGCCGGGAATGGGCTGTAGATTCTACCGACCTTTTTGAAGCAGTTCAGCTTATTGACAGCATGTGGGGTAGGGCATTGTCAGTGCCAATGCTTCTATTCTTTGAAGTTATGAACACAGAGTAGTAGACCTGGGGCAATGGGATTCAAATTTCCAGTCCACCATAAATGTTTCTAGATCAGTGTTTCTCAAACTGTGGGTCAGGACCCACTAGGTGGGCTGCCAGCCAATTTTAGGTGGGTCTCCATTTGCTTCAATGTGTATTTTAGTTTTAATTTTAGACGATGGTATGTGACTGCATTTGAGGAAATTTTACAGATCTTTACTTTTCACAGGCTACAAATCAAATGTATATGATTTTAACAGTGGTGGTCAATGGGGCTTACTTCCAGACAAGTGTGGTTAGGGTTGCAGCCTTTGGGGAGTTTGGGAAATTTTTTAAAAACAAATCAGCAGCTGCTTGGGAGAATTAGGAGGGTTCTTCTTTATTTTAAATAAATTTTTAGACTTATTGTAAACTTTTAATTTGTTTTAGATTGATTTGATTTTGTTGTATGGGGGTATTAAACATTTCCTGCTTGATGATGTCACTTTCAGGTTAATGACATCATTTCCAGTGGGTTCTGACAGACTGTCATTGTAAAAAGTAGGTCCAGGTGCTAAATAGTTTAAGAATCACTGTTCTAGATGGTCTTGGTGAGAATCCTTTGTAGGGCAAAACAAATGATTTCTCCCATAGCTTTTTGGAAGGATAGGGGATGCAAGCAAGCTGGCGAGATAGAAATTAATGAAATGTGGAATACTGTCTCTCTGATGGGAGGATTTTAGAGCCTAAAAACCTTAGAAGAGCTCCAACACATCTCTTCCCTACTTGTCATATTGCTATTTTTCTCCACTGACACCCTGGAGAGTGTCACATCAGCTCATAAAATGAGTGAAGTGTTGGGAAATGAAAACAGAAGCCACTAATGCAAGGAAACGTCTGCCTTTTAAAGGTGTTTGCTACAGCAGCCTTTTTGCGCCAAACACTTGAATCTTCATGAAATCCATGTTCGTATTAGTCACCTGCAATTTGGGTTAATGTATCCCTTTTAAAGTACAGGCTAGGCCACTGAGAAACATAAGGAAGTGATCTCAACCATCTGTAGCAGGTATGTTTTTTCAACAACTAGGGAATGCATTTACTAAAGATGAAAGAGAGAATTCCTCCTCTAGGAGACTGGTTGCCAACCAATAGAAGTAATTCTGTGTCTTCTCCTTCTCCTAATCTCTGCCCTGTAATGGGCAGAAATGCAGTGTATTATGTTATGAGTTCCCCAGTCCCCTTCATTAGCTGCCACTGGAGGGAGAGGTAGAGAAACTTGCAGTGTGATGACATCATAATCTAGTTGCTACCTTGAAAACTACATTGATTGAACATGTGGAGGGGGTTAGGAAAGAGCCAGATTAAGCTAGTGCAGGGTCTCTAGCATACTTGAAAAGGGACCCTCCCCCACCCCTTTAACACCTTCCCCACCCCTGTTCTGTCCTCCCCCACCCACCAGCCTATTGCAGAGCTTACCTCAAACTGCCAGCACCTCAAACTCTTTTGCTGTTGCAACATGATTTCCTGAATATTTGCACCAGAGCTCCAGCCAGTGCCAGTAGAGCACATCATGCCCACAGTGAAGTTAAATTTGAATGAAGTTATTTATTCCATGTTATCAAGTCAAATAGAGGTTAAAAGAGAAGATGTTTCAGACCTAATTGACAAATGAAAGATTATTAAGTCACTGGGCCCAGATGGCATCCACCCAAGGGTTATTCAGGAAATGAAGTAGCCGATCTCTTGACTAAAATATGCAACTTGTCCCTTAAAATGACCATGGTGCCAGACAGTGGCATAGCTGGAGAGGGGGGGAGCAGCCAGTCTGGCAGGGAGGCTCAGCGGGGTGGGCAAGCGGCCCCTCCCTTTGGAGCCATTCCTGGCAGGGGGAGCAAAACGTTTTGCTCCACCCGCTGGGAATGGCTCCGAAGGAGGGGCCGCTTGCCCACTCCCTGCCAGACTGGCTGCTTCGCCCCCCTCCAGCTACGCCACCGATGCCAGAAGATTGGAGGACAGCAAATGTCACACTCATCTTTAAAAAGGGAAGGAGAGGGGACTTGGTCAGCCTAACATCTTTTCTTGGTAAGATGGTGGAATGCCTCATCAAAGAAAAAATCTTAAAACACGTATATGAACAAGACTTGCTGAGGGAGAACCAGCATGGCTTCTGTAAGGGTAAGTCTTGCCTCACAAACCTTTTAGAATTCTTTGAAAGGTCAACAGGCATGTGGATGCGGGAGAACCCGTAGACATTATATATCTGGACTTTCAGAAGGCGTTCGACACGGTCCCTTACCAAAGGCTACTGAGCAAGCTCCACAGTTAGGGAATTAGAAAGCAGTTCGTCTCTTGGATTAGGAACTGGTTGAGGACCAGGAAACAGAGAGTGGGTGTCAATGGACAATTTTCACAATGGAGAGAGGTGAAAAGTGATGTGCCCCAAGGATCTGTCCTGGGACCAGTGCTTTTCAACCTCTTCAGAAATGACCTGGAGACAGGGTTGAGCAGTGAGGTGGCCAGGTTTGTGGATGACACCAAACTTTTCCGAGCGGTGAAGACCAGAAGAGATTGTGAAGAGCTCCAGCAAGGATCTCTCCAAACTCAGAGAATGAGCAGCAAAATGGCAGATGTGTTTCAATGTAAGGAAGTGTAAAGTAATGCACATTGGGCAAAGAATCAAAACTTTATAAATAGTCTAATGGGTTGTGAGCTGTCTGTGATAGATTAGTAGAGAGAACTTGAGGTGCTGATGGACAGTTCAATGAAAGTGTTCACCCAGTGTGTGGCAGTGTTGAAGAAGTCTAATTCCATGCTTGGGATTATTTGAGAAGGTATTGAGAATAAGACAGCCAATATTATAATGCCATTGTACAAATTGATGATAAGGCTACACCTGGAGTATTGCATCCAGTTCTGATCACCACATCTCAGAAACAGTATACTGGAAATAGAAAAGGTGCAGAAGAGAGCTACCAAAATGATTACTGGGCTGGGGCACCTCTCTTATGAGGAAAGGCTACAGCTTTTGGGGTTCTTTAGTCTACAAAAGAGGCTCCTGAGGGAGTACATGATTGAGGCATACAAAATTATGCAGGGGATGGATAGAGTAGATAGAGAGATGCTCTTTTCCCTCTCATATAACACCAGAACCAGGGGACATCCATTAAAAATGAGTGTTGGAAGAGTTAGGACAGACAAAAGAAAACATTTCTTTACCCAGGGTGCAATTAGTCTGTGGAAGTCCTTGCCACAGGAAGTGGTGATGGCATCTCACCTAGATGCCTTTAAGAGGAGATTTGTGGAGGAAAAGTCCATCACAAGTTACAAGTCATGATAGGTATGTGCAAGCTCCTGATTTTAGAAGCAGACTACCTCAGAATACCAGAGGCAGGGGAAAGCACCAGGATGCGGGTTGTGTTTTACTGTCTTGTGTGTTCCCTGAAGCATTTGGTGGACCACTGAGATACAGGAAGCTGGACTAGATGGGCCTTTGACCTGATTTTTATGTTCTTATATGTTCTTACATCCATAATGATTACATACCATGCAGCATACTGCTCCCCCAGCATGTAAACAACAGGTTTGCCAGATAGCGAGATGCCAGGTTCACCAGAGACCACTTGTAAGCATTTCATGCAGGGCCCTTGAAAATGTGGGGCCCACACCATACGCTTCTTTTACTTCTAGGTTAATTGAGTATGCTGGCTCCACCCTGAGTGTGTTCAGTAGAAGGTGTGTATGGGACTCGTTAGGTAAATAGCTGTGTGCAAGTAGACTCCAAGCGCATAATTGGGATGCCTAATGGCAGAGGGTTCCTGGCCATGTGAAAAGGAAGTAGGGGTGTGCGGTCAGGTCACCCCAGCAAGAGGCCTCAGACTTGGTCAGGGGAAGGGGGTTAAGGCACCCTGCTCCTCTTCCCTGCCTTGGCTGGTGTGTCCTGGGCACTGGGCAGGAGCTGTTGGCTGCACAGCCTCCTGCCTTGCCTCCAGTTCTATTCTGCCTGTCATCACAGACCTCTCGCCTTTTATGGGGCTGCCTCCCTTCCCTGGCCCCTTCCCTTCCTGCTGAGAGGGTTGAAAGTGCCTCCATGTTAAAGAAGCCCAGCCCTGGATCCTACCCTACTGTGCCTCCCTTGCCCAAAGACCTGCCTCGAGACCCTGGCTGTTGGTCCTGGTCCCTCCCCCGCTGTGGGGCAACCCTGCTGACTGGTCCCTCCTTCAAGTTGGGTGGTCATTGCGCTGCCTGGTCCAGGTCAGCTCCTCCTTTGCTTCTTGCCCCCAGCGACTTGCATCGCCCCTTGGCGAAGTCATCGAGAGGTGCTGCTTCTCTTGGGCTGAGGCCCGGCCTATCAGGCAGGCCCGCTTTCTCAGGCATGAGCCTGCTGGGGGTTTCTGGCCGCTCTGCGGCTGTAGGCGCTGTGTCAGCCCGGCATCTGCTGACCCTCCTGCTGCAGGGGTGCAGAGGTGGGGTTCCTGGGCCGCCTCTGCCTGCTGCCCGCGGTGCCTTGGGGCTGATGGGCATCATGGAGGAAGGGGCCTCTGGGTCCCCCCATACTTTCTCCTCCTGTGGCTCTCCTCCCTGGATCTCCTCTCCCAGTAAGTTGGGGGTCTTGGGGTGAAGAGGGACCCCGACAAAGGCCTTCATGGTTATAGTTGTGCATGTGTATCTGAACACGTAGTGATTAGGGGCAAGCCAGCAGGTGTGATTCCATGTCCTGCTTCATGCATTCAGCAAATGTGGTTGTGAAGCTGTGATGAGGGTTCATGCCATGCATTTTGATTTGCTAAACCACCATTTCTCAAACTGGGTTGGGACCCACGAGGTGGTCGCAAGCCAGTTTCAAGTGGATTGCATAGCATTCAGCTGAGCAGTCATTGAAAATACAGAGCTGAAAATACAGTGTACAGAGCCGCTGCTCAGGATGGGCTCCTGTTGGAAGAGAGGCAAGGAGGTTTGCCCTAAATGGGTGGGATGTTAGGATGCTGGAAAGGTGGGATGGTTGTATGGTTGGAGAAGGATCCAAGTCTGTGTTCTACTTTGACTTCCAAGTTGAAATGTCTGAATTCTGAGCTATGTAAAGTAACAGCACTTGTGCGATTTGTAGTGAGACCTTTGGCTGACTGTGGCTTAGGTTTGAAACCTAAATTGATGGTAAATTGTCCAGCCATGACATCACTTCCAGTGACATCACTTCTGGTGGGTCCTGCCAGACTATCATTCTAAAAAGTGGGTCCTGATGATAAAACATAAAACGTTTGAGAAAGGAGTACAGTATAAGGAGATGTGGGACTGATGGTTTCATCGTCAGCTGTTAGCCATTACACGGAGTAATCGCCTTTGTTTGGTTTGAAACAAATAAACACCTTTGGAAGTAGGGTTTGTTATTTGACTGATCAACATTAAATAAAGAAATATTGGTTTAAATATTCAGATGGGTTGCATTAACCTCTGAGCCAGTATGCTTATGACTGAGCTACAAATTGGCAAGTTGGTTTTGAAGAATTAATCTGATTGACTTGTATATTTATTTAAATTGACACATTGTATGCATTTTTAATTGGTATTTTGAAGTCAAGATGATCAGTGGATTTATACATCAGGGATGTTGATAACCCCAGAATTTGGACTAGGCTTGGATCTGTCTATCCTGTCCTCTTTCTGTTTCAGCAATACTGAACTGTGGGAAGATGACACTATAAGGAATAAGGATTTAGCAGTATGGAGTTAAGTGCATTAAGTCTGCAGTCCATTTCCTTGTCATAAAGTGTTTCATACTGAATGGGTAAGTTGAAATGGGAAAGGGATGGTGGGGCAGGGAGATCTGAAAACATCACCACTCTTTCCTCAGTAAGAGATTTAGAGCTCTCTGTTGATGTTGAAAGGTCATTTTGGGCCCGAGGGTTCTGACATTGTTCCTTTAAGTTAGACCCTCAACGTAAACTATTTTCAACACTTGCCATGAAGAACAAATGACCTTTAGTAACTTGCCTAGAAGACAAATGGTACATTAACACGATAAATATACTTCCCTAGTATTGTATCTTCTGCTAATTTGCAATTAGAAATTTTCTCTCTCTTTCTTAGTGCTCTCTTTCTTAATGCTTTGGTTTAATAATTTTTTTTTTTTTTTTGCTCTTTGTCCTCTATGGGGATTACTAATGTTCCCTGATAATTACTGAGTGTACAGTTGATTTCCTTGTGTTCAGGGACAATGTGTCTTGTTCTCATCTGTTCAAAGTAGACTGGCTAAACTGGGGGGGGGGGAGAGACGTAGAGGAATTGTTAAGTCACTACCATGCCTGTCAGCTCCACACAAGAAAAAAAAAAAGGTGAAAGGTTCTATTAAAGCATTTGCTGGTAAGTTGTTGGTTTTTCTTTTCTAACCACAGGAACAAAAGATGCAGTAGAAATGAGACTGTATTTAAAAGTGCCTTTTTGGTGTCTATTTCTTGCAGTAGTTGATAAGGAGATGGACAGGGATTTAAGCCCTGTTTTGAATCCTTTACTTTGGTGGCATTCTCCTTGTTTTTCTGTTTGGCTGCCTGGTCCTTTGTGGCTACCGGAGGAGGAGCATATAGAACCTCCCCACCATGTGAATAGATTTCATAGTCTGAACGCGTGCCGAGTACATGGGATCTGACTGGGCATCAACATAGTGATGTGCATGTTCAGGGAAAATGTCCAATTTTCCCTAAATGTCCTAAATCAATTAAGATATGATTTCATGGCTTGACCGCTTTGTAGTGAACAAAATGAGAAAAAGGTACACCGTGTTAATTTTCTGAGGGTGCGATCCTGAGGCAGACTTGGGCCAGTACAAGTTCCTTGTGCTGGCCCAGGAGTGTCACAAACATGCTATAAACCAGGTTTGCCATAAACCTGGGAGTCAGGAGGCCGACGCAAGGAGTTGCGTTGGCCTCTCCACATTGAATCCAGCCCCAGCAGGGTAAGTTTGTGTCAGCTGAGCTCGGATGATGCAAGGGTCTGGGGGTGGGGGTGGGGGAGGAGGTGGAAGGAAGGCATTTTGGGGCAAGGGAAGGTGGGCGGTAGGTGTACCTGGGGGCAGGAGGCAGGGCCAGGATCTGACCATTATGCCAGATCCTGACCCTGTTCCTGGGCAGCGTGGAGCAGCTCTGTTCTGCTCAGATCTGCACAACCTCATCAGATGGCGCAGATCCGAGTAGACCCTGCAGCGCGATATGGGGTAAGGGGAAAAGTTTCCCTTTTCCCCTCAGGCTGCACCGCTTTTGGCCCCAAACTTACGCTGGATGCAGTGCATGCTCACTGGCCTGCCTGCTCCAGCACAAGTTAGGATTGGGCTGTGAGTGATATAAATATCTCAGATGTTTTCCCAATCCCAGTTACCGGTTTGTTGAGGAACCCTACTTACGTCTTGCTGGGTTTGAACCTCCCAGCAAATACCGGTTTTTGCCAAACAGTGGAAGTTGAAAATGTGCTTCCCTTAGGAACTGGAACTTATATGTTGCATGGAACTAGAATTAAATCATGATTCTGCGTGACATCTGGGCTGAGTCATCCTTCCCAATGAAATTACTTGATATCCCTGATATCAACCCTTAATTCTAGAATTGGTGACCAGTATTCCCCCCCCCCCCAAACTGGCCTCAGAAACTATTTGTGCAACGAACCTACATTTGACAGTTCCTGCATTTGACACTATTGAAACAAGGGTATGCCTGTGCACTGTGTACCTTCAATCCCTCTGTATATGACAGGACTTAATTTCCCTCATGTGTTCACATATCCTATTTACCCTTCTCTGTAATGGATATTACACTTCCTATCCTACTGTGAATGGATCAAGCCAGATAAAAGTTTTATTCATAGAGGAGAACAACCAGACAAATTTACATTCATTACTATGTCTCATTCATACTGAGTCTAGACCAAGCATCTCTTCCTTCTTATGTTTCTAACAGAAATAATACTTAATAAAAATAATGCTTTGCATTTGCATAGTTCTTTGGGTGTTTGAAGAACTTGGCATGTTGTAATCCTTACAACAACCTTGTAAGGTGAGCGTTATTATCCCCATATGGTTCAGCTAATCTATAGAACATATTTTAAAGGATCTCTGTGACTCTTTGGTCATAAGCATTCCAGAGGTATTATCACTCAGCATCCAATCTTTGTTCTTCTCCAGTTCAACTGTATACTTTGAAACTGCAATGGATGAAGCAGCACTAAACCCGCAGGATATCCTAATGCTTTAGCACTGGTTTTTTTTTGTTTTTTTTTTTTCCAAAGGCTGGAAACATTAATGATCATAATGATGGTGTTTAAGAACTTTTAAGCCCCAGTTACTTGTGGCCCAGTTAGAGAGCTGGGCCACAAGCAACAGTAAATGCACACGTCTGAGTTTGTTTTAGAACCCTTGCAAAACTGCTTGTTTTAGAACCCTGCAAAAGGAAGGCAAGTCTCTTCCTCCAAACTCTAGGAAAAGCAGGAGAGAGTCTAGGAGAAATACACAGGAACTGGCTTAATTGTTATTTCTTGCCCTGCTCAAAGAAGAAGAAGGATGGGTATAGCCCAGCGGTTCCCAAACTTACCGTGGTCATGGTGCTCTTCTTGCACAATGCCCTTCTTTCATACCACTCTTGTCATGGCAGTGTCATACCATAGAAGTACAAGACGGCTGCCAACACCCCCCTCCCCCAAAATTGTGCATGATCTTGGTTCAGCCAAGATGGCGGTGCCCGGGAAAGCCGAGAAGAAGAGGCCACTGGGGACATCCTGTGGTGCTCCTGTGAGTTTGAGGTGGCATCCTGGAGTGCCGCAGCACACAGTTTAGGAACCACAGGTATAGCCCAGTGGTAGCATGCTTGCTTTGAATATAGCAAGTCCCAGGTTCCATCTCCAGAATCTCAATTAGAAAGACTAGGAAAGACCTCTCCTGAAAGCTGCTGCCAGCCTGAAGGTACAGTTGTTGGCAAGATGGATCACTGGTCTCACTTCATATCCGGCAACTTCATATGTTTACTCGTACAAATGCACACACCATCCTGTTCTCATCTTGGCCAGCTGCTAACTTTTTGAGTAGCTCCGAAGCCTATTTTTCTTTAAGAGAGGCTACTAAAGCAGCAGCTCTCAGTGTTGATGGGCAAGGCATAGCAGATTTTCAGAAAGCTAGGTGCTGTCACCTGGGGTTTTTTACAAATGGGATAAGAGAGTTCAATGCTTTCCAGGTTGTCTGGGCTGATCAACTGTTGAAGCTTCTGTTTGAAAGTCTTGTTTGAAAGACTGTTGAAAGACTTGGTCCATGGTGTGGTAGGAATCAGCACCTATAAATGGAGCATGACAATGGTGATAAGAAGTCATATGCATTAGAAGGAACATGAGGTGTTTCCTTTAAATCAGTGAGGCATTTCCCAAAGTGAAAGATCTACTGTTGCATCTTTTCCCCCTATCATCATCGTGATACAGGGACGACACAATCCGTTCTGGCCGAAAACACATGATAGACACATAATATGTGGAGGGAAGGGCTCATTCTTCATGTGAGAAGAAGACTGCTATAAATACCAATGAGAGTCCTTATTTTCTTATTTGAAATGTTGGAGGATGTGAGAGTCTCATCCCATACTTGATCTTGTAGCTTTTGTGTAAAATCACTTCCCAATGACAGTTGGAGGCATGCCATCAATGATAGCGGCAAACTTGGAAGGGAAACAGGAAGTGCTTTATAGAAGCAGTAGCTGAGTTCACGGGGTGTTTAATTTGTTGTCAGTCATCTTGCTGGGGTGTGTAGACCAACATCATTCAGCAGCTATGGTTTGGAGGCAGCTGGTTACTCAGAAAAGTACTGTCACTACTGAGAAAACTGATATCTGGGAGCACCTCAAAGTCCAGAAATGGGAGGACCATCCTGTGTTGCCACCTCTTCTCTGATAGTTCTCTTGGTCCTTGAATATGCCTGGCAGTCAGAAATTCCACCTGTATAGTTTCCTCTGTTACAGAGAGGCAACATGTATGGAATTTCTCTTTGTTGTGATGTTGTTAAGGCACAGTAGGCTTGCTGGAAAGAGGTGGCAACACTAGGGCTATCTCTCGGTCTACCATTGGCTATTAGTCATGATGGCTATGTGGAACCTCCAGATTTAGAGGCAGTAAACCACCAAATACCAGTTGCTGGAGCGTCAGCAGTAGGGGGCAGCTATTACCTTCATTCCCTGCTTATGTGCACCTGGTGAGTCAGTGTGGGAAAGTTTATGGTCTGATCCAGTAGAGCTCTTTTTGTGTTGATCTGTTCTGACTCCCAAAAGAAATTAACAGCATACAGAGGGGAAACTATTAAGCATAAGCTGGAATTGGAATGCATAGGAGCCCTTGAAGAAGCAGCTTGAATGGCTGTGACAGCAGAGCAGGGCTCCTCTTATCCAGTCTTCAACCTCAGCATTACTGGAGGAGAATTCTTACTCATTTCCTCTGCTGGCCTAAAATACAGCACACTCCGTTGCCCAGCATTTTCCCTGGCCTGACACGTCATCCCTGCTTTACAAGTAAAAGGAATACAAGTGACAGAAGGGAATTCCCCGCAATGTTTAGTTTGGTTTTTGCTTTTTAAAATCTTGCTGCTGCTGCTACTGTAGTGGTGGCAGTCCCAGAAACAGCTGCGATGAACCGACACTGAAACAGGAAGCTAGAATGAACATAAATGGTGAAAAAAAATGAGTTCACGCACAGGCTTTTTTTCTTGACTAGAAGCTTAAGCTTGTAAGTTTTCCTTAGAAAGGGAGAAAGATCAGATGGAATAAAAATGACAAAGGTTACAGAACATCAAGTCACTCTCTGCGAAAAAGAAAAAAGAAAAAAAAAGGTTGATTGTAAATGTGTGGAATGTCTGAGAAACTGGAATAGGAGAAAAAGGTGAGTTTTGTGAAGACAGGGCCGAACTGAGCTTGAGAGCAAATGTGCAGCCGTCATCAGAAAGGGCCAACTGTGTGTCGAATATCCTCCTATCATTCTGTAACAGCTGGATGAGCTTGTGTTATGGCATCACAATGTTCTGCTTTCCACTGTCAGCAGAACACTGCCAACCCAATGTAATTTCTATTACGTTGAAATAGCCCAGGGGTGTCCAAACCATTTGGCAGGAGGGCCACATCATCTCTCTGACACTGTGTCTGGGACTGGGGAAAAAAGAATTAATTTACATTTAAAATTTGAATAAATTTACATAAATGTACATAAATGACTATATTAGAGATGGAACTTATATGAATGAATGAAGGTCTTGCAATAGCACAAGGGTTATAAAAGACCTTGCACAAAGCAAGGCCGGCCTTTCCTTAGCTGCCGCTGCTGCATCACAGATATAAAGCAGAAAGCAATGGAGAGAGCCCTCGTCCCACAGCTCACGCAAGAGGCCAAACATGTGTCCTCATGCTCACAGCAGTTGTATTGGGCCAGTTTGGGCTCCAGCAAGTCTCCAGAGGTCCAGAGGCTCATTGGAGACTGGGAGCTCCCCACGGGCCAGATTGGGAATCCCCAAGGGCTGCAAGTGGCCACTGGGCTGGGGTTTGGGCACCCCTGAAATAGAATGTATTCTATTCAATACAATGGTCACTTTTACCATTTTGTGTGGCAACTTGTATATCAACTCATGTGACATTTAATGTTTTTACTGGTAGCTGTTTTTGAGTTCAATCCTAGGCCTATCTACTCAGAAGTAAGTCCCATTATAATCAATGGGGCTTACTCCCAGATAAGTGTGGATAGGATTGCAGCCTCAGGGCCCAATCCTATTCAACTTTTCAGTGCCAGTGCTGCAGCAAAGCAGTCCCCAGGAAAGGGAACAAACATTTCCTTACCTGGAGGAGGCCTCTGTGATTGTCCCCTTACCAGAGGATGCAGTGCATGCTCCATTGCACCAGCACTGGAAATTTAGATAGGATTTGGCCCTCAGTCTGTTGCAGCAAAAATAACAGTCTTGTGGAACTTCAAAAATGGAGTATTTGTTTCTTTGCTTATGAGTTTGTGAAATATTATTATTTTGTCCACCTTTTTTCTCCATGTAATAGAATGGGGTGGCCAAACCATGGCTTGTGAGCCACATGTGGCTCTGACTTACAACATGAGGCTCATGAAAATATGTTGACTGAACTCCTTTTTTGCATCACAATTACTATAAAAGGTAAATAAAAAATGTTCAAACGTCATAATTATTTACTGGGTATTAACTGAGAATCCGCTGGATTAAAATGTAAGTTTAATATTCATGGTAAGTCAATATAGTTAATAATTTAAATACTTAAATATTGCAGCTCTCAAACATGTGAAGTTTATCATATATGGCTCCTATGCTAAACAAGTTTGACCACCCCTGTAATAAAAGCATGTACATAGTAAGCTGGTGCTTTTTTAAAAAATGGGTAACTCAGTTTGTGTGATTTTATATGGGTTTTTGGTAAATAACTACACCTGTTTTCCACACTACTGAAAAGGAAAATGGTATGTGAGAGAAACAGAGAAAAACCTTTCTGGTCTGTTAATTGTTTCAGCCCAGTATGGGACCGCCAAGGATTGGATCTTTGATGAAAAGTCACATCAGCAACTTATCCTTAGAGAGAAACGCCAAGTTATTGGAGACATCCCAGTCATTCCGGGTGGAAGTTAGACAACCTGAAGTGTTCAACCAGAAATTCCCCAATAGTTTAGCTTGGCTCCTGGTGGCGACAGTGACCATACTACTCTTTGTATAAGATGGGGAGAAAAAAGAAAACCCTACTCAATGAGACCTGGAAACTTGGGGCATTAAACTACCCTCAGATTCCCTCACAAGACACAATCCATTTTACTCCATTGTTTTGCCTGGTTAATTCCTTGCAAGTACAAATCCTGTTGACAAGATGTGTATTTGCAAATAATGAATTGGAAACAGTAGATGCTACAGCCAGCTTGAAGGCTTCTGTATGTGCTAGGAATGTGTCAGGCTCCTGTATGAATGGAATTTCACAGCAGTGGCGTACCAGTGGTGGGGTAGGGGGTGCTATCCAACCTGGGTACACACTGTAAGGGGCTGCCAGCATGCCTGTCCCTTCAAATGCTGGGCAAACCTGGCCTCCTTTGTGGGGAATCTTGAGGCAGAGGCCTGGTCTACTGGGCATTCTAATGCTGATTAGACCTGGCCTCCCCTAGGGAATCTCAAGATGGAGGCCAGGTCTACCTGCTGTTTTAAATTCTGGGTAGACATGGCCTCCCCTGGGAGAGGGAATCTCAAGGTAGAGGTCAGGTCTGTCCTTGACTTTGAACAGCCAAGGGTGGGGAAGTGGGAGCAGTCCATCCCGGGCACCAGAGGTGCAAGGTATGTCACTGCATTACAGCATTCGTTCTGCAGACAATGGTTTATGTATTGTACTTATCCAAGCTACATGAGGAACTTATCCAAGCTACATGAGGAACGCTGCCTTTCTTGATGGAGGTAAGGCACAGAAATGTAAGGAGATTAAATTAAATGTCTGTCTATGCTAAGTTTTAGCAATCTTGGGTTCTTAGATTCAGGAAAGTTGATAGCCATTCTGACAGGGCCAGAGGCAGATTTCTGCTTCTGAGTAGACAAGGCTAAAGTTGTAGAGCAGCAGACAAGATCAGAGAGGCCAGAGGTAGGAATGTGCATGGTCAAAAGCAGGGAGGGGTCAGAATTCAAAGCTGCAATCGGACAAGGAGCAGACAGTCAGTGATCTCAAACAAGTAACTTGGGCCTTATAGGTCCTGATAAAGAATTGGCTCTTGGAGTCAGCTGGCTGTGCTCAGACAGATTGTTCCTAGTGTTCTCAAAGCACTGAGCTCATTCTACTATGCCTGTGATTGAAACTGAGCACTAGTGTTACAGGAGTTAGGTGCTAGAGCCTGACTGCTAGGAGCCCTGACTCAAGAACGCCCCCTCCTCCAGCTCCTTACAGTAAGACCTATTGTTAAATTGCCTCCAGGAAGAAGTGACCTTCCAAATGCTTCTGTAGTAACCTCAACTCCCTTGTTCCTCATCTGACATCAGGATACATTACATCATGAAAGACCCTGTCTGTTCTTCATTCTTACTTCCCCTTCTTGAACTGGCAGCAGAAAAAAAACAAAACAAAACACGAGCAGGAAGAGATTCAGGACCCTGCATACAGTCCTGCCCTGTATTGAGTTGGGCCACGAGTCCATCGAGCTCAGTATTGTCTGCTTTGAGAGGCACCCTCTATCTGAGTTCTTCGGCAGTAGCCTTTCCTGGCCCTGCCGTTTGAGATCTCCCTTTGAGTATAGTTGCTTGTGAGTGAACCTGAGACCTGCATGCAAAGCATGTACTCTACCACTGAGTTATGGGCTGTAAGAGGTATAGACCTGCGGCATGTGAGGGCTGGGGGAAGGAGAACCTGAAACCACAGCCCACAGGCAAAACCTGAAGGAAAGCACCATGACTAAACCACTGTGACACATCAGCAAGCAGTTGGTGGCTGCTGATCTTTATCAGAAATATTATAGTTAACTAGCAATTATTAAGATTTCACTAGGGTAGTGATCAGTATCGTAACATTCTGACCTTTAGTGGTAAACCTCAAGCCCCACCAAGTGTCTCTGGTAAATAATTTCTATCATTTACCATTTAGCAGACTAGGCCAGACAGTGCTGGGGGATACTTGGCTGGGGGATATTTGTTCAGCACCCTGGTCATGGATTTGCAGAAAAGGGCCACACCCATGTACTCCATGAAAGAGGGACCCCTGGGTGATAAGGGTTTTCATTTGTGGGAAGTATGTAGACGTGACCCTTTCTCACGGATGTCCAATGCATTAATGCTGGGGTTGTGACTGGTGAGTGCATTGGCATCAAGGAGCAGTGCCAGCAGTTGCAGTCTCTCTCCCTCTCCTTAGATTCAGAGAATACAGGAAAATTGTTAAAGATTCTTCTGCTCTTGCCGAGGCATGTCAGATTCCTGTTGCCTATGGCACTCCAGGTAAATAGGCTGAGCATTCCGGTGGTCTCTTTTTAAGAGGTTGTGCTTTCATCAATCTCGTTGTGTTAAACATCCTCTGTTCTGGTGAGTGTAATTGTTTTAGTGCTATTCATCTTTCCCACTCATTAGCTATCTTTGTTCACTCACTATAAGGAGTGTTGCATGTTCTTAAACAACTTTCAGTGATGGCTGCGTCAAACAGTTGCACACTTAGGTTTCATTGTTGAAAGTCATGCTTTGGGGGGGGGGGTGTTGCAAAATGTCATTTTTAATTTTGCTTGCTTGTATTTGTTCCCCAACTGGCGGCTGCTTCTTTTTTTTTTTAAGTTATCTTCATAGACCTCAACCAATCAGAGATCATATAGTAAGCATGATGACATCATAATGCAGCATAACCAATCAGATATGATAATATGACATTGACAAAACCAACTGAGAATTAGGGGAATGTTAATTTAGGTAGCATTGCCTTCACTCTGAATGGGCTTGCCTCTTTTTGTAGCACTTCCTCTGAAAAACCACTGAAAGAGGTGTGCCCATCACTGCTGCCAATCCTTTTTTTTTTTTTTTTAAATAAAAAGCCCCCTTCAGCTCAGCTGTACAGGTTGAGTCTCATTATTCTTGTGGGTTCCTTTCCCAGAACTCACTGGATGGCAAAAATTGCACTATAGCAAATCAATTTAAAAAACAAAGTCCCTTTGCTCAGGTGATTTAAAATAGCCTTGCTGACCTTTGTGATGTTAAGATAGAGTCATTAAGACAACAATCCAACAATCATTCTCTTTTCAGGCGCTTAGAAAGGATTATCTTTCTTTCAAATGTTCAGGGGGAAGGGAGGAGGTCGCTTGGAGAGAGAATGATTGATGGATTGTCAGCTGGCCCTCTCTCTAACTATTGTAACTATTGTCAGCTGCCCTCTCTCTAACTATTGTAAAGGACTGTTTTCCTTTAATTTAAAAGGCCCTTCTCATCATGTTGACATTCTTGTTGAGTCAAATCCGTGTATAGAAAATCAGTGTATAGCAAGGTTGAACCTGCATATTTAATTTATAGTTCTGTCAGCTTGTTCAAGAAACAAAATTCATTTTCACTGATTTTAATTGTACTTGTTTTTATTTTCATTCATTTCATTGTCATTGCCTTACATTAAAAGAATGTAACGAATGCACTTATAACAAAGAACTCTTGAATAATGCTCCACCATACTGGCTATTTCCACTGGCTATTTTTTCACCCATACTGCCTTGCAATGCTGCTGCATCATGGGACCTATGGATAAAAGGTTGGCTGCTCCAAGAAGTGGGGTGCACAGTGGGGCTCCAGCCAGGAGCTGCTTGTTACAAGTAAGAGAAGCACTTTCTCCTTATTAAAAAGGAACCCCAAAAAATGTATGGCATCAAATGGGGATCTGAAAATGGACTTCCCATTCATTATCATTCATTCTGTGGCATGCTTGTTTTGGAGTTTGTAGAAATGGATAAAAATGGAGTACATTTGTATTTGTTCACATTAGTCTGAAAAAGAATGGACTATAGTTCAGCAACATAGGGCGCAATCCTAACCCCTTATGTCAGTGCTTTCCAGCAGCTCTGAGGTAAGGGAGCAAACATTCCCTTACTCTGAGGAGGCCTCCGTGAGTGACACGGATGCAGCACATGTCCCATTGGCACCACTATGCCAGTGCTGGAAAGCACTGACAATAAGGGGTTAGGATTGCACCCTTATTAATATAGCTTTCATGCTTTTCTGGAAACCAAAGCAGAGGTAGAACACTGCAGTATTGGCTCTGCTTTCTGCATGCACTGAGCCATATTCTGAACTAAGGTATTTTTCCCTTTGTAATGATTACAGATAACTGAGAGCAAATAAGATAGATGGGTTAGTTAAGTATCTCCTTATATATTCCAGTCTGTTCCATTGATTTGCATATTATAGGTCATCATGGCTCAATAACGATTCATCTATACTTTTGATATGAAAATAGGCTGTTCCTCACGATGCAAGCCAGTGTGCTAATTTATTTTTACTCCAGTATTTGAAGTTATATTATGCCAGCTTTGCCCTCAAAATGCATTTATTCAAACAATTTGAAAACACACATATCAGAAATACACACACTTGTCTTCCCATTTAAAGTGGGGTTTTGAATTGGGCAAAAGTATCACCATGGTACAATTGTAACTCGAGAACAATGCACCTTAGTGATATTCTCTAAATGACCTAGAGCAGGAGTGTCAAGCATAAGGCTTGTGGGAAAGATACAGACCATGGAAGCTCCTTGTCTGGCCCACGTGATAATTGGGCTCTCCCAGAACTGTCCTTTCTTTCAGTAGCACTTTCAAGGAAGGGAGAGATGGAAGGAGGCCTCAGGAGGCAAGGAATGCTATAAAGGGGCAGACCAAGAGGAACAAGAGAGGGAGAAGGGAGACAATGCTGAGGTACTAGGAGAACCAAATTATTATGTGGGTCACTCTTTCAGCAGTGCCACTGCTGCAGAGACTTTACTTTGCAGACCAGCCCTTGGCTACTGAGCTGTGAAGTGACACCTG
Source organism: Tiliqua scincoides (assembly GCF_035046505.1). Classification (NCBI taxonomy): domain Eukaryota; kingdom Metazoa; phylum Chordata; class Lepidosauria; order Squamata; family Scincidae; genus Tiliqua; species Tiliqua scincoides. Next base: position 36,540,492 of record NC_089827.1, on the reverse strand, counting down.
GGTGGAAATGGTGCTTCTGAAAGGGCGGTCTGCATGATATTTGGGCTCTCCCAGCATGATTGGCCTCTCTGATATCTTGAAAATCTGATCAAGATTTGCACATTTTTATCTTCAGTCATTTGCAGCTAATTAGTTCCTAGGTGAGAACAAAGTGCTTCTTTCTGACCATCATCTGCTTAATGACATCACTTCCTGCTTAATGATGTCACTTCAGTATGATGTCACTTTAGTATGATGATAATGATGTCACTTCCGACCTTCAGTAAGCACCATGAATGCTGTTCAGCCCAATGTATGAAACAGGGTCTGACGACCCTGACCTAGGGGATACCTGAAACTGCTGTTTATATAAAGTTACATGTATTAGTTACATGTCTTTATAACTACTACAGCAGAAAAGTCAAAGCCAGTATTTGACTAAATAAACGTACAGAGCAGATGGGTTTGTTGAGAAACCATAGTTTTACCAAATCTGAGAAACTAACGACAAATTTACTGTGGTAATTAAAGGCTGCAGACTTTGAACCCTTGATAGCTATTGATTGTAAGAACTCTGACTTCAGTACATTGAGATGAAACCTTATCTGTCAGTGTTGACAGAATTCTTAGTAACATTCTAACTACTCAAAAGTAAAAAAAAAAAATCAAATCAACTAAACTCTTACCATGGAAGGCCTAAAAATCATCCTTTCTTTTCCATTAGTTCAGGGGTGTCCAAACATTTTGGCAGGAGGGCCACATCATCTCTCCAACACTGTGTCAGGGGCCGGGGAAAAAAGAATTAATTTACATTACAAATTTGAATAAATTTACATAAATGAATATATTAGAGATAGAACTTATATGAATGAATGCAGGTCTTGCAGTAGCTCAAGGCCTTGCATAAAGCAAGGCTGGCCTTTCCTTTGCTGCCGATTCTGCATCACAGAGGTGAAACAGCAAGTAGTGGAGGGAGCCCTCATCCTACAGCTCAGACAAGAGGTTGAACAGTCGCCCTCAAGCTGAGAGCCGTTGTGTCAGGCCAGCATGGGCTCCGGCAAATCTCCAGAGGGCCAGATGCTCATTGGAGACTGGGGGCTCCCTGAGGGCCGGATTGGAAGTCCCCGAGGGCCACAAGTGGCCCCCGGGCCGGGGTTTGGGCACCCCTGCATTAGTTCTACCTACACTCCGGCTTCTTCTGTTACTTTGTCATTTGGACAAAGTAATGCTCCTTTAGTCAGTGCTCCCATTTTTAAGCCTCTGTCTTGCATTTGCCAGCTTGTCTTTTTCCCCTGCATGCAAAATATTATTGTGTTTCTCTACTATTGATTTCTCAGCACTCACTTGCCTTTTCTGTTTCTCGTTCAATTTTGAGACAGATATTTATTTTAAATTGTATACATTATCTAGCCTCCACTTATTTTTCACCTTTGCTTCCTATACATTCACCTTCTTGGTCTCTGTGGCCTGCTGTTTCTCTATTGCTCGCAAAGTTTCATTTTCCCCCCTTCTTTTTCTTGTCTTTGCACTCTTTCTCTTCCCCTTATTGCTCACTTATGAAACTTATTGTCAGCTGATATTGGGTTCTCTTCCATAGTTTAAGCCAGTGGTTCTCAAATTTGAGGGAGCTTCACTCCCTCAGTAAGTTCTTGCTGGGGAGGGACTAGGGCAGCAACACGATCCCCAGGATCGTGTCTCTAAGAAGGGGCGAGGGGGGAGGTGCTTGTGACTTACTTGTGCTTGTGAAGGCAGGGCTGCAGCAGGCTGCAGGAGGTGTGGGGAGCCCTGGGCAGACCTCTGCAGCACTCCCCGAGGCTTGGAACATTCAGAGAAAGCGGGCGCAAAGCAACTCCTGCAAAACGGAAGTGCTTTGCACCCACTTTCTCTGAATATTCCAAGCCTTGGGGAGTGCTGCAGAGGGCTGTACAGGGTTCCCCGCACCTCCTGCAGCCTGCTAAAGTCCTTTCATCATAAATCACAAGCACCTCTCTTTGTCCCCTGCCATACAGGGGAGGGATCCTGCGGATTGCTTCCCTGCCTCTCTCCTTCCCCCACCCCTTAAAGGGACTGGGGAACCTTTACACGAACTGGTGGGTTGCAGTTTGATAACCACTGGTTTAAACCATTTCTGCCTAACGTTGCATATATGGAACAGGGACCAAATGTGTACACCTGTCAGCCAGGCAAAAGTGTTAAAGTTCTCTCAAATCTCCCTACAAAACTGCGCTCCCTACAAAACTCTTTTCACCATGAGTCAGCTATTTGTTAGAAATAGTCACTTTGGAACAAACACAAACTTGGGGGGGGGGATTTCTGCTGGAAAAACAGGATGGGGAAAAGTGTTATGCTTTCTGCCATCATAGTAATGATACATGTAGTTTCACCTTTTGACTAAAAAACCTATTTGGAGAGGCCTGTTTATTTATATAGTATGTGCTGTTCAGCCCCTATTTTATTAGACTAATAAGAATAGTAACAATTATGACAATTAAATGTTGGATCAGACGTGGAATGGAATAAGCAATTCACATATGTTCTGCTGAACACTTTCCTCCAACAACAGTGAGTCCCAGCTGTCCCTCGGGCTTAACAAGGATGGCATGGGTCAACTATCAGACCTCATTTGAATGTAGTGGTATGTGATCAGTGTCTATTAGTAATAGTTAGCATTTGTATAACTGCACAGTAAAGGGTTTGTGAGTGTTTAAAGTGCTTCATATGTATGATCTTGACGTCATTCTTACAACACCCCTGCAAGGTAAGTTTTCTTATCCCTGCCTTACATCCAAGGAGCTGAGGTTGGAGCGAGTGGCTTGCAAAGGCCACCGAGTGAGTACATGGGAATTCACCCCTTGGAAGTTCTAATTCACAGCTCACTCACAGCACAGTCCTATCCATGGCTACTCATAAGTAAGTCCCATTGTGTGCAATGGGGCTTGTTCCCAGGAAGGTGTTCATAGGATTGTAGCCTTACCGCTCAGTCCTAACCAACTTTCCAGCACCAAAGCAGCCTTGCAAGCAGGGCGCACACTGCATTCGGTGGTGGTGGTGGGCAGGGCCTCTGAGAGGAATTTTATCACGGGGTACAAAGTTTCTTTTGGGCCCCTTTACAAGGGGGAGGGGTAAAACAGTGGGGAAGGGTGGTGGTGGGTGAGCAGAATGGGAGCAAGGTGGGGCAAAACAAGATGGGGGGAGGGTGGAGACAGCTGGAAAAGTCTTTGGAGCCCAGGTCTACCCATTCATGTGGCATCAGCAGCTGGATACGGAAAACCAAACACACTCCTAAGTCTCTCAAATATAGAAAATCTTACATAAAATTAGCATCCTCATATTTAGGCTCACACTGGAATGGAAAGTGTCCTGTGCATACCAAAACTTGCTTCTGCAGCAGCTGTAGTCTTGCAGCTGTGTCCCTGAGCTCCTACCCACTCCTTCATGGTTGGCAGATTCACAAGCCAAGAAGCTACTGTAGCAGGCCAGTTTCCTCTCAGATTTGACATTGTATTAAGGAGTGTAATATATGCATTCCTCAGCCCAGCATATATGGCTTGCCAGTAGCTGCAGCTGCACACTCGTGGTAGTGTTCTCAGCATCCTGTGCTGGCAACAAGTCTCAGTAGATAGGAAAATGTAAGATCCCAGGAACTTTCTGGGCCCCCTCCTTTGGCTCCTGGGCCCCTTTCGGACCCTGGGCCAGGGTACAAATTACCTCCATTACCCCCATCTCCTAGGCCCTGGTGGTGGGGCCTTCATGGAGGTAAGGAAGGGGCCTTCATGGAGGAACGCCCCTTCATGGAGGGGCCTTCTTGAGGTAAGGAAACATTAATTCCCTTGTCTTGCATTGGGGTTGCATTGTGACTGCATCGGTGCTGGAAAGCTGAGTAGGATTGGGTTTTCAGTCTCTTAGCCGTTGCAGGACTACACCAAGGCTGCAGTCCTGTGCACACTTTCCTGGGAGTAAGCCCCACTGAACACAGTGAGACTTATTTCTGAATAGATGTGCATAGGATTGTGCTGCTACTCTGCTTATGAGTATTGCCTAATGCAGCCATTTTCGACCACTGTGCCATGGCACACTGGTGTGCCGCGAATGGTCCCCAGGTGTGCTGTGGGAATTTGGGAGAGTGTCATTTATCAATAGGACCATTGGGGAATGTGAGCTGCCATTGACAGCACAGTGTGCCCTTTCAGTTGTCAAAAAGCTGATGGTGTGCCTTGACCATTTTAGTGCTTTGCCAGTGTGCCACAAGATGAAAAAGGTTGAAAATCACTGGCCTGATGAGATGGTATGAAATAGTATGGCTAGATAAGGTGATTGGGGAAAGGCACTTGACAATGAAGGGGGCTCGGTCCAGGTATTTTGGACAAAAAAAAAATCCTCAACAGATATAAGGGGGGCTCCACTCATCGGTCATAAAAGCAAAGTCAATGCCAGTGTTTGGGCGCAGTGTTAGGGCACTTGCTAGGCTTGCTATAATATCGATGGAGTATTGGCAATACCGTATTGCACTGAAGTATACAACCAGTGGATTTGTATGAAATGCATAGGTTTGCCATTCAGTGCCCCTTTATTACATGAGGTTGGCATACTGAGGTTGGCATACATGAGGTTGGTACAATGAAAAGAGTATTCTTGGGCATAAACTGAACGTAATACTTACAACATGACACAGGGAGATTGACTATTTTGTAGATAACCTGGAGGCTCATCAAGTATGGATTTTTTTGTGAAAGATTTTAGGAGGAATTTGAAGATGTTCTTTTTGAAGTATTTGGGACAGCATATGACTGGTTTTAATCTCTGCTATTAAACGACCTTGTTGATCCTTCATTGTGTTGTTTTGATCTTTTGATTGTTTGAACAGAATTTCTGCCTTTGCTAAAAAGTTTACCTGCTTTGTGTTTTTAGTTGAAGAAAGAGAGGTTAGAAGTGCAAAGACTTAATAGCTGCCAAACTTCCAAGCTCTTTTTGAGTCATTGACCGATCTCTTCAGCATTTAGAGACGCAGATGAGGACCTGCTTTTACAGAATAACAGCCCCTTAACTAGAATTTCCGTTTCATTGGTGCGGTGCAGGATTTCCTGTTTCACCCAGCTCTAGTCCCTCAATCAGCTTCTGCCTGGCTGGGGTGGGGGGTTCCCCTTCAACCACACGGTCAGAGGAGCAAAGTGGAAGCCTTCTGCATCCCACAATCATGGTCTCTGGGGAAGGCCCTCTCTCTGTACAGTGCCTAGGACTCCCAGAGAGGGAAAGGGATTGTCCATGTCCTCCTCCTTTCTATAAGGCAATTTTATTGGGCCTCCATTTGCCATTGAGCTCTCTACTAGCCTTCCTTTCTCTCATCAGCTCATGAATGGTTAGCTTCTTTATTACCTCTTCACTCCCATCTGTGTCCAGTTCCCCACCCTTCCTGGTTTGCTGGCTCTCCTTCCTGCATACTACTTGCCTGGCAACAAGGAAGAGGAGGAATCAAGAAATCTAGCTCCTCATGAGTAAACCAGACTCACTCTTTGAGTTTGGCTGCCAGTCTTGCTTTGCCATCTGAATTGTGGTCCTTGCTTTACATTGGTCATGCTGACAAGAAGTTTCCCCAATTCAGGTTGGCCATGTACCTACTTCTGCTGATCCAGGTAGATGGGCACATGGAAGTGGTTCTCAAACCTTTACGACTGGTGGCTCCTTTGTCTTACTGGGCCACTGGCCATGACTCTCCATTAGGGCTACAATCCTATGCATTGTATAGGGTGGCAGGTTTTTTGTGCGGATTCCGTGGCTCCCTTGGCTGGTTTCCGCAGCTCCCTGGGCGCCACTGCTCACAGTCTGGAACCACTGGCACATGATGTCTCTCAAGGCATTTCACTAATCTTACCTAATTTTTTTTAACTCCCCTCAGGGTTCCACTGATATTTATCCCAAGGGGTAGTCACCAAATTCAGTGTTGCTTTAGGCAGAATTTAGGGGCAGCTCCTTTGCAAAGATTTGCTCAGATAATGTTCTGCAGGCACAAGACACTGCTGTTCCATTTTTAAGCTAAGCAGCCATCAGCCTGGCCAGTGGTTGGTTGGGAGATGGCCTGGCAGCTTCATAGAAGCTGTTCTGAGCTTTCGCACAGAAGAACAGAATACGAGTATCTAAACAAATATAACATTTCTTGATGTGTGATTTTGCTACTGTGGCATTTTAACAGCCACATTCCACCCCATAGATGGCTTTTGTGTTCAACTTTGTACACTTCAAAGATGAAAGCTGCTACACAAAGGAGAGAGATATTAAACATTTTAAAAATTATTATAGGCACTCCCTGCACTCTCCCTGCCTTGTTCTAGTTCTGCCAAGTCTCCAAGTTGTCAGAGCAGATCTCCTTAATGAGAGAGAGAGAGAGAGAGTTGCATTGAAATCAGCATAGATGCTTATATACTATTAAGTCTTTGTTATCCCAAAATGTTCCTTTTTAATTATATGCAATCAGAACACCTATGGCTTTAAAACGGCATAAATGGAGTGCATCGAAATGCAGCCCACATGCACCAAGTCAGATATTTAGGTAGTTCTTGTGTATCCAAAATCATCCAGAAATTCTTATAACAACCCTGAAAGGCTATGAGGGAGGGGAACATTGTTCATTAGCAAAGCACAAAGCTGGCATAAAATGACCTACCCTGTTTGCAGTGGACAAAAGGGGCCATTTCAGTGATTTTAGGTGTTTGGATGGCAAAATTACCTCTGGCAGCAGAGAACGACAGTGAAGTATTAAGTCCTGAAGCTACTTAATCATGGTTACTTGGAGAAGACAAAGTGGTCTTAGTATTTCCATGGAAGTGTTAGCATGAGGGCTGCAGGCTTTGATCTGTTGCATTGGTAGATTAATGATCTAAAACTGATTAATCAGTGAAGGCCAACTTTAATTGGTGGGGCCTATAAGGGCATTTCAATTCTGGCATCGCAAAAAAATAAAAATAAAAAAATAGAAGCATCTGCGCTGAAACTTTAGTAACATTTATATAGTATTTTATCATTTCTGTAACTGGTTAAGACAAAAAAATCTCAGCTACAAATATTTGAGCAGTTGACTTGGATAGTTAATATAAATTCAGTTTTGTGTAATATTAAAGTTGGATTGAAAAAGCAGCTATTGTAAATCATTGCTATCTATGGAAATCTTTGCCTGGCCAAATCCGCAAGTCTGTTTCTAATAATACAGGTCCAACCTTGTTATACACTGGTTTTTGACACACGAATTTGACTCAACACGAATGGCCACTGCAAATGAGAAGGAATATACTGATCCCTGGAGAAGGGGGAAAATGCAACTCCTTAAAATCACAGTTTAAAAAACTGCTTTTTACTTTTGTAGAGAGACAGTCATGCAAGGGATTACAGGTATTTTTCACCTGTTGAAAAATCCATGGATTTTCTATCTCAAGACAATGAGAGGGGCCCTTTAATTTAAAGGAAAACAGCCTCGATAACAATAGCCGAGAGAGAGAGAAAGGGCAGGGGAGAATCCCTGCAGTCTCCCATGGAACCCCCAGGTTGTTCCAGAGGATTTGGGGGGAAAGTTCCATTCTCAGTGTGTGGTAGCAGCCAGAAAGGCAAATTCCATGCTAGATGATATTAGGAAAGGAATTTAAAATAAATGGCTGGTATCTTCATGTCTTTGTATAACTCTGCAGTGCAGCCAAATTTGTAACACCGTGTGTGGATCTGGTAGCCCCATCTCAAATTGATGTGGTAGATGTAGAAAAGGGCAGAACAAATGATGACAGGATTGAAACATCTCAGTGGTATAGCTAAGAGGGGAGCAGGGGATACATTGCCCTAGGTACCATACCTTTAGGGGGTGTCTTAGAGGCCTCTGAAAGGCACTTCCAGTTTTCACTGAAAATTGGAAATTCCTTTTGGAGGCTTCTAAGATGTTGAATGGATGGGGTGGTGTTATAGGGGGTATGGCGAGGTGTTAAAGTTTTTTTAGCCCCCAGTGCCAGGTGCTTTAGTGATGCCACTGAAACATCTTCCCTGTGAGAACAGGCTAAAGTGTCTGGGGACACTTTTAGTTTTGGAAAAAGAAAGATGACTTACAAGGTTCACGTAATTATGGGAAAGTGGGTAAAGAGAATTTTTTCTTCCTCTTGACTCTAAAACCAGTTGTGGTTATTGTTAATAATAATAATAATAATAATAATAATATTAACAGTATTTATATACCGCTTTTCAACGGAAAGTTCACAAGAGAAAAAATGTTGGTTCAGGTCAACATTATGCCCTTTTATGAGCCTTCCACCTTTTCCCAGTGCGAAAAGAAATACTAGAGTACATGGATCCAACAACATAATATTTACTGGATTGGGCTTATGCACTTCTTTTCTTTGCTTCCAGTCTGCCACCAAACGGGAGAGCATCTCAAACTTTATTTGGTGTCTTTTCACACAGAGCTTGCCTATCAGCCTGAAAAGACGTCTGTCTGATCTTATCCCTTTTTTTTGGCATGCTTTTACTTTTAAGATATTCCCTTTCTTATGTAAAAAAGGCAATTAGAGTAGAATCTGTTTATTTTAAACAAAATGGCTGTTAATTAGCGTGATCAAAAACCCTGCCATTGTACACTACGGGCTTCACTTTGTAGTCACACTAAATTGCGTACGGTTTGGTGCTGGCTGAAAGTCTGAGCTCCCCCTCCTTCTTACTTAATGAACAAACAGATTTATGGGGCTTTGTTTTGTTCTGTTGTAGAGCTATAGGTTCTGATTGCATTATTTAGGCTTCTTGTTTCTTAATGACTAATGTCATGTTGTGACTTATAAAGAGTGCTTTAACTTACCTCTTTTTTTGTATACCTATTTTCTAGTCCTCCCCTGCTCTTCTGTCATTTTGACTGTTTACCGCATAGCTTGCATCAGCAAATAGTCACTTTTGCATCATGCGCTTCATACAAAGGTTTGCCAGCGTTTGAACTGGCCACTATAGTTGTACCTTTGAGAGCAGTTTGATGTGTGGACATTAGCAGGTGACAACATTTATTTTCTGGCTGTAAAAAGATTCACTTGCTGCTTTTTGCCCATCAAGAAGCACAAGAGCAAGAAGGCATAGTCCTCTAGTCAGTTGGCAACACCTCAGTTGCTGCTTTTGTCAAATGTAAGCCTCTATGTTGATTACATAAGAACATAAGAACAGTCCTACTGGATCAGGCCATAGGCTCATCTAGTCCAGCTTCCTGTATTTCACAGCGGCCCACCAAATGCCCCAGGGAGCACACCAGATAACAAGAGACCTGCACCCTGGTGCCCTCCCTTGCATCTGGCATTCTGACATAGCCCATTTCTAAAATCAGGAGGTTGCGCATCCACATCATGGCCTGTACCCCGTAATGGATTTTTCCTCCAGAAACTTGTCCAATCCCCTTTTAAAGGTGCCCAGGCTAGACGCCATCACCACATCCTGTGGCAAGGAGTTCCACAGACCAACCACACACTGAGTAAAGAAATATTTTCTTTTGTCTGTTCTAACTCTCCCAACACTCAATTTGAGTGGATGTCCCCTGGTTCTGGTGTTATGTGAGAGTGTAAAGAGCATCTCCCTATCCACTCTGTCCATCCCCTGCATAATTTTGTATGTCTCAATCATGTCCCCCCTCAGGCGTCTCTTTTCTAGGCTGAAGAGGCCCAAACACCATAGCCTTTCCGCATAAGGAAGGTGCCCCAGCCCCGTAATCATCTTAGTTGCTCTCTTTTGCACCTTTTCCATTTCCACTATGTCTTGACCAGAACTGGACACAATACTCCAGGTGTGGCCTTACCATAGATTTGTACAATTCTTTGACTGTCACAAATGTTATCCCTAGAACAAGGCAGAAAGCCTTTCTTTGTGCTGGTTACAAGTATATGGTATATATTAAAAACCCTGTTATCACATACTTCATCCAAGGAGCTCAGGGCCAAGGCCAGCCTGCTAGTAAGCCTTGGGGAGAACAGTGGTCCACAGCCTCATATTGAGAGGATGGCACATTGAGGGAGTGATAGGCTCACCTTTTGCCTTGCCTGTCCCCAGCCAGGAAAAAGGAAGTGTGGAGGACTTTATATTGGTGGGAGTATAAGAAACATTAGTCAAATAGCAAACAAGTACAGTTGGATCTTGGTATCCTTAGGGGATCTGTTGCTGGACCCTCTGTGGGTACCGAAATCCATGGATAAGCATGGGTCTGGTCCAACAGGACCTTTGGACATGACCAGAAATGCTCTGAGATTTTGTAGAAGCCAGAGGTGCTTTTCTGACACCTCTGGAAGCCTTTCTGAAGTCTGCAGAGGCCATGTGCACCCTCTGTGGGCTTCAGAACGTCTCCAGACACAACAGACTGGAGAACACTTCCAGTCAAGTGAGATCAAGTGAGTCTGGGAGATCAGGTAAGGTTCTCCGCTGTGGGTTCAGAACATGCAGTGAGTCAAATCTTTGGGTTCTGAACCCATGGGTAAAGTGGGTCCACCTATATGTTTAATATGGAATCTGGCTGTGGGAAGCCTTTGTAAGTTAGGAGTAAGAAGTTTCATATTTTATGAAATCATCTCAGAGTAACTTGGTGTTCATTGAGGCAAAGTTGGGTGGACTTCATGATGTGTAAAACTACTTACTTTGGAAGTGTCTCTCTCTCTCTCTCTCTCTCTCTCTCTCTCTCTCTCTCTCTCTCTATGTATGTATGTATGTATATTCTCATGTCGCTCCCTAAAGGTCAACTCCTTTCAGACCTGCAAATGCTGGTTCTTTGAAAAATATAGTTACAGACAGTTCTCTTTATAGGTGAATTTGCTATGTGCTTAACTGCAAATTGCTACCTACTTCTCATTATCTGAGACTCTGTCCTCGTTATTCATGAATACTGTGCTGGTGCTGCATCACATGGGCATTGGTATTGGCCTATGGTGAATTATTGGACACAGAATTGCCTTTTTCAGACTTGCCCCACCAACTTGGACTCCAGCTGAACTTTCACAATTCTGGAGATGATGAGAGGCTAATGATGAGTGGTCTCTGAAAGGCTACCTGAAAGTTGATTGGAGGGCTGCTCAGGCCAAGAGAAGGAGCCAAGAGACAGGTGGAGGAAGAGGACAATTGAAGTAACCCCCTCCTCACTGCTGATCTCTGAGACCTCATTGTTGGGGCAGCAACTTTCAACAAGTCGAAGGATAGCCAGCACAGAGAAATCACCATTGCCACAACCTTCAGTGCATCAAGGAATATCCAGCATGGAGGAGAAAGCTTCAGATGTGATTGAGCCCTCATTATCACCTAGCCCCACAGAGTTCAAGTTAAGATTCAGGTTCATAAAGTTAATGGAGTGTATGGTGAAGAGGGTCCCCTGGAACCTAACCCTGTTTTTCCCATAGGCTCAATGATTCAGAAACCTCTCATTCGGTGTCCACTAGGTTTTCCAGGAACCTAACCCTAGCAGATAATGAAAACTGTCTATATCACCATTGGAACAGAGACTGAAAGAGGTTGCTTTATTTTTTTTTTTTAATTGACAAATGCCCTGTGCTTTTAACAGGTGGATGATCAGCAGAATTTCAACAGGTGAACCAATGCTGCACCAACTGAATTTTGTCCTGATATGTAGTGCTAAAGCAGCGGTTTTCAAACTCTCTGTGAGTTCGAAAACCGCTCTAAGTTCTTGCAGGGGCGGGGGAAGCAGCAGGGGCGGGGGGAAGGCAATGGTGCGATCCCCAGGATTGTGCCACTCAGGGGGCTGCAGGGGCTTGGGTGCACTTACCAGAGCCTCCTGCAGCCTCCCGGGGGTGCGGGGAGCCCTGCGCGACCTTCTGCAGGGCTCCCCGCAGTTTCTAAAGTGAAAGTGGAGCGATGGTGCTCCACTTCCGGTTGTGGAATTGGAGCGCAGTCACTCCACTTTCATTTCTGAAGCTGCGGGGAGCCCTGCAGAAGGTCGCGCAGGGCTCCTCCTCGGGTAAGTGTACCCAAGCCCCTGCAGCCCCCTGAGCAGCGCAATCCTGGGGATCGTGCCCCTGCCTCCTCCCTGCCCCCTCGCTGCTCCCGCCCCTTAAGGGGGCAGAGGCCAGGGCCCACAGGCCCCAGGGCTCAGGAGACCCCAGTCTAAAAAGCCCTGTGTTAAGGGTACACTTCCTGGCAGTTAATGTTTCTTTTGATCAGTTTAGGCTGAGCTTCTTTGAAACTGTGCCCATAGTTTTGGCCCCTTAACGCCATGCTCCTCTTGTAGCATGGTGCCAGCAACTTAGAGCAGCAGCAGCAGCAGCAATTGTCATTTCATGAAAGGAGACTGCTTAATCATAAAGAAAGCCAGTCCCGTGCTGTTGTGTGCCTGCTATAAATATAAGCACTGAGTATGGGGCAGGGGAGGGGAATGCCCTGTTGGCATGAAAAACTGGTCAGTTCTCCTCGTTAGATGCTTTTATGTCTGCTTACCCCAATTTTCGGTTTTCAGTCTAAATGTGTGGTGCAATCCGGAGCAAATTTATGCAGAAGTAAATCTTGCTGAGGGAGGGGTTGGAGAGACTGGCTGGCTTGGAGGAGGTAGAAATCAGGACCCATTATGTCTCCACTGACAATCATAATGGGGTCCAAATCATTTTGGATTAATTCACATTAAGCTGAACTATTTCCCTGATTTTTTGTGGGGTGAGGGGGAAAACTACCTGGCTTAATCCAAGCCATGCCATTCCAACACTGGAGGAGCTGGCCCGTCATCAGTGCATAGGCTAGCAACTGTTAGCCTGCACATGCCCAATCTTGTCTGATCTCGGAAGCTAAGCAGGGTCAGGCCTGGTTAGTACTTGGATGGGAGACCGCTTGGGAATACTGGGTGCTGTAGGCTTATACCATAGTCTTTTGAGACTGAAGGTTGCCAACCAAAGGTAAAGGATTGCAGCATTAGGCATGCCACTCAAACAGTGAAATATCTGGTTTGGGTTATTTTTGCTGTTCGTGTTCTGCAATGCTTATGACTTGGGATAAGGATTATGACTCCTCCAATCAGGCATACAACGTCTTTTTTTTTTTTTGAACGTTCAGATGTTAGCAAGTTATATTGTCCTCTTTCAGAGGAGAATCTCTAGTTCACATAGATTCTGGTTCAATAACAAGCTGGGACTGCTTTTGTTGCATCAGGGAAGCCAGTGAGAGGCCATGACAGAAGTCGTGAAAAATCAATTTTCCATGCTCCTTTTATGGCCTTGAGTCACACTTGGGACATATTTTGTAAATAAATGGAGCCCTTAACCCTCAAAGCACTGATGTCTTTTCCCACCTTGACAGCGAAACGCACAGAGAGTTGATGGCAAGAGAGTGATGTATTGAGCTAAAGAGGCTGGAATAAATGAAATCCCCTAAATGTTTACGTATTGGGTCATCCATAAAGTATGCCTTGATTTAAAAGTCCTTTTTGAACTTGTCCCGAGCCCATTTGTCACATTGTGCTGCTAGCTGAACCAATGATAAAAATCCCTTTTGCTATCTCCACCCCCACTACTCAACATATGGATCTGTATTTATGGATGGTCCCTTACTGAAGAGCATGGTACACCATAAGCCCTATGCACCTTTATAAAATAAGTCTCTTATCCGATGGCTTGTAGCAATTCTGACTGTGCATGGGGGGTATACTTTTTGAATGTTCCCTTTCAGGGCCAGTCCAAATATTCTGCTGCAAAGGATGGATTGGCGCCCCTACCAACAGGTGAATCCTCCTCCAAGCAGACACACAACTGGGTCTACAAGGAAGAGAATAAGAAGCCTCTCTCATGAACAACAGTCTTCTGGTTCTGCCTCCTTAGGATTTTCAGCTATTGGAGGTCTGCTAGGGACATTTGTCACCTTGCCCCTAGATAAACCCCAGCAGCTGCTGTGGGGCAACTTAGACCTGCACCAGCTCAATCGCTGGCATAAGTCCACATTTCTTTGTGGAGGCAGATCAGGCCCAGGAAGGGGTGTGCACTACCACTGTTGAATCTGCCTCCCTCCAGGGCCTTTCTACCCAGCACTCTGCCCCGTCACTGCCCCGTTCCACCCTCCCCCATCCTTTTCAACCCTTTCCCTACCTCCCTCCAACCCCCTGTGCTGGCTCACCTCCTCTGGCAGGCATCTTGTGTATGTCAGCGTGTGAAGCTGGCCATTTATTGCTAGCGGCGGCAGCCAGCCTGCATGCACTGGCTTAGTTTTGTTTGCGACAGCCATAAAGGAGATTTCGCTGTTGTAATCCTCCAATAGGATTGGGCCATAAGGCACTGTCTTTAATGAGGGGACACAGAAGAGAGTGGCTTATTAAGAACTATATGCAGTTTAAATGTTTCTAGCCTTATGAAGCTAATTTATTGAGAAGAGTCAACAGTGGCATTAATGTAGTGTCTGCTCCTTGTTGACTGAAGGGGTCTGCTTTGGAGTTCAAGTTGCAGATCTAGCTAACCTGCTGGGACTGCAGGGTAGCGTGACAGGATGGAAGGGCAGATTCAAACAGGAAACCCAGAGCTAGTGGTCAGGGCAAGCAGTTGGAAGAGAACATAGAATAGCCAGGCAAGGAAGAGAACTTTCAGCTGTTTTTGAAGGACACTCAAGATATTGTTGAATGTGAGAATGAAAGGTTTATAAAGATTTTTGGAAGGCCCATTCCTTCCTGGACCTAAGGTGGTCCAGATCTGCGACTTGAGTCTGTTGAGTTCTGATGGGTCTGAAATGTGAAGTCACTTCTTTGGCCGATCCAGTTGGGGAAGGGAACCAATCTGGAGGACTGACATCTGAAGCACTGGGTGGTCAGTAAACTCAACACCTATCTCATAACCAAGGTAAAAGGAAAGGTGCCACTTCATGGCATTTCCTCCAGTGACAGCAACTAATTAATTGTGGTGGGCAGGAAGTTTTTGGAACCTGGGTCCTGCTTTGGACAGATACTGGTTAGGAAGTTATAGATCATAGTGGGATTATAATGTTAACACCACCTTTGCATGAGTGGAACCCTATCTGGGTACTATGGAGACCTTGCTTATTATCTCAGGCAGCTAGGCTGAGAACTGCTGTGATACTCCATCTCTCTGAGTGAGAGGGAGGGGAATGGAGTTATTCACATCACCAGCAATGAAAACAACATTCAGAAAGTACCAGGCCCGGAGCTGGTGCAAGCCTGGAAAATATCTTGTTCCACACCCTAATCCTCTTTACCACCAGCTCTATCTTGATTTACCCATGTGTATCTTGTTGGACGCAACATTGCCAGCGTCTGTGTATCATGTAGCACTGGAAAGATTAAGCTTACCTTACTTTCACTCTTTCCAAACTTCTTTACTTTCTGTTTTGTTTCTTTCTGCATAAAGATAATGAGTTCCAGCGTTTTGTGTTTTGGGGACATATATATGCTGAAAGCCTCAAAGCATGGTGACAAAAAAAAAAGACTATCGTATCCAACTGGACACGCTTTCTGCAGATTTGTTAAGGATTTACCCGACACATTTGTAGCATTTAGTTGCCATGGTGATGACCTCGGTGGCAAGAGGGAACAGCCTTTAGGTTGGACAACAGATTTTCCTTTCATTTCCATTTAATTTGATTTGACTGCAAAATGTCACTTCCATTGCATTGATTAAACTTCAGCTCTGCCACCAGCCCTGTTACAAAGGTTAAAGGGCAAATTGGAAGATGTTGGCTTGCCCCCATCTCCCCCCCTTCATTTCTGATATCAATACAGATCAGCATTATAGATGTAGAGAAAAAAACCGATGAGAATTATTATCTGTATTAAAAAAACAAACAAAAAGCCAACCAACAATAGCACTGAATAAGCCAAGTCGGAAGTTTGGACTTCAACATTTTCTACAGTGTCAATGTCTGTATAATTTCTACAAGGTATTATGGTGTGGTGTAGCAATTCCCAAACTTAGCACTGGGACCCACTTTTAAAAGGTCAGTCTATCAGGACCCATCTAGTTTCATGAGACTGAGGGCACAATCCTAACCAACTTTCCAGCACTGGCCTAGCTGCGATGTAGCCCCAAGGCAAGGTAACAAACATGCCCTTACCTTGAGGAGGCCCCCTTGACTGCCTCCCCACTGCAAGATGCAGCGCACGTCACATTTGCACAGCTATGTCAGTGCTGGAATGTTGGTTAGGGTTGCTCTCTTAAAAAGTTTCACTTAAGAGACTTAAAAAAAAGTTTTAAATGGTGGAGGGCTCATTTCTGATATCTTTGATCTCTTAAGTTGGATTGAGACCATCCTGGTGGTGTTGTGTTCCTCTGGTCTGCCCTTTGAAATGGACCAAGGCACAGTTGCCCATTCATGACTAAGCATGCATGTGTGACTCAGTTTCATTTTCCATAGTGCTCAAAATGTTTTCCTTGTGAGCTCTGAGCTCACAAGGAAAGTTTCATGTGAGTTTCATGATCCACCAAAACCAGGTCATGACCCACTTGTGGATCGCAACCCACAGGTTGAGAACCCCTGGTATAGTGAATGGAGTGTTGCCATTGGGCCACCAAGACCTGAGTTCAGGTGCTACTCAAGTATGAGGCCCCTGGGTTACTTCAGGCAAGTTGTACCCTCTCTCATCTTGACCCAGGAGTAGTTGTGAGGATAAGACAGGGGGAAAAGGAGTGTGTTCTGACCCGAATGCTTTATTTCTTAGATAAAAATACAAACTTTAGCAGAGACAAAAAGACCAATGTCCCAAAATAGGTGCCCCATATACTAGAATCCAACCACAAAGCCAGCCAACCACTAGGTTGCAGGCTGGTCTATAGAACCAGATTTTGGCCATGCACTGGAAGGCAGTCAGGAATTGAGCCCAGGGTGAAAGGAGATATTAACATTCATGCTTCCTTTTGCATTTGCTGTGCCCCTCTTAGTAGTGGTTCTTGGGGGAGCATTCTGGAGGAAGAAAGGCCACCTGCAGCTGGCATCTGCAGAGAAGATATCTTGGCTCCATGCTGTTGAGGCATTTGAAACTTAGAATCAGAACTTGAATTGTGTTCAGAAACATATTGGTAGCCAATAGAGATGAGGTTCAGTTGGAGTCATGTGCTCTGTCTTCTGGGCTCTGTCAAATATCTAGCAGCTATGTTTTTGAAGCAGCTGATGTTTCCAAATAATCTTTAAAAAAAAACAAAAAACCTGATGCAGAGTGAATTACAGTAATCTAGTCGGGACAACAGAGAGATAAATGTGATAAATAAATTAACGTTACTGCTGCTAATACTGATTTATGGAGCATTCTAGGTCTTGGCCTTCAAGAAGTTTACAGTCTGAATGTTGACAGTGGGAAAAACTGAAGAGGGGACAGAACAGGGGAGACAAGGGATAAATGTGGGCAGGTACAGATTGGGTTCCAGTTGGGAAGTAGAATTAAGTCAAAGGCTTCATGGACATGGTGGATTGCTGAGGAAAGAGGCATTGGGTGATTTGGACATTGTAGCCACTGTCCTTCTCAGCCATCTGTGAGAGAAGGACTGAGGCTGTGAATGTCTTTCTTCATATAGCATGCAGTCTTACCTCTTAATTGCATTGGAGAAGTTCATCCAAACTGCTCCTCAGAGTACAGATGAACCTTTGAGGCAGCAATTCATCTACACGTTTATTGGTGGTTTGAATGAACCCTTCCCCTGCATGAATTGGTGGTGGAATTGCATACTGGGGGGAGGGAGGTGTGCCTATGCTTCCCCCCCTACCGCAATGAGGACATGTCAGCAGGCCTATTGTTCAAAGTGGCCCAATTATAATATCTTCCGGGTTCCTATTGCAGTATCTGTTTTGGAGGAGTAGATGTCAGGCTGACTTTGCTCACTGTTCTCACCCTGTGAAAGTTAAACTAACAATGCCTCAGCCTTTTTTATATCCAGTAACCTTTTTTTTTTTAAAAAAGAGGACAACCAGCTCTTTATCATAGTCTCCTTTATCCACAGGGAGTATAATGACTGGCTGCCAACATTTGCCACGACTGGTAATTAGTTCAGGCTCAATGCTTGGAACTCCCTTTCTGGACTTGCTATTTGGTGCTTGTTTTGGCATTTATATAAGAGGCAATCAAATGGATATAGGATTCTAATTGATTGGGTAGGAATGAGTCAAAATGAAAGAGCACCAAAACGGTAATCTGTTTTTAAAACACCATTATTGCTTTTTAAAAAATAAATAAATCATAACACTCTGGTATCCTGCAGTCTGGTTTGTCATAATGATAGGCTTGTTCTTTTTTTTTGTGAACTGTGTCTCCAGCTTTTTTATTTGAGAGAGAGAGAGAGAGAGAGAGAGAGAGAGAGAGAGCGAGAGTGCGTGTAGCAGACAAAGCAGGTGGCCAGGGGGCCCCGTGCCCCAGGTGCCAGGTCACACGAAGGACCCTTGGTATGCAGGGGAGACTGGGGTGATGTATTTCCCCTCCGTGGTGCTCTGGGGGTTTCCTGGGCTCATTGCGAGGGAGGGGTGCAGTGCATGTCTCTGGAAGCTGTGAGCACTGAGAACTGGGCCCACCCCCTCTCCCTGGGCCTGAACAGCTCTGAACGGCTGTTCCAGAAGTGGGGGGGGGGGGTGTCTGGTGCAGGCATGGAGTGATGTATTGATGTAGGGAGTAATGTTTCTGTGTCACTGCATCACCTGGCCCTGAGTGCCAGGAGGTTCCCATTTGCTGGAGAGAAGGAGAGAGAGAGAGAGAGAGAGAGAGAGAGAGACTCGGTGGGCGGCAGGTGGGCGGGGAGTGGGAGGCAGGGCTAAGATCTGGCGGTTATGCCAGATCCCGACCCCCATTCCCAGGTGGTGTAGATTCAAGTAGACCCATTGGTCTACTCAAGCAGCACGACACTGGTAAGGGGAAGTGATTCCCCTTGCCTCGAACTGCACGGCTTTTGGCCCCAAACTTGTGCTGGATACAGCTCAGGCCCACTGGCGTGCCTGTTTCCAGCTCAAGTTAGAGGATTGCTCTGTTAGTGAACAGGAGCTGCCCTGTCATTTCTCACACACCCCAGAGTAAGTGAGCTCTGTAAGGAATCCCTCCCTCAAATTTATGAAGGTAGACTTTAAAATCCTTCAACAAATTCTGGAAGCAGCAATTATGGAAGAAAGTAGGATTACCAACCAACCAGTGTTTTATTGTTCTCACCAGGGAACCATGTTAGACTGTGTAAATGGTACTGGGATCAGCAAAGCCAGTATAATGCCAGACTCTCCTAGGCTACACTCATGATCCACCAAACTCCATTTCCCACTCACCAGGTTCCATTCTGGCTTTCTCATACCCATGAGATTCTCTTTTGCGTAGACTTCCTGGCCTTTCCAGAGGGGACAGTACTCTTTAAATCAGTACACAGAGGTAGGGTCATTGAATGTACCAATCTCAGGCACAATGAAGCATACTGAAGTCCCATTGAAAGCAGTTGGAATACGTAACTTTAACTGCGCATTTGCTTGTGCTCATTATGTCCTATGGAGCAGTGGTATTCTGGAATAAGGATACTTGCTTAAAATAAAGGACCTTTGACAAGAGGATGCTGTACATGCACTCAGAAGGCGCTGCATCTTGTGCTTTTCTTGAACGTAGTGCTTCATTTGTGCCCTACTTAATCTCCTAGTGCCCTATTTAATTTTTTAAAAAGGTGTGGGTTTTAGTGCCCTATTTAATATAATCTGCCTGTGAAAAAGACAAGAGAACTGCATCAAAATGAGGGTGTATGTGTGTGTGTGTTCATGTTAGGGTAACATGCCTGGTCATTTAAGCAAACACTTTTAATTGTTTTTCCCAAGTGACAAAAAGCAAGAAAAATTGTCCTTTGTCTTGCACCAAATGCATTCAGTAATGGGTGAATTCCTCCGTAGCTCAGTTCTGAATGGACTTGACTCATTAATTTGA
Source organism: Tiliqua scincoides (assembly GCF_035046505.1). Taxonomy (NCBI): domain Eukaryota; kingdom Metazoa; phylum Chordata; class Lepidosauria; order Squamata; family Scincidae; genus Tiliqua; species Tiliqua scincoides. The sequence goes on along the minus strand of NC_089827.1, from coordinate 36,520,673 downwards.
GGTCAGTTTGACTTGGAACTGAATTAACTCACTAACTCTTGGACTCTGTTCCAATTAGAGAGAGCTCTGCATCACCAGCCATTCCTACCAGCCTCCTTTTGAAGGGGGGCAGAGCTGATGGGCAGGGGGGTTAGGTTTTGGCAGAAGCATCAGTGTTAAGACCAGAATCTCTCAAACTTGCTCAGGGACCATCTGTTGATGCTTCTGTATCACTTCCAGAGTGTGTGTGGAAGTATCAAGGCCCTTAAATTTGAGGTTTCTACTACAATGCAGCCTAGCTGATGCTCTTCAATGCTGCAAGGGGAGGTTTGGGAAGGAAGCCTTTGGCAGTGAGTTTGACCCTATTACATATTGGGCCCAAACCTCAGAGACACTGCCCTGATTCATAGTGTGTGTGTGTGTGTGTGTGTGTGTGTGTGTGTGTGTGTGTGTAAAAACCCTTGAATTTGTCATCTCCTGTTAAAAGAATCAGCACTTCAATTGAAGCTTTTTTCTCATTAGGAGAAACATTGGGACAGAGATTGGGATCAAAACTGGTGAGAGCAAAGTGCTAAAGCCCATCACAGTTTCACCACATTTCATCACCCGTGCATCATTTGTAAATAAAACCAACTTCCACTAGGTTACACAATTAGCCACATGTCTAACCCTTAGACTTTTAGAAGCAGCTACAAACTTTTTCATTTTTCAGAAAAGAAAGTTGCAATACTACTGAACCATCTCGTATGAGGAATGTGTCTTTTAATATAAATATTTATTGCAACTGAAAGTAAAACTTGCCAATTGACCTCCAAAAGTAGAAGCAAAGATTTCCTAATTTCCTCAAAGCAGCCATCTGACTTGGTGGCCCATTGCTCTCTGGGACATGAGAGCAGCTGAGCTAAAGGCTGCCAGAGTATTTGTCTATTAAAACTTTGGTATGAAACCTTTTTTTTTTTTCCTAAACCAGAACACCTAAACCAAGGCAGCTGATGTTGGGGACTATGAGACATAACTCTGCCATGAGATCCCCTCATGGCAACTCCTGCACACTGGGCCCCCTTTGTGGCAATTTGACCAATTTGGCCCTTGGGCCCTGCACCTGGTAGAGCCCTGCACTGGGATGATGAGTGGGGCACCCACTTCCAGCACCTTGCTCTGTAGCTGATGCTCCGGCAAGGAATCTTCTATGCCAGTGTTTCTCAGACTGTGGGTCGGGACCCACTAGCTGGATCACGAGCCAATTTCAGGTGGGTCCCCATTCATTTCAGTATTTTAGTTTTAATATATTAGACTTACCAGGGCATGTGACTGCATTTGGGGAAATGTTACCCATCTCTACTTTGAACAGACTACTACATATATGCTTCTAACAATCAATAATAATCAATGTGGCTTACTCCTGGGTAAGTATGGGTAGGATTGTTAAAACTCTTCCTGCTTGATGATGTCACTTCCAGTCATGACATCACTTCCTGTGGGTCCTGACAGATTCTAAAAAGCAGGTCCTGGTGCTAAAAGCTTGAGAACCACTGTTCAATGCCAAGGCATTGTGAGGAGAGCGCGGTGAGAGGAGCATTGCTGCTGGACGTCCCTCCTTTCAACTGCCCTCCTTTTCCAAGAGACAGAGGTACTGAGAATGTGTTTTGTCACTGCCCATAAAACATAGAAGTGGAATGAATGAATGCTTAGTGTGATTGATGTTTCCCTGGGGGTTGCTAGGGAGGAGAGCAGGGACAATGAACTGCTAAAGGCAAGATAAGCATATATAACAGATGAAGAAGCAGACCAGTAGCTCCTGCTTCCACATGTGTTTGCCTGCAGTCCCTTCCAGGCTTCTGTGCCTTTCTCCAGCAAAGCTTCAGAATTCTCAACAGTCAGAGACTGACTGACACATGGCTAGTTCTGTGGTGATGAATATAGCATCCAACTGCTTCAGGTTAGGGGCTGAAATTTAGCAAAAGTGAAAGTTGACATGAATTTTCAGGGCTTCTGGCAGGAAGAAGTGTCTGAGAATTTGGAAGGGAAACCAAATGAACCAAACAGAAAGTTCTATCTGAGGGTCTATAAAACAAATGAAAATTCTCAGATTTGGATACCCTGCAGAACTACAAGGAAGTTCTGAATGTCACATCTTTCGAATTCAGGTATTGAGAATTCAGGAGTGAGGCTTCAGATGAGGCTGTGTTTGTATCCGAAGGCTGCTAGTAGGATTTGACACCTTACAGCTAAAGTGGGAGGGGAGATAGCCACAGATCCTCCTGTCAGTTCTCTCTGTGATGCCCCCCCCAACACCATTCCCATCTATTGGGGCTACAAAGTACAGCACACAGTACGTGAAGAAGTAGGGAATGGATGATGGGACTGGTATGTATCTGGACTATGAGAGGGCTATCCTACCAATACTACACAATAACTGATTTTGCTTCAGATCCTGAACTTAGTGAAAGTTTGTATCCTTCAAACCAGCCAGAATTGTACAGGTAGGCCCTAATTATCTGTCGGTTTGGAACCTGCAGATTTGATTCAACATGGCTCCCCGACCTGCATCTAGAAGGCTAATTTGAACCCTCTGGACATGCCCAGAGGTGTTCTGAGGCACAGGGAAACTGCCTGCAGCCTCCCCAAGTCTCAGAGAGCCTGCCAGAGGTCTCTAAGACACACTTACAGTTTTCTGCGTCTGGAGGTCTTCTATGGGCCTACTCGCGGATCCTGTTATCTGCAGATTTCATCATCCACGGGGGTTCCATGAATGGAATCCCCACGGTTGCTGAGGGCTAACTGTACTCCCTTGTACTATGGCTATTTGCTTACCTGCTGGCAGCATATATTAAACAATCTTTTAATATGCTTATGAACTAAAGTTGCAGTGGTGTTATTAACAACAAGCGTGCTGATAAATAATGGAAAAGCAGCTACAGAGTCACTGTGGTGGCTGCTGATTCACGGAGGGTTTATTGAATAAGCAAATGACAAGCAAAGAAAATTAAATTTAAAATGCATTTAATCGGCAGATCCTACTTCACAAACGCACGATAACCGTACGGTTCTCAGCCAGACATTTGGTGCTTTGCTTGTTTAATACACTAGATGAATGTACCAGATAGCGCGCTGCCAGGGTAACATTAATTCTGCAGGAGAATAGGAACTAAAACGATTAGTCTGTCTTTCTGCGAAGTTTATAAGCTATCTGGCTACTTTCTCCATTCCATTCTGACTTGGCCTTGCCCACTGAATTCCCATCTCCCAGGCTTCCCATAAAAGTGTCTTGCAATTAAACCAGCTGATAGCAAGCCCTGGAGACACGATGCAATGCCACAGTAAATAGATAAGATGTATTGTCCCATATATTTGTGCAAGAGAGAAAGACAGCTTCATCACTTTAAGCAGAACACTAATCGGGTTAGGCGAGAGGAATGAGTTCACTTTCTTTCCCCCTCTTTTCTCTTGTGAAGCTATTTGTAGATTTGTAATATCGAAGTCATTTTTGTACCTTTGGGATCCTAGCAAGACATTTATCCTTAAATATGGGGTAGCCTTGGCCAACCACGAATCCTGATGTAGTGTTGTTCCCACAGTCCCCAGGAAAGAGGGAGGTCTGCTAGCCAGGGATAGGATAGGAAGGGTATGGTTATATGAGACTTACCCTGTTATTTCTGTGGCTCTGTATATTTGTGGCAAGTGTTCAGATTTTCTGAATGGTTGCCTTACATCCTGTTATATTAACACATGGTTTCCCATGCAAAGGTCCAGGTCCTGAGTTTAAGTGTGCATCTTTTCAAACTTTGAAAGCCATTTGCTTTGTACTTAAAAAAAATTAAGACAGAGTGGCATATTCCTTTAAAACAGACATAACAACAGCAACAACAAAAACATATATTAAACTTTTCCAGGAATAGGAAGTGGCTTATCTGCCTGTTTGCTGCTATGAACTGACTATTGCTGAGGTGTCAATCTATTGTTCATCATCGATTGATGACGGCTAGCTATTGTACTGTACAGTATTGTCTTGTACTTCTTCCCAGAACTTTACAAGAGGATTAATTGTTCAGTATAACCCTCCCCCCCGCCAGATTCACCACGATAACTATTTGGAAACCTGCTACTGTGTTTAGACGCTTATCTGCAACAACAAAGATGATTTTCACTTTCAGAAAGAATTATAGATGTTTATTACATCACTAACTAGGAGCGTTCTAAATTGATGATTTTTAAATTGCAGGAGTGCCTTAGAAAATTACTGCCATGTCTAAAATCATGATGAGTGAAGGGTTTCTGCATGTATGCTCATGAAAGACACACAGATTTGCTGAGAACCCTAGTGGTGTCTGGGCACATCTGTATCTTCTTCTCAAGTGTAGTCCATGTATAAACCTGTTTCACACTAAACCTTTGGTCAGTGTTAGTTGTGGAAGCATTCAGGTATAAAAAATTGTAGCTGGCAGTTGCTAATTTTCTTCTTCCTTAGCACAAGTGCATTTTTTTCCCCTTCTGTCCAGTGAAGAGTTCAGTGTAACTTGGAAGCTTACAGTCATGTGCATTCATTTCTAGAACAGGTGGACAGATAGAGGCTTTATTTTTCACAGGCTCTGGTGGGTCTTCAAGGATCCACCAGCATGGGTGGGAAGGCTCCTCCGTTCATGCACCGCCTGAAGGTGCTTTACAGCTACTTTGCGCAGCCAGCACCAGCAGAACACGGCATTAGGACTGGGCTTTAGAGTACTTGGGTCTGAGCCATAGCTAAAACCTATATGGGAATAGGCGGCTATGAAAAAAGGTGGCTTAGCTTTGCTTAAAATGACATTGGCCGCAATCCTAACCCAACTTTCCAGTACTGATATAAGGGCAATGCAGCTCCTAGGTAAGGGAACAAACATTGCCTTCCCTTGAGGAGGCCTCCGTGACTGCCCCCCCCCAACTGCAGGATGCAGCACATGCCCCACTGCCACAGCTATGTCAGTGCTGGAAAGTTGGTTAGGATTGCAGCCATTGTAGGGTTGCCTCCTTGTGCAAAACACTTCAGAAATTTTGAGGGAAGCCTAAATATCTCAGTAATGGTTGTGACATTTTGGGGTGATGGTGGACAGCAGAAGGGAGGCTCAGCCAGTGGCGTAGGTGCAGGGGGTGGTGCACTAAGTACTGCAGGCATTGAAATGCACTGTGTAAGTGGCCCTCCCATTTGCTGTCAGAGCCATACTGGGCAGCAAGGACAAACTGCAGGGCCTGGAATGGCTCTGATGGAGAGTGGGAGGGGCTGCTTACACTGTGCTTTGCAACGCCTGCAGTACTTACTGTGTCACCCTCCTGTAGCCACGACACTGGGCTCAGCCGCTTGTTAGCAAAATCTCTTCTTCTTGTGTGCCTCCCGTTTGCTTTTTCATTGCTGTCCTTAATTTTTTTTAAAAAAATGAAAAACCCCAAATGGTTGTACTTTATGGAGGCAAATGTCAAACATGTGGGTGTTAGATTGAGAGCTCTCAGACACAGTTCACGTTTTATTATTGAATGTGGTTATAATCATACCTTGCAGGCCCATAAAATGCTTTTATGTTCAAATCACTTTACAAACATTATCTTATTAATAGCTAACAATTATATCTTTAGTGGTTTGAAACGGCGGTGTGGAAAACTGCCAGTTGAGAAACCTGATATTAGCTTGAGACACTTTGAAGTGATTAACATGATTCTCTACAGACACGATTATGTTGTCCTCCTCTCTGACTGGAATATTTCTTTCTTTTTTCTCTTTTACACCCTGGCATTCATGGGATGTGCCAGGCCATGTTCTAACCTACGGAGTTACTCCAGAATAACGTCAAACTATCTTCTAATGTAATAACTATCAAAGTGACCGTCATTCTGAAATATCCCTTTCCAAAACCTTTTATTCTCACTGATTTACAAGCAGAGTTCATGCAAGTGTGTATCATTCTAGGCTGCTATGTCTCCACCAGGAGTGACCAAGGGCCAGGACCAGATTAAGACCTTTAGAGCAGGTGTGTCAAACATAAGACCTGTAAGCTGAATGCGGCCCCAGAAGCAATTTATCCGGCCACCGTTATAATTGGGTTCTCCCATGTGATTTGGGCTGTCTCGTATCTTAAAAATATGGTCAAGATTTGCGCATTTTCTCTTCTGTCATTTGCAGCTAATGAGTTGCTGTGTGAGAACAATAATAATAATAATTATTATTAATAATAATAAACAACTTTATTTCTATCCCGCCCTTCTCCCTAAAGGGACCCAGGGAGGCTTACAACATATAAAAACAGATTAAAACGTAATTTAACAAACAGATAAAAACATATTAAAAACACATTAACAGAAACCATAAAAACAGTAGTCAGATAAAAGTCAGAATAAAAAAAGAGCATAAAACAGCAGTTCTTAGAGGAATCAGGCCTGTAAAAAAGCAACTAAAAGATGTATAAAAGATGTTTAAAAGGCCATGAAGTCAGAAGGCTTGTTTAAACAGCAGGGTCTTCAGGCCTCGCCGAAAAGTCTCAAGAGAGGGAGCCATTCTCAAGTCAAGGGGAAGGGAGTTCCATAACGTTGGTGCTACTACTGAGAAGGCCCTGTTTCTTTAAGCAGATGATGACCAGAATGATGTCGCTTCCGGCCCTCAGCTGACACCATGAGTGCTAACTTCGGCCCGCTGTATGAAATGGTTTGACAACTGTGCTTAAAAGGCCCCAAGCACTGAAAAGATTACGGTGCCCCCACCTCGTCCTCTGCAGTGGGTTGCAACGCCCTGGTCTCCGTCCACTCTACAGATCTCTGTAGACCTCAGAAAGGCCCTCAGAAGCCACTGTAAGCAATTTTTCAGTAAGCCTCCAGTTTTCGAAAGTATTTTCTTAAGCCATTTGGTGCTTTTCTAGACTTGGTTTTGGTTAACTTGGGTTTTGTTTTTTTTAAACACCATGGTCCATGGTAAATGAGGCAGTGGAAAATTCAACTATGTGGTGTACCTCTTCCCTTGATGCTCTCAGCATGTGCTCGTTTTGCTAAGTGGTTAATCCAGGGCTGCCAAGGGCATAGGACTTGCAGGAGAGCTAGTTCAGTAACTTGTGAGGGAAAGGGAGTGGAAGAAAGTGGGTGGGTGGGTAGATAGAAGAGAAATTGCAAATAACCAATGGGGAATCATGGTTTCCTCACTATTTCCCCAGTTCCTTGCATGTATCCAGTATCTTCAGACCATCTATAATAATAATAATAAAACTTTATTTTTATCCCGCCCTTCTCCCTGACGGGACCCAGGGCGGCTAACAACATATTAAAAAAAACAGATTTTAAAAACATTAATACATAGCAGATAAAAACATTTAAAAACACATTACAGAGGCCATAAAAACTGTAGTCAGATTAAAAGACAAAATAAAAGAGCAAGTCACCGAGGAATCAAGCCTGTAAAAAACTAAAAGATGTATAAAAATGTTAAGAAGGCCAGAAATCAGAAGGCTTGTTTAAACAACAGTGTTTTCAGGCCTCGCCGAAAACTCTCAAGAGAGGGAGCCATTCTCAAATCAAGGGGAAGGGAGTTCCATAATGTTGGTGCCACTACCGAGAAGGCCCTATTTCTTACAGCCGCCCCCCGGACCTCCTTGGGTGGCGGCACTTGCAAAAAGGCCTTCTCTGATGACCTGAGATGGCGAGCCGGATTGTACGGGAGTGGGCGGTCTCTAAGATATCCTGGCCCAGAGCAGTATAGGGCTTTAAAGGTCAAAACCAGCACCTTGCATTGGGCCCGGAAACGAATGGGCAGCCAATGTAGCCCCCGGAGAAGCGGACTGACAGAGTCAAACCGCCTGGCTCCGGTGACCACACGGGCCGCCGCATTCTGTACTAATTGTAGTTTCCGAACCGTCTTCAGGGGCAGCCCCACATAGAGCGCGTTACAGTAATCTAACCTTGATGTCACCGTGGCATGGATCACCGTGGCCAGGTCTGCACGATCCAAGTATGGTCGCAGCTGGCGCACCAGCCGAAGCTGAGCAAAGGCCCCCCTGGCCACAGCCGCCACCTGGGAATCCAGGAGCAGCTGCGAGTCCAGGAAGACCCCCAAGCTGCGAACCTGCTCCTTCAGAGGGAGTGCAACCCTATTCAGAGCAAGCCGATAATCCAGCATCTGCATCAAGAATTTCCGAACCAGGAGAGCCTTTGTCTTATCCGGATTTAATTTCAGCTTGTTAGCCCCAATCCAGATCCTCACTGCTTCCAGACAGCGCTCCAGGCCCTCAACCGCCACCCTGGAGTCTGGAGGAAAGGAGAGATAGAGCTGGGTGTCATCAGCATATTGATGACACCTCACTCCAAACCCCCGGATGACCTCTCCCAGCGGTTTCATGTAGATATTAAATAGCATGGGGGACAGAATTGAACCCTGCAGCACTCCGCACCTCAAGGGCCAGGGTGTCGAACAGGCATCCCCCAGCACCACCATCTGGGACCGACCCTCCAAGTAGGAGCGGAACCACTGCAAAATAGTGCCTCCAACTCCCGACTCAGCCAATCAGCCCAGAAGGATACCATGGTCGATGGTATCGAAAGCTGCCGAGAGGTCCAGCAGGACCAACAGGGACGCACTCCCCCTGTCCAGTCCCCGGCGTAGGTCATCCACCAAGGCGACCAAGGCAGTTTCCATCCCAAAACCCGGTCTGAAACCAGATTGAATAGGATCCAGATAATCTGCTTCATCCAAGACCCTCTGGAGTTGGGCCGCCACCACCCGCTCAATTACCTTGCCCAGAAACGGGATGTTGGAGACTGGCCGATAGTTATTCAACACAGTGAAATCCAGGGAGGGCTTCTTCAGGAAGGAGCGAACCACCGCCCACTTCAAGGCGAGCGGCAACGTCCCCTCCATCAAAGAAGAGTTGACCACCCTCCCCGTCCACTCAGCCAGTCCCCCCCCCCGGGCCGCTCTAATCAGCCAAGCTGGGCAAGGGTCAAACAGTCAGGCAGACGGCCTCACACTCCAAAGGAGTCTGTCCACATCCTCAGGCTGCACAAGCTGAAAAGAATCCCACAATACTGGACAAGCAGTTGCCAAGGGGACATCATCAGACATTGTCAATGTGGCATCCAAGTTGCGATGAATACGATCTGGGACAGAAAGAGAGTTTACCATCACCTCTCATATACGGTGTCCTTTCAGGATCACCCCCACTGCAGATATTGTGAATCTACAGATACTGGGGACACACTTTTAAAAGATAAAGTAAAGAAAAAGGCCAAAAGGCTGCATTTTGAGGGCTGCAGGCAGCCTCTTTCTGGTCCCACAAGGCTCCTCCACCCAGTGTCACCCCAAAATGCTTCACAAGGAAGACTGCTTGAAACCCTCAAATATCAGTGGTTTTGCTTTGCAAAGGAAGGCAGAGATATTTTTGGCCGTTTGTTATCCTGGGAGGGATGAGATCCCGAGGGGGATGCCATAAAGAGAGATTGGTTTGGCCATTGTTTGGAAGAAGTAATTCTCATTCCCAAATACTGATGGCTACTATCACAGGGGCTGACTGTACTGACTTAAGGATAGTAAACCACTCCTTCCTCTGCAGTGTTAGTGGAAATTTTGTTTGAAGAAGTGACACTAGGAAAAATATAACTTTCAGTCTCCTCTGAATGTCAGACATTTTTGAATGATGGAGGAGGAGGAGGAGTTGGCTGAGAAGCTTAGATCAATGGGGAATTCAGCTGCACTGTTTTTGACTAGTAGCGGATCTCCGGAATTCAGACAGGGATCTTTCTCAGCCCTACTTGGAGATGCTGCCAGATCTTGAAGCTGGAACTTTCTGCATACAACACATGCACTCTACCCACTGAGCTGTGGTCCCATCCCCAGAGGTATCATTCCGTGAATGGAAGGAGTCCTCTGTGAACAGAAGGACCCTTCCTGTAAATGGAATGGCAACTTTGCATCCAACCCATTATACTTTGAGGATAACACTTACTCAGGGAATAGAAATTTTACAAATAAACAAAGGCAATCCTATGCATGCTTACTTGTGAATAGATCCCATTCAGCTTAATGGGACTTCCTTCTGAAAGACTATGTACAGGATTGTGCTGTAAAACAGTTGGAATCTGCTCATCATTTTTGAATGGCTGTTAGAGATGAGCAGATTCTCATTATGCTGGCTGATTTTCAAAGTTTGCATCACTTGCGAGGAAAAATTCTATTTATGTATAAAAGACCTACATGCTCTTTCACCGTACAATGGCCTCCAAGCAGTGTAAACAATGTAACACAATGAATACAACTCAAACCAAAAAGACAAAATAGCAAAAGTGAGAGATTTGGTGGCCACAGTCTCTGAAGACCCTCTTAAGCCATTTCTGCTCAACGTTGCATATACGCAACAGGAATCAAATGCGTACACCTGTGGGCTGGGCAGAAATGGTTTAAGTGGTTTCAGATAGAACTTGAGGGTTGCCCCATTCTGCTTCATCCTCCTCTGAGTTATTTTCTTCTCTCAGGGCTTCTAAGGACTACAGTACCGCCTGCTGCTTGTCTGACATTTCAGTAGATGCCAGCAAGCCTAACCAGTGCTTGAGCTTCTCTCTCTTCCCATGAGGCTCCTTATCCATGGATGTTGCCTTCTGCTCTCGCTACTGGCGTAGAATGCTGCTACGTCTCTTATCTGGAAACATTCCACTTTCTATCACGATGGACGCAGGAAATTGGTGTTGCCATTTTCATAGTGCACTGTGAGAGGCCACTGTCAGCAGACCTCTGAGAAGGCCACTAAAAAGGTTTCATCTGTCATTAAAAGAGCACTTGGCTTCACCAGCTGTCTTTCCCTTTGCTCATCCATCCACATGCCCACCTTTCCATCTGCCTGACCACCTGCTTGACCGCCTCTTGCAGTTTGAGAGAACTTGCCACCTAATGACACCCAAGTCACACATTTTGTGTACTATACAGCACTAGAGGAGGTGGAAGAGATGTGGGGCTGCTGCTTTAAGCAGCATCCATGTGACTCCTGCAACATGAAGCCCCTGGCCTTTTTGATTATGTATCTTGATACAAAAACATTCCAAAATTTGGGCTGTCTCCTGTGTTTTTCTACAGAAGACAAAATCCACAAACAAGGCCATCAAGGCGACAAGGTTAATTTCAGTCTCTCTCTTTCTGGGAGCTTGGCGCCTACAAATTCTAGCGTGGTCCTTCAGTGGTGTCAGTTGGCATATAAATGAAGTTTGACTTCTGTATCACTTTGGCTGCCCTGAAAATGGAATGCCAAACAGCATATAATCATCTTGCATTGTATGAGGGACAAAGACCAAGTAAGAGTCCCAGTTTTCTGTCCATGTCAGTTTTTGGATGGCTTAATATTCCATCTTGTCTAATTTTCCCAGGGAGCCATAATACAGTGCCTGTCAAATTAGAGGTTGCAGAGTTTTTGACCCTGTGTCAGGAGGGAAAATAACATATTGGTTGCTATTACTGTAAGTGTGATCAAAAGGGGGGAGAAACATTTAGCTCCTAATATTGCTACAGTGATATTCCAAGAATATCATTTAACTCATTATAAACAGATTTTGAAAAGTCATATTGGACATGATGTCTGACATGATGCCTGCCCCATACACCCCATTGCTTAAAAGATCAGCTGGCACCAGCTTATAAATTGATTGTGGTGAACTGAAGTTCAGTTGCTCCATTTTGTGGCCATGTGGTGTGGGATGTGCTAAGATGTGATGACATGCTAGGAGAGTTATTTTCAGGTGAGCATTGACCTAACCAGGATAGGCAAAACTGTTGAAAAAGAACAACAACTTACAGTATGAGAACTGTAGCTAGTGGTCTCCTTCTAAAGGCCTGTCATCAGTCTGATGTAAAAGGGAAGCCCTTGATATACAGTGGCTAGAGGTTATAACCTGCTTCCCAGATACAGGAGCTTGTCAGATCATACTCTCAGTCCTTTAAGTCCCACCTTTGCTTACCTGTGTGGGTTACCTCAACTCAGATTTACTTCCCAGCTTGGTATCACTAGTAAAATTGTGATTCGTGGCTCTGTTGAATTATGCAAATCGAGTAGAGTAGAGTAGTCACAAACCAGGCATAAATCAATCAATTAAATGATCATAGTGGGTTTCTGTTGTTGCTCCCATTCTGTTGAAAAAGAAATTATTACTATTACTACTAGTAGTAGTACTACTAGTACTACGAATTATTAAGAAATTCAAAGTCTGGATTGGCCTGTCTGGACTTGAGGTCTCAAAGAAGGTGCTGGGGACACAGGTTCCTTAAAACTCACTTTAGGCTTTGGGATGGTTCAGACATAATACCAAACCACAGTTTGAAGTAAGCATAGGTTAGACTCCAAACATGAATGGTGTTCTAGAAATGGTGTCTAATCTGCCTTATTTGAGAATCCCCAGATCTATCCCAAATAACAGCCCATGAGAGCAGAGCATTGGTCAGAACCATAATTTATCAACTCATATGTTTTTCCAGACCACACATTGCAATCAGCATTAAAGCAGGTTTCAAACTGTGTGTTGGTGGCCTCTTGCAAACCATGGTTTGTTAGATGGTTTTGGTTTAGAAATCACAGCAAACCATGGTTTGCCATTATATTTGCTGTCTCCTTGGGTAGCCTAGATACATGGTGCTTGCTGTGACTAGCAGGGGAGATTTGCATTTGTAAACATGAAGCACATTTCAGAGAGTCACAGCAAAACTGTGATACCCTTGATTGCTGGCATCTAGGAATGTGTGTCATAATTTCTGTGAATCATGATTTCTATGGTATGGCATGCACCTATTGAAAAATGGTGTAGTCTGGCTGTCATGAACAGTGTGATGTGATTTGAAGGCTATTCTTGAAGATCACACAGACCCTGGCCTAAAGTGTTTTTTTTTTTTTAACATACAGCTCATTCCTAAAGCATTTTCTGAGTTGGCCGAGATAAAGATTAGCTGCTGTCTCTGTCAAACGTCAGTTCGCCTTTCTCTTGGCTGCTTTCTTGCAACATATTGTCTGCTACTGCCCCAGTATTTCACACCTTGTTTAGACTTGTGTGTTTACTGAAAGTCCAGTGTTTCAAGTTTCCTACCTCTTTGAGACCACAAAAGCCCTTCAAGAAAGGATTTCCATGTATTATATTGTGTTCGGAAAACCTTATCTCTGGCAGACATATTTCCCCAATTTCTTTGCAAACCTCGGCATATGTGTGTGTCTTAAAGTTTCAGAACCGTTGTAGGCAACGTTCTCTTCTGAAGCCTGCATTGAGATCCTGAGGCCAAACTGCATTCTATAAAACGTACCCTGCGGAAAAATGAACAATGCACTACCAGCTGATGCAATGTTTCAACACCCTTAATTATTTTTTCTGTCTCCCCCCTCCATTGTTTATCATCATCTTGTCAACTCTCCATATCATTCCTCACAATGTGTTGTGTTTGGGTTTTCTTTGAAAATTCCTTTCCTCTGAACTTACCATGAACTTTTCTGTTACATGCAACTAAAAAAAAAAAAGGCAGCAAAAGACTACTTTCTGCAGAAGAACAAAAGAGAGAAAAAGATACAGTGAACTGAGGCCATTATTCCATTTCCCCCATTTTCTGATAAAACAGTGTTTACCAGATTTCTGATAGCTGAAACATGGTTCATTTCTGAATTAAAACTGGAGGCCTGCTGGCTCCTTCCACCCACTTCCCCAAGGTTTACTCTTAAGGCCAAACTAGAGACAATTTTAATCACTTTGGTTGGCCCTGCATGATTGTTTTTACTTTGCTACTTAGCAGCCACCAAGGAGGGAACCAGAACTTGGTGGGGTGAAAGACTTAAAGCCCCACCCCACCCTCACTGTGATCCCGTGCCTGTTTCAGCCCCTCTTTGGCTGCTATTTAACAAAGAAGAAACAATTGTGCATGGTCAAATGTAATTAATGCCACTTTTTGTTCCATGTGAAAATATGAGAGAGTAACAGCTACTCAAATTCCGAGAAGCCCACCCATCCATGATGTTTCTGTGTGAGACAGGGTTGTGAGTGTGCCATCTGGAAATAGGCTGGTCTAGAACTTTGACTCATACAAGGACACAACAGGCAACTCCTCTCTAGAGCAGAATTGTGCTGTGTCTCTGCATTGAATTTGACGCCATGTTCACTGAACATGAGAGGAGAGCAGGAGCATGCCTGTTGGTCCTGTTCCCTGAAGCACATCCCCAGAGGCAGTACTTCAGTGTTTCTGAGCAACCATCTACTCTACCATGTACTCTAAACCATCTATAGCAACACCTTGTACTTTCATCTGGTTAGGGACCAGAGTGTGAATGAAAGACAAAAATAGATGAATGTCAAAGCAGAGCCTTATTTAGCTTGCAGATTCAGTTTGTTCCGTGAAAAACATAAATAGCTATATAACACATGCGAACGTATGTGAAACTTAAATAAACAGAAATAAAAGAAAAATAAACATAAGAACATTAGCACTGCGGAAGGTTGGATGAAATCGGATAAAACAGTAAAGCATGTGGACAAAATCTGAAATGTGGTTGTAACTGAAAACAGCAGAAAGAGTGCCAAAAAGTGAAAAGAGCGTGATGAAAGTTAAGTGGATAAAAGTCAAAGTATTGCTGTACTCTGTACCAGCCTGGACTATAAGGGTGCCTGCTGGTGTACTGTACACAGGTGTGCCGTCTTGCTCATGAATGCCAAATGTCCTTCAGCCAGTCTGAGACCAACAGGTCCAGTCTTACTACCCCCCTCCACTTTTAGTAAACTGTGAGAGAATTACAGGTTGGCTCTCAGTATTTACGGGGGATCCAGTCTCAGATCCCCCCGTGGATACTGAAACCTGCAGATAATGGAATCCTCAGGTGGGGGCCATTAGAGGACCACTGGGCATGACCGGAAAGTGCTTCTGGTGGCATTCAGAAGGTCAGGTGAGGTCCTCCAGCATGGGTCTGGCACCCACGTACCCATGGATAAAGAGGCCCCGCCTGTATATGAGAAGTACAATTACATGAATGTATGATCCAATCGCCCCTGATATGGAGATCCAGCAGAATTGACCAGCTAGCAGGGACTGAATGGAAGGAGGCAAAACCTGAACAGTGACTCACAGACCCTTAAACTGTTTACAGATTAAAACAGACATGTTTATAACAACTCTGTGCTCAGGCCAAGGATCATTTTGGAAATCTGACCCCCTTCAATATTACACCTGAAACACATAAAACGCAGTCTGAAACAAAACAACAGACATCTCAAATTGAAATAGAATAATATAATAGCAAATAGTGCATAGCTTCTATGATCCAAGATAAACAGAGTTCAGAAATTAAGCAAAAGTGGGGGCTTTCCTGAAGAGCCATGTTTTTGCAAAACAGAAGGCACATAATGCGGAAACCTGTCTAGGCTCCACAGGAACATCATTTTAAATAACTGATGCCATCACTTAAAAGTCCCTGCTCCTTTGTACCTCAAACGAACTGGACTGCTGAATTAGAAGCTTGGCCTTGAATTATAATTGTAGCATATGGGGAGTAACATATGATAGTTTATTTCAGGTGGATATGTAGACAAGTGAATTCGAATTACACCCCAAGTAATTCATTCCCCTCAAAGAAGAGACTTGAAAAAGTACTTCGTTCTGTGCTTCAGCATTCAGAAACTTCTGACTGAAGCCAGCTTCTTAAAAAATAAGGGTGGAACAAGTCACTGAGAGGAAAACAAATTTGAAAAAAGTACTTTCTTTTTCCAACTTCCTGCACACCAAGAAACAGAACTCAGGACATGGCTATGCAGATGAAGAAGTGGGGCAATAAGAACATAAGAACAGCCCCACTGGATCAGGCCATAGGCCCATCTAGTCCAGCTTCCTATATCTCCCAGCAGCCCACCAGATGCCCCAGGGAGCACACCAGATACAAGAGACCTGCATCCTGGTGCCCTCCCTTGCATCTGGCATTCTGACGTAGCCCATTTCTAAAATCAGGAGGTTGCACATACACATCATGGCTTGTAACCCGTAATGGATTTTTCCTCCAGAAATTTGTCCAATCCCCCTTTAAAGGCATCCAGGCCAGATGCCATCACCACATCCTGTGGCAATGAGTTCCACAGACCAACCACATGCTGAGTAAAGAAATATTTTCTTTGACCTAACTCTCCCAACACTCAATTTTAGTGGATATCCCCTGGTTCTGGTGTTATGTGAGAGTGTAAAGAGCCTCTCTCTATCCACTCTATCCTTCCCATGCATAATTTTGTATGTCTCAATCATGTCCCCCCTCAGGTGCCTCTTTTCTAAGCTGAAGAGGCCCAAACACCATAGCCTTTCCTCATAAGGAAGGTGCCCCAGCCCCGTAATCATCTTAGTCGCTCTCTTTTGCACCTTTTCCATTTCCACTATGTCCTTTTTGAGATGTGGCGACCAGAACTGGACGCAATACTCCAGGTGTGGCCTTACCATAGATTTGTACAATGGCATTATAATATTAGCTGTTTTGTTCTCAATACCTTTTCTAATGATGCCAAGCATAGAATTGACCTTCTTCACTGCTACCGCACATTGGGTCGACACTTTCATCGAGCTGTCCACCACCACCCCAAGATCTCTCCTGATCTGTCACAGACAGCTCAGAACCCATTAGCCTATATGTGAAGTTTTGATTTTTTGCCCCAATGTGCATGACTTTACACTTACTTACATTGAAATGTATCTACCATTTTGCTGCCCATTCTTCCATACAAACAGGAACAGGTGGGCCACTGGGGGGCAACACCTAGAGTTTAGTTGTCATCCTGATGGTATCCAGGTGCACCCCTCCTTTTATTGTTTCCATTCACTTCTATGGGGAAAATAAAATGCTTCTCTTACGTCTCTATTGCAAGGAGGACACATTGACACTGATAGTGAGTCCACAAATAAGGGATTCATAAGTCTCTTGTGTCACCTGACACCAGTACATGCAATATACAATCCCACCCCTATAGAAACAATCTTTCGCTTGCTTGTGTTTTGACTTTGTGGACTATTTTCCTCCTTCAAGGGTAAGTTTTCTTTTCCCATCGCAGAGAAATTCAGTTACTATATATAACACTATTTAATTATGTCCTAAGAGTCTCGGCACAGCATGACATCAAAGCCAAGAGGGGCACATACCATCTTTTAGTGAAAGCACAAGTCTTGTCAAGTTAATGTACCTGAATTTTATCTACATGAAATATTCCTCCTCTTTCACTTACATCCATGCACACCTGGGAATTAAGGAAATAAAAACATTTGAGTGTGTAACTGCGCACACTTACATATCTGATTTTTTTTTTTTAAAGGGGCATGTAAAGTGTTGATAGTTTTATCATAAAGGAAGGTAATTTTTGAAATTCTTGATTTCAAAAACCCTCCTATTAAAGTTTTTTTGTCGTATTTGTGTAGAGCAGTGGTCTTCAACCTTTTTCATGCCATAGCCCCAATTGATAAAGTATGAGACCACTGTTGATCACAACCCCTCCTGGGACCTTATCTGCCCAGCCCCAGCCCCAGCACTGCCCACTCCCCACCTACATAATGTCCTCCTAGCACTGTCCACTGATTCTATCCTAGCACTGATTCATCCTAGCACTGTCCACATGATTCTATATGTTATATGCTATAATAATATTCTTATTAGAGAGATGAGAAAATTTACCATGAAGCCTGGCACTAACAAAAGCTATTTTAGCTCAATTGCTAAGAACCTGAGCAAGACTGGGACATAATCTCCTGGTACCCAAAGGGGTACACCAGATGCCCCCCTCTTTACCTGGTGCTGTAGTCCAGTGGTCTTCAATCTATTTCATTCCCATATGTTGCCATGACCCCACAACTGAGGCTTCACAACCCATTGGAGTTCTGACCCCAATGTTGAAGAACACTGGTGTAGAGGATGGGTCTCACAGGATTATCAGGATTCTTAAGTTGTTTCCACATGATCTGTTTTTAGAAAAATATGCAAATGAGATGTTTGTACCGCTCTCCTTTTGAAGATTCCCCTAAAATAGTCAGTTTCTACACCAGTGATTTTCAGCCTTTTTTTTTGTCTCATGGCACACTGACAAGGTACTAAAACTGTCAAGGCACACCATCAGTTTTTGGACAATTGACAAGGCACACCTTGTTGTTGGTGGGGGGGCTCATATCCCCAATGGTCCTATTAAGAAATGACTCTTCACTAAACTCCCACGGCACACCTGGGGACCATTCATGGCACACCAGTGTGCCATGACACAGTGGTTGAAAATGGCTGTTCTACACCATTCAGAGAGAGCAGTTGTCCCTTCAGATGCTTGACAGCCCAATCCTATGCATGTCTACTCAGAAGTTACTCCCAGGAAAGTGTGGATAGGATTGGGCTGTGAATCGGCTATTGGAGGGATTTCTAGCACCAGCCAGCTCTGTGTGTGTGTGTGTGTGTGTGTGTGTGTGTGTGTGTGTTTATACATACATTCATACTGCATTTTGAATATTTACTGGTTTTCACTAAAGAGGGTCCTAAGGTGCTTTATATAACAAAGGAAAGCGAATGTGGTTCCCTGTCCAAGAGGGGCTCACAGTCTCATTGTATGTGTTCATTCAGAGCACAAGCAGTTGGCATGTATACATAGACACTTGTAACTGACTCATAGAGACATTACATGTCCCAATCCTATCCAACTTTTCAGAGCCGATGCAGTCACAATGCAGCATCGAGGCAAGAGAACAAACATCCGCTTGCCTTGAGGAGGCCTCCATGAATGCCTCCACCACCACAGGATGCAGTGCCCATCCTGTTGGCATAGCTGTGTTGGCACTGGAAAGTTGGATAGGATTGGGCCCACAATTGTTAGGGTACTTCCCTTCACGTTGTTGTAGACCAGGGGTGCCGAAACCCTGGCCCTGGGGCTACTTGCGGCCCTCGAGGACTCCCAATATGGCCCTCAGGGAGCCCCCAGTCTCCAATGAGCCTCTGGCCCTCCAGAGACTTGCTGGAGCCCGTGCTGGCCAAACACAACTGCTCTCAGTGTGAGGGTGACTGTTTCACCTCTCACATGAGCTGTGGGATGAGGTCACCCTCCACTGCTTGCTGTTTCACGTCTGTGATACAGTAGTGGTGGCAAAGGAAAGCCAGCCTTGCTTTGTGCAAGGCCTTTTATAGGCCTTGAGCTACTGCAAGACCTTCATTCATTCGTATAAGTTCATCTTTAATATATTCATTTAAGTAAACTTATGTAAATTTATTCCAATTTTAAATGTAAATCAATTCTCCCCCCCCAGCCCTTGACAAAGTGTCAGAGAGAGATGATGTGGCCCTCCTGCCAAAAACTTTTGACACCCTTGTCGTAGACCAGGGGTGCTCACACTTTTTTGGCTCGAGAGCTACTTTGAAACCCAGCAAGGCCTGGAGATCTACCGCCCCCCTCCAGCTGTGCCACCACCTCTGAGCATGTGCAAAGTGTTTTTCCCCTCGCCAGACTGGGTGCCCCGCCCCCTCCAGCTACGCCACCGGCTGGAGGTGCTCCTGAGCACGTGCAGAGCGCCTTCCCTGCACAGGCTCGCCCCCTCCGCAGGGATGCCCTGCCTGGCCCGTGCCAGGAGCCTCCTGCCTGCAGGAGGACCGGCAGAGGAGCAGGTGGCCGGGCTTGCCCTGGCAGCCCCCTCCCCACAGGCTGCGGAGGGAGGGGGGAGGGACCGCCTGGTCCAGCAGCAGCAGCAGGTGCAGCAGCAGCAGTCACGCCTCGCGGAGCGGGCGGGCGGGCGGGTGAGCAGCCTGGATCAACTGCTGCCCTCCCACAGCCCCCCGTGCTCTGCCTGCAGGGACCCCGCCACCTGCTCACCTTCCAGCCCAGGGCTGCGCCCAGGCCACCCTCTACCCTGGGGGTGGGCTGGAGAGAAGCCACCGGCTGGAGGTGCTCTGAGCACGTGCAGAGCGCCTTCCCTGCACAGGCTCGCCCCCTCCAGGGACGCCCTGCCTGGCCTGTGCCAGGAGCCCCCCGCCTGCAGGAGGACCGGCAGAGGAGCAGGTGGCCGGGCTTGCCCTGGCAGCCCCCTCCCCACAGGCTGCGGAGGGAGGGGGGAGGGACCGCCTGGTCCAGCAGCAGCAGCAGGTGCAGCAGCAGCAGTCACGCCTCCCGGAGCGGGCGGGCGGGCGGGCGAGCAGCCTGGACCAACTGCTGCCCTCCCACAGCCCCCCGTGCTCTGCCTGCAGGGACCCCGCCACCTGCTCACCTTCCAGCCCAGGGCTGCGCCCAGGCCACCCTCTACCCTGGGGGTGGGCTGGAGAGAAGCCACCAGCTGGAGGTGCTCTGAGCACGTGCAGAGCGCCTTCCCTGCACAGGCTCGCCCCCTCCGCAGGGACGCCCTGCCTGGCCTGTGCCAGGAGCCCCCCGCCTGCAGGAGGACCGGCAGAGGAGCAGGTGGCCGGGCTTGCCCTGGCAGCCCCCTCCCCACAGGCTGTGGAGGGAGGGGAAGGGACTGCCTGGTTCAGCAGCAGCAGCAGGTGCAGCAGCAGCAGTCACGCCTCCCGAAGCGGGCGGGCGAGAAGCCTGGACCAACTGCTGCCCTCCCACAGCCCCCCATGCTCCGCCTGCAGGGACCCCGCCGCCCGCTCACCTTCCAGTCCAGGGCTGCGCCCAGGCCACCCTCTACCCTAGGGGTGGGCTGGAGAGAGGGGCGCTTCCTCTCACAAAAGCTGCACAGCGGGGAGGCGAGGTGACGCGAGACTCTCTTCTCCCTCCCCCCACCCACCGTTGTCTGGCGGCCTGCACTGCCGCAGCTCCAGCCTCTCCTGTCCAGCCCGGGCGCTGAGGGGGAGGGGTGCAAGCGGAGCGGCAATCGGCGACTGCGCACGCTCTCACTTTGTTTTTCCGTCAGCCCCGACACCTGGTGAGAGTCACAGAGCGCGTGCACACCCTCGTTGCACTCTAGGCTGCCCCTGCACAGGCTCGGAGGTGAGCTCAGAACCCAGAAGGCAGCTCTTCGGCGCCACCTGCTGGCCAAGCTGCGGAACTGCAGGAACAGCTGGAGCAGCTCCGCGATCGACTCATTTTGCCCTCGCGATCGACCTGTCAATCGCGATCGACCTATTGAGCACCCCTGTCGTAGACAGACAAATCTTAAAGATGAGACATCCCTCTCTCTCTCAAAATGGGAAGTATGCAGTGTCCCCCTAAGACAATTACAAAGTTTTTGCAAGAGACAGAGATTGAAACTTCATAAAATAGTTTATTTCATTAAGAATGGGCAGCCCGATCCTTACAAAAGCCCCACGCTGTGATACAGCAATGCCAGTGCAGTGTCTACCACATCTAGTGCAGGATTGTGGCTGCTGAGGCCTCCTCAGGGTAAGGGGACATGTGTCCAGTGGCATAGCTAGAGGGGGTATAAAACACTAAGTTTTGCATTTTGCTCTAGAGGCCTGGAATGACTCTGAAGGAAAGGGGGAGGGATTGCTTGCACACCTTGATGAGGCACTGTGCAAAAAGTGGTTTGCATCCCCTCTAGCTACACCACTGCACTTACCACTGCACTTGTCCCCTTACCCAGTAAAGCCCCAGCTGCCTCAATGGGGCTACTTGGCTTCGTGTCAGGATTATCGCTGGTGCACATCTGAGCTGCCCTGTATCGGGCTTCTAAGCCCGGAAAGAGGAATAGGATACGGTACTGGTTGCAACCACCATTTCCACCCCTCCTGAGTCTGATCTGCTGTCGCTCGGGCGTTTTACACTCCTCCCCATCCTCATTCCACCATTCCCCTACCTCCCTTGGCAAGCAGAGGGCCTACCTGTTCTGGCGACTGCAGGCCTCCAGCTTGAAGCAGCAGGTCTGCTGCTGATAGCATGACTATGACTATGACTATGATAGCATGACTATCTTTTGCACTATAATAGTGTGCCATGTTTGCAACAGTGCTGCACCCATCCTGCCTGTGGCCACTGGCTTAGGGTTGTGCCATAAGTCCGGGTTATCAAACTGTGTGCCATAGCTGCCTGGGGCACTACAGCAAACTCACAAGGGTGCCACGGGATTTTTAAATTTCCAAGGAAAACACAGTGACAGAACTGTACGAGTGCTGTGAAAAAATTTACCAAGACATTAAGGTTGCCATGAACAAAGAATGTTTTGGAACCTCTGGATTAAGCAAAAGACCCATTCACACATACATAACAACAAACTTGGGTTCATGAGTATACCCATCAGGGAGCTGCAAACAGTCCTTCCTTAATTTCTGAGCGTACCTCTATGATAACACATGTTCAGGTGACTTTTTGCTACATAAACAACCTTACCTTTTTAGGAGTACAGTTTTAAAAAAAATCAAATTACAAATGACAGGAAAAGCATAGATGTGTTTCTTTGTTTTTTTTTAAATAGCAGTCCTGGCATCCCAATCTGGATTGGGACCATGGTGCAGGGAGAAGAGTAGTTAGCACTTTCCCTTGTGTAGTTTTGCAATTACATTGGGAAGGAAGCTGTTATTTGCACCCATAGATACATATTTTTCCACCTGGGGGCAAATAGCAGTTTTATTTTAATTGGGAAAATGCTTGGGGGGAGGGGAATTAACCCTGCCCCCTTGTGCCAGCCTAAAAAAGTAAAGGGCAAAAAACTTGGACTTGCTCTTCAGAGATGGCTTCAGGGACGGCTTTTGTGCAACATTTACCCTTACTGGATTGCAAAAATGTGATAAACAGAGATACAGTGGTGCCTGGCAAGACGAATGCCTCGCACACCGAAAAACTCGCAAGACGAAAGCGTTTTTGCGTTTTTTTCTGGTGACTCTCAAGACGAATTTTTCTATGCCGTGCTTTGCAAGACGAATTTTTAAAATTAAAAAGTTGACGTTTTGTGCTTGAAATTTTTGAAATCCTCTGTACAGTATGTATGCCTTTAAAGAGCACTTAATAAACACTTTGTAAACCAAATTTGACTTTGTTCTGACTTTTTTTGCCCATAGGAACGCATTAATTAAATTTCAATGCATTCCTATGGGAAACCGCACTTCGCAAGACGAAATTTTCGCAATACGAAATGACTTGCGGAACGAATTAATTTCGTCTTGCGAGGCACCACTGTACTGTCTATATGTGAACATCCTAGATTTCACTGTTAGCCATGCACCGTGTCTCACCAGTGTCTTGCCCTTGTGTGCAAAAGGTACATGCTTTTAATGTTACAGCTATATGTATCTCATTGAAACTAAACAGAGTTCCATATTTAAAATGTGTCTTAGAAATATCCTGGATGTTCTGAATAGTCTGAGTTAATATTCTGCTATTAAATATTCAGATTTACCTAGATCTTTTAATGCACAAGCAGTTTTCCTCCTTCTTTTCTTTTTTAATCATGTCATCCGCACAAAGACAGTGTGTTTGAAGTAACCACAAATACATTGCAGCATCTCGCATTTTTTGCTTGAAAGGCTGCTAAACGTTTTTCTTCTCCTGGCCTTATGAAGTTGTCACTTCACAACTGAAGCCATTCTCTCCCCCCCCTTCACAAAGCCTCCCCTATTTCCTCCCACTCCTGTTTTTGTTGTGGTTGTTCTTGTTGTTGAGACACTTTCAGTGTTACATTAAAAATTTGTTTACGCAAGCCAAGATTTTAGCCTTTTTCAGACTCTGAATGCAGTGGCAGACCACCACTTGAGGTACCCTGGGGCAAAGCTCCTTGTAGCTGCCCCCCTCATGTGACGCTGCCCCCGACTCACCAGGACCAACACGGAGTCCCGCGCGACTCCAGGACCAACGGGAGAAGCCATCTGAGGCTTCCCCATGGATTTAAACGGTGTTTCTGGAAAACCAGAAGCACAGTTTCTGATTGTATTGGGAGCCTCATTAAGGCTTTCCACATCCTGGAGTTGCATGAGTTCCACGCCCGGGGTATTTGCCCCATTCAACTAATGAGAGATCTGCTGTGTGTCTGGGAGAGCCAAACCTCATGGGCTTGACCTCCACATGTTCACAGTAAATTCGTAAAGGGGCCCTGCTGAAGCGGACCAAAAGATCTACCTTGTCTAGTGCCACCAAGATGCCTTTGGGAAGCCCATGTGTAGGCAAATACTCCTTTCTGCCAATGCTTCCTAGCCAATGTGTACAGTTGTTTTTGCAGGGTCTCTTTTCCCACCCTCCAGTCATAGAACCATGGAACATTAGAGTTGGATGGGACTCATGGATACCAACTTCTAGTCTAACCTTTACTCACTGTCCTGATGGGTGGTCTCGCAGCTCCTATAAATGTGGAGGTTGCACACAATCCTGCACTCCATCATCTGAAGAACAGTAGCATGAAAAAATGGTTGAAAAAAGTGACTTTACAGTTTATTCCTTCAGAATTATTATCTATGCAGAGACAAAAATTGTCATCCACATGAGCAAAATTTCAGGGTAGTTTCATCCCAACTCCATGTGCCAGAGGTTGGCCAGGTTGGGCCCTAGCTGAGGGCCCATGCTTATCAGAGGCAGTGGTAGTACCCAGTGTGCTGTAAGGAGATGGCTAAGGGTACAGTAACCCCTGCTAATTGGGTAAGAGGCACTTTTTCAAGTGGGTGCTCCTTTTTTTAGCAGGGGGAGAGTAACTGGCCCACCTCACCCCAGCACTGTCTGTTCTAGTGGCTGTCTGCTGGTATTCATTTGCATCTTTTTAGATTGTGAGCCCTTTTGGGACAGGGAGCCATTTAGTTATTTGATTTTTCTCTGTAAACTGCTTTGTGAACTTTTAGTTGAAAAGCGGTATATAAATACTGTTAATAATAATAATAATAATAATAATAATAATAATAATAATAATAATAATACAGTGGGGAACCCAGTGCACACTTTACACCAGGGACCCTAGCTACCTGCACTGGCCCTGTGTACGTCATTCCTTTACTTCAGGGTGAACTGAGATGATTCCAAAAGCAGCAGTGCTGTCTCTCCTTGTCTGCTTTATTTTTATTTTTTATTTTTTGTAATGTAAAAGAACTAGTGTTCACATCTGAGTTTTGACTCCACTCCATTGGCCACTGTTGCAAAGGCATGGAAACTCTTGATGTGATGTTACCAAGCTATGCATTTTTTTTAAAAACAAGATGTTACAAGGGGAGAGAAGAAAGGTAGATGCAGGGCTGCTACTTTTAGTGTCGCCTGCACTTGCCATGTTGTATAGACCCAAGTACACCTCATGCGACTTCTCAAAGATTTTTCAAAGGGAAATCAAAGGACTTCTCAAAGAGTTAGGAGCTATCTTAGAATGGAGTCCCAGAATTGGAACTCCCAATATTATCTCCTTCCTGTAAAAACAAGGTGGGGGAGAGAGCGATAGTTTGGATCAGAACCACAATTTGGGAGGGAATTTCACACGCCTTCCCCCATGTTGACTTAAATCTCCCCAGATGTGTGTCCTTAAATGTTGCCTTCCACCGCTAAAAGAAACCTTGAGTGGACACAACTTGGATCAGGGCTGTGGCATGGGGGAAATGAGTCCATGGTCACCCAGTGAGATACTTGACTCAGGGTCCAATCCTATTCAACATTCCAGTGCTGGTGTAGCTGCAGTGCAGCCTGGAGGTAAGGGAACAACATTCCCTTAGTTTGAGGAGGCCTCCATTACTACCCTCCCACCATGGGATGCAGCGCACACACCACTGGCACGTCTACACCAGGGCTGGAAGTTGGATAGGATTGGGCCCTCAATGAAGACATGAGCCTTGGTTTCCTGAGCCCTTGTCCAGCAGTCTCACCACCACAGCACCCAGGTTTTTGAACTGCCTTTAAAAACTAATTCGAATGTTATGGTCCTAGCCTTCCCAAGGATCTGTTTATCAGTGGCCTCCATGTGTGGGCCATAACATTTGAGTCAGTCATGAGCCTGCCTCTTGATGGATACCTGAAGATCTACTGCATGCAAAAATGAGGATTAAATGGGAACGGTTACAGTCAGTTTTCACATACACACTTGGGGAAGCAATGCTGAGTTTTATCTTGATTAACCGTAAGGGAAGAGCCTTCCTCCTCCACCAGCAATTGACCATTTCCAAATGTTTCCATAGCATTATGGCGGGGGGGGGGGGGAAGAAAAGGATTTGTGTTTAACCACTGATATATTAGTGGGGGGAAAGCTAACAATTACAAAAAGATTTTCCTTTTTTTCATCCTTATTAAAGAAATTGCATTAAAGATGAATGAGCATTTATTTGAAATAATTATGTTTTAAGATAGGTAAGATTAAAAGGTATTGAATGGAATATCGACTGTTTGGTGGAAATAGCAATAATGAGATTCCTGTCGCCTAATCTTACGATAATTGGGTTATTACTATGCAAATTAAGGTATTACCTTAAAAAAAAGAGGTAAGACAGGTTCTAGAGGCAGCCATTTATCTCCCTATCTTTAAAGCAATGCCACCACTTGTCTTCAGGCTGAAGATCTTTTTTAAAACAATTTGGCAAATGTACATTTCGTAATTTTTCCCTTTCTCTGCGTTCTGTAGTTTTATTTTTTCCTTTCCTTCTGTCTCCCTCTCTCTATTAATATCTCTAGGCAGAAAATATGTAATGGCAATGACTCTACATTTTCTAGGTCAGAGGTTCCCAAATGTGGGTCGGGGCCCACAAGTGGGTCACAACCCAAGTTTTGATGGGCTGCAGAACTAACAAGGCAGATTATTAGCATCCAGGGTTAAACAAGCTGCTACTGGAAGGGAGGAGCACTGCTTATAGTCAGCATTATAGCCACACCCCTTAGCATTCATAAATCAGGCAGAATCATTTAGTGGTCTTTAGGTGAATGTGACTTGGTCCGCATCACAGGGCAGGCCAAGGGGAATGCAACACCACCAAAATTGTTCTGATGAACATGGGACTCAACAAATGTTCCCGAAGGTGGAACAACCCCCCCCCCCCAATTGTAGTAAAAAGGATTAAAACAGAGGCTTGAGAAGCTGATAAAGTGAAACACTTTTTTTAGGCTGTTAAAGCTAGGTGGGAACTGACAGTGTCATTTTTAAAAAATAGGTCCTGGTGCTAACAAATTTGGGAACTGTTCTAGGTTGTCCTAGAATCTTGAGAGAGATTACTGGATCTAGTAACTAACTGGATTTGTGACCTTTTTCTCTATCCTAGGATACTTCCTATTTTAGGCCCTAGTGAGGTCATAAAGAATTCTCTTAATATTTGTATGAGTTTTGATATTGTGATTTTTGACAGTGTGGCCAACTTAAACCTTGTAACATGGTCACTATTTTAAATCACCAAAAATTCAACTGTGGGCATGCCCGAGGACTTAGCATCATTCATGGAGATTATTTACTTTTTCCCTTTAAACTGCAGCCCCCTCATTTTAAATTATTGTACTGATTTAGTGCAGGGTGACTATATTTACAAGTATTTCAGTATCAGTAATAAAATTGATCATGGGGCAAACCGCCCCAATCAGGTATGGAATTGGAACTGTACAGTCAAACTACAGTACTTTCCTGAAGGAATTCTGTTTATTCCAAGACTATTTTGAAATCACATTGAACTGTTTTACTCCCTGGATGATGCTATCAGGAGCACAACAGGATTGAATCTAGCTCTCCAAAAGTTTCTTGCCTCCTGGTTTATCTGGCTTACTCCTCTGGTGGTGGAGAGAAGAGTGAATTTCTCCCTCCCCTCCCTGGTGCTTGGCCAAGCTGGAGAAGAACTTTGGAGGGCAGGGTCATACGTTATGAATTACTGAGATTCACATATTCAAATAAAATACAAAATATGACATAACTAGTAAAAATACATTGCAGTGATTTATCCCACTAGGACCACGGTTCCCAAACTGGGGTGTCACAGTGCCCCAGCCAGAGAAAACTGGTTGCTACCCGCTTAAGGGACCTGGTGACCTTACAGCAAGGAGGGTGAGAGCATCCTGTGGACCCCTCTGCAGGCCTCCCCGTGTTTCAGAACTGCTGCCGAACACAATCGCGTCTCACTTTCCTGCACCCTTTGGAGGGTTGGCGCAAACCCTGGTGAGTTTAAAGAAAAACCCTTTTCACTGCTGTGGTGCGATCATGGGAGCATTATCACCGACCCTCACCTGCAAAGACTTACGAGGTCCCAAACTCTCCCCGTGAGTTTGGGTACCTCTGCACTAGGACATTACATACCACCACTACCACAAAATGAATCCTGTATTATTATATATGAAACAACATAACGTATACTACTGACTTTCTTAGGTTGTCATCCTATGCACACATATTTGGGAGTAAGTCCCACTGAGCTGAATGGAGCATTCTTTTGCAGCGAGTCTATGATTTCATTAAAAAAAAATGGGGGGAGTTGGAGGGAAAGCAACGGGGTGAAAAGCACTCTCAGGTGGCTTGTGTTGACATGCATTTTGGGAAACTGACCATGACTTCCTGTGCATGCTCTCTCCTACATCATACCCAACTAGAAGGGAAGCAGCTGTGTAGCAGCTGATCCAGTTGCCTGTCATGGGACATAGCATGAATGATCTCTGCTAAGTATGACTTTTCCCCCTTCACTTTCCTTTTGAGCTATGTATTCATCCTCTTTGTTGGTGGCCAATTGTCTCTTCCTGCTGCCCTTCGGTCAGGCTGTTGGCGGGCAGATGGGTTACACAACAGATGACATTGATTGCTCTTCTGTCACTGGGCCACCAAATTGTGTTATAGCAGAACGACAGTTGAACTTGATGCCTGTGAAACATTAGCAGCTTTGGCCTCTGTTGGCATGAGGTTTCAGGACTTGGGTTAGCTTCTGACCCTATGTTTCCCTGGGGAGGACTGCAGTGTACTTGCTGAGCCACTGGGGTCAGCTGTTGAAAGCTGATTTTTAAGTAGGTTCATATCTCTGGCCACATCCAGATAACAACATTTAAGTGGAAGTATCTTGGACACGTAATCAAACACACACTCACAAAATTGTATGCTGCAAAACCAGATGACGCTCTTATTATAGATTCACAGCACTGTGTTTTCATGTGTATTCAAGGATAATAATACTGGGATACATTTCAAAGGAAAAGAGATTGTCAAATGTAGAGATTTGAAGGGATTTAAGCCTGTGTAAATGAAATTCTGTTGTTTAATTACAGCGACTGGCTGTGAATGTCATTGTGGGGCCTGACACCCCCCTTCTTTTGGTCTGCCTATCACGTTGCCTTTTTAAAGACAGGAGTGCATTTTACTTGCTTTTGAAAGTATGTGGAAAAAAGTAATGTGAAAAATGACTGTACGCGTGTCTAGCCTGGATGTTCAAAGCTCGGATGATGAGACTCTCAACTTGCTGGGATGTCCTCTCTGCTCTTGGATACATTCAGGTGCTGCTGAAGTGTGAGTGAATTCAGGTGTGAGTGAATGAGCAAGTGAGCATAAGCTGGAGAGAGCTGCAGGCTGTGTCTCTTTACTGGCACTTGCAGTGCCAGCTGCTGCTACCATCACACAGCAGCTTCTGAACAGCTTCATAGACTGTTGTGTGGGCCACACCTTGGTTTTTATGAGGTTTCAGTGAGGCCTTCTCTTTGGAGGAGAGCAGATTGACCTGACCTGGTCTCTGATGACTGCTAAGAGACCAGGGGTGTCCAAACATTTTGGCAGGAGGGCCACATCATCTCTCTGACACTGTGTCAGAGGCTGGGGAAAAAAGAATGAATTTACAATTTAAAATTTGAATAAATTTACATAAATGAATATATTAGAGATGAAACTTTTATGAATGAATGAAGGTCTTGCGGTAGCTCAAGGCCGATAAAAGGCCTTGCACAAAGCAAGGCCAGTCTTTCCTTTGCTGCCACTGCTGCATCACAGATGTGAAACAGCAAGTAGTGGAGGGTGCCGTGTCCCACAGCTCAGGTGAGAAGTCAAACAGTCGTCCTCTTGCTGACAGCAGTTGTGTAGGGCCAGCACCGGCTCCAACAAGTCTCTGGAGGGCCAGAGGCTCATTAGAGACTGGAGGCTCCCAGAGGGCCTGATTGAGAGCCCCCGAGGGCCGCAAGTGGCCCCCGGGCCGGAGTTTGGGCACTCCTGGCTAAGAGCATGGAATCGATTTGGGAGTTGGAGTGGTGTTGGTGCTCTGGAGGCTAAGCTAGAGTTATTGAAACCTGCTTTCAAGAAAATACAGTGGTACCTTTCTGTTACTTTATGGTACTAGACTTTCCTGACTTGCTCAAGTAAGCCTCTTGTTTCTTTTCTGTGTCATGTGGTTTCATGGCTGGTGATTTTTTCTATGAATTCAGAATATGAATAAACCCTCCAAGCAAAACCCTCCAAGCAAAACTTTCTGAAGCCAACCTCTTTTGCATATTTTCCACCCCCAAACCATCACTCCCCCAAAAACAAATAAAAAAAGATCAGCCTTTCTGTTGTTCATTGAAAGAACTGCAACCCTGGAGACATTTTATAAGAAAGAGTCTTGGTTTATGGGCTGCAGTTGATCAAGAGCTCATGCCCCATAATGTCTTTGTAAAGCCAGGTCTTGTAGACCCAAATATGCATTTATGCAGGCTTGCTTTCCTTCTGTCAGACACAGCCAGCTGTGAGCAGGGCCGACCCATCCAAATGTAGTGATTACCTCAGACAGCAGAATGATGCAGGAGCACCCATGTCCATTCATCAGCTTGTTCCACTGGTCCTCCTTCACTTTCCTGGATTGAAAAAGGAAGGTGGCTCAGAGCAGAAGAGGAAGTGTGAAGGAGGGAATAGTAGTGAGCTAGATTGTATGAGATGTCTAGCCCATCACTATCCTGTTCCCTATGTTTCCAGTTTAGAGAGTGGGAAGAGCTGAGGCTGGCACAGCACCAAGTAAAGGGGGGGGGCTCAGCATTTGTCTGCGTCAGGCGTTGGGAGATCTTGGACTGACCCTGGTTGTGAACTTGTATCTGTCTGGGCACATTCTCTGTAGGCAGGAGGGCAGCACAGATCTGCAGCCTGGCGGATTTTTGGTAGGCTTTTGGCAAACAGCGGGAACAGAAATCCTACTCTACAAGGTCCTTGTAGAGATTACTGTGATAGTAGATTGTTGTGCTTTGACTGTGTGAAACATGCTATGTATCATTTGCTACAGGGTCAATCTGCTACCTGGAAGTGCCTTACCAAGACAGCAAGTTTTCTTTTTTTGCTGTGTGTGTGTTTATATGGTGCATTGTATAACTATTGGACTCTGTCAGACAACATGTTGAGGGACGCTTTTGAAGATGTAATCTGAGTTTGAGCTCAGTGGCTTAGCGAGACGGAGGCAGGAGGCCCTCCCCAGCTTTGTCTTTTCATGCATGACAATGGAATGCTCTGGAGCGACTCAGTCTTTCAATAATGCCCACCTGCACAAAAACCTGAAGGCTGCTTCATAGTTTTTAAAAGGTCATAACAAGAAAACTAGGTCTTACAGTGTCTTTCAAGTCTCTCTTTTTTAAAAATGCAAAACAGCTACATGGTATTTCTGTTTGAAAAATCCTAATGTAATTTGTTTGTTCAGGTATGAATTGTTCCAAGCCGTGGGGGGATCGGTATTTATCCTCTCCCAGGTATCGTTATTTCATGTCTCTAGAAAGACTGGAGCATTACTATGAAGGAATTCTTGATGTTTTCCTTTGGCAGTAATTCAGCAGAGGAGGGTATTAAGAGTCCAAGCTGGAACTTCTAATCTGAACCTCTTCAAAATTCAGGGGATTGTAGGTTGGATTCCTTTGATCTGAATGGACTTTAAAGGTTTTTGATTCAACACTGGAACAGACCAATTTCTGTTTCTGTAGGGGGGGAGGGTTGTGGGCCAGACAATATGAATCTCTATCAAGCTATAGTATTTCTTTATGTGGTCAAGCGCAGAGCTAATAAGCATGCTTCCAAAATTTGCCCTGCCCAAATCTCTGATTTTGATGTTCTGAAATGACTTATTTTCAGACTGGAAACAATTTAAGCTACAATCCTATATAATACATATTTATGCAGTGGCATTGCTAGTGGGGTGCAGGGTGCGGGTCACATGGGTGACGCGCAAGGGGGCGGTGATGCGCACTGGGGGTGGTGATGCACTAAAATTGCGGTGGTTAGGAATAATACCGCCATGTTATATATTGTTGGATGCTGAATTTCCAACAGAATGCAATGAAAAAAAATCTTCTTTCTATCAAAAGTTATTGCCAAAAAACCAGAAAACAAATAATGCATGCAGCCCTATGGAAAGTGAAAATCAGCCCTACTATGTGTATACTCACGAGTAGGCGAACTTGCATTAGTCCTGCAGTTTTCAAACTCATTCATTCCAAAAAATTATTTTTTGTATGTGACTGCATTTGGGGAAATATTACAGATCTGTACTCTTAACAGGCTATAATCTATATGCTTTTAACAGTGATAGTAAATGGGACTTATTCCTGGATAAGTGTGGGTAGGATTGCAGCCTAGGATTGCTAAAAATTTTCCTGCTTGATAATGACACTTCCAGTCATGACATCACTTCCAGTGGGTCCCGACATTCTAAAAAGTGGGTCCTGGTGCTAAACGTTTGAGAATCACTGTCCTAAAGCAGGGATCTCCAAACCCCAGCCCAGGGGCCACATGTGGCCTGCAGCAAGCCTCTTTCCGGCCCTTGGCCAGCCTCTTGTGCCCTGAAAGCTTCTGGCCCACTTGGCCGAATGTGACAGGAACTATGCTCTGGTTGTGTCTGGAGGATGTTCTAAGGGCCAGAGAGGCTGAATGAATGAGCCCATTCATTCATTCATTCTCTCATCTAAGTTCTATCTCTAATTTATTTATATAAATTTTATATTTAAATTTTTTTTCTGGCCCTCAAAACTGTGCCAGGTACTTGATGTGGTCCACTGGCCAAAAAGTTTGGAGAGCCATCTAAGGATGGATGGATGGGATAAAAAACATCTGCACCAACAGCATCATGAATGTTATTGTGATCACATGCTGGGCAGACCTTAGATATTGTTGTACATGAAGCAAAAACCGTCTCCCCCGCCCCCTTGCCTTAGACTGAAGTTAATCCAACAGAGAAAGGTTGGAGGCATGGAAATGGTGTTTCTTGTAGAATCTGCCCCCAAGCAACTGTTGTTTGCATTGCTAAAAAGCATCTGACAGCCCTTTTATTTCCCCCCCCCCCTAGTAATCTTGAGTGTTGCCAGCAGGCCAATATCTGTGACTGCCCAGTCCACATGTTATGTTCTCCAGTTCAGTGGTATTGATGGGACTTCTACTATGTGGCTTAAAATATAATGTGTGCACTGGCCTCAGATCAGAAAGGACAGGCACTTTGGACATACACATGAGCTTACAGGCCCTTTCTTCAATCATTCTCCCTCTAATTTTGTACTTTCTCATTTTGAATACTTTGAACTTTAAGTCCCATTGGAGGAATGTAGTATCAAAGCCAGCCCTTGACTGAACAGAGAGAACTGTGGGACTTAAAACTCCAAATGTTCTAGGTAGTCATTCCTCTTTGCACTGCTGACCCAATCATTTTGCTTGATCTTGCATCTCCATGAAATACAGTTTAATTGTAACGTTTATCCTGGTAGGATTATGTTGGGCTTGGGAGAGAGATGAGGGGGGGCAGTGGAGAGACAGAGAAAGGCAGAAACTATAGTACAGGCACTGACAAGGGTTAACTGGCAGCTTGGAACAATGGAGACAAGGGCAGCTTTAAATGAAGCAAACTGAATATTTCATCTGGCCACTCAGCTGCCTGCTTCAATTGCCTCCTTTGCTAGCCCGAGATCTTAATCTAAAGTGACAACAACATCAATTTCCATGTGCACCAGTCACACAGAACATGACTTCCTTAACGTAGACACTATTTACATGGAGTGCCTGGCTAGAGCAGGGAATCGGGAGCATGCCCAGAGAAGGCACCAGGCTTCCAGTGCATGACAGCAGTGGAGAATTAACAGAGGCAAATGAAAGCCTGACCTTTGGAGGGCACATCCCTGACACGCTGGAACGGAAAGGCTCTTTGCATTGCTAACCTTGCTTCCCGTAAGGACTGTGTCATTTCAAAGAAAAATAGAGCCTTTTCATGTTCAACACTTAACCGAATGCATTATGTCTGACCTGGTTTCCTACTTTGTATGACGTAAGGAGAAGAAGGATTCCTCAGCCTGGTTGCAATTATGACACATTATTGAATGAATATAGCTGTTAATCCACCTCCTCCAACCCCTCATTCCTACTGTGAGAGGCATTGTTCTCTCATGTTTCCTGAGTGATGGGCAATTCTAGTGGAGTAGTCTTTTACAAAAACCCTCTTCTCGAAAATGTTCCCTGTGTTTACAAGTGGAGAAGGAGAGGGATTGTGCCAGATGGCCACCCCTTCACATATTGAGGCAAAGGTCAGAATTGGGTTCAGTCAGGGTCCTTGATTGTATGGATATGTCTATGTACATACTGTTGCAGGCAAATAGAAATCCAGTGCTCTCTTTAATGTATGAAAATTTAGAGTAGAAGCAGGATTCTGCCAGCCAATTCCATTCCCTCCTCATGCACAGAGTGAGCACACGGTGCATTCACGAGAAGAAAGTTATAATCAATTTTCCTTTTGAGGAGGGCATTATGGAGATTTACTTTTTTGGGGAAGGGGTGATAGCTGTTCAGTTGCGTGCCCACCATAGGCTGTCCTGGGGCAAATGCCCCGAGCGCCAGCCTCTAGGGCCCCGCGGAAGCCTCTCTGAGGCTCCTGATGGGGGCGGAAACAGTGCTTTCGGTTTGCCAGAAGCACAGTTTATAGCGCTGGGGAACCTCACAGAGGTTTCCCCAGCACGGGAGGAGGTCTGGTAAGTAGGGGGTGCGGATTTCTGCCCGAAGGGGGGCGCCATCGTGGAGCTTTGCCCCAGGCGCGGGGCTGTGGAGGTCCACGGCTGTAGCTCTTTCTTTACAAACATAAACATGGAGCATGGGGAACAAGCAGGCACCTAAATAGACAAAAGCAGCATCAGTCCCCCATAAGCAAACCATATGCACAAAACTCTGACTTTTTTCTTGTCCACAATCTACATTTCAGACTACCAAAGTCAGGCCCAGAAGGTAGTGTGGGCAGGGGGATTGTTCCCTCTCATGGCTTTGACTTGATTTGGTCCCCCATGCTATTTCACATTTACTGAAAACTGCTGGGAAAGGTCATCCAGAGGTTTAGGCTGTGGTGTTGGTGTCTATGAACTGATCCCAGGGTGACACTTGAAACGCTGAGCTGGCATTTGGCATTTGGACTCAGGTCTGGTTGGGATGGTGGTGAACAACATCAAAATGAGAACACAGCCGATAATGATCATATACACACAAAAAACACAACATTTATCAGCTGGTAAATCCTCATCCACACAGACAGCTGCCTGACGTCTTGGTGTAGATGAAGTATCATCATCATCATCATCATCATCATCATCATCATTATTATTATTATTAACAGTATTTATGTACCACTTTTCAACTAAAAGTTCACAAAGCAGTTTACAGAGCAAAATCAAATGACTAATGGCTCCCTGTCCCAATGGGGCTCACAATCTAAAAAGATGCAAAAGAACACTAGCAGACAGCCACTAGAAAAGACACTGCTGGAGTGAGGAGGGCCAGTTACTCTCCCCCTGCTAAAAAGAGGAGCACCCACTTGAAAAAGTGCCTCTTACCCAGTTAGCAGGTCTTTTATCCTATTTAGAGAGTGAACCTGATCTTGGTTTCACATGCATTGGTCAGATCCAGCTTGCCTGCCCTCTGGAATCCCCTTTCCCTGTCAAAGACAAAGAGACTTCTTACAGGAGGGGTCTTTATTTTATAGTTACTAATCACTAATACATTAAACCTTGAGGAGTGCACTTATTGAACATATAATAATCATCTTGCTAACATTAAAAATTAGATTAACTTAGACCAGCTCTCCTACTTGAAATGATGATGTCTATTACAAGTAGATTTATTGAGGATTAACAACTAATAGAACAGTATCTGTTTCATGATTGCTAATCTCCGATGACTGTTTTTTAAATAATTAATTGGCACTTAACTAAGGGATTATGTTCATTGTGGTGTTGTACAGGAAGCAATAAAAACTTCTGTGGATGATTAAATGCCAAAGGGAGCCCTCTCGTGATAAAAAATTGGAAAGAAGATAAGAAGGGTGGAATGGAGGAGAGAAATATTAGTCTAAGAGTTTTCCTGTTATAATACAGGGCAGAGTCAAGCCTGATTACAGTTGAATAGTCTCCCTGATTTTTTTATTTATTTCTGCCCTGTTGTTCCTCTAGGCAGTTGAGGGTTGTGTACACAACTCCCCTTTTTATCCTGTGGCTGTGTATTAGCTTTAAATGACTTTGAAATGAGCTGTTCTGGGCAGCAATGGCTCGCCCAACAAATCAGTGAGCGCCTGCGTGTTGCCATTGCTGCCCTGAATGGCTCCAACGGTGAGTGGGAGGGGCTGCTTGTATGGTGCATTGTGGCACCTGCTGTACTTATGGCGCCACCCCCCTGCTACGCTACTGGTGACAGCTGGCCCCAAGTCACCCAGTAAGCTTCAGAGCTGAGGGAGGATTGGAACCTGGGTCTCCCCAGGCCGAGCCCAATATTTTAAACACTGCACTGCATAGTTGCTCTATTTCGTTCCACCCACAGGGCTGACTTAGGAGTATTAGTTAGTAGGTGTCATGAGGATAGGAAGTGGAGAGAGAATGGTCTTGTCCCACTTCAGCCTGGCTGATCCACCAACTAGGTAGAGTTGTGCCTTTTTATAGACAGACTGTTTTCACAGCAAGTCTGACATTGCAGGGTTTATTGGAACCACAGGATAATGTGAGGTTCACCAATTTGGGCTGACCTTAGCAACCAGCAACAATTTGTGGTCTCCAGGTAGTTGTACAAACCATTGCAACAGAATTATCAGCCTATAAAACTGTACTAGATTTACTTCACTTTGTACCTGAGCATCACGAGGCGATGCAAACACTGTGTCTGTGGAGCTCAGTGGGTGAACTGGAGCTCACTGGAATTATTGACTGGTTAAAAGGACTAGTCAACTCTATGACACTAGGGGCAGCGCAATCCACAGGTGCCCATGGGCCAATGCAAGTCCTTTGCAGTGGCCCAGGAGGGTTGCAAATGTGCTGTAAGGCACATTTTCACCTGCTCAGGAGGAAGATGGGCTGGCACTCAAAGAAGCGCCAGCCTGCGGAGACCGATGCAAGCCTCCATGCCAGCTTCCTCCTCATAAGTTGTGTCAGCCTGGCTGGGCCGACGAAAGGAAGAAAGGGATGTGGGGGGGGGAGGCAGGAGGGAAGCGTTCCTGGGCAGGGGGAGGGTGGGCAGTTATGCTGGATCCCAACCCCTGTTCCCAGGGAGAACAGATCAGCTTCAAACCGCTCTGCTCTCCTCTGACTTGTGCCACCTCAAGAGGTGGCGCAAATCCGAGGAGACCCATAGGGGCTACCGGCTATTATCCGGAGGTAAGGGAAAATGTTCCCCTTGCCTCTGGCTGAGCTGCTTGTGGCCACAATCCTGTGCTGGATACAGTGCAAGCCTCTTGGCTTGCCTGTTCCAGTACAGGATAGGATTGTGCTCTAGGCCTCCCATCCTGAACACAGTATACACACTTTCCTGGCAGAAAGCATCACTGAACACAATGGAACTTACTTCTGAGTAGACATGCCTAGGATTGTGCTATTAGGTGGAAGTAAGTTCCATTGGACACAGTAGTGCTTGCTTCTGCGTAAACTTGTATAGGATTGAACTGTACAGATTGTGCCTTGTTTTCCACTGGGGTTCCATTCCGGAACCCTCTGTGAATAAAAAAAAATCAGTGGATACCAAATCAGTGGAAAAATAGATTTACAAACCCACTTCTGGGTTTCTTGCTCCTCCATAGTTAACCCAGAATGCATTGGTCTAGACGCCATACCGTATTCAGCCACTGGATGGAGTGAATAATGGAATGTAATGGAATGAAATAGATTCTAGTATTAACTCATCACATGACTGGAAGCTCTTTAGTGTTTATATTGATACATTCTGGGGTAACACTGGAGGAGCTAGAAACCCCGAAGTGGGTTTCTTTAAGATATCTTTAACCCTGAGAAGCTTGCAGCCAGTGTGGTTTAACAGCATGAAGGCCGGAAATTGGACTTTGGTGCTTTTTTCCCTTGTCACAAGGCATTTAAAGGAGGACCCTGTTATCAATGGTGAGTCAAAATCAGTGGATAATGAGGCACAACCTATAGTTCTAATGTTGGCTATTAGCTATGACCAGTAAATACAGCCTCCTTATTTAAAGATTATCTGTGGGCAAGCAAGAAGATACCACCTCCATTTTGTTCTCCTTGCGAGAGTTTCCAAGGGAGTGTGGAATGTGAACTAGAGGAGATTCCTGGTCTGATCCAGAATAAGCACTTGTCTAATTGCAAGTTTGTTGTTGTGGGTGGGGGTTGCATTATGGACAGGCATTGGGGCAGTGTGTGGTCCTTTGGAGAAAGGATAATTCCATCTCCGTTTTGGGAGCGGGTATAACCCCCTTGTCTAGTCCTCTTGTTCTCCAATGGAATGTTTACACATGTAATATAAATAACCTCAAAAGTCTCTTAGTATATTTTAAGAGACTTCAGAGGTTATTTACATTACAAATGTGTTTCCTTAAACCCATCAAGTTCTGAGTAGTGGTATGTTTTGACAGAAGCGCCTTTATGAAATTATAGATTGCACAATGGATCAGAATTCAAGTCAATCATAGGGAAGCCACTGCATGAATCTGGATGAGGTCACACACCTCCTTAAGGATGCAGTTTGATAATCCAACATCAAAACCAAGGTATTCAGTTAATACTCTCTTGGGGGGAAAAAAGAAAAGCCATTTGGTACACCGATGCTTGCTTCTGACTGGTGGCGGTGTTTGTGTGAGAGTCACACACACACACACAGAGTGAGAGAGAGAGAGAGAGAGAGAGAGAGAGAGAACTGATTCCTCAGCAGCTGAACATGTGAAGTGATAGTATTGGCAGCAGTGGGACAAGAATGTTAGATTTTTTAGATTTTGAGCCCATTGGGGACCGGAAATTAATTAATTAATTAATTAATTAATTATGCAACCCACTTTGAGAATGACTTTTTGTTGAAACTAATTTTGGGTGAATATATAAATAGCCTGAACAACAGCAACAACACCAATATGATGATGATGATGATTGATGGAGCACAGGGCAAGATCTGTAGGTGGGTCAATCTGGAGGCAGAGCCAGTTACAAACCACATCTTCTAGGGAGGACCAAACTAGAGATCTTGTATCCAAATCTGTGCTTGTTTCTGAATTTGGACTGGGACCGTGGTGCAGGTCAATGGTTAAAGCTCCCCTCCTCCCATTACGGTTCTGATCCAGATCAGGACTTCCCTGTATAAACAAAAGTTAGGCATGTTGGGACCAGTTGTGTTATCCTACATTGAATGTGACATGTAGCTGGGCTCTTTGCCATCCCTGGAAGCAGTACCTGTAGCCCAGGGTGCATGGGGTGGAGATGTCCTCTATATAACAACCAACTCTCTAAAAGCAGTCAGGGGCTGGAGCTTAGGGAGCACTCAGAGCAGTAAGTATAACACAGCTGCGCTCTGTTTATGCTTAGGCTGCGATTAAAAAAAGCCATAAAATTTGAGATGTCAGAGCTCCACTTTGCTTTATTTATACTGTTTCCTCTGAGTTCTGTCACCCAGTACATTCATCTCCTCAACTCCAGCAAGAACAGGGAAGATTAAAATATCACAGCTCAAAATAGGAGTCAAGCGGAAGGATATTCATCATAGCACTATTACAAAAAAGATATGTAAATAGGGTGATGAAGCTTGCTTACAGTCATACCACTCTCTTCCTCCTCAGTGGATTGGGTGTTGGGGGTAGAGGAGGTTTACAGATCTGAGACTTCCCTGGAGCCAGTGATGAATTATTATGCAAACGATAGGCTTTTTCAAAGGACTAACCATGGGGGGGGGGCTCCCCGTTGTAGGTGTGTGTGTGTGTAAATCAAGTTACTTTTTTGCAGTTTTCTTTTTTTTTGCTGTGGAGTAAAGTGACTTGTATGTCCCCCCACCCACCCACCCACCATATCCTGTACCCAAAATACTGTA
Source organism: Tiliqua scincoides (assembly GCF_035046505.1). NCBI lineage: Eukaryota > Metazoa > Chordata > Lepidosauria > Squamata > Scincidae > Tiliqua > Tiliqua scincoides. Next base: position 36,480,667 of record NC_089827.1, on the reverse strand, counting down.
ACGTTAAGAATACCAATTAGTAGGAAATCTGGTTATTTAGATATGCCACTGACCATGGCAACAGCAAAGGAGAAGTGAAAATACAGTAGAACCTCTGAAGTTGACCACCTCTCTATAATGACCACCTCCTTAAGTTGACCTAATTTTCACAGTATGGACAGACACTGCATATACACTGTGGGAGTCCAACCTCTCTATATTGACCACCTCCGTAAGTTGTATCTTGACCACTTCGACTATTGCACAGAGTATTAATTTACCCTCCATAAGTTGTCCACTGAACGCGATCCTGCTTGGGCATAGTGAAGCCACTGTCCTTTCACTTTGGTTCCCATCACCAGTGCATTACTTTACACTTATATTGAAACACAACTGCTATTTTGCTGCCTGTTCTCCTGGTTTGGAGAGATCCTTCTGGAGCACTTCACAATCCCTTCTGGTCTTCACCACTCAGAAAAGTTTAGTGTCATCCACAAACTTGTCCACCTCCCTGCTTATCCCTGTTTCCAGGTCATTTATGAAGATGTTGAAAAGCACCAGTACCAGGACAGATCCTTGAGGCGCTCCACTTTCTACCTCTCTCCACTTTTTTTTGTCAATTGCCAATTGACACCCACTCTCTGTTTCCTGGTGCTCAACCAGTTCCCAATTCATGAGAGGACCTGTCCTCTTATTCCCTTACTGTGATGTTTTCTCAACAGCTTTTAGTGAGGGACTGTATCAAACACCTTCTGGCATTTAGTGAATCTCAGGAGACCCAGTGGAGGCCAGGCCGCCTAAGTAATAAAGTGTTTTGTTTCTTTTTAGCTGTTGGGGCTATGTAACATGCTACAGGCTGGCAAGATATTGCATTGGTCTGCCTGTCTGCTATGAAACCAAGTATTTTTTTTAACTTACAATTTTTTTTAAGCTTATGAATTTTCAGGGGTTTTTTAAACCACTGATTGTGGGCTGTTTATTCTCTGCCTCTTGATATAGATATAGATTATATAAATAGTAAGCATCACAATTCTCATTGATATTTGCAATAAAACTTTTTAAAAATCCAATCTAAATAATAACTTAGCCTTGCATTTGTTGTCCTGGGAGCTAAAAACAATAATATTTAAATGCCTTTTTCCGTATGTTGACCACCTCCATACGTTGACCAATTTCCTCCAGTCCGTTGGGTGGTCAACTTAAAGAGGTTCTACTATATTGCTGTAGGGCCTCCCTGTGGGGGAGGGGAGGGCCTGCCCAGCCTTTCCGAGGGGGACCCCCTGGTGGAGGCCTCAGACTAGTTCCCCCACAAGAAGGGGGGGTTGCATCACCCAGTTCCCCCTCTTTGGGTTGGCAGCATTAGCTAGTCAGGAGCAGGGACTGCTAGCAGCAGATCCTCCTGCCTGCTCTGTTAACTCCCAACTGCCTTGTCATCCCTGGCCTCCAGGTTTATGTAGGGCAGACCCCTCCCCTTTGGCCCCTCCCCTTCCCTCACAGGGAGGGTACAAATAGGGCCTGTCTCAGGGCCTGCCCTCCCCTGGGCTTACCCCAACTCCTCCCTTTCCTCTCTCTGTTTCCCTCCCAACTCCTCTCACCTGGAGCTGCCAGGGTTGTTCCTGAGAGGGCTGGGAAGGCTGCTGCCTCTGCTCTGGTCCAGAAGCCTTCTCCCTTGGTAAGTTGCGGACTTGCGGGATGAGGGGAACCCTGACAATTGCCCTTAAAATCAGAGTAGAACCATTTAGTACCATATTGCATGTTATGAAGAAGCTTTAGTTTGGCCCCTGTTCTTTTCTTTTAAAATATCATGTGATTGTGCCCAGAACAGAGTAAAATCATGATAGGTCAAAGGTCTTAAGCACTCCACTGATCCTGATCTTATTTTCCCCTCCTCCCACACACCATGCCCTACTTTAATTAAAACAGAGCATTCCAGGTGGATTGACCTTGGATTGAAATAGTATTGGGAGGGAGAACCCAAATGACAGTCAGTCAGAGTTGAGTTGATGGATGGGACCTTGCTGTCAGAACTGCCCTCAAATTCCCTTTCCTCATTTTCTGTAAATTTTTGAAATTAAAATCATCTTCAGGGGATCTGCACCAGATTCACTGTGCATATATATGGGAAGGCATCTGTGGCAAGGAGCAGGGTTTTTTCAGTTGTTGCCCTGAGATTATGGAATTATCTTCCTCATGAAGTGCAATTACTCACCTGCCTCTTGGCTATCAGAAGACAATGTAAACCCACCTGTTTAGGAAGATGTCAAACAGGATGAGGCATGAGCCCTCTTTGGATTACCACCGAGTGTCTTGGGGGCAGTGGTGGGTGGGTGGGTGGGACGTTTGGGATCCATTTGGCTGTTTTTGCCCAATCTCCATGTCTTCGGCTCCTCCTCTGTGCAGAGCTGCACATTCAGCTTGTTCAGTATTTTTCTGACAAGTTTAGTGGTCATCTTGAATACAGTTTGTGATGGTTATTGGTGGTTTTTGCCCCTGCTAGAATGTTCTGTGTTGGTTTTAGTGTTTTTGTGGCTGTTTTGGAACCTACCATGCGCATCCCCATTGAAACAGGGGGGTAGCCATATTTTAGATCACTTTTCCAAGCTTTAGTAGAGATATTTACAATATCCGGGAGCGAGCGAGATTATTCCAAGTGCTAATTTCACCAGTCCTATAGTATGTGGAAGCAATGTCATTTACCATGAAAATAAATACAGCAAACATGTCATAAATAGACATGTCAAATGTATGGTTCATTATTAAACTACCAGGTACAGAATGTTCAAGAGGCACAAATAGCTAAAATATCATTTATTCTAGAATTATAAAGGAATGTTGATAAGGCCCTGTGGCTATTCCGTTCATGTCCATTCAAACCAAATATTCTACAAAACAAAATACAGGTAATCCTGTAAATCCTCATGAGATTAATATTTATGGAAAAATGAAGGCAGGCCTGCTATAACCCTTTAACAATGCTTAGCATTTAAACAAGCCTAGGCAATAAAAGCAAAAGCGGCCTTTTGTTATCAGCTACATTTTAGCTAGAGGTTTTCCTAATACCAATTGGCTAACACTGTTGCTTTACTTCCTTAATAGCATTTGTTTGACCATATTTAGTAACTGTCTTAACACTGTCTAGACTGCACATCAAAATGACTTCTAATGCTGCTCTGATCAATCTTCTTTAAAAGGGCAGGTTAGAAAATATGAACGTGATTTGGTTGCCTTTATAATTAATTTTTTTCCCTGTATGAAGCTGCTCTTTAAACTAAGCTAGATAAATTGTGCAAGAGGTCAGCTGCATTCCACTCAAGATAAGAATTTATGAGATCTCTAGTCTACCTTTCCTCAGTGGCGTTCAAGGTTGCTAACAATATCGATAATAAATATAAAAATACAACAATATTACTATACAAAATTAAAATATAAAGTAAAAAAATGCAACCAATAAAATAAACTCCACAGCAGTAGCACAACTCAGCAGATTACAGAATATGCAGCACATATAATTTAGAAATCAGCAGCAACAGAAATGATATTAAAAGCAAAAATAAAAAAATAAAAATAAAAAAATTCCAGAATTAAAAACAATCACTAACAACAGCAGTAAGAACAAAGTATCCATAACATATACACAATGGAAGTGGATTAGTAGGATAGCTGCGATAGTCTTCAGGGTTTTGCATAAGGGGGTGTCTGCAGCCTGCACCATTCCTGGCCTTTGATAGAGCTGATGTTTATAGTGTTTGTAAAATATTCCAAATTTTCCTGAAATTTCCAATTTTGATACTCTGGTTTAATTAAATTTTTCACGATAAAATTCAAATTGATATATTCAAGTCAAATAGTAATTCAAAATTCAAATGTTTCCTATAAAAATCCCTTAATTTGGCAGGCATCAGACATAAAATCTCCAAAGTTATCAAATGCTACGTGGCAGTGACTGCCATCTGCCCACTGCGGCCAAAACTTGCCACCTATCAAACAACATCAAATATTAAATATTGAAATCAAATATAATAGCATGTCATAAGAACATAAGTCCTGCTGGATCAAGTGAAGTGCCCATCTAGTCCAGCTTCCTTTAGCTTGCAGTAGCCTGCTAGATGCCTTTGGGAGCACGTAAGACAACAAGACACAGTATCTATATCTTGTTGCCACTGTCTTTCATCTGGCATTCAGAGACAGGCTACCTCTAAAACCCAGAGATTGCATATAGTCAACATCACCTGTAACCTGTGATGAACATTTCCTCCATAAATCCGTCTAATCCCCTTTGAAAGGCATCTGGGCCAGGTGCCATCACCACTTCCGGTGCAAGGAGTTCCATAGACTAATTGCGTATTGGGTAAAGAAATATATTCTTTTGTCTGTTCTGGCCACATCAGGGAGAGGTGTCACCCTTGTTCAGTCTCAGCTGTCTTTGGCCCCTTGAGCCTGCCCATTTGGCTGAGTCACATTTTCCAAAGAAGATGGGAAAATTACTTTTGTTTCATTGTTTGTTCATTTTTGTAGCTCAAATTCATTTTTGTTTCCCATTCCCCATAGATTTTAATGGAGCAAAACAGATCCTGCTCCCTGGCAAATGGCTGCTGGAGTGCAAAAGCCCACTTCCTTTAGGAGTTCTTGATTGAAGGGCCCCCTGGAGGGAGTGGGCTTTTGCCCCCTTCCCCAGCAGCCATTTTCTGAGAAATAGGATCTTTAAATCCTTTCAACTGAAACGGACTCTGAATTAAGGAATGAATATGAATAACGGGCAACCAATCCTAAATTGCACTGGTGCAGTGGGGCCGCATGACCTCTGCTGTATCTATCGCAGTGTAGGTGCGGGCTGGAGGTCTACTCAGGGTAAGAGAATATTTTCCCCTCAAGAGAATGAGGCTACTTGGATCTAAATGACTTACATAAGTCCAAGCAGCCCTGTGTATGGTGTTCAGGCCAGAGAGGGATAGGATATGGCAGAGGCCTGCTCTGCTAACCCTACCCCTTCCTGGGCCGAATCCACTCCTGTTCTGCGTTCCTCCCACCCAGAAATGCTGCCTCCCTGCCTCCAATCCAACCCTCTTCCACTTGGCACTTCACTTACCTCAGCCAGTGGCTGATCCTCAGGATGCAGCATTGGTGGTGTGGTGCAAGCATCCCTGCCAGCACTGCTTACACTCCAGGTGCTGCAAATGTGCTTTTATGGCACATTTGTATCACCCTTGGCTGGTGCAGGCACCGCTGCACCGGCTTAAGCTCTGATTTGAATTGTGCTGTCATTTGTTACTGCTCATTTGTTTCAGAACAAATGGAAAATGAATCAAATGGGTCTCATTTGGCTCCATTTTCTTTCATTATGAAGTGAATGCACACCCCTGGTGACAACTGTGGGGTTTTATTCAGAACAGGCAGTCCCCAACCTGGAAGAGCTCTGCCACACTTTTTTTCCCCCTCCCTCAAAGGTCCCGTTTTCACAGAGTCCCAAGTGGCAGCCACAATACCTGGTTTATATTCTCTGTAGTTGACAGTCCTTTCCTTGCATGTGAACAAAATGCAGAGCTGGCAGCAATCTCCCCGTATGGTGCAGTTTGGACAGTGTTACTGAGGTCAGAACTTCATCAGCAGAACATCCGTGGGGCTGCAGACTTGCTCTGCTTTCATATCATTGCAAGGACATCCTTTTCAGTGTGGAGAAAGATCCTCTGTTTATGGAGTCTTGTCACAGACACCTGTAACAATTTATTAGCATGTTGCTCACCAAGGCACACTGTGGGGCACGAAGGAGCCTTCATCCCAGCCATTGTTGCCCTTAAAAGCTCATTAAGCTAACATACAGATTCCAACAGGAAGGTTATATTGTGCCCATTGACATTGTTTAATGTTAAAGACGAATGATTATTCCTTTTATATACACCGCAGGCACTTCATAAGTGAAGATTATTCTTGGAGTAATGCAATATGTAAATGTTAGTGTTAGAAATTTGGCACTTGGCTATATATTCTATGTCATGTAACTCGTTTGATTGAACAGGACTCCTTTTCAGACAGCGCACGCCTGCACCAAGGAACTGTTTGCCTGGATGTTTATTTGCAAGGGTGCCATGACCAACTGGGATGAATTTGCACCCATTGCATTATAATGCAAGAATTGCTTTATATGTAACACATTGCATGACGTTAAAATCATTGTTCTACTTCATCCCATGATAGAAAGTTACAACACTTGCATGACTAGCAAGGAATCATGGTGAATCACCCCAAGATCTATCAATACATCCTGCTCTAGCATCTGCCCACCCTGTCCTGTCCTACTGTTCCCATCTCAGGGACTCATTGGGAGGTTCCTGCATTCTGTAGCATAGCTAGAGGAGGGGAAAAACAGTATGTTCTGTAGGTGCCACAATGTGCTGTGTAAGCAGCTCCTTCTGCTTGCCATTGTACTGGAGCTATTCGAGGCAGCAACAGCAATGCACATGTGCTCACCAAACCAAGCACTGTCTTTTGCATGTTGCCGTCCCTGCCCAGAATGCCTCCAATGGTGAGCAGCAGGAGCTGCTTACACAGTGTGTTGCGGCACCTACAGTACTGTTTCCCCCCCAACTATGCAACTACCAATATTAAGTTTAGAGCAGGGGTGCCCAAACCGCGGCCCTGGGGCCACTTGCAGCGCTCAAGGACTCCCAATGTGGCCCTCAGGGAGCTCCCAGTCTCCAATGAGCCTCTGGCCCTCTGGAGATTTGTTGGAGTCTGCACTGGCCCAACGCAATTGCTCTCAGCGTGAGGGCGACTGTTTGACCTCTTGCATGAGCTGTGGGATGAGGGCTTCCTCTACTGCTTGCTGTTTCACGTCTGTGATGCAACAGTGGCAGCGAAGGAAAGGGTGGCCTTGCTTTGTGCCAGGACTTTTAAAGGCCTAGAGCTATTGCAAGACCTTCATTCATTCATATAAGTTCATCTTTAATATATTCATTTATGTAAATTTATTCAAATTTATTCATATTTCAAATGCAAATTGATTCTTTTTTCCCCGTCCCCCAACACAGTGTCAGAGAGATGATGTGGCCCTCCTGCCAAAAACTTTGGACACCCCTGGTTTAGAGCAGCACAATCTCCTGGGTGGTGGGAAGCAATGTGTGTTTAATGACCCCATGCCTCGAAAATGAAACAATCACTTTACACGACTAAAGTGTGTTAACCTGTTTTGCTTATTGTAGCTAAGTATATGCTAATGATGGTCATCTATATGTATTAAACTGAGAAATATGTGCTCAAGTTAATTCCTTCTTTGTAATAATCAGAGGATTAATGCACCTTTATTTGTGCTCACAAATTCTTATTAATCTCCAGTGCCCTAATACATTCATTTTTTTCTTGACTTTTTACTAGGGTTGATATTAACCGAATAAGGACTTGTTCATACAATCAAGTTCCAGAGGTTATTAACCCAGGGTTGTTATCCTGAGATTATAACTGCTGTCAGCAGAAACAAGGAATTCTGGCTTGCTTTAGCTCTTCAGCCTTTTACTGGCTCTTTTGGACTATTTGAAAACATAGCATAAAGCAAGGAAATATACAGTATTAGAAATAAGATATGGATTGGGCGTCCCTTATCCAAACTGCTTGGGATCAGAAGTGTTTTGAATTTGGGCTTTTTCTGTATTTTCGAATACTTGCATATATACTTGCAATTAGCACCCTTGCTAATTGGGTAAGAGGCACCTTTTCAAGTGGGTGCTCCTCTTTTATTTAGCAGGCGGAGAGTAACTGGCCCTCCTCACCCCAGCAGTGTCTTTTCTAGCAGCTGTCTGCTGGTGTTTTGCATCTTTTAGATTGTGAGCCCTTTTGGGACAAGGAGCCATTAGTCATTTGATTTTTCTATGTAAACTTTGTGAACTTTTGTTGAAAAGAGGTATATTAATACTGTTAATAATAATAATAATAATAATAATAATAATAATAATAATAATAATAATATATTTAAAGAGAGATCGTGGGTAATAGGGCCCAAGTCAAAAACACAGCATCCAAGGTAATTTTATTTAATATTTTTAATAATTTTGTGCATGAAACAAGGTTTGTGCGTGAATCACAGTTTGTGATTTTATTTCTACAGGCAAAAAAGTAAAAAAAAAAGAAGTCATGTTGATGCTCCAAAAAGTTCCTTATTTCAGAATTCCGGATATGGGGTACTCAGCCTTTGGGTACTTTGTGTCAGACCTAGAGAAGAATCTATAATTGTTTGGTAATTATTGAGACTATTGGGTGGAGCAAGATATTATTGTGCAGGTAGACTTACCCCCTATAGAGAGGATAGGAGGCATTGCAGGCCATGATGCAGGAGCAGGGAAGCCCAAACCTGACCGCCATGCCACGGCTGTGTGCAGTGGTGCCAAAATGGCATCTAGGGGCAGCAGAGGCTGCCGGAGGTTTGTGCCCTTCCCTGAGTAAGGGCGCAGGCCCCACAATAGAGCTACTTGAGTCTATGCTGGCTAGGATAGGATCCAGTGGAAGAGGCCTCCACAGGTCCCATCCCCCTCCCAGACCAGTCCCTCCTCTGTCCTGCCCTCCCCCCACCCCAGGATGCTTTCCTCGCCCCAAAAACTGCACTGCTGCCAAGTGGTGTTACCTTGGCTTCTGTGTGTTGTCCTCCTGGTACTGAGGCTCAGTTCCAACAGGCACTGGTCCAGCGCTGGTGCTCCCTTCTCCAAGGGTGCTGTAAATATGCTTTATGGCATGTTTACAACACCTACTGCTGGCACTGACACCCGGCGGGGGGAGAGCGGAACCGAGTGGGAAGGGCAGAATGCAGGAAAGGATCAGTTTGGGAAGGGGTTAGGACCGGTGGAGGAGTCCTCTGCAGACTGCAAAGGAGGTCCCCCTGATGGGCTGATAGGATTGGGCCCTAGGAATCTCCCAAACATATTTAAAATAAATTTTTGATGTAACTATCATTGGATTTCTCTCATGGCTTTGCCTTTGCATAGAAATAGTAACCCATTGTATTTCTCATATTTTTCATGGCCATTGTTCATGGGAGTGGGTCTATCTGTATCTGTCTATCTGCAGACAGACATTGCAATCCTGTGTAGGTTTACTCAGAAGTCAGCTTCATAAAGTTTAGTTTTATTTACAGCCAAATCCTATGCTTCCCGGCGCCTAGAGGAACAGTGTTGCTTTATCCTGCGGGCACCCGGAAGCCATTGGAAGTGTCCTTGGGGAAAAGGGACTTTAATCCCCTTCCCCTGAGGAAAGCCCAAGCTTCTGCAAAGGGCTTCTTTGAGTCTGTGCCAGCTAATTCGCTGGTGCAGTTCCAAGGAGTCCCATATTGGGATTACAAGCCCACACAGATCCACTGGAAACCCCCTCCTGGGCTGATCTCCTTCCCTGTTTCGCCTTCCTCCTGTCCAGTTCTGCCTTCCACCAACCTTCCCCCCCACCCCAAAAAGGTGCTCCACTGGCTGGTGGCGAGACTTACTGCTGGCTATGCTGTGGAGTCATCTTCCTGGTACTGAGGCCCAGCGCCAACTAGTGCTGGCCCAACACCTGCACTTCCTCATCACCCGGTGCTGTAAATGTGCTTTACGGCACATTTACAACACCTAGCCCTGGTGCTATGGTCCCATAGGATTGGGCCCTTACTTCTAAGTTTGATACACGTTTATTGGGCAGTAAATTCCATTGAACTCAGTGGGACTTTCTTCTGAGTATATATGCATAGGATTGCACTGTTAGTTAGTGGGCAGTGTAGTCCTAACTAAATTACCATCTGGTGATGCAGTGTTACCGGTGTAGGCTACGCTGCATCCTGTGGGGGAATTTTGGCTGCTGGAGGTCTCCTTGGTGTAAGGAACAGCCACTCATGGGTAGATGTTGCTGGCGCAAGCCCGAGTTAATCTGTGTTGGCTGATCAGTCCTTGGGAACAGGGATAGCATATGGCACACACCAATGCTGCCAGTCCTGCCCATTTCCGGGCCCCATCTACCCACCCTGCCCCCATCACTGCCATCCCCATTCCACCCCTCCACCTGCTCTGGACTTACCTGCTCCAGTGGACTCCAGCCTTCCTGCCAGTGCAGCTGGCCTTCATGCTGCTGCAAAGCGCTTTACAGTGCTTTGTGATAGCCTGCACTGGTGGAACCTGCATTCTGCTGATGCAGCAGATCAATAGTATTACGCCATAAGTCAGCCTAGCCAGAGTGACTGCTTATCTGCTTTTACTGCTGTCGTGAATCATCACTGTATGTTGCATAATAATGGCCACTGACCATAGCTGTTCCACCACATAACTCATTTACCCCACTTTTAGATTTGTTTTCTCTGAACTATCTCTGTGTGTATGTGTGCTAATTGAGGATTGCGCTCTATAGATCTGATGAAGTGGTCTGTAGTCTTGTGCAGTGGTGGACTTACCCCTTCCTACTCCCAGGGCAAAGATCCATGAAACTGGCCCCCTGCGAGATGCTGCCTGCCCTCCTACCTTTGGAGTACAACAGAGCCTTGAGCGACCATAGGACTGACTGGTCCTAGAGGTGCGTGGACCCAGTGCCTGGGCATTTGCCCTTTTTTCCAAGTGCTAGGTCCGCTGCTGGTCTTATGAAAGTTTATGCCAAAATAAATTGGTGAGTCTATCAGGTGCTGCATGTCTTTCATGCCTAAGTTGTTCTTTCTGCAACAGACTAACATGACTGCCCTCTGGAAGTTATAAAAATCTTATTTGTGACATTTGCCTTGGCAGGTCCTCCAAAGTTAATGGCATGTCACCGAACAGCCAATGCTAATATGTATCTATTCTGAGCCCCAGATGAGCAATGGCCCGTGGACGGTAATGTGGAGGTGCAGATTCCGGGAAAAGTGCAACACCATCTAATATCTAAATATAATGTTCAGTGAAAGCTGTGTGGAGTCAGGCACATTATCTCTAGAAAGATCAGAATCATTTCTTTCTCTCTCTCTTTTTGCCCCCAAATCTAGTTAATACTCTGCCCTTTTAATTATCCACAGCATCTGAGAAAAGTGCAGTGTTCCACCTAGGTCTCATTACTCCTCAAAGTACATTCACTGAAATAAATGTACAAATAAGTGATTGTGCAAAAGATTAGGAGATTCCTCTCCCCCTCTCGGAATTCTTCATTGTTTTAAAATTTCTGCCTAGATTGGTTTACATATAGTAGAGGGTTTTACATCACTGGACTCGTTGTTTTAAAACAATCCAGTTGCATTAGGTTGGGTGAATGACATAGGTATAATAATAATTATAATTATTTAAACACCTACAAAATAAGGTGCTTTATATGCATGAAATGAGCAGTGACTATTTCCTGCCCACAAGCTTAAAAATGAAATAAACACACACACAAGAAAAAGGTAGGAAGGTGGAATAAGAATGTGTGAGCCTTGAATTGGTAGTGAACTGGCCTCACCCCAGCAATTAGGGGCGTGAGCATGCATGTTCCATTCCCCCTCCTGGTGTGCTGTTCTGATTTTAATAATCACATGGAGAGAAGTTCATCTGAAACACTCCATGATATGCAATTTCAATGCTACATTAAAATTGCATTTATATAAAGTGTGAGGGGACATTCAGGCACAACACGACCCCCCCCATGTCATTTTGAAAGATTTTGGCTGCAATCCTAACCACACTTTCCTGAGAATAAGCCCCATTGAACAAAATAGGACTTACTTCTGAGTAGACCTGGTTAGGATTGTGCCCGAAATGTCATCGTGAGAGGGGAGCAGAACATGTAGGCCTAGTTGCATGTGGATGGGGCCAGTACAGAGGACCATCTGAAGTAGTTCCTATTATGTTAAGTTGTTGGGATACTTAGGAAGAGTTCTGCCTGCATATTCACCCATGCTCCACTGTGTGTTCACTCCATGTGCTGGGCAAGACATCTTTGTTGGGCCTTAGTAACAGTCAGGCTCCAGGCAGTAGCAATTCAGGACCTGGGAGAGCTAGTTCTGAGTCCCACTGGGCAGAAGCAGGTGTGTGGACCCAAAGAGGCAGGGGACATGTTCCAGAGCAACAAACTGGAGGGTCAGAAGCAGATACATAGTGAGAATTGGAGAGGGGTCAAGGTTCAAGGGAGCAGTGCCCTTCAACATTGTAAGGAACGTCCTTAAGCACTACAGACAACACCCTTGCACATGACAGAGGAGTTGCTCAGACTGAGGGGCAAGCTCTGCAGCTCAAACTTTATTGATCCTGTCAGACAGGGATTGGTCGTTGCGGATCAACTGACTAACTGTTCATGCAAAACCACTGCCTAGATCAGGGGTGCCCAAACCCCGGCCCGGGGGCCACTTGCGGCCCTTAGGGGCCCCCAATCCGGCCCGCGGGGAGCCCCCAGTCTCCAATGAGTCTCTGACCCTCCGGAGACTTGATGGAGCCCATGTTGGCCTGATGCAACTGCTCTCAGTGTGAGGACAACTGTTCGACCTCTCACCTGAGCTGTGGGACAAGGGCTCCCTCCACTACTTGTTGTTTCACGTCTGTGATGCAGCAGTGGCAGTGAAGGAAAGCCTGGTCTTGCTTTGTGCAAGACCTTTTATAGGCCTTGACCTATTGTAAGACCTTCATTCATTCATGTAAGTTCCATCTCTAATACATTCATATATGTATATTTATTCAAATTTGAAATGTAAATTAATTATTTTTTCCCCCGGCCCCCAACACAGTGTCAGAGAGATTATGTGGCCCTCCTGCCAAAATGTTTGGACACCCCTGGCCTAGATCAGTGATTTTCAACCTTTTTTTATCTCATAGCAGGCTGACAAGGTGCTAAAATTGTCAAGGCACACCCTCAGGTTTTTGACATTTGTCAAGACATACCACACTGCCAGTGGGTGTCTCACATCCCCCAGTAACCCTACAAATAAATAACCCTCCCCAAACTTCTGCAGCATAGCATGGACCATTTGCAACACACCAGTGTGCTGTGGCACACTGGCTGAAAATCTCCATCCTAGGTGATGCCCTCAAATCATGGAGCTCAGAAGGTCAGTCTGGCAGTGGAAACAGAGTGCTGGGGGCATGGGAGGTAAAGTTTTGGCGTGTGCCTCCTGGGAGCCCTTGCTCAAGATTTCCATTACCACCTCAACCACCACCCAGCTTCCCAGCATCCTATGTTCTTATACATTTACCATTTGGGGGATGCTCAGGTTCTGATACAACACCAGATTAAAGCAGTTCCAAAGTTGGAGAAGGCCCCAGTGAACCTTCCTCTGCATGTGCGATCTTCTTTTATACTTGTAGCCTAGGCGAGGGTTCTCCCCAAAGGCTGTGCTTGGTTGACCACAGGCACAGTTTGATAGAGCATGTGTTACTAACGTAACCTGTGTCACATGCCTGTCCTAGACAAGGGACAGAGAACAATTCTAACAAGATGTAGATCTGTAGCCGTTTATGCTGAATGGATAAGTGAGGGGGAGACAAAAAGACGAAGCGACAAGATGAAAGATAATTATTGCTTTTAAGCCTGACTGTGGTGACTTTTTAATTGCTTTGATAAAGCAGATTTCCACACTGCAAAACTTATTATAACAAACCCTTGCATTCATCGTTCCTTGTTGTTCCTCTGGTAAGTTTGTTCACAGCAGCACCCACTGGAGGCAACAAGCAGTGACTCTCTCTGCAGTTTCTCAGAGGCTGGAGTTCTATCCTGCACTGCCCAGTAATGTACAGTACATGCTCTAAGTCATGCTGAGCCCACTGTGAGTGCCTGAATCAGTGACCAATGAGTAGCTTGCTTTTGCCCTTTCAAAGCATCACTCAAGAATATGATATAAAGCCTGTTAAAATAAGTTAATTTTCTATCTGAATGCCAAAAAGTAAAAAGATTATCTTTCTATATTGTAAACTGGTTAGGATTCTGTCTGTAGCAGGAATAATGTAACAACAGTAAAAGATGTAACATCATAACAGCAATTAACACCCCTCTGCCTGTAGAACCTTTGACTGCAGTGAAATGAATCCTAGATTAAAAGCCGGGGCATGGCAGGCAGAGCATGAGAGTAATGACGCCGTGTAAGGGTCCCCTCCTGTTTGTCGTTAGAGCCATTCCAGGCAGCAGTAGCAACATGCAGCCGTTTGGTTTGGCAGTACCTGCTCATTGCAGTCGCTGCCCAGAATGGCTCCAACAGCAAGTGGGACGGGTTGCTTACAGGGCATGTTGCAGTGCTCACCGTTTCCCCCCCCCAGCTATGCTACTGGCATTTGAATGCCAGATGCAAGGGAGGGCACCAGGATGAGGTCTCTTGTTATCTGGTGTGCTCCCTGGGGCATTTGGTGGGCCACTGTGAGATACAGGAAGCTGGACTAGATGGGCCATGGCCTGATCCAGTGGGGCTGTTCTTATGTTCTTATGTACTGGGTGGAAATCCAGTTCCCTTGGCCCCTCTGAACATTTGGAATGCACATCTGAGTAGACATGCATAGGATTGTGCTACATATGAAAGAACACCTGAATCTATTATAAATTTATATTATTTTATGGTTACAGAGCCTTCCATGTATTTGCTTTACCGAATTTCATGAGAAAAAAAAGACAGGAGTTTTGCACTCTAGACCAGCTATTTTCAATCACTGTGCCGTGGCACACTGGTGTGCCGCGAGTGGTCCACAGGTGTGGACAGGTGTGCCACAGGAGTTTGGAGGAAAGTCATTTATTAATAGGGCCAATGGGAGATGTGAGCCCCCACTGGCAGCATGGTGTCAAGCCTTGTCAAATGTCAAAAACCTGGTGGTGTGCCTTGACCATCTTACTGCCTTGTCAGTGTGCTGTGAGATGGAAAAGGTTGACAATCGCTTGACAAAAATTCCTAACAGGAATTAGCAGACGTGAAGGGGAGCACTGTGAGCTATTCCTAACCTCTGAAATTCACTCCCCTGAAAAGAAAAAAAAATTACCTCAGCTACCCCCACCTTTAAACACCTGTGAATGGGATGGTGAGAGGTGGGGTGGGGGGTGGGCATTTCAGGGTGACCCTCATTTCTCCTCCATTCTTTGGACACTTGTTTCTCTGTGGGCTTGTGAACCCAAAGTATAAACAAAATGCACATGTACAACCATTATTCTAATGCCACTGTTTTGAACACTTCTTAGAATTAGAAGTACATGCAGCTTTCTCAGGAACAGAGCTCTGATGAGCGCTGAAAAAGGAAGGCCCATCAGCTGAACATGAAAGGCTGGAGTGTTGTGTTGCTATGTGAGCTTGGGGTATAATTTTGCAAGCTGACAGGAGTGAAGCATCTCCTCAATATCTGTATTTGGCAGAAGAGATGAATGCATACATCAGGAAACAATGTTTAAGTGTTTTATTTCCTTATTTCAGCCTGACAACCTGTCAGCGTAGTTAATGGCCACCAAGAGAGAGGGAGTGATGAGGGGGAGGAGAGGAAACAGAGGGAGACAAAGGTACTTTTTTTTTTTTAAGAGTCAAAAAGCAAGAAAGAAAAGGGGAAAGAAAATATTTCTGGGGCGGAGGATCCTAAATGGCCATTTGCATGGAAATATTTGTTTTAGTTCTACATTGTGGACTCTCTCTCTCTCCCCCCCCCTTTCATTGTGGAGAGTTCATGAAGTCAGGGAGATTCCACTTATCAATAGACACAACCATTCAAACAATATTGTGTAGAAATGGTGAATGAGTGTATTCTATCCCTATTTATCCAGTAGACTGCATCTATATCTGAAAAATAAGGATTGAACAGGCATAAGCCATCCATGTAACCTCCAGGCTTGGCTACTGCAGTGAATTTCATTTGAGGCTACCTTGGAAAAATAATCAGAAACTGTGGTTAAGACAGAATTCTTTAACTGGGAAGGGACACTATTAATGTGTAATACATCTTTTAAGTTAGTTGCATTGGCTGTCACTTACCTTCTGGGCACAAGTCAGGGTTCTGATTTTAAACTTTTAAAGATAGGTCCAGACTAAGGAATTCCTTGCCCAAATGAATCCTCCTGCTCTGTGAAATCCACCTATAGCTTCAGATTCTAGATGGTAACTTAACTATAGTTGAGTAACACACTCTTCCCCAATTTGTTAAAAACAATGAGCCAAGGTTTACTACCAACTGAAACCAATAGCTTTCACTGTCCTTCCTTCACAAGTGAGAGAGAAGGGAGGGAGGCATAGCCCTTGACTCTCCCAGGCTTGTTCTCAAAGAGGGAAACTATGGCTTCCATTGTATTTTAACCCTCCAGTTAATTATGCATATGTGATGCCCTGATTTCCCCCCTTAATTTTTGTCTATTTTTCTGTTTTCTTGGACATTTCTAACCTCTTAGAAGGCCCTGGGTAAGTTCAGCATCCTCAAAAGCTGGAGATCATCTTGCAAGCAGCCTTTGTCTTTTGTCTGTGTGGGACTCCACCACTAGAGGGAAACCACATGGTTTTGGGAATTGAGCATCTCTTCCTGTCTGGAATGTCTTCCTCCCAACCATGAATGGTATATGTTGAGCGATTAGACAGCCAACCTATCCATCTACGTCAAGTGGTGGAATGGACTGACCATGTGGGTTCCACTTCTCCAATCAGGTAGCTCAATGACATAATCAAGGCAAAGCTGTTCATTTCTCAACTTCAGGAAGTGCTGCGTTGTTCTGTGTGAGTTACCTGAGTGACTCATTCATTGGGAGCTCTGAGAAAATCGCCCACTTGTCACGTGCGGGTATAGTGACTGGGGCTTATTTGAGTAATGTTAAGTAGCTTAAACTCGGGACTGACTAGCTAGATTGGGATCAGAGACATTTGCTTTGACTGCTAAGTGACTTCAGCGGGCATGCAAACTTCCCTGGTTTAACAAGGGAGGGAGGGGTCTATGAACTGAGAATTTCAGCAGCATCTCAGCTCCATCTGCTATGTATAATGGTTACTACATTCCTCTGATCAAACATTTTCATTGTGCTTTCCAGCCAAGCTCAGGCATTTCCCATCAGTGTACTTGTACTTTTACTATCCCCTTTCTTTCCCCATATTGTTTAATTCCATTTTCATTTTGATTTTTAGTTAACTGCTGTTGTTACATCTTCACCCTTTGTATGCCAGTTCCACGTTCATGGATAATTAGTGGATTGTCACATTTATTTGCACTGCAGACACTATTGTAGGTTTGATTTTTCATAAGAACCATTGGGGTTCAGTACTGCCACAGGAAGGTTTTTTTCCCAGATGGCCTCCCTCTGCCTGGTCTCTGTAACCTGGGATAGTGGCAGTGGAAACAAACTACCAAGGATTCTTCCCATGCAGCTGCTGGTCCAGTAAAGGAAAAGCAGGGAACAGGAAAGGCTGCATGGGTACTAACCTCTATGAACTACTCTTTTTGGTCAACCTGCCTTCTCCTAGGAGTTCATTTTCCCTGACAGTATAGTTTTTATATTTGTAAATATTGTTTTCTGTTTCTATGTACTTTATTTTATTTTAATTGGTTTCGTTATTGGAAGATAGCCTGGTTTTAAGAAGTATGGAAACTGTGATAAATGTCTATACAAGACAGGATCAGCAACTGCTTGTACAAAGCTTCTTGGGTGCATCAGAGGTATCAGGTTTTGGATCATGCCCTGGATTTAGAGTTGTCAATTTAAGATAGCAAGGATTCTGGTATCACGATACAGCTAGAGAACAGAGCTTGGGGCAGAAGAAATGGCAGGTCACAACAAAAATCAAGCATGAAAGCAGTACATACCTCTGCCACTGCTACATGGCCATGTTACTGCGTCATGACCTACAATGCATCTGTCAGCTTCACAGGAGAGGATAGCTATGTACACTGCAATCTCACATGCAGGAGAAATTGGTGCTCAACAAATGGTCAACATCATGGTTAATTTAGGGCGCAATCCTAACCAACTTTCTAGCATTGACATAGCTATGCCAATGTGGCGTGCACTGCATCCTGCAGTGGGGAGGCAATCAAGGGGTCTCCTCAAGGTAAGGGCATGTTTGTTACCTTACCTTGGGGCTGCATTGTGGCTAAGTCAGTGCTGGAAAGTTGGTTAGGCTTGCGCCCTTAAACAGGTACACACCTTTATGCCACTAATTTTTACCTAACAAAAAAATATTCTTTATGTATTCAAGAAACCACTCAAGCCAGTTTTTTTTTTTTTTTTAAATTAATTCTGGTTGGTTGGTAACATTATCTGACAGTATAATTTTTGTGACTGTGATAAGACCATCAAGGCATTTTTGACATGGAAAAAGCTATAACTATGCTGGAAAATAGTAAAAAAGTATGGAATCTAATGTTAATAAATTACAGTGTGAGCACTTTCTGGAGTTAGCATTGCAAAAAGCTGCATACAGAGAAAAACGGCGATTGTAATTTTTAGGCTGAAATCTGCCACAGATAGCATAGCCTTATTAAATTCAACAGGACTGATCCAGAGAATGAGGATTCTGGCCTTAGCCAATTTCAGTTTTCATAGAAGTCTTGCCAAGAAATTTCCTGGGTATAAAACAGTGAGAACATATTTAAAAAACGCAACACATCAAAGAACATTTGGTTAGAGAACTATTTGAAGAGGATAATATGTACAGTTGTTTTTCTTATCAAAGACATTGTGTTTTTACAATTTTATTAAATACCTTGATCGGGAATAACTGGTCTTAAAAGTCATTGCCTTGATGGTGAATATTGTCCAGGCACATTGTTGGTACAAGCCAGTTTACTTAGCAATGGTGTGAAGCACAGATAACATGCTTTATGACATCTGGAGCTTTTTTATACTGAGGGGCAGCCCAATGCTAAATAAATTCCCATGCGGCAATGGGAATGTAGTGATGCAGTGGTGCTGGTATGGGCTATGCTGCATGGGCTATGCAGATGCTATGGGTCAACTGGGATCTGACCAGTGATATCACTGGCACAAGTCTGAGTTGATTATGCAGGCTGATTGGACCCAGGAAAGGGATAGGATAGAATAGGATACAGCATGCACTAGAGCTGCCATTTACCCACCCCAGCCCCATTACTGCTCTCTCCCTGTTCCACCACCCCCTCCCCTGCTCCTACACTGGACTTACCTAGTCTGGTAGGCATCTCTGCGACAGCCAGCTCACATGGGCTCAAGCCTTCCCACCAGCATGGTAGCTAGAAGTTGTTGCAAAGTGGGCTCAGCACATGCCAGTGGAACATGTGTTCCACTCTTGCAGAAGAAGAATAGGATTGGGCAGTCAGTATACTGGTCCATCTTATCCCAGTTTGCCTGGTGGCAGGAGGAGGCGTTTAGATTCATTGGCACTGGGGATTGTTTTAGGACAAACTGGGCCTGTACTAGAGGGATGGGCTTCACTTGAACTGAGACAGAACCAGACTGCTGGCATGTAACATTAAAAAGGTGGTAGAGCAGCTTTTCATTTGACCCCTGGGGAAAAGTGAACAGGAGCCCAGTGGCTTCCAGTTTGGGACGCCTCACCCCTATGGAATGAGGGTGGAGATGTTCGAGAACAGCAAGTTAACAAGAAAGTAGGAATTAGCAGTGGAAGCATGATGGGACATGATGGACCAGGGGTGTCAAACGTAAGGCCCGGGGGCTGGATGCTGCCTGATGAAGCTTTTCATCTGCCCCTCCAGCTCTCAGCTGCTAAGCAGTGCTGAGGTGGCACTGCTGAAAGTGCGGCCTGCATGATAATTGGCCTCTCCCATATCTTGAAATATGATCAAGATCTGCATATTTTCTCTTCTGTCATTTTCAACTAATGAGTTCCTAAGTGAGAAAAAAGTGCTTATTTCTGGTTACGACCTGTTAATGACATCACTTCCTGCCTAATGACATCAACTCTGGCCCTTGGCAGACATCATGAATGCTATTTGACCCGCTGTATGAAATAAGTTTGACACACCTGTGATAGGTGGTCCAGCAGAACAAGAGGCTGTGGGGATAAATGTGCAAACAAGTAGCCCTTCTCGAGCGACCTGGTATATTGGTGCTCTTATGAAAATGCCCAAAATATTTGGGCAAAGATAGGAGAACTGGAATGTTTGGTGGCTAGTTATTTGACTTTCTCTGTAAACTGCTGTGTGATTTTTTTTTGTTCAAAACTGTATATATTCTTCTTCTTTTTCTTCTTCTTATAATAATAATAATAATAATAATAATAATAATAATAATAATAATAATAATAATAATGTGATTGGCACCCTTTATGCTATTCCAAAACACCTGGAAGAGCACCTGAACAGCATAGGGGTCACAGAAATTACCATCAATCAACTGCAAAAAGCAGCTTTACTGGGAACCCCTTACATCTTGTGACTTTATTTATAACAGCAAAACAGGATAAAAGTCAGGCATCCCAGGTCCTTGGGAAGGACTCAATGTCTGGATAAAACAAACCAGTCAATGATACCTACCTGACTGTGCGAAAATATTATCATCGTCATCATCATCATAGGGAAAACATTTGTATAGTGGGTATATCAGAAACCTGATGGAATGTGGGGGACCAGTGAGATACCACAATCCCAGGTGCTTCAATGCAAGTAAATGTAAAGTAATGCACATTGGAACAAGAAACCAAAACTTCACATATTAGGCTAATGCAGTGGTACGCACTTTTCTGGCCAGTGGCTCCCTTGACCCCCCGTGGTTGTTGGCCATGACTCCCCATCATGTTCCTGAGGGTTGGAAGTGACATCATTAAACAGGAAGTGGCCAGAAATATTAACTAGATTAATATTAATTATATTAATCATATCATTAATTAAATGCAGATCTTAAGAATATATTATTAATTCACAGCAATATACTTGCTTTATAAATGATCAGCTGCTGATCACTGTTGGAGACAGGATGCTGGAGTGGGTAGATTTTGTCTGGTCCAGGAAGACTCATTTTTTTAACTTTGTAAGCATACCAATAGAATTGTTCTATCAAATGAACTTTGTGAACAACCAGTCTGACCAACATTACACACACACACCCCTGTGGACCCCAATCCAACTAGTCATTTCTCCCATTCTCCTTGGATAGGATTAAACACTTTATTAATTTAATTTAATTTTTCCAGCAGCCGGTGGGGAAAACAAAAATATTATTGTTATTGTTATTGTTATTGTTATTGTTATTGTTATTAACAGTACTTATATACCGCTTTTCAACAAAAAGTTCACAAAGCAGTTTACAGAGAAAAATCAAATAACTAATGGCTCCCTGTCCCAAAAGGGCTCACAGTCTAAAAAGATGCAAAAGAACACCAGCAGGCAGCCACTAGAAAAGATACTGCTGGGGTGAGGAGGGCCAGTTACTCTACCCCTGCTAAAAAAAGAGGAGCACCCACTTGAAAAAGTGCCTCTTACTCAGTTAGCAGAGGTTAAAATAGACCATAAAATATATTAGAGCTGATAAGGGTTTGGTGAGGAAGCTGATTTGTCTCCTATACTAGGAGATGCACAGCTCATGCCTATGCATGTCTACTCAGAAGTAAGTCCCATTAGTTCAATGGGGCATACTCCCAGGAAAGTGTGGATAGGATTGGGCTGGCAATCACTTCATCAATGGCTGATAAGTATTCCCTTCAAATAGCAAGATTCATCACTTTAAAAATGCAGCCTCTCCTCTTCAGTCAAACAACAAGATTAATAAATAACTTTAAAAATAGTACCCTTTTTCTGCTCCTGGCCAAGTAAAGTGTGTGTTTATTTCCCCCCCCCCCCACCCTTTGCCAACTGCATGGAAGCAACTTTAAGACCCCTGGTGACTGGTAAAATAGGAAGCGTTTTATTTGGGGAGGGGGATGAAAGCGGGAAGGTTTGGAGATCAAAAGGGGGGAGTGGAAGAGGGAGGGGGTAGAAAAGAGAGATTTCACTTTGATGAGAAGCGATCCCAGACTGGTAACTAGGAACCAACCAAACAAGTATCAGTGAGGGTTAAGGACTGCAAGTTGAGCAAACAACATGCAGCGAACACAGAAGGCGGCAGCCTTGGAGTGGAGGCAGAAGAGGACGGGGTGGCAGCAGCCACTCTCACAGCTGAGCAACTCCCGTTTCTTCTGCTTTAAAAAGAGGGGCTCATATTCTGCCCAGGGGTGTGACTGTATCGTGCGAGAGGACATCTGGTGCCTCCCTAAGGAGCCGCACCTCACAGTTTGAATAACACTGTTAATAACTTTGAATAACAGGTTCTGAGCTGTCTGTGATGGACCAGGAGAGAGATCCTAGGGTGCTGGTAGACAGCTCAATGAATCGTCCATTCATGGCCCTCCTTGTTTAGGTAATACATTCATTTTTAAAAAAAATCAAATAATAAAAGTACTCATTGAACTTTAGTTAAATAACAGCATTTCAGGAACAAAATAGAGTCATGGACATAGCTGAGTATCATTTTTTTTTTTTTTTAAGAAATCAACTGCAGCCTGGACCTGCACCTGCTGGATTTTACAGGCATAGGTTGTACTTGAACTTGATGGTCCCTCATGGACTTGTGGGCATGTTGAAAATGGGAGGGAGACATTCTGTGTAGGTGGGAAAGGCCAGCACTTTCAGTCACTTCCACACATATGAACATGTGAAGCTGCCCTATCTTGAGTTGGACCATTGCTCCATCTAGCTTAGTATTATCTTCTTTGACTGGCAGTGGCTCTCCAGTGTTTTGAACAGGGCTATTTCCATTCCTACTTGGAGATGGCAGGAATCAAGCTCAGGCCCTTTGCATGCAAAGCATATGCTCTACCAGCGAAACTCAGTTCAAAAGTTATTCCCCCATGCATGGGGTGGGGGCAGCACGAGCCTCACCACTACCGTGCTCACAAAGCCTTGCTCCCATTCTGCTCTTGAACAGCATTTGTTGCTGTAAGTAAACATTGATCACAGGTAGGCAGGAGTAAAGCTTGGTAAGCACCATGGAGACAGGGTTTGCCAGTATGCTCATGCTAGCCCCTTCATGTCCAGGTGTATTTAGGGAATAACTTCTGAACAGAGTTTGAATTACAGCTCTATCGCCAGTGGGATATAAACCATATCAGGGAGACGTACTGTTCCTGCCTAATTTATCAGTTCTTTTTTAAAACAAAGTCTAAATTTTTGCATAGAAAAGCCAAAGCAAAGAACATTTGTTAAAGGCAGGATCCATTATTTTATGAATGTCTTATTTAAAGATGGAAACACCAGGTGATGAAAGAGGTCTTCAGCTTTTGCTTGTTATATCAACATAACTGGACTGCTTTCTAGTAACTCAGACTATTAAATATCCTTTGTTTCAAATATACAAGGTGTTTGTACTAACATGAGGTGGGTTGACTAATTATCATAAATTACTTCTCAGAAGAGCTCTCTGTAAATAGATGTGCCAGTGAAACCATCTGCACAGGCATGGACTATGACGGCCATGAAGGGGTTAAGCAATTTCTGGCAGCTGGTTAGCCCACATAGATCAGCAGAGCAGCTTCTGTAGTAGGAAGCTCATGGAGGTAGAAAAATATCAGACAGAGTATATGCTCTCTGTGGATAATAAAAAATTGCCCACTTTCTCACAGATGTCAATTCTGGCAATTTTCCACGGAAAATTTTGGACTGCATATCAACTTTCCAAATTATTTTAGTGTCTGTTGAAGAGTGTGCTTGGCAGGGTTTCCAGTAGGAAAAATAGGAAGTGGATTTGAAAATATTAATGCTCTTTTAATAAGACTGTTAGAGATTATTGTTCTTTGAAAGTAATGTGGTTGAGTGTGATTCCTCAAGCACGGCCCGAAGTCAGCTCCAGCTGGAGGAAGTGCAGAAGGCAGGGCATCAGTGTTGCAGTGAGGAGGATGGTTTTTGTTGTTGTTGCTTTTGTTTGTGACCTTGGCCTTTGCCCCACCATTCCCTTTTCACTTTATATGAATTTCCAACTCAGTTCTATCCTTTCTCCCCCGCCGATGCAGCAGCGCCAAAATGGCTACCTCTGCATCCTTTGGGGGGGACAGTTGCAGTGGTATCCTCTGGGTCAGAGAACAATTGTTCCCTTACCTGGGGGTATGCTTGCTCTAGTGACACATTGACATGGGCGGGAGACATATTGACAGGAGACACATTGACATGGGCAGGAAAGCACTCCTGGCAGTGTACAGAATGACATGCTGTTGGAGTGCTGATTCCTGCCCTACCTCTTTGGGGAAAATGAGATTCAACTTGCAGCTGCACATGCCCAATCTCGTTTGATCTCAGAAGCTAAGGAGGGTCAGGCCTGGTTAGTACTTAGATGGGAGACCACCTGGGAATACTGGGTGCTGTAGGCTTATACCATAGTCTTTCGAGACTGAAGGTTGCCAGCCATTTTGCCAGCTCAGAGTGCCCTTTACCTTCTCTTACTGTGGTCACAAGCATGCTTTTCTTCCATTCTTTCATTTTTGTCATTTTTGGTGTGCTGGCAGCAAATTGTGAACTGTTAAAAAGGGCCGGGGGAACTTCTTGTTGTGGAGAGTTTCTGGAGGAGTGAAAATAGATTTGTAGTGTGGAGGGGAACATAGTCTATGTGGTCTTGAGTTGTGGCTTTCTTGCAGTGGAGGTGAGTCCTTGATTTCTGAAAGGAGAAGTCCAGGGGCTTTAATTTGTGAGGGAGATATGTCATTACTCTGCAGGTGGAAAGGGAAGAGACTGTACTTGCTTGGTGTTGAGGGGAAAACACTCTACATATGCTCAGAAACATCCTATATTTACTATTAATTCTACTTAAGTGTTCTTTGACATGGATTCACTGATTGATCTGGGGTTATTCCTTTATTGCTGTGCCTTGTTGTTTCTCAGTGATATAATGGGACTAGTGCCCTCTAAATGATGTTAAGTGAAATAGTGCAGAAATGTGAACCATTTGTGTGGCGTGTGACTTGCCTCGGTGCTTCTGCATCTGCAACCATTTACCTACATGTGTTTTCAGTTTCCATTTTATGTTTATGGCACATTTGGGTCTGAGTTGTACTGGCCAACCATTATCCACCAGGTCATGCCATTGTGTTACTAGCCTCTACCCCAAATTCACCAACTGATGGACAAGAGCATTCCTGGTCTAACTGGTGAAATGTTGGAGGGCATGAAATATTGCAAGGCAATGGTGATGCATTTGGTGGCAGTACAGAT
The DNA here is from genome assembly GCF_035046505.1 of Tiliqua scincoides. Classification (NCBI taxonomy): domain Eukaryota; kingdom Metazoa; phylum Chordata; class Lepidosauria; order Squamata; family Scincidae; genus Tiliqua; species Tiliqua scincoides. Next base: position 36,455,651 of record NC_089827.1, on the reverse strand, counting down.
AGCTCCTAGCAGGTTCTTGATGCAGAAGAATAACACAGAGAATGTTCATGCAGAATTTGGTGTGCAGGCTACAAGAGGTGTCATCTTGCTAAAACACTAGCATAAACTGATCTAGAATTTGATGTGATGAGTAATTTAGGTCAGGAAGGGAGAAAAAAGAAAGCAACAATCTGTTTTTGATGGTCTATACTCATTCAGTTGCCAGGGCAAAAATTTTCCCCAAAACAAAGATGGGAAGGAAAACATACTGTACGTCGGGGCTTCTGGGTCATATTCTCTAGGGATGGGGGAAAAGAGGAAGGGTGGAAGAGAGGAGAGTGGGTGGCTAAAGTGTTTCCAACATTCTAGTCCACCACTCTCCTCCACACTTCCCCTTTTACTTTTCTCTCCACTTTTCCCTTTTCCTACAACCAGGTAAATGGTTGTAGGTAAAGTGGGAAGAGCAAAGGCTGGCATATCACCAGCTGACTGGGGCAACACTGGGCATGCTTCCTCAGGCAGCAGAAAGTCTTGGGCCAGTCCTGGCCCCACCACACCAGACTTCTCAGCAGGTTTGGGCTGGGCCAGTGTTGCAGTGTCACATTGTCATTAAGACAGTGAGGGCAAGTGCTATGAAGTACCGTTATTTGAAAAGCACTGATGGATTAGACAACTGCAATTCTGGTGTGCCGCAGGCATGTACCACTCTCAAATCCTCTCACCTGCTTCAGATTCCTCCATTGTTTGTAACATGTGAAAGCAACTAGTTTGCATTTGGAAATATCAACAGTACAAGATGACAAATGAAAGAACAAGGACATTTATTTCAGTTTGTGTGAATCTTCTGGAACTAAAAGTTTGGAATTTGAAGTTATTGATTGTTCAGAAACTGATTCTGATTACAGCAGCAATTTTCAATCTTTTTCATCATATTATACAAAGCACAAAGAATATCTAAAGAATATCTAAATATCAAAAAAGACATAGTGGAAATGGAAAAGGTGCAAAAGAGAGCGACTAAGATGATTACGGGGCTGGGGCACCTTCCTTATGAGGAAAGGCTACGGCGTTTGGGCCTCTTCAGCCTAGAAAAGAGACGCTTGAGGGGGGACATGATTGAGACATACAAAATTATGCAGGGGATGGACAGAGTGGATAGGGAGATGCTCTTTACACTCTCACATAATACCAGAACCAGGGGACATCCACTAAAATTGAGTGTTGGGCGGGTTAGGACAGACAAAAGAAAATATTTCTTTACTCAGCGCGTGGTCGGTCTGTGGAACTCCTTGCCACAGGATGTGGTGCTGGCGTCTAGCCTAGACGCCTTTAAAAGGGGATTGGACGAGTTTCTGGAGGAAAAATCCATTATGGGGTACAAGCCATGATGTGTATGCGCAACCTCCTGATTTTAGGAATGGGTTAAGTCAGAATGCCAGATGTAGGGGAGAGCACCAGGATGAGGTCTCTTGTTATCTGGTGTGCTCCCTGGGGCATTTGGTGGGCCGCTGTGAGATACAGGAAGCTGGACTAGATGGGCCTATGGCCTGATCCAGTGGGGCTGTTCTTATGTTCTTATGTTCTTATGTTCTACAGTATTACTTGAAAAATGCTACCATCTCAAGTTTCTTTCTCTAATTCAGCAATTTTCAACCAGTGTACCATGGCACATTGGTGTGCTGTAAATGGTCTGCAAGCATGCTAAAATTGTCAAGGCACATGATCAGTTTTTTGACAGTTTCTTTGACAATTGACAAGGCACACACTGCTCACATTCCCCACTGGCCCTACTAATAAATAACCCTTCCCCAAACTCCCGTGGCATGCTTGCAGACCATCTCAAGAAACTTGAGATGGTAGCATTTTTCAAGTAATACTGTAGATATTCCTTGTGCTTTGTATAATATGACATGGTTACGTGGTTAATTTTATTCATGTTTACAATGACACTGTTTGTGACTGTAATAAGCTATCAAAAATGTCAATATTATTATAAAGTTTGACGTGGGGTCAAATGACATGTTCACTTAGGAGGCATATTTGGAGCATAATCCTGTGCATATCTATCCAGAAACAAGTCTCACTGAGTTCAGTAGGTCTTACTCCCAGATTCACGTGCACAGAACTGTAGCCTTAAAACTGGAAGTCCCTCTTCTCTCTTGAAAAAGTAACTTTGGAGGCTCCAGTACAGGCTGGAACCTTGGCACATGGATAGGGAGATGTTAACCTTTCTCCCTGGAGCCATTTTCCCATTAAAAGCTGTCCCTCTCCAAAAAAGCTGCTATTTGCCCTGAAATGGCGATTTGCCTCAAATCGTGTTTGTGGGCAAAGAGAAGCTTCTGAAGCAATTTTCAGCAGGAAGACAGCATGAGGGAACAGAGTCCTGATCAAGACTCATTTACACTCACAACCGCTTTTTGTCAAAGAAGAGGTGCTATTTAGATAAAGGCAGTTTGATCCTCAATATCAAAATTTACTGATAGGCTGGAAGGAGATTCCTGTATTTTTTTTTCTGAGAGTTGGATGCAGTTTGAAAGAAGCATCATTGTTTGTGGTGTGTAACCTCGTCCCACTGCTACCTCTGGTAAAAAGATGTTGCAGATTTGTGTTTGGTTTCTTCTGCTTCTGGATAATGCAGAATCGAGAAAAGCCTGTTCTTACTCCCGCTAATGAACATTTCCTTTTTCTTTAATTGCAGTGTTGATGGTTTCAATTCTCAATTGCTTCTTTCTTTCTTTCTTTCTTTCTTTCTTTCTTTCTTTCTTTCTTTCTTTCTTTCTTTCTTTCTTTCTTTCTTTCTTTCTTTCTTTCTTTCTTTCTTTCTTTCTTTCTTTCTTTCTTTCCCTCCCTTGCTACTTTCACACCTAGCAAGACCTAGGATGTTTAGGCCGCAATCCTAACCCACTTTCCAGCACCAACATAAGGGCAATACAACTCTGAGATAAAGGAACAAACACTGCCCTACCTTGAGGAGGCCTCCATGACTGCCCCCCATGCCAGTACTGGAAAGTTGGTTAGGATTACGCCCTTAGTTACCTTTAGTTGCAGCGCCCATCTCTAATGCTATGTAATTGTTTGACTAAAGCTGAGAGATTTACACTTCTGAATTGCATAAATCAGTGGTGCCCAAACCCCTACCCGGGAACCATTTGTGGCTCTCGGGGAGCCCCAATCCAGCCTGTTGGGAGTGCCCAGTTTCCATCGAGCCTCTGGCCCTCCAGAGACTTGCTGGAGCCTGCACTGGCCCAACGCAACTACTCTCAGAGTAAGGGATTACGGTTTGAGCATTTGCGCAAGCTATGGACCAAGGGCTCCCTCTGCTGCTTGCTGTTTCATGCCTGTGAAGCAGCAGCGGCAGCAAATGAAAGGCTGGCCTTGCTTTGCACAAAGTGTTTTCTAGGCCTTGAGCTATCATGAGACTTTCATTCATTCACGTAAGTTCCATCTCTAATATATGCATTTATTTAAATTTATGTACATTTATTCAAATTTTAAATGTAAATTAATTCTTTTTTGCCCTGGCCCCCAACACAGTGTCAGAGAGATGATGTGACCTTCTTGCCAAAAAGTTTGGATACCCCTGGAATAAATATACCAGACATTACAATTTATCTGCTAAGTTAAGAACAAGTTATACTTATTCTAAGCATGTAATGTGGCCTGGTGATTTTGCTCACACAAGAAGCAGTCCAGTTTGTTTGGGAACCTCTGACAGAGAGTATTGTGTTGTTCATCACTTTTGATACTAAAAGAAATGTGGAAAGTGCCAGCAGTATGCAGAAAAACATTCACAATAACTGTATAGCCAAGTTATTTTTCTAAAATCTAACTGGTGGGTGTTATAATAAGTTTAACCTTGCTGAATGAAGTCTGTCACAAGGGGGAGGGGGGCAAAAGACAGGTGTAATAGTATGCCCTGGTTAACAATCTTGCAGCATCATTTTGTGCTGGCTGTAGCTTCTGTATGGTCTTCAGTGTTCTTCCAAGTGGTTAGGAGGGCAGAATGGTATGGCAATGGGATGAAGGAAGGATGGATCAGGTCCAGAAAGGGGTGTGTTTGGCAGCAGCGGTTGTCACCAAATCCTAGCCCCCTTCCAGTCTCAATCCAGCTGCACAGGCCCGTACGGATTCACACTGGTGAATTCATTAGTGCAGGTCTGAGAAAGCCACTCTGCATTGCAGAGGATGACAACTAGGTAAGGGAAAAAATGGTCCCTTACCCAGAGGAGACAGGATGCAGGATGCAGAGGATACCCTGGCAGGATGCAGCAGTAGCTATTTTGGCATTGCTGCATCAGTGGGGCATGGGGGGGCAGGAATAGGATTTTCTGTCAAACTTCAGTTTCACCTTACAGTGTCCACCTTTCTTGAATAATTTTGTTACTGGCTTATCAAAATGTTTACCTCCAAGAACAGGAGTATAGAACAGTACTGTTTAATAAGAGTAATTTCTACTACCTTTGAAAAACTGTAGTGTATATTTTTTTTTTTTTTTGAGAGAGAGAGAAACTGAAAAAGAGTCAAACATTGAAAATAATACACTTTTAGAAGACAGTATCTCAGAGGAATGGAGTGTGGTCTCCTCATGTGTGCGTGTGAACTTGTGTGCAAGAGGAATTAGTCTTAACCTGCCAAGTTAAAGGAAAAATTGCAACACCTTTCAAAGATGCAAATTGTCAATTAACAAAACAATGGAATCCTTGAGCCTTCCTTTACAGAGGTGCAAATTGATAATCAGGCAGCAATGAAAAACTGGTAGCTTCTGGTTAAATTGGAGTTTTAGATGAAGATTCCCAAAGTTAGTGGGGGAGAAAAAGAAAGGAGCCTAACAGACACAATTCTTTGGTGAATAAATCCCAATGCTTTATATGGCTAGGAGGCTGATCTCAGACACACATAGGCGGATGTATTCCTTTTCAGTCAAGAGGCTGTTTTTCATGCACATCCCTTGTGGTCCAATCCTAAATGGGCCTTATACTGTTTGATCTTTCTGTCCAACTTTGTAAAGCATGAGTTGCTGGCATTGTGGACCGCTACCACAAGTGCAAAGCCTTGGAGGCCACATGTGGGCAAAAGTAACTTGCAGAACTTCCAATTTCACCAGTAAGCAGCCGCAGACCTCCGCGGTCCCTTGCCCGGGGCAAAGCTCCGCGATGGCACCCCCACGCGCTGTCACCACCCCCCTGGGCAGAAATTCCTCCCCCCCCCACTCAACAGAGGCTCACAGAGCCTCACGCGACCTCCTCCCATGCCAGGGAAACCTCTGTGAGGTTCCCCAATGCTATAAACGGTGTTTCCGGCAAACCAGAAGCACAGTTTCCGCCCCCGTCAGGAGCCTCAGAGAGGCTTCCACAGGGTCCCAGTGGCCAGCGCCTGGGGCTCTTGCCCCATCCAGGTCTATGGCAGGCACTCAACTGCCAGTAAGTCAGTAACAGGGGCATATCGGGGTGGGGAGAGGGCCAGCCTGGAGTGGTGTCCTGTCCAAATACTCCAACTCCCTTCTAATGCCCACTTTTTGCCTAATTAATTCCCTTCTCCAAGAGCAGTAGCTGTTGTGTGCAAAAGAAACAAACACAACTCCTTATCAGTTTGAGCAGTTAACCAGAATTTATTGCTACAAACATACTCCTGACCATTCCTCTTGTCCAGAGGCTTTCCCCTCCCCAAAACTTTACTGGTAAAGGTCCAAAACCTCCAGCCCAGCCCAGCCCCCTTCTCCTGGTGTGTCCCATAGGTCTGGGTTGCTTTGCACCTTCTGAAGCTGCCTTTTATCCTTGGATGTCCCATTATCCAAGATGCAGTTCAGCTGTGATCTACCTCATTAGCCCATGACCATTCAAAGTCCCATCAAGGTCAAATGAAGCTCAGGTGTCCATCAGAGTCTCCATTGGCCTTGATTGATTACAGCTGTGGAGCCAGCCCTGCCCTTCCCAGAGCTGTCAGTCAGCTGTCAAAACATGGAAATAGCTGTCAATACCACATCATCCACCTGATGATCGTCTGATCTTCTATTACAGGTGGTTAGGAGTGAGAAAGGGTGGAACTTGGTGGTAGCCATGCACACCAGATTCTGTCTTCCCTTTTAGTCCCAGATCCACCCCAAAGGCTTTTTAGACTTCCAGCAGCAAAAGGCTGGCATAGGCCTGAAGACCCCCAAGCAGCCTACAAGGAGGTAATTTTAAAAAGTTTTTATTTATTGTCCTAGACTGTCTGACTCCCAAGCAGCCCATAGCATGCAATGCAGGCTGTGAAGGTAATGTTGCATGCTCTGGGCTGGTGGGGATAGAACTGGGCTGTTAGTGTAGATTTGAGTGAGTGAGAGGAGTAGGGAGTAGCCTGGACTATGTTCTCTCATTCACATGTTTCTCTTTGCTTGCCACTCTACAGTGGTAAATGCCATTGCTAAGTGGCAGGAGCATTGAGGAGGAGAGGAGAGACTATTGGCCCAACACCTTCCCTCCTCTTCTCCACTCTAAGCTCTGGGCACCCAGTCTCACAGCACCTTGTTCTCAGAAAGCAGGCAGCAAAAGTCCCATAGTGTGCAGCACATCCTACTGGCAGGTATAACCTGTGTGTACAGGGTCTGAGACTCTTTATAGGTCTCAGGGTCTGAGACTCTATAACCAGAGATGTATGCAAAGGGCTTTAGGCTGTGATGGTTTGGCAGGGCATATTGTTATCTTTTCAGGATGGTGGGAATTTCTGAACACTGCTTCTGCACATGGAAAGTGAGGTCCACACCTCAGAAGCAGGGGCGCTTATTTTGTGCGTTAGAAACTGCAGTCGTATTGGGGCCTGTCACTTTTAGATTTGATCTATATACATGTCATGCCTTTTTTTTTATCCACTAGGAGTTCCAGAACTGAACCCCAGTAAATAACATCAGTGGTTACTGAATCAGTGGAAAAATAGCTTTAAAGACCCACTTCCAGGTTACTTGTTCCTCCATTGTCGCCCCAGAATGCATTTGTATAGATGCTATACTGCATTCAGCCACTAGATGGGGTGAATAATGGAATGAAATTATTTAACAGCATGAAGGTGGGAACATGGATTTTGGTGCTTTTTTCCTTGTTAAAAGGAAAAAGAAGTGGACTTTGGTATCAATGGTGAGTGTTCTGCGAAATCTCCCAACTCCCTTCTAATGCCCGCTTTTTGGCTAATTAACACCCCCCTTTTCCAAGAAGCACAGCTGTGGTGTGTAAAGGAATAAACACAGAACTTCTTATCTATAGCAATTAACAAGAATTTATTGCTACAAACACATACACTCCCTGCAAGTCCTCTTGTCTAGAGGCTTTCCATTGCTAAGTGGCAGGAGCATTGAGGAGGAGAGGAGAGACTATTGGCCCAACACCTTCCCTCCTCTTCTCCACTCTAAGCTCTGGGCACCCAGTCTCACAGCACCTTGTTCTCAGAAAGCAGGCAGCAAAAGTCCCATAGTGTGCAGCACATCCTACTGGCAGGTATAACCTGTGTGTACAGGGTCTGAGACTCTTTATAGGTCTCAGGGTCTGAGACTCTATAACCAGAGATGTATGCAAAGGGCTTTAGGCTGTGATGGTTTGGCAGGGCATATTGTTATCTTTTCAGGATGGTGGGAATTTCTGAACACTGCTTCTGCACATGGAAAGTGAGGTCCACACCTCAGAAGCAGGGGCGCTTATTTTGTGCGTTAGAAACTGCAGTCGTATTGGGGCCTGTCACTTTTAGATTTGATCTATATACATGTCATGCCTTTTTTTTTATCCACTAGGAGTTCCAGAACTGAACCCCAGTAAATAACATCAGTGGTTACTGAATCAGTGGAAAAATAGCTTTAAAGACCCACTTCCAGGTTACTTGTTCCTCCATTGTCGCCCCAGAATGCATTTGTATAGATGCTATACTGCATTCAGCCACTAGATGGGGTGAATAATGGAATGAAATTATTTAACAGCATGAAGGTGGGAACATGGATTTTGGTGCTTTTTTCCTTGTTAAAAGGAAAAAGAAGTGGACTTTGGTATCAATGGTGAGTGTTCTGCGAAATCTCCCAACTCCCTTCTAATGCCCGCTTTTTGGCTAATTAACACCCCCCTTTTCCAAGAAGCACAGCTGTGGTGTGTAAAGGAATAAACACAGAACTTCTTATCTATAGCAATTAACAAGAATTTATTGCTACAAACACATACACTCCCTGCAAGTCCTCTTGTCTAGAGGCTTTCCCTCCCCAAAACTCCACTTAACTTAGTGAGTAAAGGACTGAATCCTCCAGTCCAAGTCCAATCCCGTCTCCAAAGCACAGTCCAGTCTTCCCAGTCCAGTATTCCCAGTTCAATCTTCTGCAGTAGAGTTCCTCCTCTCCAGCAGAGTTCTGGCAGTCCCCTTCTCCCAGTGTGGGTCCGTCCGGGTTTCCCTCTGGGTCAGCGTCCGGCTTCCTCTGGGTCAGCGTCCCGCTTCTGGCTCTGGGTCCTCCCTCTGGTCAGCGTCCTGCTCCTCGCTCTGGGTCAGGGTCCCGCTCTTGGTCCTGGGTCAGGGTCTGGCTCTTGGCTCCATCAGCGTCCTGCTTGGCCAGCCCTTTGCTCCTTCTGAAGCTGCCTTTTATCCTGCAGCCCCTTGTTAAGTCCAAACTCAGCTTAGCTGTGAGCTACCTTGTTAAGTCCAAGTTAGGCTCAGCTGAGCCATCTCTTCAGTCCATGAGTCCATGTCCATTCAAAGTCTCATCAAGGTCAAATGAAGCTCAGGTGAACATCCAGGTCTCCATTGGCCTTGATTGATTACAGCTGTGGAGCCAGCCCTGCCCTTCCCAGAGCTGTCAAACAGCTGTCAAAACAGGGAATCACTGTCAACACCACATCATCCACCTAATGATCTTCTGATCTTCCATTACAGTGAGTCAGAACAGTGGCTATCGAGGTCCCATCTATATCCCACAATTTCTGGTTCAAAATAGCATTTTACTGTATTAATTATATTTTTATAACAGTACATAGCACCAATGTCAAACACAAAGAAAATTCCAGAACCAAGTCTTTCCATTTTTTCCCATCATTTATAGTATTTAACTTAAAATTTGTTCATTCTATAGCATATGTTTCTGTGTGATGGGGAGGGAAGTATGGGAATTGTCCATAATGCCAGTGCCAGTTTGCTGGTTTCTGGGGCAAAGAAGCACTGAGTCTTCCATGGCACCCCTGTCTGCCCCAGAAATAGAGACAGGCTATTTCACAGAAAAAGAAGCAGTTCTTTGCTCTTAAGCCATTTAGGGCCTTAAAAAGCAGCACCTTAAATTGCACCTAGAAGTAGACTGACAGCCAGTGTGTTTGAAGTAATAACGAAGTGACATGATCATACCACCTAATGCCAGTCGAGAGTTCTGTGTCAGCATTTTGCAGCAGTTGTAGTTTCTGAAAGGTCTTCATGCAGAGCATCACAGTAACTCTGTAGTGATGTCAACACAGTATCAGTACATCTTTGATGTAACTCTGGGTAACCATAGTCAGATTGATTGAAATAGGAAAGGATGCCGTTGGTGCACCAACTTAAACTGGGCAAAGGCACTGTGATGGTAATCTCTACAACTGATTTTTGCTCAGCCTAAGCTGCTGCACCTACTGCATTCCTTCCTATGTCAACCTGATCACCATCTGCCAGCCCAGCAGCAAATATCAGATCCAGTGTATGCCCTGCAGAATGAGTTGGTGTAGATGTTAATGGAGACAGGTCCATGAATACTAGAACCTGGTCCTTCCCTGGCCAATTGACTACTTCTACACTTGAGGTTCTGGTTCCATACATGAACCCCAGTTTTTGTAAATGTACAGCAATCCCATTGAGCTGAAAGGCTTTCACCCTAGGCCTGGTTTCAGCCCTGGACTGACTATAACAAAAGAAACACAAGTAAACCTTCAAGAAATCAGATGGGTATTAGAGAGATACAGCTTCTTCAGTGATCACTTTGAGTTTGCCAAAGATGTATAGTATGTCCTTTTCAAGTTAGCTGCGTACAGTATTTTGGGGGGCTTGTGTGCTGTTCTACTTGTTCATTTCCCTTTATTCATTTTCCCCCTCTGGTTTTCAATAAATCTCAGAGCACCCTCCAATCAAAATGTTTCCACTCCATCAGTAATCATATTTTCCCCCTGTGGAATATATGTAGAATCAACATTTTTATTTCTTTCCTCTGAGCTGCTGCTGTCCTGGGCTTTTTGACGTATAATGGCTTTAGATATGCCCTGTCGTAGAATGTGGACTCCTATATCTTGTTTATTATTAATTTCTAGAGATTGGTTTTGGGGTTCAGCTAACTCTCCCCTTCAGGGTTCTGAGTTAAATATCTGTTGGAAACCATCTTATGTCTAGAATATTAAGTAAATCTTCCAGCATTGCTTGGCTTGCTAGAAAGCTAAGGTATTCTGGTGCATTGTAGCATGCCCAGTGCAGCAGCATAACCTGGCATAGGGGCAGAATGGGGGGGGGGGCATTATACTTGTCCTTCCACAAATGGAGAGAGCAGGACTGCAAACATTAAAAGCCCTTATTTAAACAACCTGTAATCATGGACAGCGTTGACTGTTACAGGATGGTAGGAGTGTGCTTACAAGTCCTGCCCCTGACACTGGTGTGCTCCATAGCCTCAGCCTCTGCTAATCAGGCTTCCAACCCTTAGTCTGAAGGGTTGGGGAGAGATTCTCTCCATGATTAGGGACTCGGGGCACCACTTCAGTCAAATGCTATAGGCATGGCAGGCCGCAAATGAATGATGGGGTAACCACTTATCAGGAAACTTACCGCACAAACCAAACTAGTTATGATTTTATTTTTATATCCATGACTTGAGACTATATGTTCAGGATTTGTGGGTTGGGCCCTCACATGGTGAACAAGTGAGAGAGCCTAGTTTTACCAAAACTCTGATGTTTTTGCCTTAAAAGTAACAATGGGATGGTCAACACCAACCAAAATGTGATCTTTTTTTTCCTGTCTGCTCATAGCACTAATTTAACACTGCCCCCTTAGCAGTTATTGATTCATTCATCCTCAAGTGATCCAGCCAATCAGGGATCACATAATTGATGTGCTCAATTGTATTTAGTGATATATTGAGGTCACTAAAAGCAAATAAAGCCCATTAGAGTGAGAGCAGTGCTTCCTGAACTGATCATGGAGTTCACTTTAAAAATCATTTCTCAACCCTTTGACAAGAAATTCCTCTCCCAATGGTTTTGGATAACAACTTTGTTACTGATGAAGCTTTTCATGGAACTGAACCCCCATTTCAACTCAGCACTAGCTGTGACCCACAGATTAGCTTGTGCCTGCCAATGTTGCCATGCCATCTCTCTTGACACAGAGACACTTTATTTTAGCAGCATAAAACACTGATCCTGATTTAATACCTTTGGAATGACTCTGTACGTTTAATGGAGTAGTTTAGCCTCATGCGGTCACATAAATAAAGTAGATGAGCATAATAACGTAGCGGTATATGAGGCAGGGAATGATAAAACATATTTGCTACCTTGCTTTCTCATTTATAATCCAGGATGCTTGTTTACAGCTTGGGGTGTTCACTAAATCCAATTGTAATCCATGAAGATCCATTGGTGCTTTAGTGGACTAAGCCAAAAAATAGTGCTTAAATGTAATGAGAACAAATAGGCCAACATTATGAAAATAGGACGTTAAATCCTGATTTGGCTCAATGTTTATTGCGTTACAAACTGAAAACAATATCACTCTATTCTCATGCATAGTTAGTTACAACTTCCTGTTCCAGCACTGCCTGGCATTAGAGTGATTATAGGTATGCTATTAACAAAGACGGCTTTTCAATGGCGCAATCCTAACTCTCTGTTAGGCAGGCACAAGTCCCTTGCGCCAGCCTAGGAAGGTCTTATGGCACGTTTGGGCCTCCTCGGGAGTCAGCTGGGCTGGTGCACTGATGCGCAGTGGCCCACGGAGGTTGTATCCAGCCTCTGTGCCAACCTGGGAAGGGAGGGTTGCACTGGTTGATAAAATGATTTACAAAATAGGGGAATGACTGTAGCTCAGTTTTTTGATCCCAGGTTCAGTTCCCGGCAGCATCCTCAAGTAGGATGGGGTAATACCTTGTCTGGAACCTTGGAGACAATACTGAACTAGATCAGGGGTGTCCCAAGTTTTTGGCAGGAGGGCCACATCATCTCTCTGACACTGTGTTGGGGGCCGGGGAAAAAAAGAATTAATTTACATTTAAAATTTGAATAAATTTACATAAATGAATATATTAATGATGAATTTATATGAATGAATGAAGGTCTTGAAATAGCTCAAGACCTATAAAGACCTTGCACAACACAAGGCTGGCCTTTCCTTTGCTGCCGCTACTACATCATAGACCTGAAACAGCAAGCAGTGGAGGAAGCCCTCATCCCACAACTCACTCGAGAGGTCAAACAGTCACCCTCATGCTGAGAGCAGTTGCATCGGGCTGGTGAGGGCTCCAACAAATCTCCAGAGGGCCAGAGGCTCATTGGAGACTGGGGGCTCCCTGAGGGCCGCATTGAGAGGCCTCGAGGGCCGCATGTGGCCCCAGGGCCGGGGTTTGGGCACCCCTGAACTAGAAGAATCAATATTCCAACAGTGGAAGGCAACCTCATATATTCAGATTTTTCCACACTGGCAAAATAGATGCTTCCAGGAAGCCAACAGTGAGGACATTGGAACCCTCACTCTGCTTCCTAATGAAACAACCTCAAAAGCATATTTTTCCTTTGCACTGGTTGCCTTCTACTTTTACAGAAAGTCCTACCTCTTCCAAAGAGCAATTTTCCATGTGAAAAGCAAAATCCTACAAAAACTTCACTTTGCCCAATTGCCCTTGTCTAAGAAGCACCTATAGTCAGCACGGCCATGAATGTTACGACAGTAATATCACTGCCATTAAGAAGACTTTGGCTCACACCGGCCAATCGCAGAAGATAACAGTTGAGTTGGAGACGTGTTAGACGCAGTTAAAGCTAGCAGGAGGTAATTCGCTCAAACTCCTTGTATGCTGATATTATAGGCCATATCCCAGAAATGGAATTTGCTTCTGTGCCAGTTTTGATTGAGGCTGGCGAGCTAATTCGATTCTGGACACTTTCATCAGCAGTTGCTTGGAGGTGTTCACATTTGCTTATGAAATAGTCCCATACCAGCTAAGAAGATGGAAATGAGGCATTTAAAAGCTTTCTCAGGAAAAAAAAGTGCTTTCTGTGCTTCCCAGCTCTGAACATAAGATTTGATATTAATGTTAAGGACTCGGGCAAAAGTCATCAGGTATGAGGAGGAAAAAAAAGACAGAAATGTAGAACTAGTAATTTTCTTGGGTTCTTTCCTCAGGATGCTATTTTGAGCTTTTTTACAACAAATGAAAAGAAAATGCATGCCTTGCTGATGAAGCCTGGACTTCTGTACAAGGTTCAGCAAGAAAGCCATATATATTGCATAGGGATGCAAATGTATGGTTATGTTCAATAAGGTTTTGCTTCAACCTTACTGAAAACCAGGTGGCATGTTCTAGGTAGGGTTTGCTTTTCTGGAAGCCAACCGTGACCTCCTAATGAGTCAGTGAAATCAGATGAGGAAGAACTGGGTCAACCATGCATGTGTGCGCATGGGAGGGGATTTCTGAGATGCTTGCCTAGTGACATTCCCTGAACAGAAAGAGGAAGGCTCTTACAGGCACTGGAACATCATCTTGCTGTTGGAACACTCTTTCCGGCAGTGTAAGATCCCAAGTGGGATTGCGGCCTTAACTTCCTAAGACTGTGGAGAGGGGTTGAAGCCTCAAGAATGTGCGAAGGTTTGTGCATGCTTAATTTTAAAAACACCTCTCCCCCAAATCTCCCCAGAGATGGTGACAAAGAATATTTTACCCAGGGACAGCTATTGGAAAATCAGGATTGCCCCAATACATTGAAACCCATGAAGAATATATTCCCACCCTTGTACTCAGAACTATAACTGTGTGTTTTTTAAAATTAATACGGCTGCAACAAATTACTGATTGCCAGAGGCGTTTCTATGGACAGACACATAGAGGATGTGCCCTGTGTGCCATTTGAAGGAAGTGCTGGTTTGCCAGGCCTCCTCCTCGTATTTTGGTGACCCTGCAGTCCATCTGCTGCCCCTGTTCCTTTGAGAGCCTCGAGAGGAGAGAGAACAGGGAGGTGGCCAGATTATAGGGTCGTTGATGCTGCCAGCACCTCCTCCTCAGAAATGGAACCTGCTACCCAGCTTCCACTTTCTCCAGCACTGGCTGTGCTGTCTGTCACATGGTCACATCTCAAGAACACGAGGTGGAAGAGTTGGCTGTATGAAGGGCAGCCCAATCCTTACTTGCGCTGGAGCAGGCAGGCCAGCAAGCCTGTGCTCCATCCAGCGCACATTTTGGGCCAAAAGTGGAGCAGCCCCAAGGCAAGGGGAAATGTTTCTCCTTACCCCATGTGGCACTGCAGCGGCCCCGGTGGGTCTACTCAGATCTGCACCACTTCGTGAGCAGAACAGAGTGGCCAGGGGCTGTTCCATGCCACTTGCGAACGGGGTCAGGATCAGTCATAACTGCCGGATCCTGGCCCCACCTCCCACTTCCTGCCCACCTGCTCTTGGGAACGCCCACTGCCCGCCCTCCCCCACCCTGAAACACTTCCCTCCTGCCTCCTCCATGGCCCCCTAGACCCCTGCATCAGCCAAGCTCAGTCAACCCAAACTTACCCTGCCAGGGCTGGATCCGGCATGGGGAGGCCAACACAACTCCTTGTGCCAGCCTCCCTGACACCCAGGTCAGCACATAAATATGCTTTATGGCACATTTGTGACACTCCTGGGTTGTTGCACAGAACTTGTGCCAGCCCAAGTCCGCCTCAGGATTACGCCCTTAGTTGCTCGTTACACTAGGTCAGACCTTTACTAGGAGTGGAGAGTTCAAGCTGAATTACTACCAAATAAGTGTAGGGTGTCTCCATATGGGAAGCTCAGTGTGCTCAATGGTAGAGTACAGGAGAGCATGTCACCCACTCCTAATTATGCTACTGCTTGTAGTGCTGCTATTTAATCCCCTGGCACAAAGGAACACATAGTGGCTGTTAACGGAACACTCCCTCAGATCCTTTAATTGGCACCTAGGTCTATCACCTGTGCCCCGCACCATTGTGAGGGTTGGTCTTGTGTCAGCTTGTATCAGGGAGAGATTCGCATAGCTGCCCTCATAGGATTTCAGAAGTTCATTGAGAAGTTCTGAAATGTGAATAACATGAAATAGAATCCATTTGTTTCAGCTCTGAGATTTAAAGTTCTTACAGCATCCCATAACTTACGTTGCGGAAACCATCCAGGAAAGATTCAATTGTCTTGAATGTCAATCATGCAAATGCGCTAGCATCCGCATTATCAATTATTTGTCAGAGGGTTCCCCCCTCCCCTTGTGTGTGGCTTATAAAACTACCTAAACACTGTATTTAGACTCTATCAATGACAGCTCTGTCAGTCTGCTGTAGGATTACTGTTTCAGATGATAATAGCCCCGGAGACTGGAATCAAAGAAGAAATAAGATACTTTTATTTGGAAGTTTTAACTCTTAAGGTGACTTTTAAAGTTTTTATTTATTTTGATTGTATAGGAGAGGGGACCCTAACGCTGACACTTCAGTGCATTCTACACTGAACTGTAAAGTTGTTCTGCAGCTTGCAAAGGCAGATATCTTTGAATTATTTCCCACAAATACAGCATGGCTTTGAAGTTGGAAGCTTGGAGACAAAGATAACAATGCTGGTCCTTATGCTCCTATATGTATCTCCTGATTTACATTCAGCTTTGCCCCCAAACTGCTTTTGTACAAGTTTTCCCAACATCGAAAATCCTCTGCGCACCTTTTCTCCAGGTTTTAGCTTGAAGGCAAAACCTTGGCTGCTTCCATGGGCAACATAACAAAAGCCATGTCAATGTTGTGTAGGATCAAATTGCATTCTGGGCAGGATCTGCTTGTGAACACGTTTTAACACTTTCTTCTTCTGTTCCTTATTGCCACGTCAGATGGAAAAGAGATCAGCATTAGCCAATTGATTTACATCCGTTCCTTCCTGTGTTATACCTGTGGCGCTTTACCATGCAATTGTAATTGCCCTCTCATTACAGGAATTCTAACCACGCTAAATGAAGCTAGATCAGCTGTTGGAATATTCGTGAGATTCGTGACACTCAAACAATTTATTTGATCTCTCTTTAGCATACCTGTTCACGCCTCTCCCTTTTTTTGGTTCCAGTTGACCTTAGGAGAACTTTGTGTCTTCTGATGAATTTTTTGATCAAATGCAAATTAACAAAACAGCCTTGAACTTCCAGAGAGATTTATTATGCTTCAGAGAAAGCCATATTGAGAAACTGACAATAGCTGTATTCAGTTTATACGTACTTGAGTAACCCAGTGTCTTGCCACAACTCCTCCCTACTGGGTAACATGCCCGCTTAAGGCTGGTTAGTTTCCTTCTTTAACTCACCAGGGCAGCAAGTACAGGTCAGAGTCAGGTCCCAGTCTAATAAATGAAGGTTGCCAAATCAGAGTCCAAAGTCCATATGCCTGGTCACAGCCCAAGGTCAGATTCCAGGTAAGCCAGTTAGTCAATGCATGGTGCCAAATCAGAGTCCAGAAACAATATGCCAGGTCACAGTCCTAGGTAGTTCCTCTCCTACATCCCACACCACTAGTTCCTCCAGGTGCTGTTTATATGCTCCCAGGTTCACTTTAGCTTCTAGTGTCTGCAGCTGTGCAGCACACCTCCAGCTACCACCTGGGCTTTAACCCTGCATTTACTTAGAGCAAGGGGCACTGTGGACAGCACACCCTATCTCTTTGGTAATATGTTCCGCGATGTCACTGCACCCAGCTCCACCATTCTTATCAGTTTCAAAAGCTGGAAAAATGTAACTTTGTCTGAATCAAAACTGGCCTACTGCATAATTTGTAAATATTGTTTATTTTTTATGGCATCTTCACTGTTTACAGAGTAAGGGCCCAATCTTGAACAATTCTGGCCTATTGCCAGCACACACTGTTACAAATGTGCAGTAAGGCATGTTTGTGGTGGTTAGTGCTGACTCAACACCAGAGCAGGCTTGGCACAAGCCCGTGCTGGGCTGGCGCCTGTTGGTTATCTGTGGACTGCCGCCTCATCTGTGCAAGCTCTGAGCGTTGAAGAGGTAAGTCAGAGCAGGGAGGGAGGCATTTTGGGATGGAGGGAAAGCAGGGAAAGGCATGGTGGGGGGTGGGGGGATCAAGACTGGAGCTTTGCCGTGAAAAGCCCCACATTCAACCTCTTGTCCCAACACGGGACTACTTTACTCTAAGCCAGCTAAATAGTCGAGGAGGTGTCAGGAGCTGCCCATGGCAGCCCTGCATCGATAGGATGCAACAGCAGCCATTTCGACGCCGCTGCAGCCTTGGGCTCCAGGCACTCAGGATTAGGCTGCCCCTTACCCATAGGAGAGGCCTCTGCCCCAAGGAACCTACAGTGTATGTTTTTGAATTAATTATATTTTATTCTGCTCTTTGCCACTTTGCATTTTGAAAACGTTTCTTACAACTTTACAGAGAGTTCTAGGAGATCCCCCCCCCCCAAAAAAAAAAAAAAAAAACACCAAGTGGAACCCATGATAGAGTCTGAACAGTTCTTCTGGAAATCTGTGGCAGTTTCCATCCAAAATTCTGCCTTGGGCAGAATTCACCAGTAAGTCTAGGTAAACTTCTCTGAATGCAAAGTATCTAATTTCTATTAGCTAATTTAATTATAATAATGTGTCAGGGGTGCTTGCTTGTATCTTTGCTGTTTGCTGTTATTATTGGCATGCGGCGCTATGTTATGGTTGTGTAAGGTTTGACTGTGACATAGAGGGAACCAAAACAGAAGGCACTCAGATAATACCTATGTGTGTGAGTGTGAGTGTAGTGTACATCAAATTTGCAAGTGTGTATGCATGTGTACTCTTGGTGTTTACTCAACTTTTGTGTATTTCCTACTTTTTCGATCTGATCTCTGGTTTAGCACCAGCCTATCTCTGTTGCCATTTTCAAGAGTAATTTAGCCGTTTCAGCTTTCTTCTTATTTTTATAAAATAATAAAAAATTATGAAAATGGGGAGCACCCATGTGCAACATTTCCTTTTTTATTACTTATTTTTAAATTTTGTTTTGTGCTTTTTCCTCCCTCTTCCTTTATATTTTTTCAAGCGCATTTCTTGCCATTTACCTTTCCATTAGCATGTCCTATTGATTGGCAATTTGGAAAAAAACACACACACACACACACACAAAACTGTTTATTGTGCTGTTTTGTTTGGCTGTTCAAGAGCTAAAACAAAAGCCACCCAGCCTTTCGAGGGACACATTTGCATGCGGTGAGCGTTGCCCGAGGAAAAAGTAATTGCTAATGCATATTTATGTGGCACAAATTTGCCATTTGTTTATGCATAAAATTATCAATAGTGCGGGGCAGCCCAGCCGTAGAAAATGGTGACCTTTTTAGCTTAATAAATAGAAATCAGCTGTTATTGTGAAGAGATCGGCCATTTATTCTGTGTTGTGGGATGCTGCGGAAAAATGTAGATTGGTGCTGGCAATATCATTAAATGGAAGGCCACTGACCCTTTTGGTGCAGTCTATTATACGTTTATCTAATAGGGGATAAATGACTCAGGTTGCAAAATAGATTGAAAAACCCCTACAGCCCCCCTCCAGACTTGAGCCTCCCCTTCCTGCCCCATTACTTACACTGAGAAGAGGAAACTTTTTGCCAAACATTTTGGCAGTGCAGGGGATGGGCTCTGTTTTGTTTTTATTTATACGTCTGAAATGGTATGACCTGGTTCCCTGCAGGTGCAATGCTCACATATGGAGTGATTCTTCCCTACTGAAGGTTGCCAACCAATATGCACAGGTAACACACCAGAGCAAGATGGAATCAGGATATCTGAGTGCACCTGTCTTATCATTGCCTTGCCCTGCCTTTCTCCAGGATGCAAGTTACTTGAACTCTGAGCTTGAATAACTTGAGAAGGATGCTTGGGCTGTAGGATGTGCGGGGAGACCTTCCATTTAGTGTGATGTCCTTGTGCACTGCTTGTGCACAAGCAGTGTGGTATACTGTAACAGCTATCTTAGCAGGTCCGTGGGTTCCAACCTGAATTTGTCACATAAAATTGAAGTTGGGGAATCCAGTTTAAAATGAGGAAAGGCTACGGCGTTTGGGCCTCTTCAGCCTAGAAAAGAGACGCCTGAGGGGAAACATGATTGAGACAAAAAAAAATTATGCATGGGAAGGATAAAATGGATAGAGAGATGCTCTTTACACTCTCTCATAACACCAAAACCAGGGGACATCCACTAAAATTGAGTGTTGGGACAGACAAAAGAAAGAATTTATTCAGCGTGTGGTTGGTCTGTGGAACTCCTTGCCACAGGATGTGATGATGGCATCTGGCCTGGATGCCTTTAAAAGGGGATTGGACAAGTTTCTGGAGGAAAAATCCATGACGGGGTACAAGCCATGATGTGTATGCGCAACCTCCTGATTTTAGAAATGGGCTATGTCAGATGCAAGGGAGGACACCAGGATGCAGGTCTTTTGTTACCAGGTGTGCTCCCTGGGGCATTTGGTGGGGCTGCTGTGAGATACAGGAAGCTGGACTAGATGGGCCTATGGCCTGATCCAGTGGGGCTGTTCTTATGTTCTTACATTGGGCACATGGGTACTGAATCCTCCCCCTTTCTGTAGTTGATCTCCCTTCAACCCCCTTCTTCAAGGGTTTTTTTTTCTTCCTAATCTCGATAGAACTTCTGGTATTGAACCTTCAGTTGCACTAAAAGCCCTTGGGCAGACCTGCTGTGCCGTGGATGAGGAAAAGGTTCTACTCCTCATTGGTGTACCCCTTTTCCTTCTTAAGTGTTTAGCCCAATTAACTAGGCAATTAACTTGGTTTTGAAAGATTTGTGCTGGCGTTCCACAATCACACCCTAACCTGTTTCTAGGGTGCAGTTTTCACAAACTCACAGAACTACAGTGCTCTTGGCAGTCATAAGAATCACCTCCCAGAGTGAGAACCCCAGTTCAGAGTCACTACTGTGGGCTGGTTCAGACTTTAAAGCAGTATTTAAATTGTGTGATGATTTGGGATGATTTGGACTTTCTGCCTGCCTCCATAATTTTGCAGCAACGTAAGGTGAAAATGCATCTCATCATGTGGTCAGAGTGTATCATTCAAATCAGCCTGTTGTAAGCAATACAAGTGCCTTAAGTTTTCTTGAGATTGTCTGTGGACAATTACTAGGTGGTTCTTTCACTCATTCTTTGGTTGGAGTAGAGGTGGGCAAATTTGCTCTGATTCACATCAAAATGATTGACAGAAGGTGGCAGTTGGAGAAGCTACTGTGCATGTGCCAGTATAATTGCAAAAGTCTGTATTGCAATATATGGGAATACCAGCTTCTAAGAAAAAAAAGCAGTTTGGATTACAGCCTTTTTGCCAGTTTGCAATCAGAGTGAGTTCAGTGGCATCCCCAATGTGGCACTTTGAGCAGATTACATATGTATAAAAGGGCTGCACAAAATAAATAAATCACACACACATTCATTTCAAATTTTATTTTGTGGCTTTGGTTTGTGGCCTGATTTGTTTTGTTGGCTCATTTCAACAATTTCACAGTTGGTTCACGTGGCGCTTCCTTTCAATTTTGATTCATTTTTTAATCACTTGCCATTCATTGTAATGGGAAAATTTCAATTACTGTGACATTTGTATGTATTTTCTTCATTGGATAATTTTTGTATGAATAGAAGCCCTTCATGAGGATACTAAACATGTGGAATGCCATGTAAAGAAGTGCTGGGGTTTCCATTCTAGGGGCATTCTAGTTTGAGCATTTAAAACTCTTTCTGCTGGTCTTCCCACATGCTTTTTGTGGCTGTTTCTATGAAACTCACAGGAAATGCAGAGATGCCTCTACCTAAGTTATTTGCAAAGGTTCAGAACAATAGGCACAGGAGTACAGGAGTTAACCATACAAATGTTATTAGAGGTTTGAGATTATCATTATTTTGTTTTCTGCCCAATTTGCACAAAATGCAGAGTTGACCCTAGGAGAGTTCCTGCAGTAGTTCAAAAAGACAAATGCAGGCATTCTTAAGGAAATAGTTATTGAGTGATAACATGTAATAATTCTGTGTATTGGAGTTTTAAACACAGGCAGCCTTATCCGAACTAAATATCCTGCAGCCATGCAAGGGCACCAGCATGGAGGTATGCTGCATCCTATGGGGGATTTTTGACTGCTGCAGGTCTCCTGGGGATAAGCCCCAGCAGATGCTGTGGGTCAACTTGGACCTGCATCAGTGATATCAGTGATGGCGTATGTCTGAGTTGATCCATACAGTTGAACTGGGCCTGGGAAGGAGATTAGGATTCAGTGTGTGCCACTGTCAAGCTCACCACCTCCTGGGCTCAGTCCGCCCACCCCACCACATCTTTTCCCCTTTACACCCTTCCCTGTCCCATTCACTGACAGCTCAGAACATCACATTTTTTCTTGCCCCCTTTTCCCTTACTCAGGGGTTTCTAAACCCCGGCCCGAGGGCCAGATGTGGCCCGTGGCCAGCCTCTTGTCGCCTGAAAGCCCCTGGCCCACTTTGCTGAACATGACTGGAACTATGCTCTGATTGCATCTGGAGCGTGTTCTAAGGGCCAGAGAGGTTGAATGAATGACCCTATTCATTCATTTATTCACACATCTAAGTTCCAACTCTAATTTAATTATATAAATTTTATATTTAAATTTTTTTTTCCGGCCCTCAAAACCATGCCTGACATTTGATGCGGCCCTCTGGCCAAAAAGTTTGGAGATCCCTGCCCTAACTGCTTGGAATCCTTCTTTCATAATTGGGAGGAAAGGCTCCTGGCAGTTCAAGATGAACAATGAAAAGAAGAGGGAGAAAAGCCTAGCAAAGCAGCCATCCATGGGAAGAAATTTTGGAGTACTTTCTTTGGTTTGGAGTGCTTTGGAGGGACTTCTGCTTCATTTATTTATTTACAGATTTATATCCTGCTTTATCTCTCAAGTGGGCATTCAAAGCTGCTTCATTTAGGGCTTTCTCTGAAGTGGGGTGATTCTTTCTGAATCAAACATTTGGATCTATTATATTTATCCTTTTGGTAGTGATGACTGGGTTCTTGTGTCCATGCTGTCAAGATCCTGAGAAAATTCATAGCTCAGCATTCTTAGGTAGGAAAATAGTAAGAACATATGAAGAGCCTTGCTGGATCAAGTCAAAGGACCATCTTGTCCAGCTTCCTTTTATCTCACAGTGGCCCAGCAGATGCTTCAGAGTGGACAGAGTGGATAGGGAGATGCTCTTTACACTCTCACATAATACCAGAACCAGGGGACATCCACTAAAATTGAGTGTTGGGCGGGTTAGGACAGACAAAAGAAAATATTTCTTTACTCAGCGTGTGGTCGGTCTGTGGAACTCCTTGCCACAGGATGTGGTGCGGCGTCTAGCCTAGATGCCTTTAAAAGGGGATTGGACAAGTTTCTGGAGGAAAAATCCGTTATGGGATACAAACCATGATGTGTATGCGCAACCTCCTGATTTTAGAAATGGGTTATGTCAGAATGCCAGATGCAAGGGAGGGCACCAGGATGAGGTCTCTTGTTATCTGGCGTGCTCCCTGGGGCATTTGGTGGGCCGCTGTGAGATACAGGAAGCTGGACTAGATGGGCCTATGGCCTGATCCAGTGGGGCTGTTCTTATGTTCTTATGTTCTCAGGGAACACACAGACCACAAGATACAGTGGTGCCTCGCAAGACGAATGCCTCGCGCAACGAAAAACTCGCAAAACGAAAGCGATTTGTGATTTTTTTGGTGACTCGCAAGACGAATTTTTCTATGGCCGTGCTTCGCAAAACGAATTTTTTTGCTTTTTTTTTTTTTTTGGTTTGTTTTAAATCGCACTTCGCAAGACGAAAATTTCGCAAAACGAAACGACTCGCGGAACAAATTAATTTCGTCTTGCGAGGCACCACTGTACCTGTATCTTGTTGCCACTCCCTTGTGTTCTGGCATTCAGGGATAGGCTACCTCAAAAATCCAGAGGTTGTTTCCAGTCATCATAACTTATAACCTATGATGGATGTTTCCTTCATACATCAGTCCAATCCCCTTTTAAAACTATCTAAGCTAGGTGCCATTACAGCATCCTGGGGCAAGGAGTTCCACAGATACAACCATGCCTGTTATACTGATGGGTGGCAGGTAAGCACCACAGAGATGTTGGATGTGAAAATGCAAAAGGTAAAAAAAGGAAAAGTGATACTGTTTGAATACAGATATGACAATAGGTATTTCCCACTCTAATGGGAAATTAGAAACACTCTTATGGGAAACACACTTCTCGTGTTCCGGAATGTTTTGAGGCTAGTTTGTTTTATTGGTGTAATATTGTACAGGAAAACCTCTAGTGCCATACACATGAATTAAAAATGCAGGTTTGCCACCTCTGTGGTTGTAGAATGGATTGCTCCATGTTCGATGCAAGGTGGACGATTAAGGTATGTTATTGAATGCAAAAATGCTCCTTGCTAATGGAAATCTAGCACAGCAAACAGAGGGCAAGACAAGAATTCCGCCCCCCCCCCATGCTAGTTTCCTTTTGGAAGGGAGATTTTTTCTTTGCCATTTAAATATGGTATATCGTGCCTCCACTCTGAAGTGGTACAGACCTTCTACCACCCAGTGGTGTAGCTAATGATCATGTGGTCCAGTGCCAAGCTCAAAATGTTGCTGCAGAAGTGATGTCACAAGTGGAAGTGACATCACACCCGGGCTTTTTAAAAAGTGCAAACTGGGAGGAATCTCCTCCCCCTGGCAGCTTGCCACCTGCTTGCTCTGTTACCTCCCCCCAGTCAGTGGCATAGCTAAGGCATCTATCTGCTACCTGGGGTCAAAGATTTGTAGCCCCCCCCAGACAAAATCAAATTAAGTAAATAAATGAAAAGTGTGCCCCTGATAGGTTCGAGACACTGTGTTGGGGTGAAGAGGGATGGTTATTCTTCCCTTGCTAAATATAAGTGGGGCACCTCTTGAAAAAGTACCCTTTTACCCAGTTAATGGGGTAACTGTATTATGATACATGGAAATGAGAGCTGACTCATATTAACACCTTATTGGTTTCATGGTGTATCATAATAACATTGCAACATGTCAATAGCATAATAATATGTCACTGGCTCTCAGAACAATCAGTTTCATAGGTCAGTTTTGAGTTAAGAAAATCCACTTTTTGTTCCATATTGTGTTTTCATTTTCTGGTTAATTGGCCATACCTTTTGATAGAATACAGGTATTTGAAATACAGGGGTTTGTTTCATTGCATTCTGCATTAAATTACCTTTCTAATGATATATAACATGATGATATTAATCATACATACCAAGATTTTCACAATTTTGGTCACTAGTGTCAAGCTGAGCTTATTGCCCCCCTATAGCTTGATGCCTGGTGCAACTGCTACCCCCCTGCACCCTCTTAGCTACGCCACTGCTACCATCTCAGGACTGTATCATCTTATTCTGCTGCTTTGTAGACCAGACTTTAAGCATGCCTTATAAAGGAAATGGTCAGTTTTGCTATTGCATAATCAACTGTGTCAGCCTGGAGTATGAAGGATATTATGCACTCTTTTTATTTACAGTTGCAGGGCAGAATTTTTCATCGTTATGCGATTGAATGGATCATCTTCCATAGAAGGTTTCTTTTTATTTGCAGCAGCTCTGTGATTCACCTTTGACTCCTAACTGCAATTTATCAGCCTTCACTTCTAAGTGAGTTTATCAAACAAGAAATCACTTTCACCCATCAGTAGGGTCATGAATCTAGACAGCAAAATGTCTGTTGTATAGGGAGGATAAAATCCTTCTGTGTGTTGCTGAACTATTTCAGAATAATTAAGGGTCACAACATAATGGGTGACTTTAGATTTGACTTTAAGGCCTCCGGTGTGACAGAGGTCACCAGCATTTGGGAATGAACCACTTCTAGTTGCTTCTTGATGTGTTGACTGTCAAAACCAAATGTTGTTTATTAGAACTCGAAGCAGCTGACTCCTTGCTTCTGAGGCTGAGTAGTGATATCAGCTGACATAAATAGGTATATGAACCACGGCCTTACAGCTTGGTAATACTTAGGACCTATAATGGGCTTTTTATCTACAGGTGGCAGTTTTTGTTTATTAATTGTCTTCAAATATTTAAGCAGCTAAGAGCGCAATCCTAACCCCTTATGTCAGTGCTTTCCAGCACTGGCATAGTGGTGCCAATGGGTTGTGTGCTGCATCCTGCAGTTGGGTGTAACTCATGGAGGCCTCCTCAGAGTAAGGGAATGTTTGTTCCCTTACTTTAAGAACATAAGAACATAAGAACATAAGAACAGCCCCACTGGATCAGGCCATAGGCCCATCTAGTCCAGCTTCCTGTATCTCACAGCGGCCCACCAAATGCCCCAGGGAGCACACCAGGTAGAGACCTCATCCTGGTGCTCTCCCCTACATCTGGCATTCTGACTTAACCCATTCCTAAAATCAGGAGGTTGCGCATACACATCATCACTTGTACCCCATAATGGATTTTTCCTCCAGAAACTCGTCCAATCCCCCTTTAAAGGCGTCTAGGCTAGACGCCAGCACCACATCCTGTGGCAAGGAGTTCCACAGACCGACCACACGCTGAGTAAAGAAATATTTTCTTTTGTCTGTCCTAACCCGCCCAACACTCAATTTTAGTGGATGTCCCCTGGTTCTGGTATTATGTGAGAGTGTAAAGAGCATCTCCCTATCCACTCTGTCCATCCCCTGCATAATTTTGTATGTCTCAATCATGTCCCCCCTCAAGCGTCGCTTTTCTAGGCTGAAGAGGCCCAAACGCCGTAGCCTTTCCTCATAAGGAAGGTGCCCCAGCCCCGTAATCATCTTAGTCGCTCTCTTTTGCACCTTTTCCATTTCCACTATGTCTTTTTTGAGATGCGGCGACCAGAACTGGACACAATACTCCAGGTGTGGCCTTACCATAGATTTGTACAACGGCATTATAATACTAACCGTTTTGTTCTCAATACCCTTCCTAATGATCCCAAGCATAGAATTGGCCTTCTTCACTGCCACCGCACATTGGGTCGACACTTTCATCGACCTGTCCACCACCACCCCAAGATCTCTCTCCTGATCTGTCACAGACAACTCAGAACCCATCAGCCTATATCTAAAGTTTTGATTTTTTGCCCCAATGTGCATGACTTTACACTTACTGACATTGAAGCGCATCTGCCATTTTGCTGCCCATTCTGCCAGTCTGGAGAGATCCTTCTGGAGCTCCTCACAATCACTTCTGGTCTTTACCACTCGGAAAAGTTTGGTGTCATCTGCAAACTTAGCCACTTCACTGCTCAACCCTGTCTCCAGGTCATTTATGAAGAGGTTGAAAAGCACCGGTCCCAGGACAGATCCTTGGGGCACACCGCTTTTCACCTCTCTCCATTGTGAAAATTGCCCATTGACACCCACTCTCTGCTTCCTGGCCTCCAACCAGTTCTCAATCCACGAGAGGACCTGTCCTCTAATTCCCTGACTGTGGAGTTTTTTCAGTAGCCTTTGGTGAGGGACCGTGTCAAACGCCTTCTGAAAGTCCAGATATATAATGTCCACGGGTTCTCCCGCATCCACATGCCTGTTGACCTTTTCAAAGAATTCTATAAGGTTTGTGAGGCAAGACTTACCCTTACAGAAGCCATGCTGACTCTCCCTCAGCAAGGCTTTAGAGCTGCATTGCCCTTATGTCACTGCTGGAAAGCACTGACATAAGGGGTTAGGATTGCGCCCTGAGGCTGCAATCCTATACACACTTTCTTGGGAGTAAACCCCATTGAACACAATGAGACTCACTTCTGAGTAGGCATGAATAGGATTGCACTGTAAGTTGGAGAATGTTGATATTTACCAGTTGTCCTTAACATTTTAAAAGGACCAGCAGGAAATATACAAAGAAGTCTTTTCTGTTGCGAGGCTCATTTTGACATTTTCAATGGCAAAACAGACATTTTTTTTTTTTGGTGGCTATGAAAGCAGCTAATCAGCTCTGGCATTTACTGGTGAATGTCCAGATTTGTCCCTCCATCAGTCCTATCCTATAGGACTCTTGTGTGTCCATGGCGGGATCTCACCTCCCCCCCCCCCAGGTTCTGAGATTCTAAGGTCTTTGGTAGGTTTGCAGTACGGCCCACTTAGCCCACTTTGGCAGTGACCTCAAGGTTCTTTGGCTGGCTTGGCAGAGTCTGTTTATTTGTGTTAGATGCTTGACATTCATCAGGTCCTGGTTCCTTCACAAGGATCTGTTTAAAGCTTCAAAGTATGTCACATATCCAAAAGACAGCATATACAGATATCCACGGTTTCTAGTTCAACAAGGGGCTAAGACAGTTCGTTCAGAGTACAAAAGAAGGTTTTGCTAACAAGAGCTCCTGCTGTGCTGCAAGGGGCACCTAGGGTGTGCTTGGGGGTGGCAACAGGGGCTGCTATAGTGATGCGCTGCTAGGGCTCCATCCAGGGCTGTCTGGGTGTTTCCCTGGTGCCCCTGGTGCTGTGTGATCTCTTGGGATAAGGCCGCACCCTGGAGCTTGCTCTGGTACTCCTTTCTGGGTCAGGAGATGGTCCCAGGCTCCCCCAATCTGCTGCACCTCTCTCCACACAGTGGTCCTCCCTTTGGCCCTTGGGGGGTGGTGGTGGCCTTCTTGACAGAGGGGCGACTCCCACTCCTCCAAGGCAAGGGTCAAGTAAGGTGAAGGCAAGGGGATCACAAGCACACTCCCCAGCTGCCCTTGAGGAGCCTGAGCCCCAGGAAGAGCATCCACTGTGCCTTGTGGCTGGGCTTCTTATGAGCCCTGAGGTTGGGCTTGAGAGACCCACCCCTTCCAGTCAGGTGGAAGGGCCGAGATCTCATGGGTTCTCATGCCTTCCAGATGCCCAGATGGAACTGGCAGTGGCTGGGAGCAGCTGTGTTTCGGCCCTGCTGCCGCAAGGGTTGTGGCACAGTTCTCAGCCGGTGAGGCCTGTATTCCCCCACATTTGGGACCAGCCTTTCTCCTCCCAGCTGGGGTCCTCTGTGCTGAGGCTTGTTTTCATGGTGGTGTGGTCGTCCCCGCCATAGCTCTTCTTATTTTAGCTACCTTATGGCCATCACAAATAGTGCTCAGGCAGCACACAAAACAGTGCACTTCTGGAACACCGCCCCAGTAGGCAGGGTAAAGAAGGCCCACTGACTGACTTGTGTGATTTTTCTCTGTAAACCGCTTTGTGAGCTTTTGTTGAAAAGTGGTATATAAATACAGTTAATAATAATAATAATAATAATAATAATAATAATAATAATAATAATAATAATAATAATATGTCGCCAGGGAGGATGGAATGGGTTAGAACAGGGAAGGGTGGGAGGCATGTTGGAGTTGGGAGGAGATGGCACCCAGCATGATAGCTGGATGCTGTCCCCTCTGGGAACAGCCAACATGCCTCCTTTGTCTCCTCGGACTTGAGACAAGAGAAAAGAGAAAATAATTTCCCTTCTTCCTTCCAAGCTTCTTGGTAGCCGTTGCCCCCAGTATAGAGTGCAGCACATTTTGCTGCAGCTGCATACTATGGCAGGAAAAAGGATAGGGCTGGGCTGTGATTCTCTTAAATTCTTGGGGGATGATGCTTCTGGTGCAGCCACAAGACACTTATAGGGACTTTAGACCTCTTGCACTTATCCCCATCCAGGCATCTTCGGGCCTGCAAATATTTGAGGTCTGGAGAGGAAAAATAGGGGTCTTTGTCCTATGGGAATTACTCCACCTTCAGGCACAGCAAACATACTAGGAAGGATTGACCTTGTAAAAACTGCAATACATGTCAACACTTAGCACATTTCTTACAAATGCTAATGTATTTAGATAGACTTTCTGTCGATGTTCAAAGCCCAGTGAAAGCTGACAGTCTCCAAAATGCAGTTGTCAGGATTTGCAGGTCTGGGTCTTAAAGTGAAGAAGTTGATATCTGTTTTAGGACATCCATGACATTCAGCTGGGATTGTCAACATTCATATGTATGTACCAACAGTCACCAGATTTATAACCAGGGCCTGTGTTATACGATATTAGTTTTCCTACTTTTTAAGGATCCACAGTTATGAAAACTGCCAGTCCAACTTAGTGAACTGCCACTGAGTTTTTGGACATTTACAAAATTTGTTTGAGATTATTACAGTTCATATGTGATTGCTGACAGGAACCAATTTATTTTTACACTCAGTTTAACAAATATACAGAGGGGCCCCATATCAGCAGATCCTGTATCCACGGATTCACTTATCCGTGAATTGGGTCTGTCCTCCCATGTGCCCCCACTGGAGGCGGTCTCTGCTACCCTCACCTTTGGAGGGTCCTCTGAGCCCAGCAGTGGAAAAGTCACTTCCAGTTTCTCCATGAATATAAGGCATTAGGAGGTCTGGGGAAGCCCTGGGGGGGCGGGGTACTCAGAGGACCCTTGAAGGTGAGGGGAGTGGGCTCCAGAGGGTGGGGGGAGGTGTTCATCCATATCCACAGCTTCACTTAACTGCGGGGGGGGGGGTTCCCAGAACGGGATATGGTGGCACTCCTGTATATATTTTGAAATAATCCTAACAGAATATCCTCCTGCACAAAATCGCTTGTTACTACTCATGTGCAATAATATTCAAGCTTTGATCTTTTGAAATTAAAACACACACTGAACCAAAAAATATTTAAAGTTCAGGTCTCGGTGCCAGATTCAAATCCTGACATCTCTAGTTGCAAAGATTGGATAGCAGGGACTGGGATTGGACTGGGAAGCATTCTTATCTGAAACAACCACTGCCAGCTGGAGTAGAATAGATCATGCCAAGCTACATGAACTCATAGTCGGACTCAGTATAATGCAGCTTCGCATCTAACGCCAACACTTTACAATACGTGTAGAAAGGCAAAGTTCAGCTTTGTTGTGCTCATAGTAAGCTAGTAAGGGTGAAATGTGGGGAACAAAGCAGATTTTAGCTTCAGGCTTTCCATAGAGTTATTTGTGGGCAGGAGAGGAAAAAACCCAAGTGATCATTGAAAAAATTATGAAACATACTTTGATGGTCCTTTAAAGTCAGTTAGCTATGTGAGCGAGTTCCCCAACTGCGGTGCACGGAAGGCATCAGTGATTTAATCCCACAACTGCTATTGGTAATAAGGCGTTGGTATTTTACCCACAGCAAAGAAATACTACAAAGATACAGAAGATGGGAATAACGGTGTTTTTCTTTTTCCACTGTTGGAGGGCCCGGAACACCAAGCAACTGAGGAAGCCGCTATTTTAGCTAATCTAATGTCATGTAATGGATGACCCAAACTGTCACAGCAGAACTTGCTGCATAATTAGATTGTAAATCTTCTCAGCTGAAGAACTCTTGCCTGGGGTCAAGTTGTCTAAGTAATAATCCATTCTGCATAAATTAGAAGAATTGAACTGCTTAGCTGCATTGTTACAGTTGCTTTTGTTTTCTTTAAAAATCATATTTTATGTTTTCTCCAGGACAAAACATATTTTTGTTTCTGTCAACAGTTTGTAGAACATTGGGTTTAATGGGAATTACCTGGAACTTCTTTGATTGAACCTCTGATAGTGAAGATGGGGCCCTTTTCCTTTAATTTCATGATCATCCTTTGATAGATTATGATGGGTGTTTCATTAGTTTGAGAGAAATTCGCTTGCCCAGGACCATTCAGGACTACTTCACATATTGCATGTTTTAATGTGCATGCCTCATGTTTTCAGTGTACACCTAAAATGTGCGTATAATGAATATCTGAACTGTGCAGCTATTCATTCATTCATTCGTTATATTTTAACTTTTAACTTACTGTCTTTCCTGTCCCAGAGGGAGGCACCCAAGTTGGCTTATAATAGCTTAAAAATTAAAACCATGATAAGACAATAATCAGGATAATCATAGCAAAGTCATAGAAGTAACATAAGTGAAATCATTCCCAAAAAAGGCATTGGGCAAATCCCTGGTGGTGAAGAGCTCCCAGTAAGCTTTCTAGCTAAGCAAGGATTTGAACCTGAGTTGTCAACATAAAAACATTGTTTTTTTACATCACATGAAAGTCATTCACTCATCTTCCTCACTGGTGCCAGCTTACAGCACTGGTCTCATATACACTAGTGTCCGCATGCTAAGTATGTTTGTGTAAGGGGCTGTATGCAGGAGCAATTGTATGCTCATTGGCTTCAACGCTGATGCTGAATCTGGTTGGCAACCTTCAGTCTCGAAAGACTATGGTATAAGCCTATAGCACCCAGTATTCCCAGGCGGTCTCCCATCCAAGTACTAACCAGGCCTGACCCTGCTTAGCTTCCAAGATCAGACAAGATTGGGCATGTGCAGGGTAACAGTTGCTGTCTGTGGGTTCTGGAAGTGTGGCCAGCAGGCATACTGGCCTGAGAGGAGGTTGAGCAGCAGGTGCAGTCTTATTTCCCTTATGCATTCAACACGTACCTGATGGAGAGACAGGACATATGTGTACAGGACCCTGGCTTGTGTATTTCAAGTAGAAATTGACCAAGAAGGTTCTTCATTGATGACATGGCAGAATGATGTGGAAAAGGCCCACAGAGAACAGCAGTTAGCAAGGAAAAAAAATCTATGTACGAAGAAAATTAGGAGTTTTTTCTCCTAGTTCAAAACAGCCTGCTCTCATTACCGCTTTCATAATTTTAACAACAATACCTCTATTGAACGTTGAGGTTCTTTCCACCTTTAAACTGTTCTGTGTTATTCTTCAACAGCAAGGAGGAATGTTGGCCTTTTGTGTAGGAACTCCAAAGATAAAAAAAGGAAATCAGACCTCAAGACTACTTGTGAGGCAGAAATAATTCAGCCATTATTTCTGGTGTAAAAAGTTTGTGAATAGCATCATTTGCCTAGAAGCTGTTTTCCAACCTAATAACTCCATAGAATAATGACCTAAAATGGTTTCTGAGAAAGAATTTTGGCCCATATGAATATTGGGAGAGGAGGAAGAGGATAAATCTGATTGGTTGTGGGGTAACTGCTTAGTTAAGCTGGAGCTGCTTACTTAGTGGAATCATTTTTTTTCCTTATTCTCTTAAGTCAAAAAACTAAAGTATCAAAGTAATCCTCTCTAGAGGGGGCGGGGAGAGAGAATTATATATATATATATATATATATATATATATATATATATATATATATATATATATATATATATATATATATATATATATATATAAAACTTTCTTCTATAATGACCTCCATGATGGTCATTTAACTAGCTTTTTAATCCCTTGGGAAAATCTTTTTTTTTTTTTATAAGAAAAATTCTTATTTAACTTGCCTTGGGCAAAAATCATCCATTCCAGGCTAGAAATGAAGGGACTAATCATCATTTAAGCTTAAGTAGTCTTCACTGGAGAGTATTGGACAAGGGAATTAATACTATTATTATCATCATCTTCGTTGTTTATCTGTGGAAATGGTAAAATGTCAGGAATTCTTTCTGAAAAAAAATATTTCAGAACCTAGCACCTCAGTCCTAAATGTGTTTACTGAGAAGTTCTGGCTTAGCTTCTGCTAAGCCCTGGCTAAGGGATTCATGCTATTTCATCTTTCTGTAACTGAGTAGAAACCATGAAACATCAGCTAAGATGTTTCACATCATGAAAAGCACCCAGGACTAGCAGTGCAAGCCTAGGCATGTCTACTCAGAAGTAAGTCCTATTGAGTACAGTGGGGTACAGTACTTACTCCCAGTTGAGTGTACAAAGGATTGAGCCTTCCTATACTTATTTTTGAATAAGCTCAATTAAACTCAAGCGGGCTTACTTTTGAATAGACATGCATAGCCTTGTGGCTATCTTACCAGTGCTCTGTTTTGAACAGTTGTCAGCAATTTGTTTCATGGAAGCCATTGGAGAAGATGATATAGTTTGCTAGCTCTGTGCTAACTCAACAGCCTTGGTGCTTTCTCTGACACGTGCTCTTGTGCCTTTAACAAGCAGCTGGATCTTCTGCAAGCACCAGATGAAGCTTGTCATGGCCCAAACATGATTGCTATTTTTCATGAATGTCTGCAGATCTATTGTTGAAGGCGCAGAAGCAATGCTGGTAATACTTTTGGCTACTTTGCCTAAAATCCAGCCTGACCCTGTCTGGAGACCTAGAACTGCCACCACCAGGTTGGTGCCTGGAGATATGGTCCTGGCTTGATTACT
This sequence comes from Tiliqua scincoides, assembly GCF_035046505.1. Taxonomy (NCBI): domain Eukaryota; kingdom Metazoa; phylum Chordata; class Lepidosauria; order Squamata; family Scincidae; genus Tiliqua; species Tiliqua scincoides. The sequence continues at coordinate 36,422,298 of NC_089827.1, read as the reverse complement.
TACTAATGATCCTGGCACATCATCCTGCAAAGGATGTTTGTAGCATGCAGGGCATGTTTTGTTGCTGGGGCCAGCTCTGGAGTTGTCCAGCTAGCAGCCTCCTGACAGGCTGCGACTGAGGCCTGCTCTACATATGCAGCAGAATGAGGTGGTCAGTTGGACACTACCATTTCAGTCTGTGGTGGGCGTGCAGTTCCTTGCTGGTCCCCCCCTTTTAAAGATACAGTGCTACTTTTTAAAAAAAAAAGAGTTTTAAAACCTAGGAAATCAGGGGGGGAGCAAGGGGTTGTGGCAATGGTGTTAAGTTTTTTGTTTGTTGTGAATATATTTGGTTAACGTAAGGGAACATTCAAAATACTGGCATGCATACACAACAGCTGGTTGAGCCACTATGACTACCAGGCAGCAGGAGGGCCACTGCAGAAAACAGCATGTTGGGCTAGACATGCCTTTGGCAACATGCAGCAGGGCTTTTCTTACATTCTTCATAGCTGTGTGAACTGGTACCATCCATTCTCATTTCCTACTCCTTGTGCTGGACCTCTCTCCAGGTTGGCATGGATTGGACCTGATTCCAGCACTGGTTGGCAAACTTCAGTCTCAAAAGACTATGGTATAAGACTACAGCACCCGGTATTCCCAGGCGGTCTCCCATCCAAGCACTAACCAGACCTGACCCTGCTTAGCTTCCGAGATCAGATGAGATCGGGCATGTGCAGGGTCTTTTAGAAATCCCTCTATAGGTTCCTTGAAAGAATAGTTGGAAGAGGGCATGGTAGCTGATCCAAAGGACCATCTCAGTCTCCTCCAAAAGAGCTGGGGATTCCTTTTTTGCTTTTCTCAGAAAGAGTTAAATCCAAGGTATCTCTATTGTGTTAGCAATGGTTTCTCTCCAACAAAGCCCACTGGGCTCTTTTCAGGGGCCTCTCCAAACAATGAGTGCAGCGAGCCTGTTCTGTCTAATTACTCCAAGACAGGGATGCTAAAGAGGAATTAATGACAGTTGACAAGTGCAATTAATAATTATAGCAGAGCCGGGAGTCATGCAGCAGGCAGATGACAATAACAGGGTAACCATACATGACAGCTTTTATCCATTCTTCAGCTGCTTTTCTTCCCCCCCCCCACCCCTTTTCTCTTTTCTTCTTTAATGTGAGCTGAGGCCCACAAGAAATGCTGACAGCAGGGGGTGGGGGGGAGAAGATGCAAGACAGTCACTTAGGTAGGGACGGATCTGTACCCCTCCCTTCAGCCCCCCTCCCACTCCTTCCTTCCGAGAAGGCAACCAACATCACAGTGCCAGAAAGTCACTCCTTGCCCAGGTTCTCTTGCTAGCTCTTGCGTTCAGGTGTTGACAAGGCTGCTTAAAATTCATCTTGCAAGGCTGGAAAGGGACATGCAAAGGCAGCGGCAGAGCCAGAGTTGAAGTGGTATTTCCATATCAAAGGCCAGGCAGTTGGCTCAGAATGGTAATTAAAGTACCCAGATTTCATCTCCTTGGTCAGCTCATGAAAGAAGGGAGAGGGAGGGAGAAGGGGGACCAGAAATGAGAGAGAAGGAGTTTTTTTTTTTATCCATCCCCTTTGGACTCCAGTACATAGTGAGCAATGAATTAAATGAAAGTTGGGCTGAAATATAACCAAGCACTTTTGTTTTGCACTCTAATAGAAAGTACAATTTTTTTTTTAAATGCATTTATTAATATGTTAAGTTCACATGAAGGAATATATGATATTGTATTTGTTTAGTTTGACCAGGCAGCAATTCCTTGTGTCTCATAGTGAAATCTGTGATCAGGCACAAACCCTTCCTTGGCGGGATGTTTCATGCCTCTGGCCCCACTTACAGTCACATGAGCTGTGGAAGGACTTAAATGAAAAGGCTGCCTGGTCTTTTGCTAAATCAGGTTGAGCAGCTTCTTTGAGCTTAGTTCTTCCTGACAAGCCCAAGGACTAGACCAGGGGTGGGCAAACCCTGGCCCGAAGGCCATTTGCGGCCCTCAGGGACCCCCAATCCGGTCCGCAGGGAGTTCCCAGTCTCCAATGAGCCTCTGGCCTGTTGAAGACTTTTGGAGCCTGTGCTGGCCCATGACTGCTGGTCACGACCGCCACACACGTGTTGCTGGCCGAGTTAGAGCAAGGCCTTTTATAGTCTCCATGTGTTTTCTGCTTTTCCCTGGGCATTATTTTTAAACACCCCCCCCATTGCCACTGAATAACTTATGTCTCCATATGTTTCTGGCTCGGTTTGTATGTTTTCACAGTGCAAGAGGTGTGTGGCTAACACTTCATAGCTCTCATGTGGTTTTACATGCCTCTATTATAGTTCTCATGTGTGTTATAAATAAGCTCAGTAAAATTCATTCAGGGCGCAATGCTAACCCACTTTCCAGTACCGACATAAGGGCAATGCTTCTCTGAGGTAAGGGAACAAACATTCACTTACTTTGAGGAGGCCTCTGTGAGTGCCACCCAACTACAGGATGCAGCACATGCCCCCAGCTATGCTAGTCCTAGAAAGTTGGTGAAGATTTGGGCTTCATTCGTATAAGTTTTGTCTCTAATGTATTCATTTATGTAAATTTATTCAAATTTGAAATGTAATCCCCCCCCAGCCCTGACTCAGTGTCAGAGAGATGATGTGGCCCTCCTGCCAAAATATTTACCCACCCCAGGACTAGACTGTTTTGCCAAATCCCAATCCACTGGGCCTTGTAAACGTCCAATCAATCAGAGTTGCCAATAAGCCAAGTTACAATCCAAAGTCAGGTTCCAGGTAGGTCAATCCAATCTGTCAGGGTATCCAAATCAAAGTCCAAAGCCAAAGTCCAGTTACAATCCACAGTCTGATTCCCAATTCAATAAGCCAAGTTAGTCTCCTCTCCAACCTGCACTCCTTCTATCACCCACCAAAACCTTTCTGCCTCAGGTGCTCCCTATATACCTGAGGGATCTCCTTATGCTCTAGTGGCTGCAGCTGTGCAGCACACCTCCAGCTACCACCTGGGCTTTAATCCTGCATTTACTCAGAGCAAGGGGCACTGTGGACACCACACCCTATCTCCTTGGTAATATCTTCTGCAATTCCAATATAATAGACCATTCTTTTACTGCCTGGGGTTCAAGTGCTTCCTGGACTGTATAGAATAATGATGGAATTAGAAAAGAAGTGCTATTCATTAGCTTAAATCAGGGGCTGCCAAATAACAGACCACAGGCTCGATCCAGAAAAAGTTGTCCAGGTGTGCTGTGGCACTTTCTGTTCTGTGCCACAGCCACCTGTCTTCTCGCCCAGTCATTGCAGAGCACCATGCAGGGAAGCTGCTTCTGATGCCTGTCACCCCAGATGCCTCTGTGCCTCAGTTTCCTGGAGGTAGCAGCTGCCTGGTACAACACTGCGACAATCGAATGGAAAGCACTGTGCCTGGTCCACTTTTTTGCATGCATCGGGCAGTGGTTGACTATGGAATCTTCTTCCGTTGTGAGGGGGCTGCTTCGTTTTCAAGATATGAAAGTATTTTAGACTCAGCAATCCAGAAGGAAATCAGAAGGGAATCCAGAAAGATTACAGCAGATCACTTTTGAGCATGCACCAAGCACAGCGAGTCCTGCAGGAGTTTATCTTTGCTTAATCATGCCAGCCACGCAGACTACACAGGCACAATTAATCTTGCGTAAATTCCAAAAATGAAGGAAACTCTGGTGCATTGGGGTCAGGGTCCTTCATGGAAACAGGAATTGGGAGCAATATCAAGTTCTGTAGTGAACCGACCAATCATGAATTTTAGCAGCATTGCTAGAATTTACATATCCGGGGACCTCCATATCCCTGAATCCTATATCCACAGTTTCGCGTATTTGCAGATCAGGTCCATGGGCCCCCCCTTGCCTCTGGAGGGTCTTCTGAGGCCAGCAAAGGCTGTGCATATCTGTCTGCAGCCTCTGCCAGGCTCAGACTGAACCTTACAGCAAAAAAAAAAAAAAAGTTTGTTAGTTTGGTCTAACACAATAGCTCCTTTGAAGTGTGAACACTGGCACATCATAGTGTAATGGTGCACATGTTGAGGTCACAATTCCAAGCTTCAGGTCTGAATACCATCTTGACTCCCACATCCATTGTCAAAAGCAGGAGGAAAATGCCAAAACACAGTGCAGTTTGATTAACTTTGAAGGGTGAGTTGTTACTGAAATGAAAACTGCATATTCAGAATGCAATTCAGTGTATATGTTCAGGACCATATTCTGATATGGGTACAATCAGCCACAAGCAGATTTTCACTCATCGGATGGGCTTTTCTTGCTTTTCTTTCCCACTCTAGCTCCTGAAACTCCCCCAAAAGGCAAGCTTGACAGTTGAGGAAAGTTCTGGGATGGATGGGATGTGACATGGGGCTTAAGCAAGGAGAAATTGGTTTAAATTGGGACCTCCCTTTCATAAGCAGACATACATTCAAATTATGCTATTGTTACAATGGATCAAAGATTCTGTTTTTTGTAAACAATCCTCTGTTTGACATCTCAGTACCAGTTTTCAAGATGGCAAGCAAATATGTAAAACCTATTTTAATCTGTGTGGTATCTGTCTTGAAAACTGAGATGTCTTAACAGAAGTTGGTGTGCACATTCAGAATACAAATATATGTTAGACTCTAACTACATAGTTCCCTTGGTCCCTTGCACTGAACCACTGCATAACTAAGAACATAAGAACAGCCCCACTGGATCAGACCATAGGCCCATCTAGTCCAGCTTCCTGTATCTCCCATCAAATGTCCCAGGGAGTACACCAGATAACAAGAGATCTCATCCTGGTGCCCTCCCTTGAACTACATTAGTAAAGGATGATGTTTGAGATTCTTCCGTCACACTGGCTCTTTTGCCAACAAGTATTAGAGGGGACCTTAACTTTAAACCTCTAATGGTTAGAGGTTTCAAATTAAGGTCCACTCTCATACTTGTTGACAAAAGAGGGGCAGCCCAATCCTGAGCTGCCCAGCGTGCAGGGCTGCAGTGGCGCAGAAAATGGTTGCTGTCACATCCAGCACACTCCAGGCAGCTGCTGCTGGCTCCTTGGGAGAAGGGGACTGTTGCCTCCTTCCCCTGGGTAAATAGAGTAACCCCACAATGGGGCTACTTGATACTACGGTGACCCAAAGGTTGGCATAGGATCAAGAGCCTCTATGTCAGGCGGTGAGCCCAACACGGAGGTTCTGGACCGGTGGAGCTTCCCACCTCCCTCCCACCCAGCTCCCTCCCCCAGCATGCCTCCTCCCTGCCCTCCCCCCTCTGCCTTCCCCCACCCTGGAACACCTCCTCCCCACTTCCCCCCATGCCCTCCCCTACCTCTCTGCTGCTCGGCGGTCCACGTGGCTGCTGAGCAGTAGAGCTCTGGCACTCACCTGGCACTATCCCAGCGCTGGACAGCACAGCGCTAGCACTGTCGGAGCACCGGCACTAGGGCCCACAAACGTGCCTTATGGCATGTTTTCGACAGTGCATGCTGGTGGTGAGCCATTGTGCCGAGCTCAGGATTGGGCTCTGAGTGTGATTGAAGACTTCCAACATTGTGCTTTACTAGTGTAGTTATGCAGTGATTCAGTGCAAGTGACCAAGGGAACTATGTAGTGATAAATTCAAATTTATATCTATGGAAAACAGTGTTTTGCCAGAAGGGCAAAGGTTCGTTTTGGATATGGAGACAAAGTGAGCAGACCAGTGGGAGAATAGAGAGAAGCCAGGATTTCTTACACTGCATGTAAGCAACAAGTTTCCCTCAAGGAGATAACACAAACACAGTGTTCTCACATCGCTCTAACAGTGGCCTTCCTCTGTGAGACACTTCCCTCTTGTTCACAATCCTGGTGGGCCATCTGCAGCTGGCGCAACAAAGCATCCTTCTGATTCTTTCTGATGATGCCTGTGACTGTTAAGTGGCACCTAAAGCCACTTTTTATTACAATCAGTAGCTGATGCAATCATGGCATGTGACCTTGGCATACTGACCAGAATGTTTTGTGATAGAGTAACAGGTGCTGGCTAATGAAGTGTCTCAGCACTTCTCCCAAAGATTAACCCAATAATGGAGGGACAGACTGACCATCAGAAAGAGGATGTGCAGATCCATGGTTGAACATGAATCTTCCACAACCTGCCAGTACAAACAAGACTCTGAAACAGATTCTGAAATGTTTCAAAGGGGGAAAAAATGCACATCTATAAAGTATTTGGAGACAATAACACCAAAATTACTGAAAGTATACCCTTTTGTGTTCCCCACAATACATATTCAACAAGTTAGGATTTTCAGTTTCCAGTACTATTACTGAAAAATTAAGGAGTATAAAACAGAACTCATAACTCATGCTGATCATAGTTTGTTGTTTACTATTAGGAACAAGGCTGTATCAGAGAGAACCTGGAGAATGAATGGTATATTATTACAAGATATAGAAATGTAAATGTGAACAAGATGTAAGATTCTTTATCAGAAATAATAATACACAGGAAATATTGAAAGCCATGGTGTGGAAAGCCAACAAAGCGTACATAAGAGGAGAAATCAAATGTATTCCTGCTCTCCTGGAAAAAAAGAAGAGGAACAGAAAGAGGCACAAAATAAGAGATGAACTAACAGCAAAATTAGAACACAGACATTCCAAGAACTAAGAAGAATTAAATTGGAAACTGGAAAAAAATGGGCAAATACTTGATTTGAAAGATTTGGCATTTTAGAATATAAATTATGCAAAAGCAAATGTTTGGAATAAAGCAGACTAAAACATGAGTTAAACGCGAGGAATAAAAAAAAAAAAAAAACCTTCCCTCCTGGAAAGAGAGAAGATATCACTCATGTGATTGAGAACTTTAAAAAAAAATTGGCCAAATTTGATACAGTAGTTCAGTGGTTCTCAAACTTGCAGGGCGTTTGAGCCCTGTTGTAAGTCCTTGCGGAGGAGGTGGGAGGCAGCAACACAATCAGCAGGATCTCTTTGCTTTGAACGGGCTTGGGGGCTTGGCTGGACTTACCACAACCTGCATCAGCCTCCACAGGGCTCCCCAACATGCAGAGACTGTGAAAATAACTACTGGGACCCACTTTCGGTTTCTCGGTAGCCTACAGCAGAGTATCTCTTTACCCAACAAAGAGGCTCTTAATGCAGAAAAGAGGCAATCTGTCTCCAGTAGCCTGTGCAGCCAGCTAGTATCTGGCAGGGAGTGCCTGTTTACACAACAAAGGCGATAGATTGGACTGAATGTTCACATAATGACCCAATTGCATAACAACGGGAATTGGAGAACGTTTCTCCATTGTTAAGTGACGCACACTTGTAAAAGGATATTTCACCACTGGAGGCATAGAATTGCTTTGCAACTACCCTGCACTAGGTCTTGCAAGAGAGAACACAGAGATGTGTATCCTTTGTTATTCCATTTTCTCTTCTGCTTCCTCTTCTGCTGGTGCTTTGTCTTTGGGGCAGAATGGTGGGAGACTGTTCTGGATGCTACCCAGGGAAGGTAGCAAAAGTCCACAAATGGAACATTTGGCTAAATTAAATTCATCTTCATCTTTCATTTATGGTATTTTTATCCTGCTTTTCTTACCTATCTGGGCGAACAAAACAGCTGACAAAACAAGTATTGACTCATTGCATTATTGGTGATAATGTTAAAAGAACAAAATTACAGTGGAAATAACCAGTAGGTAAAACCAAAATCACAGTGACCTCTAAATATCCTCTGAACAATCCAGTGTCTAAAAACTATGGAGAAAGGACTAGGCAGGCCTCACTGGAGAACAATCTTCCATAACCTTTGGCCCAGTCCTATTGCTGCCTGGCACCATCAGAATGAGCATTCTGGCAGTGCGAGGCGCTTTCCAGCTGTCTCAGAACACATGCTAGAGCACGCAGGCTGGCTGCTGCTGTAAAGGGTGAGTAGCTGGCTCCATGCGCCATTGGCCTTCATTGACCTCTGGACACCCACCACTTCCAATAAATATGCGTAGCAGGAGGTGAGGTGGGCAGAACAGGACAATGATGGGACTAAGAGGAAGGCTAATCAGGACCAGAAAAGGGGCATGTTCAACAGCAGTGTTGTCTGCCAATTCCAGACCCCCTACCTACAGCAACTGTTACCCTCCACATGCCCGATCTTGTTTGATCTCGGAAGCTAAGCAGGGTCAGGCCTGGTTAGTACTTGGATGGGAGACCGCCTGGGAATGCCGGGTGCTGTAGGCTTATACCATAGTCTTTCGAGACTGAAGGTTGCCAACCAACCAACCTAGGCTCAATCTGCCTTCGTGGGTCCAAGTGTACTTGTGCCAGTGATATCAATGATGCCATTCTGAATAGATCCACTGGGCCAGGAGGGCTTTACCCCAGCACAAGGGAACAAACATTTCCTTGCCTTGAGGAGGTGTCCGGGGTCAAAACTCCTCTGTGGGATGCAGCGAATGCCATGCTGGCACTGATGTATTGCTATAATAGGGCTACTTTTTTTTTTTTTTTTTTGCCTAAAAAGGCTCTTTCTACCATCAGCCCAGCCCAGCCCTCCCTGAACTTCTGCGGGAGGAAAAACAAGTCTCTGTGAATGACTTCAGCATGCAGATAGGTTCATTTGGAAGGAGGCAGTTTATGAAGTACCTGGGTTCCAGGATATTGCAGAAGTTAAAATAATGACTTGGCTGCAACAGAATTCCCCCCCCCCCGCACACACCTTGCCTACTCAACTATCAGAAATTCAAGTAAGAATCTGGCATAAATCTGTAAATATGACTTATTTGAAACAAAAATAGTATGTTGAATCGGAGACACTGCAGTACAGGATGAGCAGAAGGGCAGATTACTGATGCCAAATATTATTGCTTTGTAAATTGAATTTGATAACTAACAGGGGAAAAGTAATGCAGAAAAAGTTGCAATTCAACATAGGAAAGGCAAGAGAGGGAAGGGCAGGAGATGAAGGCAAGGATGAAGAGGGGAAGAGTATGCCTGTGGTTTAGCAGCATGTCCTTGGGTGTCATTTCAGTAGGGGATGAAGACCAGGAGGTTGTGCCAAGGCCTTGTGGAAAACATGGGTTTTGAGGAGGAATTTGAAAAAAGTATTTTGCAGGTACTCTGGGAGGAAGTGCCAGGCATTTAATCTTGATTCTCAAGATGTAGCTATGGAATAGTAAAAAAACAGTAATAGTAAGGAATAGGAATATAGGAATAGTAAGCTTTGACCTGTCAAAAGTCATCTTTGTTTAAATATTTGAGGATGAAAAGTTGTATTACAAATACAACACTTTTAGCTTAAAGACTTTATTGTTGGAATCACATTTTGAAATAAAACAAATTTTTAAAAGGTCCTGATAAGCTGGTTGCAAGACGGAAGTCATCTGAGAAGTTCTGACAGTTAGGAAAATAGCTTGAGGTATAGCGCTAATTCTTTTTCACGTAGTCCCAGTGTAAGGGAGAATTGCTTTGAAGTGATGACCAGATCGAATACAGCACCTCAAAAGTCTGCAAAAAATCACAGATATTTATGAACCTCTTTGGTGGAAATGTAAAAGAGAAGTAGGAGCACCTTCTACAGTGAATCTGTCCTTTTGCTAAAAAAATTGGTCCAACATTATCAGAATAGTTAACCACTAGAATGGCTATGCCTCTAGAACAGAGGTTTTCAGACTGGGGCATCATGATTTCCCAGCCTTATGGCCCTGGCCTCTTTGCCCTTAAGGGGCAGGGCAGCTAGGAGGCAGAGAGGAGGCAGTGGCGCGATCCCCAGGATTGCGCCACTCAGAGGGCTGCAGGGGCTCCACAGGGCTTGGCTGCACTTAAGGGCTTAAGAGTAAGGGCTGGGCTGCACTTACCACAGCCTCCTGCAGCCTCCCGTGGGTGCGGATACCCCTGCGCAAGCCTCTGCAGGGCTCCCCAAGGCTTCCAAAGTGAAAGTGGGGCGATTGCGCCCCGCCTCCGCTAAACTGGAAGCGGAGTGTGATCGCTCCACTTTCACTTCTGACGGGGCTGCAGGGACTAGGGTGCACTCACCAGTCTCTGCAGCAGGCATCCCTGGGTGCGGGGAGCCCTGCCGAGCATCTGCAGGTCCCCCCAGGTCAGCAGCAGTGAAAGTGGAGTGATCACGCTCCACTTCCGGTTTTGAAGAGGCAGAGCATGATGGCTCACTTTCACTGCTGCTGACCTGGGGAGCCCTGCAGGGCTACCCGCACCCAGGGTCTGCTGCTGCAGGGACTGGTGAGTGCACCCCAGTCCCTGCAGCCCCCCTGAGCGGTGCGATCCTGGGGATCACGTCACTGCCTTCCCCCTGCCCCTGCTGCTTCCCCCCTCCTCTCACAAGGACTTACTGCGGGTTTGAAACTCCAGGAGAGTTTTAACATTTTCATGGCCGCACATGAAAGCTACTTTCAAAAAGATGTTGAAAGCTGTTATCTTATATGACATATTTATATGATAACAGAAGCTAGAATTCTCTAAGTGTTCAAGGGCAAGAAAAAATAACTTTATGAACTGAAGATCTATTTCACAAATGGGCTCAGCTAGGGCATTATCTAAGAACTAAAGGAAGACAGAAGTGTAGTTGTTTTTTTATGAAAACTGGTGATTGTTAATTTTTGGAACAACAAACATAGTTTGACAAATACTAATCACATGAATAGAAACATTTGCTACCATTAGAAAAAATGGGTGGGCGGGGGGGTGTTACAAGTGCTACCACACTGTGGACCACTCAAAGTTTTGGTACAGGGATGGAAAAATTGTGTTCCTATTAGATTTTCTTGATTAGCTTGTCACCTTAGACAGCAGCTCGTCTATCCAATTTGGTTTGGCCAATCCTGTGCGTTGACCTGTTCTCCACTGTGAAGAGTCCGGTTGTTATTAGAGCAGTATTTTTCAAGCCTTTCTTGTCAACACAAATGACACATTCTAATGTACTCCTTGCCACTGGTGGGGAACTTACTGCCTCACGCTCCTGCTGGTTCTCCCGCCAGCATAGTGGCCCATCACTGACTGGTGCTGGTCTCACCGCTGATGCTTTTCCCCTCCTGGCCAGCACAACATGCCTTATGGCACACTTGTGATAGCCATTGCCTGGGCAGCACATGGGCTACCGATGCTGCCCTGGCATTGAACTGAGCTACCCATCATCCTTCCAACAGGATGTCATTATTATTATCCCCAATTGCAGATGGAAGACAGAGAGAGAGAGAGAGAGAGAGAGAGAGAGAATTGCTTAAGCCCATTTTGCCAGTTCATGGTGGGGAAAGATTCAAAGAGGAGAAAAAACTTGTTTGCAGTTTTATCGGCCGCTACGCTATAGCTCTCAACAGAAACAGGTGTTGACTTTAAGAATGGTGCATTGCCAGGAAACAAGAAGGCTGGGAACAAGATAGTGGACTTTAGGTATTGCATATACATAGTAGTAGTTTCTACCAAGGTTGGCAATGAACTTTAAAATAAGTGAAATTTGATGTAAATGTCAGGGTCCCTCCCAAGGAGGAGCATCTTTCAAGGAAAGCCAAATGAGTTTATATAAGACAACTGAATTCCCCAGGCAGTTTCTGCATACTACTACTTTCAAAATTTACTCTCTAAGCAACAGATTCACCCTCTGCCATTCCATATCACAAATAGTTGTTGAGACCTTGCTTAATTTTGAAGGTTTTTTTCTTTTTCTTTTTTCTTTTAAAAACAGGGGCATGAAAAAAGGTTAATCCTCCATGTGACTGGCAGGTGACAGGCTGGAAATTCAAATAGGTCTCATGAGCTTGAATAGTCTGCTTTGAATTGACCCTCAATCTACATATGGATAGACTATATGTCTCCTCTTCACATTTCAGTGTTTTCTGTATTGACCCTTGGTCTGATCCAGCAGAGGTCTTCTTAAGTGCTTAACTTGGACATAATCTCAAAAAATAGAGCCGTGGCTAAATCTGACAGGAAAGTCATTGGAAATCAATGGAATCCCATAGTATTCAAATATGCCTGAGTTTCTCTAACTTCTATTGAATATGTTATTTTAAAAGAGCATTTGTTGGATCTCCAACTTTAGTTTCACTCAGATTATTTTAAGCATTAAAGGAAGAAAGGTTTTTTCTTCAAGGTTTGATTTTGCATTCAATTTTGAGATTAATTTAAATCAATATCTGTGATTAACCTCCTTGCCCCCGCCCAAATATCACAAGATATGCAGACTTGCTGGATCTGAAATCCGTTTCCTTTTAATCTTCTGGCGGTACTTCCTTTCTCTGTTTTGTGCTTTTCTTTCTCTCGCTCTTTTTTCTTTGTAAGCTCAAGTGCATCATTTTCTGTCTTTGTGTGTGTGGTTTTTTTTTTGTTTTTTTAAAGAAATACTCTGCTGCAGGGGCTCCAAAATGAATAAAAAATATAATCCTCAATGTGCCCATTGTGCTTCGCTCATTTGTTTTTGCGGTATCGATTTATCAACGGAGAGAAATTACTCGCTGGAAGAGAGGATGGCAGTCGGAATGACATTTACTTCATCGTACACGGAGGCTCTCCGGCGTGTTTCCATGTAACCCAGATATTGGAGCTGTAAAAGGCCTTGTAACAAGGTTTAGTGCTTTGATTTGATCGTGTGGAGCACCTTGGCTTCTATAATAACAGCCACTCGGCTGGAACTGAGAGCCTTGGGTTATGGTCAACTTTTTTCCCCTCCCTTCCGTTTTACACAGAAACTGAATTCAGTTCAGTTCCCTCCACTGTCCTTTCTCTTTTCCTCGTAATTCAGTATTTCAGCAGCAAAAGCAGACTCATGTAAGCCTAGCAAATCACATTCTGCTTTTTAAAATATGTAAGCATGAGGGTTTGAGCTTTCATGGCATCAAATTAGTGTGTGTGTTTTTTTTACAAAGAAACAACTTGTACACTTATTCATCTTTGGAGCCTCTGTATGCGTTCTTTTTCTTGTAAAATAACTATTACAATTTTTAATTCACCAAAGCAAATCGTCTCCACCAGTGATTGTAAGTTACTTTTGCCTACAGCTACAATTACCTGCAAAATGAAATGTATTCTCTTTTTTTCAACTGGAAGGGGGTTTAATAATTTTATACGTGCTACACATAAAAAGAAGTGATTGTTCAGAATGAACGTGAAGCTGATAGACAACCCTTCCCTGCTGTCCCTACATGACTGATGGTGAAGTGTGTAGGAGATATTATTATTATTATTATCATCATCATCATCATCATCATTATCATCATCCTACCCTCTCTTTCAGCTGCTAAGGCAACATACATGGTTTCCTTCTTCACAGAGATTTGAACTCAAGTCTTCCCTATCCTAGTCAAACGCTACATCACCCTGGTTCTCTAGGATTGGGATTAGTCCTACAGAAATCTACCCTGATGGTTGACCTTTGATCATACATTACAAAATAGTTTGGAAGAGCAAGCAGGAAACCTTCCCTATTCTGCCATGAAGCTCACTGCATGACTTTGACTATTCAAGGCCATATCCTATCCAATTTTCTAGCACTGGTGCAACTGTGCCAATGAGGCATGCACTACATCCTACAGTAGGGGAACACTCACAGAGACCTCCTCCAGGTAAGGGAACATTTGTTCCCTTTCCTCAGTGCTGCATTGCGGTTGCACTGGCCCTGGAAAGTTGGATAGGATTGGGCCCTCACTCACTCTAAGCCTAGCCTAGCATATTTATCACACTTGTTGCAGGAATAAAATGCAAGGGAGAGCCACACATCCTGACCACCGCAGAGAAAGGGTGGGATAAAGAAGTAAAAGTAAATAAATACAGTCTGATCAATAGAAATGAACTTGTGCAGAAGAAAATGTCATATATAATCGTTCATTTTTCATGTTTTACTACAGCAGTACACAAGACTTCATTGTTTACATATTATTATTATTATTATTATTATTATTATTATTATTATTATTATTATTGGTAGATGTGGCACTTTGCAGACAGAGTGATGTCTGCAAAAGACAGGCTCCTTCCTCTAAGAAGCTTAGGCTGCAATCCTAACCACACTTTCCTGAGAGTAAGCCCCATTGAACAAAATAGGACTTACTTCTGAGTAGACCTGGTTAGGATTATGCCCTTAGATGCAAACAATGTATTTTAACTTGCCCAAGTTCCTGATATGCACATGTACTTCTGCACTGTGGAAACTGCAGAAAAAAGGAATGTGGATGCAACTGGAAGCAGCATCACATCAAAATAGTGAGCTATGTTTTGTCAATGCCTCTCTCTCTCTCTCTCTCTCTCTCTCTTACACACACACACACACACACACACACACACACACACACACACACACACACACACACGTACTGACCAGGACAGATAAGTTCTAGAAACAGTTTAAATTGGAAAAAAAAAAATCTAGAGAGTTCAGATTTCCAACTTGGTCTAAGCTCTGCTGGTTGCTCTCCAAGTGGATCTGCAGTTATATCCTTGACTTGCAAGGATGCTTCTAAGGTTTGGATAAACAGGATTTGGAAGATACTCTTAAGAGCCCAAGCCTCTCTGACCTTGAAATGAGGAAACAGATCAGGGAGGTGACAAGGAGGGACAGGGTTGTAATCATGGGGGACTTCAATTATCCTCATATAGACTGGGTCAATTTGTGTTCTGGTCACGAAAAGGAGACTGGATTTCTTGACATGTTAAATGACTGTGCCTTAGAGCAGCTAGTCATGGAGCCCACCAGAGGACAGGTGACTCTGGATTTAATATTGTGCGGTACTCAGGACCTGGTTAGAGATGTAAATGTTACTGAGCCGTTGCGGAACAGTGATCATGCTGCGATCCGTTTCAACATGCACGTCGGGGGAAGATTACCGGGCAAATCTCTCACAAAAACCCTTGACTTCTGACGAGCAGACTTCCCTCAAATGAGGAGGCTGGTTAGAAGGAGGTTGAAAGGGAAGGTGCAAAGAGTCCAATCTCTCCAGAGTGCACGGAGGCTGCTTAAAACAAGAGTAATGGAGGCCCAGCAGAAGTGTATACCGCAAAGGAAGAAGGGTTCCACTAAATCCAGGAGGGTGCCCGCATGGCTAACCAGCCAAGTTAAAGAGGCTGTGAAGGGCAAGGAAGCTTCCTTCCATAAATGGAAGTCTTGCCCTAATGAGGAGAATAAAACGGAACATAAACTGTGGCAAAAGAAATGTAAGAAGGTGATACGGGAGGCCAAGAGAGACTATGAGGAGCACATGGCCAGCAGCATTAAGGGGAATAATAAAAGCTTCTTCAAATATGTTAGAAGCAGGAAACCCGCCAGAGAAGTGGTTGGCCCTCTGGATGGTGAGGGAGGGAAAGGGGAGATAAAAGGAGACTTAGAGATGGCAGAGAAATTAAATGAGTTCTTTGCATCTGTCTTCACGGCAGAAGACCTCAGGCAGATACCGCTGCCCGAACAGCCCCTCCTACCAAGGAATTAAGTCAGATAGAGGTTGAAAAA